>NC_051855.1:11332785-11932785 GCF_905115235.1 Hermetia illucens | reverse complement strand
ACGATTTCCTCATTTCTGCCCTGAAACCTCGATATGGTTTTTAACGTTTGCAAGAATAGAAGAATTTTCAAAGAAAAATAATATCTGACTTTCTAGTTCTAGTTGGCTGCACTAAAAAAAGGACCTTTCCTGCTACTATGACCTGAAATTAAAAGGGGTTTCCTCCACTACTATAACCCAAAACCAAAAGCACCTTCCTCACTACGCATTTTTAACCAAGAGAATCTCTTTCGCAAAGCTGCCTACATCCTCCAAGATGTATCCTGTATCCTGACAGACACTTTTAATCCTTGTCAGAATCGAGGAATAATTAATCCGAGGTCACACAATAATCAAAGAATATTTATTGCCGAAGACAACAGCTGGCTATGCTATAATGAAGTGAGGAATAAGCAAAATAAGCATGCAAGGATTCGATTTGGAATTCATTCTCGTATTGCATATACCCATGTATTCGTCCACCAAACGAATATCCTTGGCTCCAGGATTCATAATAGCATTGTTCTCTTAATTTTTCGGTGCAATGATTCGGAATATGCTTCGTCTATAGGAAAATCTGTAATTTTATTTTGCTACGAAATAATCTTTTAGGTGCTAGGCAAGGAATGCAGGATACGAGATGGGGTGGCGGGGGTTGGGCCAAGGGTAGTTGGAGCGGTTTAATTGAAACAAAATTTGATGTATATAAATATATGCATATTGGCACTGGGAATTATGCTTTTTCCATAGAGGTGGAAATGGGAGTGAAATATGGAAGCGGGAGGAGAGTCGAATTGCCGAAGGCAGGACACAGGATTTAAAAGTTACAGGTACGGTGGCAAATGTTTGGTCTACAGTAGAGTAGTAAACAAAGCTGCTTTCTGGAATTGCCTTGAAATCGGTTTACTGTCTGAGCCCGCCCGGCTCCTCCCCTACCTTTAGGTTTTACATCACGGGCTTACTTTAGCTAGGACTCCCTTCATCTTTCTGTTTTTTATCAATGACCTCGCCTCCATCCTCACCTGTCGCAGACGACCTTAAATTGTTTGTTTCTGTTTCGTCTCCATTGGACTGTGCTCTCTTACAATCCAACCTTGATAATTTAGCCCGTTGGTGTTCGGTCAACAAGCTAACACTGAATGTCAACAAATGCCACTGGATGCGCTATTCCCTTAAACCCTCCCCATCATCCTTTTCCTATTCTCTCAGTGGTCAACCCTTTTGACTATTGACCTCCTTCAAAGACCTGGGTGTAATATTCGACGATAAACTTCGTTTCAATTCCCACTTCGTTGACATCATCAATAGAGCTTCCAAAATGTCTGGTTTTATCCTACGTTCCTCGTCCGACTTTACCTCAATCCAGCCCTCCCTTGTCAAAAACATCCTTGAATATTGCTGTGTAGTTTGGTCCCCCCTTCCGCATCCGTGACGGCCGCGATCTTGAAGCTGTACAACGCAAATTCACCAGGTCCCTCTTTTATAAAAAGAACCTTCCACGGGTTGATTATCCGTCACGACTCCGCACCCTCAATCTCCCCTCCCTACAGCAACGCCGTATCTTCCTTGGTATGTGTACTCTTTTCAAACTCTGCAATGGTCTGATGGACTGCTCCGCCAACTCGGATATTACTTTCCGTATCGCCTCGTCTCATAACACACGTAATGCGGACATTTTTTATGTGCCCTTCGCCGAGCTCGAGATTTACTTTCACTCTCCGATCCCGAGGTTTTGCCGGTCCTACAATGTCCTACAGCTTGGTTCCTTTGACTCTATGTCCCTCTCTAGCTTTAAGCGCAAAATATGCCATTTATTTGCTCCTCCCTCTGAGGACAATATGTAATAAGAAATTTGCTTTCTGTGTATTGTCCTCAGTAAATAAATAAATAAATAAAACTATAACTAAACAAGCGGGACCCCGTACGAAACACAACAAACTGGCCAACTAGACGGGGAAACATCTCCGAAATACTGAGAACCAGGTGATTACACCCAAAAAGGGAGAAGTTGGGACGTCAATCAGTAGATCCAAAGTCAACATTGATATATTGCGAAGAAAAAAACCAACAAGGATCACTGCTCAAAAAGCAAGGACAAGCCAAAAGCACGTCTGAGATCAATATATAAGACGCCAGTACCACAGGTGTTAAATGGTACCTGCGTTATCTGCAGTAAGACCTGAAACCAAAAGAGGTCCTTAAGAAGGCTCAGGGCAGACCTAATCCATATTTATCAGAGCCAAGAAAGCGTGGACCAGCGGAGGTCGGTTCACATGAGGGGAATGCTTCCAAAAAAAAAAATAAACCTGAACCCAAGAGGGGAGAAAACTCAGGTAGGTCACGGGTTAAGGCAAGAATTATTAGCTGTAGTAGTACAGTCAAAGGCATTCGATTGGTATACTGCCAAAGACGTTTCTCGAGCAACTACTTACTCGTGAGGAGCAGGAAACTATCGAAGACCTTGTCGTCAGGCAGATGTGCAAGGGATGGACTGTAAAGCTTGTGTTCACCGGGATACGCTTCCTACCGGGTCGCATACTGAAAGAACTGCAGGGCGACTTAAAACTCTTCTTCTTCTTTTTCTTCAGCCTTTGTCCCGTTCACAAGCGGGGTCGGCTCGTCGTGATCGGCTTCGCCATTTGGCTCTATCGAATGCCTGATCTGGGTGCAATCTCGAGGCTTTCAAATCCCCATCCAGCGTATCAAGCCACCGTTGCTTAGGTCTGCCTTTTGGTCGTTTACCATCGACTTCGATGTTCAGACCAATCTTTGCAAGTGAATTCTCGTTTGCACGAATTGCGTGACCATACCATCGAAGACGCCTCTCTCGCAACTTTTCCACGATCGGTGCAACCCCATAACGATCGCGGATATCCTCATTTCGGATGTGATCTAAACGTGTGACGCCACTAGTCCAACGTAGCATCTTCGTCTCCATTACCGCAAGACGCCGTTCATTGTCTTTTATGGTCGGCCAACACTCAGAACCATAGAGATCGACTGGACGGACAACATTGCGGTAAATTTTAGATTTGAGACTTAAAACGATAGTTCCTAAATTGCCAGGCTGGGAAAGAGCAGAACTATCGACAGCGATGATATACCAGCAGCACACAAACTAAAAATGTTTCTTCTGAAAACTGCAACAATTAAGACAGAAGATCTAATGAGCCTCCTAATTGTGCAGAATGGTAATCTCCATGTCCGATTATCGAGAGTCTTGTGGAGTTACGTGGAGGGCAAGGGTAGACCCCTCACGATCGGGGTGATGACCAATCACTGGAGCCAATCAAACGTCGGAGCCACATCAACTATAGATTTGGCAACATACCTGTCTACGTACACAGCGAAATTCCGTGGAAAGACCCTTTGGAGGAGACATCGATTGGAAAATCTGCCTAAATTCACGAAGCAATCTCGGAGGGCATAGAGGTGGAAAGGACTAGATCAATCAGGAAAGTAGATTTGCTGCCCAGTGAAGAGCAGAAGTTGATGACCTAGACCTAGATCCTCTAGGGCTTAAAGTGCACAGTGAGGTGATAACCCCACAGTTGACAAGAGCTCCAAACAATAACGGAGCCAATGTCCATCACTAAAATAGCCCTGATAAACCTCCACCATGCGAAAACCGCATCTACGGCAATTTTCAGGGCAAGTTCCGAGGAGAATATTGGAATAGTGCTAGTGTGCAATAGCGCAGGAGCCCTGGGTGTACCAGAGGCAGATTCGTGGTCTGCAAGGAGGAAGTATGCAGGTGATTTGTAGATTCCTCCTGCGAAATTTCAGAGTTCGTGACTGGGGACCTTGTGGCTATCCAAGTCTCATTGGAAGCCGGGAGTAGCAATCGAGAGGCAGTCGTGGCATCCCAGGAGACAACAACCGGATCTCACTGTGTCCTCATTAAATAAATAAATAAATAAATAAATAAAATACCCAAGTTGTTCGTAACGCGCCTTCCTCATTTCTTCTGCTTTTCGCAGTTTATCCTGGATTGCTGCGATCATGGAATTGATCGCATCCCAATCCTCGTGGCAAGCTACCATTCTCCGGACAAAATGCTCTGGTGATAGCACTTCACCTAGAGGTTCCTCTTGGTTCCTCCTTTCGTCCACGAACCTAGGACATTGGTAGAATGCATGCGTTGGGGGTGCTCTGAGATTATAATTGATTGCCTTATGCTTTCTCTCTAGCCACTCCCCGATGGATGGGATCACCCTGTAAGTACAACGATCCTTTTTTGACTGGTCCCATCGTTGTCGCTATCTGCGTATGGATCTCTCCTTTTCGGCTTTTTCCACCGATAAAGGCGAGACGGACCTGGTTTTATATATGTTCATCATCTCGGTTGCCAGGATGTCAATCGGCATCATTCCCGAGATGACGAGCGCAGCATCATCTGACATGGTCCTGAAGGCAGAACACACCCTTAAGGTTGTTCTTCTGTAGCCCGCATTCAGTTTATTTGCAATACCTAACACATGCATTGCTTCTCCGCAAACCGGGACTGCATATAGCAAGATAGAACTCACCACCCTGGCAATGAGCCGTGGTCCTTCTATTTTGAACATCATCCTTGCCAGAGCCATACTCGTGGTGGACCTTTTTCCGTCTATCATGCCGGCTTGGAAGTGATGATATCGATGATCCTGATTCTAATGCAGGCGTTGTTTCTCTTCCGACGCTTAGTGTTGAGAACCGCTTCCGTCTTTTCCTCCGCGAGTACCAGTCCAGCACTCTCTAACCAAGCCTTAACAGCACTGATTGCTTCGCTTGAGTACAACTCAACACTTTCCAGATGCTTTGCGACCACAACCAGTACTATGTCGTCGGCGTAACTCACCGCCGTGGCCTCCTCCGGAACCAAAAGCTTAAATACATCTTTACACACGATGTTCCACAGTAGTGGGCCCAGTACAGATCCCTGTGGGACACCCGCGAAGACAATGTACTCCTTGGGTCCATCATCGGTATTATATTATATCTGCGCATCCCCTCTTGCAGGTAGCTATCGACAATAGCAGCGAGGTAGGTAAGAACACTAATCGTCGTCAGAGACTTTCGTGTAAGTTTTAAATTGGCTGAGTTGGATCCATTCTTCACGCCCAGGGTCACCACCAGGTAATATTTGCTGGTACAACCCCTTCCGTGAATTGTATTTTCGGCCAAGCCAGTAACCCATACCTAACCCATACTCCCGATCTGAAAGACCTCCTTGGCTCTCGACGACTGGGAGTAATCAATTATAAATTACCCACTCCAACAATTTTCCCCATAGTCTCTAGAAGACTTATGGGCCTATAGGTTCCCCTGGAGGTTTGCCAGCCTTAGTTACCAGCACCAGCTTCTGCCGCTTCCTTGGTGCAGGAAAGATACTTTCGGACATTCACGCTTAGAACAGCTCCGCAAACATATCAGGTCTACATTTGACGACAAGTGTGAGGGTCTTATTCGGTATGCCGTCCAGACCCGGGACTTTGCTGTTGCTTGCAAATCTCCAGTAGTCCTTGGTAACTGATGGGAGTAACCCTTGGATTATTTTCAACAAGAGCATAGGGCACGTGATCTAAGGAGATGAGCGGCGTCTGAATCGTCCTGTTACGATTTTATAGGCGCTACCCCATGGATCTATGTCCGCTTGGTACAGAGCTCAAAACATTCCGTCTTATTGCGCTGGATGGCGAGCTCGATGTTCCCTATAGGCATGCTCATTTTGTCCTTGATCGATCGTACCTATTATCCTTTGAGCCGTTCGTCTGGCTCGATGACAAATCGATCGAAGGCTGGCAAGTTCACTATTCCACCAATAATTGGGGCTTTTAGTGGGGAATGAGCATCTTCTAGGCATCGACGGGTCACATGCTCTAGAGATACTTTGGTGAGCATGGAGAGCTCTATCCGTGGAGGCGCTTGCTTTGCTAGGCATATCTAACCACACCTCCATGAGTGTTTGTTCATCCATCGCTTTTGCAGATAATCCTGGTGTTCTTTTCGATTTCGGCTTCCAGGATGCGGGTCTCCTGCCCTGTGGCTCCGTCCTTAGTTCAAAGGTGATTGCCTGGCGGTCACTGCATGTGAAGTTTTCAGTCAGTGCAGGGCTGACAAAAGTCAGATCTACAATTGAATCAGATCCTCCTTTCTGATTAGCGTTTACATCACTTTCGTTGGCCAGAACTACATCCAACTGGGCGAATGCTTTTAATAAGCACCGCCCCCTTACGTCTTGTGTCTTTGCTGGTCCAGTCGATGGCCCATGCATTAAACTCACCGGTTATTACCTTTGGACCTGGTCCCCTTGCGCATTGGCAATATGTCGTTTCTCCCCACACCTTCGACACCGATTGGATCGATCGGTACTGCTAGTGCATGCCTTCGCGAAGTGTCCAAAAGGCTCTCGATGGATTGTTCCCTGAATTCCTCCAACTTGAAGGCAGTGCAGATCTCTTCTCTGGATGTTACCTCATCGAGATCCTTGCACTATATATAGACCTCGTATTTTTTGGAACAAACCACGAAATTCTCTCCAACTGAGTTTATAACTTGGTTACGAAAGCCGTCACTTTTCCCAGAATGGATTTTTTCAGCTCAAATATGAGGTCCCCTTTCTAGGTCTTCCGGATTTTACTGACATTTCCACATAGGTCTTTTAGGTAAGGGTCAGATTTCACCTTTTTCAGTATTTCCGCATACGATAGTTTTCCTTTGCTGGAGCTGACAATTGCGTCCGGGCGAATTCACACCTTTGGGTTTTAGTTCCTTCTTTTGTTTACGACCTTAGTCCAATCGCCTTTTTTATTTTCCTGTGGTTTCGCTCCGCTAGCCGGCATTCCCACTTTTGACACATGTTCTCCCCTTTTTGAAGTTTTAGTTCCGTTTGTTGGACTGGTCAAGACGTCTTTTTCTTTTTTGGTGCCTGTTGATTCTCTAAAGCTTCCTCTCTTTGTCTCGCGCTCTCTTACTTAATTGAAGGTCGATATCCTTGTGCTTTGGTATCACCTGGGTCGTCTGTGACACTGTTAGAACAGGGATGTTCGGTTTTTTCTTTGGTTTTCTTTCTTGCTTTTCCGGCCTATTATAAAGCACCCTACAGGATCTCACCATGTTCTTAATGGCTTGATGCATGTTGTGCTTGTCCTTGATGAATTCGGAGGGCTCAATTAAACGTCGACTCAAATGTTTTCATAGAAGAAATACACAAAATCGTTCATACCTGAAGCGTCCAGCAGGACTGGAATAGTTCCCTGAGAGAAAGGTGCAAAATCCTTTTGCGACGTCTCCACCGACTCAAATTCTCAGAGGGAGTTTTCTGGACGATGGTCCACCAATTTTTACACCCCACAGTGATAGTCTCTAAAGAATGGCTTACGCACTGATCGACCAGGTGTCGAAGCTCCAATTTCGCTGAACCATCTCTACATTTAGGCACAATGGAGACTTTAAAGACTTTCAGTTTAAGGTTTCGATCAAGCTATAATAGCATTTGGCACTCTTTTCGGTGAACAGATTTCGAGAAAGAGACATTTCTGGCGGCTTTAGAAGGAGGTTACGACCCGAAGGGAACGGTGCTGGAAAAAGTGAGCCAACGGATAACTGAGGCATGCGATTCTACAATGCCGCAACGCAAGTTCCATCACAGTAGGGAATCAAATTACTGGTGGAACCAAGAAATCGCGCTGTTGAGAGCATCCTGTTTCGAGCGAGAGGGTTTGCCAAAGGATCAGAAGGAAGCCAGAATATCGGTAGTCGGAGAAAGAATACCGCGATCTTTGAAGTAGCCTCAAGAAGGCTATATGGGAGAGCAAGCGGAATTGCTACAAACAGTTGTGTTTTGAAGCAAATACGAACTCTTGGGGCGTTGCTTATAAGGTTGTAATGGACAAGATTCCTGGATAAAAATCACCCCAAGTGACGTTCTCGCGACTCTTGTTCAAAATAGTCGCAATCCTTTCCTCACAACAAGAAGAAAGGTGACCTCATCCAATGATCCAACAGGACATCTTCTCAATCCCTGGGGCGATCGAGGAGGAACTACGGGAGATCTGTGGACGAATTGGGGAAAATAAGGTTTCGGGGTTGGAAGGGATTCCGAACAAAGTCCTGAAGTTGGCTGCTAAAATCAGGCCCGCATGGTTCATAAGCATATTTGAATCGTGAATGGTGGAAGGAGTGTTTCCCGCCCAGTTGAACAGGCAGAGGTTGGTTCTACAACCGAAGCCCTAAAAACGACCTGGGGCAACCACTTCATACCGCTCTTTCTGTCTTTTAGACACTATGGGGAAGATGGTGGAGAGGGTAATATACAACAGGCTGCTTCCGTTCGTCGAGCTAGCTAAGGTCTGCAGCAAACTGGAGTGCGATAAACGGAACAGTAACTGCGATACAGGAGAAGCTGCAGGAACTGGAACGAGCCCGGAAAGCGCAATGGATGCGTGACTTAGTTGGGGGGGGGGGGGGGGGGGGAAATTCTCACTGGTCACTGCCGACTAAACTACCAACTAGGGAAGCTTGGGATATTGACGGACACTGCCTGCAGGTTCTGTGCGGAGTGTGTTGAAATTTCTATAAACGTTCCGGGATAGTGTTCGGCACTTGTGGGAAGTAGTTCGAGGCATCTGGGAGAACACACATCAAATCATCAAAATACGAGAGATAAGAGGAAAAGTCAGGATCCAGCAAGGAGGACAAGTTAGGTTCCTACAATGGGGTCGAGTTCAGACCAAGGACTCTTCAGGAACTATACTGTAAGTACTTATTATAATTAACTGATTCTGATTAGAGAGCAGACTGATGTAAGAGGAGATTAAGTTCCTAACATGTCCTGAATTTGATTCATCTTCACCGGAGAACCAGGATCCATATAATTCCATTGATAATTCCCTATAGCTGTAGGGCTTTTTGACAACTCCTCCAACGACTCCAATGGCCCTCAACTTATGCTTAGTGAAGCCACCAAACGCAATCTACTTACAGGTCGGTCAACTTAATCTCTGCGTTTCATTTATCTGCACAAAAGGACGAAAAGTGGAGGCAGTTGTACACCCTTGACACACAAAAAAAAACTACCAAAAAAAAACAACATAGCATGGAGGATGAAGCTGAAAACGAGAGATTGAATCCCGATTAATAGAACAATAAGTGGAAATCCTTCCGCTGAAATAGGACTCGTACAACAACATCAAAATCTTACCCTTACTTTCATAGGGCTCAAAAAAAAAAATCCCCGAAGCGAACTACCCCTTAAACTGGGAATTCCCTAAGGCATTACAACGACAAAATGTTAACAGGACACTTGTATAAAGTAGCAATTTTAATTCATTTGCTATGGGTATTACTCCTGTTGGCAGTACAGTTAGAAAGGATAACGATAGGATGACAAAACAATTGCCCGATTGTGAAATTGGTCCCAATCGACAACTATCATGGCGTGAACAGTGGGAGCAGTGGTGCCGATAGCATTGGGTTGTAGAAAAATCTTTTAGGAAACCAATGGTGTTGAGTGTCAGGACGAAGGATTCAACAAGTTTAGAATGGTTTGGAGAAGTAAAAGGGAGGCCCTGTGGGTAAGGCTCGCTCTGGACCTGTGGGGATGTTTGTATAGACTCAGGTCTGTCGGAGTGGTAATTATTGGAGAATGGTTGAAGAGCCTCCGCTAGAACGAATACCTCCTCTAATCCTTGCATCCTTAATTTTCCGATAAAAAAGATACAATCATCTAACTATTCGCACTCGACGTCACTGCCCTCGGAATTACCGAATCTGTTTTTTTTTGTCCTCAGTGACAACGCGCAAAGCTCCATTATGACCTTTTATATCCTTTGCCATTATCCTTGCTTCTTCGCACTCAGCATTGGACTATGTGTGTGCAGCCCGGGCAGGTTCATTGCTTATTCCCTCGATTTTATTCAATTCTCCATTCTCTAACGGAAACATTCCAACAAAAAAAAAAAACAAGGAACAAACTACATCCACCAGCGAATGACAAAGAGGTGGTATAGGCGGCAGGATGAGGAATACACTTTAAGCGCAAAATTTCCGATTAAGAACTATCCCATGGGAGACATGGAAGAGTCGTAAACAGTCGTTTGTTTTGTTGCATGTCCTCATTAAAATGAGATAACCTTTGGAGCGAAACAAGCCATTTGAGGGAGATTTGTTTTTTATGTTGAATCTGATTCGCAGTCGCTTGGTATTGTGTTGAGAAACATATGTCAGAGATGTCCTTATGATGAACCTTTGTATGCCGAATGTCTTCGGTAACTACCAAAACCTGGCTCCAAGATTATTGGCGTTGGCCAATGGTACGATTCTAATCACGGAGGTGGGAGAAGACAGGGACTATGAGGGGGTGTTGACTGTTCCCATTGTGGACAACCAAAGCGCTCCGCTAGGAACCTCACTTATGTTAATACCATTCGCTCTGTTGACTCTCCTCTAGTATGAATGGAAGGACCCGCGCAATTGAATTTGAAAGGAAGGGGGGTGGGGGGAGGGAGGGATGAGGGAGGGAGGCGATTACTGGGTAATGTGATCTTCTGTTTGTGCATCCATTTAAACTCTGGTGTCTCCGCAAAAACACTGAAAAAGGCGACCCTCCGTTTTCTGCGTGTATCCTTGCCATCTCACACTCTAGATTCTCGTTTTCAACCGTTTTCAATTTTCCACATCTTTACCCAACACGCCGTGTCGTGTGCCGTGTGTCTGTCTGCTGTTATTTAAACAAAAATTAATTTGCTTTAATAATTAATTTGACCAAATTGAATTTAATGACGGGAATTACATCTCGAGAATGAATTTTGTGTGAGCAGCGCGGTTATGGGGCGGGAGGGGGGGGGGGAGGGGGAGGGGCTCTGTCGAAATTTGAGTACATATTTGCAGAGTAAATATATTTTACAGACACAAATATAGTTTGATTAATTGCGAAATTGTTGAAAAGCTGTACGATAACTTTTTACACATCGCCCTTCTGACATCTCCCTTTGGTCCTGCTTTCTCGCTGACATTTGTCGGGGTTTTTGGGGGTTGGAATACGACTTGGAGGAATTCGTTTCATGGCATTTCTGATTTCTGAGAATTCTAAACACGCTCTTTGGAATTCGTCCCGAACCGCAAAGGAGACTTCAGCTAGACGGTGGCGAAGAGTGCTTCGGCGAGGAGCGGATGATGAAGAGGTTAAGTCCCTCAGTCCACTTCATCCGCGGTCTATGCGAACCTGCTGAAGTGGTTGCCACAGATTGTGGTGAAACAGCTGCAGCAGGCGGAGCCAATGCTTCTGGTCATCCTAGACCAGCGCCTAGATGTTGAACCGCCCGAGGATTATCGGTTTCGTCGCCGTGCTGTCCATCACGGGAGCTCCACCCAGTCATCCAGTCAAACGACTCTTGTCGTACCGTACCTCAAATTTCTCTTTCTCCTCATTTTTAAATCCTAAATTTTAAATCGGTTTACTGTCTGTCTGTCTGTCCGTCCGGTGGAAATCTTCAAAAGACACTGGTCTGGACACACCAGCGTGTGGGATTTTTACCCACTAAAACCACCCCCGACTCCCTCCCTGCCCCGCGGAACCACCATAAGGTATTACATCACGGGGCGGAGTCAGCTCACTCTAGATTAATCCCATTTCTTCTATACGCGGCGCACGTGACCGCGCTTTTCTCCTTTCCTTTGCCTTTCGCAATTTATCTTGAATAGATGCGACCATGGAGTTGACCGCATTCCAATTCTCTTGATGTGCTAGCATTTTCGGCACCAGATTTTCTGGTACCAGCACCTCTCCTAGAGTCTCCTCTAGATTCCTCCTTTCTTCCACAAATCTCGGACAGTGGAAGAATACATGCTCTGGGTCCTCTGGGACTCCATTGCAATTTGGACAGTCGGGTGAGGTCTCCAATTTAAATCTGTGAAGGTATTGGAGATATCCTCCATGTCCCGTGAGAAACTGGATGAGATTATAATTAACCACTCCTTGATGGCAGAAATGAGCCTGCGAGTCCACCGACCCTTTCCCGAGCGTTCCCACCGCTCTTGCCATCTATTTATGGATCTCTCCCTCTCAGCGTTCTTCGTCTGCGATAAGGGAGAGATTGGCTTCGCATGGTATATATTGGCCATCTCATCTGCCAAGATGTCAATCGGCATCGTTCCAGAGATGACGAATGCTGCATCATCTGAGACAGTCCTGAAGACAGAGCATACCCTCAGAGCTGTCCTCCTGTAGACTGCATTCAGTTTGCTAGTGTTAACTGACATCCGCAATGCCTCGCTCCAAACTGGGGTCGCATAGAGCATGATTGAGGTCACCACCCTGGCTATAAGCAACCTAGAGGTATGCCGTGGCCCTCCCACATTCGGCATCATCCTCGCCAGGGCCATACTAGCAGTGGATGATTTATCACAAACATACTGTACGTGTTGCTTATAGCTGAGTTTCCTGTCTATCACCACCCCCAAGTATTTGATGGTCGGCTTGGAAGTGATGATATGATTCCCGATTCTAACACAGGCGTAATTTCTCTTCCGGCGCTTCGTGATGAGGACCGCTTCTGTTTTTTCCTCCGCAAGCGTCAAACCAGAGCTCTCCAACCAGCATTTGACAGCACTGATTGCCTCACTTGAGTATAACTCAGCATCTTCAAGATGCTTTGCGACAACAACCAGTGCTATGTCGTCAGCGTAACCCACCACTGTGGCTTTCTCCGGAAGGGGAAGATTAAGTACATCGTCGTACATGATGTTCCACAGTAGTGGGCCCAATACGGAGCCCTGTGGGACACCCGCGGAAACAACATACTCCTGCGGTCCGTCATCAGTGTCATACCAGAGCCTCCTTTCAGTTAAGTAACTATCGACGATAGCAGCGAGATCGGCGGGAATACCAACCTTTGCTAGGGATTTGTGTATTAGATTCCAATTGGCCGAATTGAATGCATTTTTCACGTCCAGGGTTACTACCACGCAATATTTGCTGGTACTACCCTTTCCGTGAATTGCATCTTCGGCCAAGCTAGTAACCAATTTGATGGCATCAATGGTTGATCTGGCTTTTCGGAACCCATACTGCCGATCTGAAAGGCCGCCTTGGCTCTCAACAACCGGGAGTAATCTATTATAGATTACCCGCTCCAACATTTTCCCCACCGTGTCCAAAAGACATATGGGTCGGTATGACGATGGTTCACCTGGAGGTTTACCAGGCTTAGGCATAAGTACCAACTTCTGTCGCTTCCAAGCCGCCGGGAATGTTCCTTCGGACATGCACGCTTTGAACAACTCAGCGAACATGTCCGGCCTGGATTTCACCGCAAGCTTAAGAGCCTTATTCGGTACTCCGTCCAGGCCCGGCGCTTTATTGTCTCCTATTCTGCCACAGATCTCCAGCAGTTCGTCTCTGGTGACTGGGGGAATTGCCGTCACATTCAGAGGTGGTGGGAATATGTCGGTGCTCTCCTCTTGCTGGGGGAATAATCCCTGGATGATTTTTAGCAAGAGGGTGGGGCACGTGATCTGCGGAGATGAACGGCCTCTGAATCGTCCCATTACGATTCTGTAGGCATTCCCCCACGGGTTTATGTTCGCTTCTGAGCAGAGCTCCTTAAAGCACTCCCTCTTGCTTCGCTGGATGGCGAGCTTGAGGTTTTTGCAGGCTGCCTAAATAGGCGAGCTCTTTTTGTCCCTGTTCGACTCTACCTACCGCCCTCTGAGCCACTCTTCTGGCTGATCGAAGGCCGGTCAGTTCATCATTCCACCAGTAGTTTGGTCTTCTACTGGGGAATGAACACCTTCTAGGCATGGACGCGTCACATGCTTTGGCAATGCATTGAGCCAGATGGACTGCTCTTTCCGTAGAGGTGCCTGCTTTATCAGGCTGATCTAACCACACCTCTATGAAGGTCTCCTCATCCAAAGATTTTGCAGAACAGCCTGAAATCTTTCTCGGTTTCGGGCATGATAGCTCTTTGGCCTGTGGCTCGACACATGTCTCAAAGAAGATTGCCTGGTAATCGCTGTGGGTGTAGCGTTCACTGACGCACCAGGACATACCACGCGCCAGCGAAGAGCTGACAAAGGTCTACAACCGAGCCTGACCCCCCTTTCTGGAAGGTGTTTACAGCACCTTCGTTGGCCAAAACTATGTCCATCTGCGCAAAAGCTTCTAATAAACTGCGCCCCCTAGCATTTGATTCCCTACTACCCCACTCTAGGGTCCAAGCATTGAAATCACCAGCAATCACCTTTGGACTACGTCCCCTCGCGTCGAGAACAAGATTATCAAGCATTTGCTCGAATTCAGACAGGGGGAGGGGGCGTAGCAGCTGTATACATATACACCACTTATTTTTGCCCACACGAAGCCACTGCCTGCCTGACTTGTATGGCCTGTCGACCGCCAGCCCATATCGCCGCTCCACCAGTCGAATCTTTGACCCATATGCCACCGTGACGGTGTCCATACGGTTCGCTTATGATGGCGATTTCCATCTCAGATTCGAACGTGGCCTGCTCAAGTAAATCCTGAGCGACCTTGCAATGATTGAGGTTTATTTGGATAAACCTCATTTTCTCATTGCAGTGAGCGCCTTCCTAAATTCCGGACATTTACCACTTCCGGCAATATGCCGGTTATCCTGTCCCTTTTTTACTTCACACAATAGGCATTTGGGGTCCCTATTGCACTCTCTGGAAATATGGCCTTTCTCCCCACACCTTCTGCATCGATCGGATCGACCAATGCTGCTGGTGCATGCCTTCGCGAAGTGCCCAAACATAAGGCATTTAAAGCACCTCTTCAGTGAAATTTGTTCCCTTAAACGGCAGACAACCCATCCAATCCGAACCCTTCCGGCAGCCAACAACATCTGTGCTGCCTCCGCTGGTACTCGTATTGTGGCTGTTTGAGTACCACCATAGGCCACCATGACTCCTCGGTGACTTCTTTCAATTTGAATTGCTCCTTCAGAGGTCAGATCTTTTAGGTCAGGATCCGCTTTGACCTTTTTGAGTATCTCCGCGTAGGACAGATTGCCCTTACTGGAGATAACAATTACATCTGGACGAGTTCGCACTTTTGCTTTTCGTTCCGCTTTTTTGTTGGTAACTTTAGTCCATCCATCGTTTTCGCTGGTCTTGGGCTTCGCAACGCTGGTCGAGTTTCCTAGATTCGCTGTACGGTTTCCTCTTTCTGACCTGTTGGTGTTGGTTTTCAGGATGTCCTGACCGCCATTTTTTCTCTTAGGCGCCTGCTGATTATTTACAGGATCCCCCTCTTTTTCACGTACTCGCTTATTTCGCTGGAATTCGATGGTAGTACGGTTAGGCGTCACTTGGGTCGCTTGTGATACTGTTGGCACAGCGGGGTTTGGCGTGTCCTTATTATTCTTATCCTCCATCTGTGATCTATTGTAGAGCACTCTAATAGCCCTCACCATATTCTTTATGGCTTGGTACACGTTGTGCTTGTCCTTGATAAACTCGGACAGCTCAACTATTTTTGCCCCAAGCTGGGTGAAGGGTAATTCCTCCAGATCGGGACTCTGTTCCCTATAAGTCCCGGCAGGGTTACCCCTTTTACACGGTCCTTCACTTTTGGCCTGCACTTTATCCTTCATCGTCTTTGGCATTGGTGGAGATCTCAAAGTTGATGAACTTCTTTTGAATGGGTCTCTTCCTTGTTCCTGGAGCACCTCCTGCTGTCGAGCATCTTGAACATAGGCGCTGGGTGTTGTCACGGTTTTTGTTATCCAAAAAGCTGCTTTTAGTTCATCTTTGTTTGGTCTTGTTATTGGTGTTCTCGGTAAAGTCGTGCTTCGCTTGAATACCTCCTTCTCCAGATCCAGATCACTTGTAGTATTATATGCCAAGGTGGCCAAGTTGTCCACCACCGAGGCACTGCGGTCGAGGGATATCGACGACCGGGAGCCCGCTTGCTCACTCCCAAAAGCCGCCGGTACTAGGGTTCCGAGCCCCTGCACCGTAAGTTTCCTCCTTCTCTCGTCTTCCATGGTGGTTTTATGTTCTGGGTATCCCTCCCATAGCCATTTTGGTCCGCGCACAGTCAGAAAAAAAAAGTGCATGAACACATATTTACACATCAATAGGTATGCCCCAATCCGCCTCCTGGGGTCGCGCCTGATGGGAGATCTGGCCACTCCTCACAGGGTTTACTGTCTGTCTGTCTGTCTGTCTTTTTTTTTTTTATTTTTTTATTTTTTTTTTATTTTATGGATGGAGGTGGAAATCTTTGAAAGACACTGCCGCGCCAGGTTGCAGCAGCGTGTGGGATTCTCAACCACTAAAACCACCCCCACTTTCTCCTTTTTCCTTTCCCGCGGGACGGCCGCAAAGCATTACTTCACGGGGTGGACTGCGCTTTACGCGACCACGCCTTCCGTTCTTCGCGTCCTCCTTGCGCGCTCCGCTCTTCCAAGTTCCTCTTGTATTCGTTTGATTGCGGTGTTCACCGCACACCAGTTTCCCTCCGATTTCAACATTTCCCCGACGATGTTCTGCGGGCTTAGGGTGGTTTTCAGCGAGTCTTCTAGACTCCTCCTTTCTGAGAGAAATCGTGGACAGTGGAACATAACATGCTCCGGGTCCTCAGGTGTGCAGCCAGATTCAGAACACAAGGGAGAATCATCCAGCCTGAATTGGTGCAGGTATTTCCTGTAACCGCCATGTCCTGACAGGAATTGCGTCAGATAGTAGTTAATCTCACCGTGTCGTCGCTGGATCCCCTCCTCAATACGGGGAATCAAAGTGTGGGTCCAGCGACCCCTCTGCGAGTCGTCCCACCATTTCTGCCACTTCTCCAGCGACTCTCGCCTTGCCGCCTTTCGGTATTCTGCATCCTTTTCAAGAGGATTCATTTTCCTTGCCTCGTACAGGCAGCGTGTCTCACTTGCCAGAATGTCTATCGCGATCATTCCTGCAATACCACACGCTGCTTCGCCTCCGCCTCCGTCTTCTGTTCCGCAAGGTCAAGCTGAACCATCTTCAGCACGCTTTTATGGCGCTAATGGTTTCATTAGCGTACATTTCAACGTCTTTAGGTTCTTTCGCGACGACAGCCACAGCTAGATCATCTGCGAAACCGATTATCGTGGCCTCCTTTGGCACGGGAAGGACAAGGACCCCATTGTACATGACGTTCCACAGGTGAGGACCCTACACTGAGCCCTGTGGTACTCCTGCGGTGACGGTGTACTGCTTGGATCCCTCATCCGTGTCGTACTAAAGTGTCCTCTCCGAAAGGTAACTTTTGAGGAGCCGGTGAGCTTTTTATCTACTCCAGCTTCCGGTTTCCCGACTTGTTTTGTTTGCATTTCATACTGAACTGCCAGGTTTGGTGAAAGCTTCCTCAGTGAGTAATCTGCAAGATTGCAAAAAGTTCCTGCACTTTCCTTACCTATCCCCTGAGACGCTGTGGTGGTGTACAACCATTCAGGCTGAAGTTACCCACCCCTCCTCCTTTCATAACCGGGCCTGGGACCGGTTACGACCCAAGAGGTTAATGTCCGTTCTGAAGTTAAGAGGGTTTTCCTATGTGATGATTTTCGTTTCCTTTCCAGCGTGTGGACCTTCGATACGAAAAGGTGATGTCAGATAGCGCCAAGTCTCGCTCAAACTCCAATACCAAGCGAAATTCCGAGAAATTCAGCGTAGTGTACGTCGTGACAAGAGAGAATTTGCTATTGCGCTGATTAGTGCCGTCCCCCCACACTCGAGGAGGGCGACCAGACCCGAGTCTGCAAGGGAATCATCTGAAGTGACTGTAGCCCTCTGAGATCATATGCTCCAGGAGAATTCCTGGAGGATGTGCTCTCCCCCCGGTTATTTGCAGTTGGCCCCCTTGTGCGAGTTCATGGTGGTTGTGGTTATGCCCGCATCGCGGGCAGAGCTCCTTGGAGCACAATCGTGAAGTTGCGCTGTACAACTCGGGTGTTAGGTAGGCCTTACATCCACTGGTATGAATTTTGGGCCTGCACTCAGTATAAACCAGTACCTCTGTGCCAGTTATGGCAGGGCTTTGATTATGGTCTTAAAATCAATCCGTGTCCGAAGAGGACTGTGGGATTATTCCCACACGGCAGGCACCCCTTGGACCTTCATTGCACTGGTCAGGGAAGCGGAAGATGCTACAGATTGCAAGGATTTCAGGAATGTATACCGCATCACGAAAGGTTTTGAATGTGGTTGGAAATCTTTCGATCGTCCTTTGAACGACGTCAACGGTCGGATTCCCATTCACGATGATGCTGGGGTTGAAGGTCTCCCAACAGAGTTATTTATCGCTGCACCTGCAGTTACTGCTGGTCTGTTGCTTCCATTCGTATGGAAATCTCGGGAATCCGAGACCATTCCCAGAAAGTGGAAGAAAAGGATGATCGTCAAGATCCGAAAAAGGGGATCCGTTTTGAGTGTGGCAATTGGAGGAGTATCTGCGTGCTTGCTGTCGTTGCATAGGTAATAGCTCAAAAAATTATGGAAAGCAAAGAACTTCTCGAAAGCATTGACCCCATCAACACTCTGCGGATCATTTTGGAACGCTCCGTGGAGTCTAGATCTCCGCTGCACCTGCTCTTCATTGATTTCGAGATAGCTTTCGTTAGCGTGAACAGGGATTGTATCTGGAGGGCTCTACGCAGGGGGGCATTCCGAAAAAATTAATAGCCATTGTCAGAGCGTTATATGATGTTGTAAAATGTCACGTACTGAATCGAGGTAAAATCTCGGAGGATTTTGAGGTCTAAAACGGAGTCCCCCAGAGTTGTATCCTGTCACCGATATTATTTCTTATTGTTGTCGCTGACGTTCTTCATGCTGCCTTATCCGGAGAACGTAGAGGAACTCAATGGATATTGGCATCTTTTCGCAAAAATCTCGAGTACGCTGATGACATCTCCTTGCTCTCCGCGGTCATGTACTTTGACCAAGGATGTATTGGAAAGAGAGGCAAGTATAGTTGAACTGAAGATAAGCCTCAACAAAATCCAGGCTCTCAGCCTGAGGCGTCAACGCACTCTCCTTATCTGCACTAATGGGAAGAGCATAGAAAGCGTCGATCAATTTGTATATCTAGGGAACGTGGTTTCTGCCGATGGTGCAACGAACTGCATGTTGCCCGACGAATTAACAGCCCTAGATCCGCTTTCGCTGCTCTGTCTAAAATCTGGAAATGAAGTTATCTCAACACTCGGACAGAAACTCTGACCTATTCTGAATGGTTCTAAGGATTTGTGCAATTACATCTTTTTGTCTGGCGAACGCACACCTCCTTGGGGACAGCCCTTCGTTGCTTCTGCAGTCAGATAGCGATCGACACCCACATCAGCGCACAGCAATCTCTGCGTTAGCATAGCGTGGAACCACTTAATTAAAGCATCATCAACACCACGCTCTCTGGCGGCCTCACAAAGTTTTTGAAAACGCGCACAATCAAAAGCCCCCTTTAACGAGCACCCCCATCGCGTATTCACCATTCAAAGTTGCATCCTCTATTTTTGTGACCAAAGAATGAAGAGCAGACTCACTGGTAAGCATGTTGGTGTTGACTAAGTGGGTGTGACCTAAGTGCGTTTCCACGAATGTGACGCTTCACCAGTCTCTTCAAACCTTTCAGCAAGAATGAAGTCAAGCTGATCTGTCGGAAATTCTTTGGATTAGAATAGTCATCTTTCCCAGGTTTCGGTATGAAGACTACCTTAACCTTTTGTCAAGAGGAAGGCACGTAGCCCAGAGCAAGACATCCTTGAAGAATATTTCTTAGACGTCGCTCTAAGTGCTCCATACCCTTCTTTAGCATTGCCGGATAGATGCCATCCATGCCAGGCGCTTTGAAATGTTCAAAGGACAGTATGACAGCCCTCATCTTTTCATTGCTTTTGTGAATTCATAACAAGCTGTTTTCTGTCAAGGGTTGTCAACCCCCAATCTGGACGACCAGTTGATATAACTTGTCCCACTTTTAGGCGCCGGAGATTCATCCTTCTCCGTCTGCTGTTTTTCATTAAGGAAGAACTCCCGACGATCACTACGTGGAGATGGAGATAGGGTTTGGTAGTAGAGTTGTTGGTGTTGGTTCCGCAAGCGTTTCCCAGGTATTATGCTCCATCGTGCGCCGTGGGCCTATACTACCCTTTGACCGCCGGGAGCTTTGCTTCCTCATAAGTTCAGTTTTTTATAATTTTTTTGAGGTGTGAACTATTGTAAGGACCTGTGCAGTTGGGCCTTTTGTGTGGAACAAATCTTCTATAAGTGTTCTGGTTTCGTACCAGGGCAGAGGCAACTCGTCAGACGCTGCCTCACCTCTGCCATGGGACGTGGCATGACCGAAGCAGTTCGCAGATGTAAAATGTTTACTTTATATAATTCGCTGAATATGACATGACTAAGAATTATATTGACCGTAAATTCATCAATATTTTGGACCAGAGATTGGCCAGAGATTGAGGAATCCTAAGTCCGTATCAACTTGATGTCAGACCGGTCCAAATGGGGAGCAAATCACTCCCAATTTTTCTGGTCTACGCTTCTGCCCTGGTACGAGATCGTGAAACCGTCTTCGTCTTTGGTTTCTGAAGCTTGGGATGCCAAACCCAAACGTGGGGTCCGTAGACACAAAAAAGGGGAGTGAGTTGCTCCTCATTTGGTCCGGTCCGACATCAAGTGGATCTGGACTTAGGACTCCTTAGTTATTTCTTCTTTTCTTGGTCCACGGAACTCCTGTTTAGGGCTCAGAATCCAACAAATATTGGGTGAAGATGGCTTGTTATGGTTTCATACCAGGGCAGACGCAAAAAATTAGACGCTGCCTCACCTCTGCTATAGAGCACGACATGGCTGCGAATTATATTGAGCGTAAAGCCGCTGTAGCCTACCTAACGGCGAAATCTATGAGCAATACCATGACCGTCAGGCTGTGGATAAAATCCGGCTCAATAGGTTACGGTGGGCGGGTCACTGGAGGACACACGAGGATGATCCAGCCCAGAAAGTCTATAAGGGCAATATCTATGGTAGAAAAAGAAGACGAGGTAGACCCTGCCTAAGATGGAGCGAAGGTGTAGGTCGGGATGTCAGACAGCTTTTAGAGATATGGAATTGGTGGACCTCGGCCCAAAACCGGGATGTCTGGAGTTTTTTAATAAAGCAGGCCTAGACCGGATACCGGTTGTTGCGCCGTTGATGATGATGTAAAGCCACCGTAACTGATGCAGGGTCATGAGGTGTTGATATTTGTCGCTTCAATTGAAGCTGTTCGCTTTCGCCGACTATTCTCAATCGACTCGCCTCTTTTTTGATGAGTGTCGTGAATATCGAATTGGGTCTCCTATGTGTAAAGACTTGTGGAGAAAGGCCTTAAGCCGGGGGTACAACTGACGCGAATGACAGTATGAGAGTTCCATCCGGGTTTTCGCTTGGTCCTTTAATTTACAATTTAAACATTATGTCGATATGCTGGATGGGGATTCGAACCTTTGAACCTTTGAAACTAACTGAGATAAATTAAACAAGTGGGGAAACAAATTGTGGATAACTAAAAGCTGATTTGAATCATGGGAGCGGACAAACCTGCCTCCTCCACGTAAGGTCCCTTTCTTCTATGTAGTCCTGTCTACATGGAAATGAAGACTGGTTTACAGAAGAAAATAAACTGAGAATCTACAAAACAGGTTACGAAACGTGGATCCTGACAAAGGTCTCTGATAGGTTGAGGAGAGGGCCGTGCGGAAAAATTTCAGGCCAATGGAAGAAGGGGAAGGGGAAGTTATACAGAATATGTTTCACTTGTTCGTGATGCTCACGTTTGAGCCTATCATTCACCTGGAGTTCGGCCTGTCAGTTACATCTGAATAGTCCGCATTTACCGGGTGGCCTAAACGTGGATGGAGCGCATTTGGTCTATCCGTTTTGATTGTTCAGTGATTCGGCCCACCGGCCAGATATATTTGTTTAGACTGTGAGCTAGGATTTCATGTTTGTTTAGGTTGTGAGCGAGAATTTGATGGGCATCTTTATGGACAATGAAGATTTTTGATGAATGCTCACACACAAAAATATCCCAAATTCTGGTCTCAAGTTCTTCCATGTCCAGAGTTCAACTAATGATGTTGCGGTTTGCCGGCACGTGGATGGTGCATTTAGTTCAACTGGTGGGGGGCTGGTGCATTGCGGGGACCTTTGGCGTAACGGACAGGCTGAACTGAGCTTGGATGGTGGGCTTTACGCTCAAGATTATTTGCTGTCCACTAGATTGTGAGCCTTTTGATTGGCAGCTCAAGTTTGATGACTCTGTGGCTTTTACTGACATTCAACACTTTTGTCCACTGGCAAGAGAATTGTCAATTGACAACAAAGACCATGAAGGGCCAACAAGAGAGAAGGTTATGAGGTGAAAGTGATTCGAAGCAAAGACGTTAGGGATGAAATTTCTACTTTTCGGAGGACGACTTCGGTAGTTTAGTTGAACGCTTTTGGGAATGTTTTTAGTTTAGGGGACGTAACGTGGAGGAAGAGAGTAAACTCCTCGGAAATTCCTGGTCGAGGGGCTGAGGCGTATTTCCAGGAACCGTTCACTGGTTGATCTCAAGATCTGAGTCGAAACAGACATGCTTATCCAAAACAATGCTCAACTTCCAAACACTTGTACATGGCGATATCCTTTTGGCTTCATGATTCACTTCACCAGGGCTAAGCTTACCAAAGATGCAAGTGGTGAACCTGATACAAATGCACGAATTTCGCCACCAAATCAGCCAAAGGTTTGGAAAAGGAAGGTTACATAGTCTTCACATGCGTGACTGTTAGTCGAATCTTCTGGGCTTTTGGTAACGTCTGTCTTGGCCGTGCCATTGGGGTACTCTAACTCGGTACAACCTCGAACGAAGAACTGTATTAGGGTCACACATTGGCAAGGAAAGACATAGCAATTATTGGCTATGCAATGGAGCGAAACCTACTATTTCTGGATAGCCAATGAGTGGGGCGCCCTGAAAGGACGTGGTCCTCCAGGAGTGCAGTCTTCTCGGAAAACTAGGAAGTGAGCTGAATCACATTGTTTAGGCATACCTCTGTCTCTAGGGTGAGAAAATTAATCTCGTTTCTCTAAAACCGTAGTTGCTGCCTTTCAATATTTTTTTTTGTTTTTTTTTTCCATTAACTAGAAAATTCCATAAATAAAATGTAGCGTTATTTAAAAAAAACACACAGTATTTCGGGAACCAGTTATCCCTTTCTCCAGTGTATCTTCTTCACGAGGAATTGTGAAAGACTATGATGTAGTGAACGTTTTTATTCCAATAATGACAGGGAATCCAATCTCCGCAATGGCGCTCAGTTGTTAACACAGCATAACTTACGTAAAATTCTATATTTTATGAATAATTTTTGAGGCAGTTTCGTAGAAGGCCAACTAGGTACTTACTTCAGTATTTTCTTCTACAATTTCAGACCCCAAGACAAAGTATCTATGTTTTTATTTGATAGTTTTATTTTGTATTTTATATGATCAACAACAACGAAACAATTAGAAGATTTTTCCAAGGTTTCTCCTACAGATTTTAGTTTAACAACTTATGTCGTATTTCGGGAACCATTTGTCGCTTTCTTCAGTGGAGGATATAGTGGATTCTGGGGAATATTTGAAGCTTCTTAGATGTGAGGTTTTACATTGAATTCGGTGTAAGATTTCTCACTGAATTTCCGTACTTCGGGAACCATTTGTACCCTTCTCGGTTGTTAATTTCTACCATATTTCGGGAATCATATTTTGCCTTATTCAGTGTAAGATTTTGCACTGATGAAAAGAACTAATGGTTTCCGAAATACGTAGGATCTTGTACTGAAAAAGGGAGTGTATAAAAATTCAATATATTGAGATACAGATCTCAGAGAAATGTGGACCAATCTTAGGTAGCTGCCAAATTCAGCGTATTTTATGACCTTTCACAGTCTAAGGTACAATTCAGGACTCAGCAAAAGAACAATTAAACTTAGACTCGAACTTAGAAGTTGATTGAGGTCTGCTGGATCTCTGGTGCATTTTAAAGATTAAAAGAAAGTTTAGCTTACATCGAGAAAATCTAATTGTATTCCATTATAGGACACTGGTTTCTCACTAGAGGTTCCTTGCAGGGTTTCAGAGGATCTAGGGTTCTCGATATGGGCCTTCTTCTCAAAGTTTCCTCAAGTGATCATTCTAATAACCATCAAGAATTCTCGTATATCCAATGACATAACAGATACTCATATGAGTGATATCACATGGTATGATATGGTAAGTGATATTCATATGAGTGATATCACATGGTATGGTATAATAAGTGATACTCATATGAGTGATATCACATGGTATGGTATGGTAAGTGATCAGGTTCCAGTTAATTTTAGGTCCTGTATATCAGCTTAAGTTTTCTAAACCATTCTAGGAATTAATTTTAAATAAAACCATAAGAAACATGCAAATAATTACCTCGAAAATCTATAATTTTAAAAAGGGAGGGTACTTTCAATCAGGATACCGTTCACGTCCACTGTTCACCAACTTATCTTTTCTCTGGAATTTTTCATTGAGTAAATTCAAGCCACTTTTAATTAATATCAATTTTTGGATAATTTTCTTTGAGTAACACCACACAATCTAAGGATATATTGCCAAATCTTAATATTTCCTTGAAACAACACAACAATATCTTCCGTTTCTTTTCGCTACCCAATATCACTTGTCAAATAATTTATTTATCTAATAAATGATTTAATTAATTAATAAATCGTATTAAAACACCTCAATCACATCTCCGATCCTTGCACTAATTTTTCTTATTAATTATAATATATTTTTCAGAATTCCTCAAAATGCGGTCTCATTTTTTTTTGTCATTACCATCCGGTCTCGGTTTATTTCGCGCTTTCACAGGATATTTTTCTCTTGCAAGGAAACTGTAGTTAAGACTCAACTACTGGCTGGTTAACAATGAACTGAAGGTGGAGAACAGGATCAAAAGGGAGCGTGTATGACGTGTACTTGGTAGGATTTTCATTTGGTCCTGCTACGAAAAATCTATTGTCCTTCGTCCTTCTGATTACCCATAATATACCGGGGGATTCCCCCAAGAGAGAGGAGTATATTGTACGCGTGCATATCCTTATAAACAACCCGCAAACAACCCATCGAGCATATTCAAGGATATACACGCAGAAGTGCGGTCTTCGATGAGAGTGGATTGGGCGATTTTGAGTCGTACAAACAATTACGAGAAGGGAATATTGGAGAAGGATACAGAATGGGCGGAGACTTGAAAATTCAGGACCAATAATGCAAGTGAAAAGAATACGAGGAGATGAAGCAATTTGATTTGCTCCGTAGCCATTGGACTTTTCAGGACACTCCTTCCATGTAGCACTGTTGGCCAATCCTTGAACACAATTCCTAGAATTCTGTGTTGTTTTTGGTTTTTGTCCTGACAACTTCGGCAGTGGCAACATTTATGTGTTTTCGTAAAGATATTTCATGATGTCTTTTTCATGAAATTGGAGTCAGACGCATGTGATGGAATTTAGGAAATATATACTCAAGGACATTTTGGTAGCTTCTTTCTGCAAGCAATAAAATAAGTTGTCTGTGCTCTTTCGTGAAAATTAAGTAAATTTCATTGGATTTCCTTCAAATGGAACAATTTGGTGTTAGTTACTATATTCGGTCATTTTCGGGGCTGAAAAAAAAACAGTAATTAAGGGTGTTATCCTGAAATTCAATTTATCTATCATAACGATAACATATTAGTCCTAGGTTAGTAGGTTTAGGAGCAAGAGGACCTTTCTTTCGTTCAATATGATCTCTCTTCTCCCTTGATCTCTTCTTCTTCTTCTTCTCCCTTATCCTTATCAGGGATTTTGATAAAGAAACAATATTACATAACCCAAGGAGAAAGTCCAATATTGTTACACTATCAGGACAAAGGAAGAAAAAGTTCGTCGTAATTGAATTCCGAAAGGTAAAGGAAATGAAGTTCTGAATGGCGAAAAGGTTCCTTTCTCTAAATGCAGTGGCTTCATTTTCGACAGGGTCTAGGTCTGCCTTAATAAGGAACTCAGAATATCCCGGTTTTGCGTCGAGGTCCAGGAATTCGATATCCCTAAAAGCTGTCCGACGTCCTGACCTACGCCATCGCTCCATCTCAGGCCGGGTCGTCCTAGTCTTCTTTTTCTACCATAGACTTTCTGGCCTGGATCATCCTCATCCATACCGATTAAGTGACCCGCCCATCGTAACCTATTGAGCCGGATTTTATCCACAACCTGACGGTCATGGTATCGCTCATAGATTTCGTCGTTATGTAGGCTACGGAATCGTCGATCCTCATGTAGGAGCTAAACATTTTTCGGAGGATTCTTCTCTCGAACGCGGCCAAGAGTTCGCAATTTTTCTTGGTAGGAACCCAAGTCTCCGCGGCATGAGGACTGCCAAGATCATTGTCCTGTACAGTAAGAGCTTTGACCCTATGGTGAGACGTTTTCAGAGGAACAGTTTTGTAAGCTGAAATAGGCTCTGTCGGCTGCCAACAATCGTGCGCGGATTTCATCGTCATAGCTCTTATCGGTTGTGATTTTCGACCCTAGATCTCCTATCTTTATTCTTCCCGTTTGACCAGTGGGGTTTGATGTTGTTGTTTGGTTGGCTTTCGGTGCTGACGTTGCCATCATATACTTTGTCTTACCTTCACTATTGTGCAGCCCAAGATCTCGCGCCACCTGCTCGATCTGGATGAAGGCAGTTTGTACGTCTCGGGTGGTTCTTCCCATGATGTCGATATCGTCAGCATGGGCCAGTAGTTGGGTGAACTTAAAGAGGATCTTACCTCTTGCATTTACCTCAGCATCCCTGATCACTTTCTCGAGGGCCAGATTAAAGAGGACGCATGATAGGGCCTCCCCGTGTAACCGAAGCATGCGACACTACGATGCCACGACGACGTTTGCACCACGGCAAGAGGCCAAACTACTGGTGGAACACGGAGATCGCTGCCTTGAGATCCTCTTGTCTCCGAGCGAGGAGGCTTTCCCACAGGACAAGAGGAAGGCCGGAGCACCAGGAGCGTGAGGAGGAATACAGGGATCTGCGAAGCAACCTTAAGAAGGCCATTCGGAGAAGCAAGCGAGAATGCTACCAGAAGCTCTGCATGGAGGCTAATACGAATCCGTGGGGTACAGCCTACCAAGTTGTAATGAAGAAGATCCACGGGCGAAAATCACCTCAGGTGACATGCCCCCCCAATTAGAACTCTTTTCTCGCAACAGGAGCAGGAAGAAAGAGAACCCCAACTGGCAGCTCAGCAGGACATCTTCTCGATCCCTGATGTTACCGAAGAGGAACTTTGGGAAATCTGCAGACGTATTGGGGACAGCAAGGCTCCGGGATTGGACGGAATTCCGAACAGGGCTCTGAAGGTGGCGGTCAAGGCCAGACCAAGGTGGTTCGCAAGCACATTCGAATCGTGCATGGCGGAAGGA
The DNA here is from genome assembly GCF_905115235.1 of Hermetia illucens. Taxonomy (NCBI): domain Eukaryota; kingdom Metazoa; phylum Arthropoda; class Insecta; order Diptera; family Stratiomyidae; genus Hermetia; species Hermetia illucens. The sequence goes on along the minus strand of NC_051855.1, from coordinate 11,905,308 downwards.
GTGTTTCCCGTCCAGTGGAAGAGGCAGAAGCTGGTCTTGCTACCGAAGCCCCGAAAACCACCCGGCGTGCCGTCTTCATATCGCCCTATTTGTCTCTTAGACACCATGGGGAAGATATCGGAGAGGGTGATATACAACAGGCTGCTCCCGTTCATCGAGCTTGCGGGTGGTCTTTCAGAGCGGCAATATGGGTTTCGGCGAGCCCGTTCTACGGTCGATGCAGTAGCAAAGGTCATGGAATTGGCTCGAAATGCAATGGCCATGGGCAAATGCTGTGCTCTGGTGACGCTGGACGTCAAAAATGCTTTTAACTCAGCCAACTGGGGCTGGATTAAGGGCGCTTTGGCCAAACTGGGTGTTCCTAGCTACTTGGCTCGGCTCATCGAGAGTTACTTTTCGGACAGACTTCTCTGGTACGAGACGGACGACGGGCCGAAGGAGTACATTGTGACAGCAGGTGTGCCTCAAGGTTATGTATTGGGACCGCTGCTGTGGAACATAATTTACGACGGAGTGCTTGGCCTTCGCGTGCCGGAGGAGACAACGCTGATTGGTTTTGCGGACGACTTGGCGGTAGTTGCAATTGCAAAGCATCCCGAGGACGTGGAGCTTTATGCAAATGAAGCCATTCATACCATCAAGTCATGGTTACGAATGGCCAAGCTGGACCTAGCGGACGAAAAGACGGAGGCTTTCCTCATTACCAGCTGTAGGAAGAACAACACGGTTACCATCCAGGTTGGTAATCGTGAGATCGTCTCAAAATCGGTTGTCAAATACCTGGGGGTGATGATCGATGCCAAGCTGAGTTTCAAGGGACACTTGGATTATGCGCGAGAGAAGGCAGCAAATGCCAGCTCATCCTTTGCAAGGATGATGCCTAACGTGGGAGGGCCGAAGTATAGTCGCAGGCTACTCATCGCGGGAGTGGTGAGGTCGATCCTGCTATACGCGGCCCCTGTCTGGGCGGGAGCGTTGAACCACGCTGTCAACCGGAGGAAGATATGTTCGGCATACCGGCCGATTGCGCTAAGGGTGTGCAGCGCATTTGGGACGGCGTCGACGGAGGCAGTGTGTGTTATCGCAGGAATGATCCCTATAGATCTTCTAGCGAGCGAGGCACACTGGCTCTACGAAAAACGGAAGGCAAATCCAGCCGAGGTGAATGCGGATTTCCGAAAAGCCACTAGGAGAGAGTTGTGTGGCAAGTGGCAACAACGATGGGATAACTCCGACAAGGGCAGGTGGACCCATACATTGATCCCGTGTATCAACCGAAAGCATGGAGAATTGAATTACCACCTGACACAGTTCCTTACGGGACACGGTGGCTATAGGAAGTACTTGCATCGCTTCGAGTTGGACGAGTCTCCCAACTGTCCTGAATGCGGTGCTACACTCGAGGACCCGGAGCACGTTATGTTCCATTGTCCCAGATTTCTGCAGCAGAAAAGGAGGTTGAACAGCATCCTAGGGGCGGATATCGAGCCCTCCAACCTGGTGGAAGAGATGTTGAAGTCGGAGGAAAACTGGATGGCGGTAAATGAGGCAGTAGCCGTGGTGCAGACAAAACTCCTGGAGTTGGATCGAGCTCGGAAGGCGGCGCGACGGAGACGTGACATGGACGAGCTGGTATAGCGAACCAGAGCCCTCCCCCTCTTGCCCAAGGCCGCCCATTATCAATTAATCCTTAACACCTTCTTGTCTGGGCTGAAAATTAAAGACTCCCGTTTGATTGTGTGGTTTCCAGGCGGAGGAGCAAGCAACAGCTGGTAGATGCTACACTTCTGGTACTCTTTGAGCAAGATGCACCCCTATCGGTATTCGTTGATGCCTCAGACATTGCCGTAGGTGTTGCTCTTCACCAAAAAGTGAATTAAATTTGGCAGCCGCGCGTGCATACCTCGAAATTAAATACTTCCGGTATTCCTTTGAAGGCCTATATTGTTCACGGCCCATAAGCCACCCACTTTTGCTTGACAAAGCGTCCCTTCGCCAACTTTGGCACTTGAGCTTTATTAGCCAGTTTACTTCCGACATCCAAAACGTGTTTTCAAAGGACAACGAGGTTGTTGACACTTGCTAACGTGTTGCCCTTATATTGGGACAGGGTATCGGCTAGCTGCTTGGCAACACCCTCTCAGTACAGGGAACGTACGTTCCTTGCGAAAATCCGTAAATCGTTATCCCGATTTTATTGGCGAGTTCGTCGTTGTGTTGTCAGTCTAGTCCCGCTTCGTAACGTTGGTTTTTCGTGTAGGATTGTCAGCCCTACCTAACTTTCAACCTGGAGGACCGGTTGGTATAATTCGTCCCGTTTTTAGGCGCGGAGGCTCACCCTCATCTTCCTCCGTCAGCTTTTCGTCAAGGAAGAGCTCCAGTGGTCACCACATGGAGGTGGAAATAGGGTTTGGTAGTAGAGCTGTTGGGGTTGGTTCAGCAGGCATTTTCCAGGGTCTATGCTCCTATACTACCCTTTTGCCACCAAAAAGATTTATTTTATTTTAAGGGACTCTTGTCTTGATTATTTGTTTTCCGGAAAATACGGTTTAATTATTTATTTACTAAGGGGGACGTCTGGTTACGAACTCGAATTTTGAGCGTACGCGATTTTTGAAAAACGTTGAAAATTCTAAAAATTGTAGATGTTTCGGCCGCTTCTTTACAAGTTTGATTGATTTTTTGAAACGGCATAATCGCACGACCCCCTTAAACTCCGCTTTTGTAATAAAATTTTGAAATTTCTCTTTTCTAGATCGCTCTGAATGCAACAGGATTGTTGAATGAGTACTTTTCTGACGACCCCCCGTTTTGGAACTCACTTTTTGAAGAACTTACCAAACCATTTGACTAACAAGCCATAATAATGTATAGATTTACTCACCTGAATGTACAAAACAGATTATATTATAAATACAGATAAATTTCAACTTTAACTAGTTTGACTAAAAAGTTATACACTAGCTTTTGTCAACCCTGTACATTTGGTTCATGACCCTGTGGCCTCTAAGTCCTTTAAATCTATAGCGACTCCACATGTGTCGACTCCTTTCTACAATGTGGGACCAATCTTGAGGATGACTCTCTTGAAAAATTCATTGAAGCTTCAAACTTCCCTAATGGATCTCAACCCCCTTTCTGAATATTTTCAACATACCCTGGAGAGGGTTTGTCAAACCAAGATGAGGTGAAAAGATAGCAGGATCGGAGGGGCGAAAGCAATTTAGATTCGCAGAGTCAGGGTTGATACTTCATCATTAAAACTGAGGTTTCTAGATGGGCTTCGTCGTTAAACCTACTGAATGTATCCCCTGGTTGAACGATGAGTTTGACAGCAGGCTGTATTAGCGCTATTGTCATGGTCTTGATTGGAAAGACCCTGGTTAGACCATCATGTCCTGCATGGACTTTGATGGATGGGGGTGGAAGGATAAAGCTACAGGTGCCTACACAATTTAGTTTCGTAGCCAGGGTCACTCTCAGATATTTGATCCCTCTTGTTAGTTGAAGCTGTCGGGGTGAAAATTTGGGCCTCCTTCGATTAGACCGAGAGCTTGTTTTACCAGTTCTGGGATAGTTTCCAAGCGTTTTTTTCCGGTATGAATATGCCGATCCTCTTTTTATTTGACAGGAGTCAAAGCGTCCCCATTGCATTTGGAACCGACTGCGACTCACCCTCGCTTTTGTGACCCACATTCTGAGTCTTCAACTTACCGAGCAATTTCTCTGGATCAGTAGCATCTAGTCTGCAATTGGACCATCCACTTCTTGGTTTTGGTCACTTTCCTAAACACGCTAACTTGCAGAATGGCACCGTTTTGTCGTATCGTACCCACTTTTAGGCCACTGATTCATGCGGATAACAATCAAGCCAGACTGGGGTTTGACACTTTCACACTACAGGTAGGATAACCCTTTGTGCTGTCTTTTTTTATTCGGTGAACAGCATCTCTTCCGAGTGCTTTTCAATAACTATGGCCATTTTCAGAAAGGCTGGTCTTACTCCGGGTGTTCTTGATCTGTTGGACGTTACTTCTGGGACTTTCTTGCTGTTCCGCCGTTTAAAGGGCACTGTCAATCACTCCCGGCTGGTTTGATGACATTCTTTCAAATAAGGTTACTCTTCCTTTTCCGGGAGTGGTTGCATACATGGATTTGATTTCATGTAGAGTTTGTATTTCCACTTCTCTGTTCAGTTGAGGAGTCTCACTCTGCGCATGTTTTACGGGTACGCTATTCCTCACAGCGCTCGAAGGTTGACTTAGTCCTGCCCTAATGCCAATTTTTCCTTGTTACGTTTCTTATTTGTTTTTTTTCCTATTTTTTTTTATTGGTTTTCTTGGTTTTTTGACAGATCCATCTGCGCTCCCATGAACTCGTGGTCTACATGTCTATTTTGGGGGGTCACCCGGTATTCCAGGGACTCTGGTCGCGGCACGATTTATCCCTGGTAACAGCCACCCATCAGTGCTAAATTTTAGCTTGGTCTTTCTTTGGTTACCGTTTGGCTTTCGGAGATATCCTTTTTTGGGAGTAGAGTAGGTCAATGCGTCTACCCACAGAGTGTTGGACTCCCACAACAATATGCCGTCAGACTACCAACTAAAAACTAGTTATCGGAGAACTTGCCTGGAACCGTTTAACATATTACTTCTAGCTCGCCCTCCCAGCCTTAGGAGTCTTTAAATAAGGGAATTCCTTTCAGCAACGGGAGGGGGTTATTAGTTCAAGGCCTTGCCCTTGCCATCCGGTCCCTCTGCCGGTCGAGATCAATCTTTTCGCAATAAAAATAGACCGCACATAACGCGCAACACAACTCCAACTGCCAGCGCTCGTCCGCATCTCTCTGACAATATTGTCTGGAGAGAACTCCTCTGTGCCTGCATAAATCTGCTGACGAAAGCCGTCCCACCTTTCACAAGTGAAAAAAGTGTTCAGCGTCGTCCGTCACTCTATAATCAGTAGATCTCGCCTTCCCGATCTTGAGCAGGTAAGACTGAATATCCCTTAGTACGCATAGTCTTGGTAATAAGGGCTATTATAGCTAGAAAGGACTACTCTGTTGGCCATCGAGCTATGGCAGGACTAATGAGGCTAGTTTCAGTTTGTGATCCTTCGTGTCACTTGGCATTCGCTCAACATCGTTAGGGACATTTTTTGGTCCGACATAGCCAAAGATAGTAGAACCTCTGCTTAACTGGTTACCAGAAAGCCATTTAAGATAGATCGATTTTTCAGTGAAGATGCAAGTAAAACTCAGACACGCTGTTTGTAACAGAACAGCTCAATTGTTTGGGGCGTTGTATTTTAGGACAGGATATAGGGATTTGACATCATGCAAAGAACAACCTGATATCTACAGTGTACCTTCATTCAGATCGACCAGGCGGTGCGAGATCTTGGGCTGCACATTAGTGAAGGCAAGACGAAGAACATGGTGGCAGTGTCAGAAGAAGTCTCGAAAACCATAGAGGCGGAAAGGATTGGATCAACCAGGGAAGTAGACCTGCTGCCCAGTGAAGAGCAGAAGCTGGACGACCTAGGCCTAGGACTTCAAGGGCTAAGGGTAGACAGCGAAGCGCAGGAAAGCGCCATGTCTGAGGAGGAGGGCGATACTCCGACAGCGGAGAAGAGCTCAAATAAATAAACCCCCAAAAGGCGAAAGCTGTATCTGCAGTAATTGCAAGGGCAAGTTCCAAGGAGAACATTGGAATAGTGCTGGCTTAGGAGCCCTGGGTGTACCGAGGCAGATTCGCGGTCTGCAAGGACGAAGCATGCAGGTAATTTGGGATACGTCTTGTGGAAAACCAAGAGCTTGCATAATCCTTAAACGTAATTTAAAATACATATGTTTTTCAGAGTTCCTAACCGGTGGACCTTGTGGATATGCAAGACTCGTTGGAAGCCGGGAGGAGCACTCAAGAGGCAGTCGTGGCATCGGAATACTTTTCCTCGGCTGTGATGTCAACGCCCACTATGAGGTCTGGGGAAGCAGCGACACCAATCGAAGAGGTGAGTACCTTCTTGAATTTATTCTTAGCAATAAGTTAGAAATATATAAGTCAGGGAACACTCCAGCATTTGCGACCAGCACTAGAGAGGAGGTACTAGACATAACTCTAGGAAACCCTCTAATGAACGGGATGGGCAGGTATTGGAGGGTGTCGGATGAACCTTCTATGTCTGGTCACAGGATAATCAGCTTGGACATTGAGGGTAACACGAAATAAAAAGAGTAATAAGGAATCTTAGGAGAACGGATTGGGAATCCTATGCAACGCAGTTGAGCAACAATATTGCCCACCTTCAAGGGGGCGGTGACATCAGGAGCGAACTGGAACTAGAAGCAGTGGTGGAAAACGTCAACATGTGGAATCGGAAATGGTTTCATGGCTATGACACTAAGAAATGAAGAGGAACGGTTAAGGGAACTATACCGGGCGGGCCTACCAGGGATGGAGCAGTCCAGGGTGCTTATTGGGGGATACGAACCCATGCCCACCTCAACCAACCTCACCAGAAAGGACCACCGAATCATAGTGGGAATTCTCACTCTCAACTATCACCTAAGGAAGCTAGGGATATCTACGGACACTGCCTGCAGGTTTTGTACGGAGGATGATGAAACCTCTATACACGTCCTGGGACAGTGTCCGGCAAAGTAGGTCGATGCATCTGGGAGAATACTTAATACCAGATACAAAGTTGGAAGATCTGGAAGTAGGGAATATACTAAACTTTCTGACGGTTATAGGCTTGCCTGAGATACTATGACTAATAGGTCCATCATAACCACTAAAAGGGGCAAAGCAGTTCTTTAAGGACGCGGTACGACTTTCCCTTAACAGAGTAATAATAAATATCTGTACTTTTTCGGGAGCAGAAATGCTGGTACCACCCCAATCACCCCCAGTATTTCAAAGGGGAGCTGGGGGGAGGGGCTGTCGATCTGTCAAGATCGATTGGTTATTGACGAGGAAGGGATGACCAAATAGTACTGGAACTGGGACCTATAGGACTGTGACCAAAATTTATTTCTCTTTGTTTCTTCTCTAAGCCTGCTTGACTCCTCTATTAATCATCAACTTCTCGATTACGAGTATAAGTCATCGCAATATAGTGGAGAATTCAATTGGACGCTCGTGCTTTTTTCCTACTCAGTAATTACCTTATTTATTCGTTGAAAATCGATTGATAAATGCGTCCATATAGCAAGTTGCCGTGCACAAGTGAATATTACAACACATACTCGTAATATGACAGTTTTTTTGTAAGCCTTTTACTGTAATTAATTGAGCTCTTTCATTAGTTGGGCAGGCATACATGATGGTAATGGCCACTTGTACTTAATAATTTCGAAACAACCATTATATTCACTGGCAGGGTTGTCTGCTGTGAATAGTTTCCCTGTGGCGTATCTGATATAATATTTACAAGGATCATTAGGAGAAAATCCCGCCTATGTCTATTCCGGTGATTCAGGAAGACTCCAGACCGGGGGTTTGCGCGGAGTTAATAGCAGTAGATTCCCTCCTATGCCTCCGTGGCCCTTCTGCTTCTTTGACCTGCTGGTGGATCCCTTTCACCATTGCAACTACCGCGTCCCATGCTGTGTTTGATTGCACCAGGGACCTTACCAGATTTTCACTGTCAAACGGGTATTTAGCTCTGTTTCAAGCTTTCTCCTTGAGCCTTGAAATCTTGGGCAGGTGGGACCTTCACTCGCAGGGCAATCACGACCGAACCTATAGAGGTACTTCTGTCCCCACCGGTTAAGAATTAAGTCAGATTATAACCCGTCTCACCATGTTTCCGCATAGTTCACTACTGGGATAAGCCTGTATGTCCACTGGCCCTGCTCCACCTGGTCCCACGCTGTTTGCCATACAGCCAATGACCTCATTCGCACACTTTCCTTGTTTAGGCTGGCTTCCTGATTTTCGTACAAACGGCTTGCCCCATCGATGTTGTTCGGTAGGCGCAACATTTTTGGAGAGCGCTTAGCCGATGTCCAGACTGGTGCCGCGTATAAAAGGACAGAGCTGACGACTCGCGATAAAAGGGATCGTCGGCTGTGTTTCGGGCCACTTATATTTGGAAGCATCCTTGCCAGTGTGGAGCAGATAGTCATCGCTTTCTGTCGAGCAAGCTTTAAATGGGGTTTAAAGCTCAACTTGGAGACCAATGTTACTCCCAGGTATTTCGCCGGTTTTTGTTTCCGCAAGTTTGTAAAGAGCACCAATTTCGTCCTATGTTTGGCAAGCTCCAGTCGAAAGTCTTTAAGCCAAGACTTGATCGTCCGTATAGTCTCGTTCTTATGGATCTCTTGCCTTCTGGTCTTCAGGCATTCAGCACGACACTTTGCTATTTCAGCGTTCCACCAGTAGTTAGGGTTGCGCTTCCGAGATTGTGGACGTTTTGGCATGGTAGAGTCACATGCTTGGTATACCTGTTAGGACAGCTGCGATACTTTGTCTATGCCGTTTCAGTAAACTCGGTGTTCCACTGCAATACCTCCAAAAATGCATCCTCATCAAGTGCCTAATCTAACATACCAGTGTAGACGCTTGAGCAGTGAATCACTTACGATGGAACCTAGCTCTCCAGGCCTAGGACTGCTTTCGCTTCCGATGTTGGCCAGGGTGACGTTTAGGTAGGAGAAAACTACGATACTTCGCCTTTCATTTGTATCCAGCGTTTGCACTCCATTGCTCAAGCGTTAAAGTCGCCAGTCGCCTTCGTAGTGACCTCAACACCTCTGTCTGCTTTCCAAACGCCTTGATGGAAGCTTGGGTGACTTGTCAGTGCTTTAGATTCAGCTGGATTAACTCTCATTAAGGGTACTTATAGTGGATCCTGCGGGACACCTGGTGTTACCTGTCATGTGGTTACAATCGTGATCTTTGATTTCCTTGCATAGAAGGTCTGTATTGAGGGTTCTCAGTGCAGCCTTTCGCCAAATGATTTTCCCCTCCACATCTTCGGCACTTTTTGGGTCTCTTGACGGTGCTAGTGTAATCCTTCGCCATATGTCCGAATCCAAGGCAAACACTTTTAACGGAACACTTTTTTAGTGGAATTTGCACGCATAACCTACACAAGATCCAACCAATGGCGACCTTACCCGCAGACAGTGCTTTTGTAGTTGAAGTCACAAACATAGGTAGGGTCGTTGTCTGGGTTCCACCGTACGCTTTCCTTAGATTCTTGATGTCCGTTTCCTGTATGTCCTCCAGTTTCAATTGGTATTTGAGCGCTGCACAGATTTCTTCCTTGGTTGTGACCTCTTCAAGATCTTTACATTCTATCGTAACCATTGGCCGACTTACGCGAATGGTCGCTTGCTCGACGGGGGAAGCCTCAATATTCCTTTGTAGGTCAACGTGATCCTTTTTTCCATCGATAATTCGAACAGGAATTATTCTTATGTGTTCGCCTAATGCGCGTTAAATTGCCGCTAAACTCTGTAATGGTACGAGTGGATATAGGAGATCAGGTCGATCATCCTGAGTGGCCGATAACGACCTAGAGGGCGGAGCTATCCCAAAAATCTAATCAAATTGGCTAAATTGACCGTGAAGGTCCGCCCACAAAGATTGAAGCTCCATTAAAATGCTCTCTGTGCTTGTCAGGCTCGGGAATGTGGGGGGGGGGGGGGGGGGTCCTTTGAGCGCTTTGATCCCTCACGCTTCACTACTACAAAAATAACGTGTCTATTCCGATGCGTGGGTCCGCACCGGATTCTAAAATCGACATTAATAAGGATTTCGCGACGGCCTATCGAATGATAAACAGAACGCGAACTAAATTGGAAAATAGAAAAGAAAAAAAAAAACGGCTCGACCGCGCGCGTGGAGCCGTAAGTCTCCGGACCCTAGTGCCGCGCCCAAGGAGGGGAAGATCCACGACGGATCACCGTCTCAATTATTGCCTCTTCCGCCTCAGATCTTGTATGAGGCGCGACCCCTGAGGTTCCCACCCTTCCTCGACATCCTCAGGCCAGTTATTCATTTTGAGGATGTCCCTTTTAGAAATTCTGCGGGAATTCAATCTTTCTCGTCTGGAGTCAGAGAACAAAGTGAAGATGAATCATTGAGGACGGAACGGCACAGCATATAGCCGACTACCTCCGTATTTCATTAAGGATTCATCTCACCCGTCACTTCATCCCTACGAAGAAGAAAGAATATTTAATTTTCTTCAAATTCTGAAACGAAGAGATAGCCGTTTCACATAAAGGTAGGGAAGGACACTCCTCAGAAGCTCGGACGGCAATACCTTTCAGCTTATAGCCGCAAAGGCCCATAGATCCAGAGGCTTCTGGAAGGCAATCACCTACGAGACGTTAAATCTCAAGACAAACACAACAAACGACTAGCTCTTATGGTATACTACCAAGGATAGGACAGCAAACTCTACGTTACAAGGTGGGAAAGGAAATTGAGGCTTAGGAACACTTGCTTGCGGAAAAAAAGCGCTCAAAGGACCCCCCCCCCCCCCCCCCACATTTCCGAGCCTGGCTAGCACAGAGGCGTGCAAGAACGTGTCGACCGAGCACTTTGATGGAGCTTCAATCTTTGTGGGCGGACCTTCACGGTCAATTTAGCCAATTTGTTTGGATTTTTGGGATAGCTCTGCCCTCTAGGTCGTTATCGGCCACTCAGGATGATCGACCTGATCTCCTATATCCACTCGTATCGTTATAACTCCTTCAGCCTAGGATCTGCCTTATCAATGTAGTACATACCCTCTTTCGCTGTTCGCGCTTTTTGGCGGTTTCGTTCCTATCTAGGGTTGAAAATCACAACCGATAACAGATACGATGAAGAAACCTCCGCACGGTTGTTGGAAACTAGCAGAGCCTATTTCATCTTATTAAAACTGTTCCACTCGAAACGTCTAGGGTCAAAGCTCTTACTGTACCAGACAATGATTTTTCTAGTCCTCTCATTTACTCATCGTAGACTTGGATTCTTATTAAGAAAAATTGGGAACTCTTATCATTGCACATTTTTTACTGTGACGGGAGTTGTGCGGCAAAAATTCCACGCGTAAGAGGTGGTCCTAGTCCCGTGTTTGTAATGCAGTCCATTGACATGCGAGTTGCTGCAAGCCGGTGGCATCATCTGTTATAACAATAAACATTGCATAGTTGTTTATAGCTTCTCACATCCCAGGGGGAACCAAATGTATAGCTTCCTTAAAGATTCATTTCGGATTACCACGATGGTACGATGGTAGTGGATCTTAATGGAATCCTTGAGCGAATGATGCTTCAGTAAATCCATGTTTGTTCTCGCAGGAAGTTAGGAGGAAATAAGTAGATGCAGCCAAGATCAATCTTTCGGACGCATTCGTTTCCTGCTGAGATAGGATGGGGAAACACAGACAAGACAATTATCTAGGCGACATTGACACATCGACATATCAATACGTTAACCACATGGTTCACGGGCCACTTACCTACCTCATCCTTAACCGAAATATACACAATGAGAATCCGTGACCATTTGACGCTGGATTGGCTCCGGCTGTATATCGTTTTCTGGGGTTCTCACAAGGGGATGGAAGGATTCCATAGCCTACATAACGACGAAATTTGTGAGTGATACCACATTCAGACCGGTTGTTGATAAAATTCGGCTCAACAGGTTATGGTGGACGGGTCGAGAAGGTCTATAAGAATAATAAGGTATCCTAGGAGAACAGAGTGAGACTCCTACACAAGACACCTGAGTGACAACTAGGCTCATCTACAGGTGAGCGGTGACATCAGAAGCGAAATAGATTTAGAAACAGTGGTGGAAGGCCTCAACTAAGTTGTCAATGATGGCTAAGACAATGAAGCCGGAACTCAAATTGTTGACAGCAGTGAGGTTACCAATAGGCTGGGTTAGGAAGCAAGTGATACTATCTTGGCTTCATGAGGTCGAAGTAATGCAGAATATGCGGAGGATAATTCCATATCGTAAGAACTCCGGAGCTGACTCAAATTGCATAATCTGCAAGAAGGAGAGTGTGAACTTTCGAGACATTGCAAGTAGCAGCAGGTGCCAGGAATATTGGACAGTCCTCAAAGCAAAAGCAACGTTGATGAAGGTCAAAGGTCGGACGAGTCATCCAGTGCAAATGGGCCTGAGGAAAATAAGGTCTTAATGGTAATAATGAAGGCTTTAGGGAGTGAGGCCGGCCGCATAGGCATAGTTTCATGGTCCTGTTTGGATACGGTTTGATTGGAGACCACAATCAGAGCTCCGCCGTGACTGACTGGCAGAGGCCGTGGCGTCAAAAACACTACGCCGAACTGTAGGCAACAGTTTCAGTATTCGCCGAAGCACTCTTCTTCACTGTCCAGCTGAAGTCTCCGCTGAGGTTGGGGATGATTCCAAAAAGCGTGTACAGAATTCTCGGAAATGGAGAGCCAAGTTTGCGGTACGCTGTCAAAAGCCTTGGCGTAATCGATATAGAAACTTGAGAGGTGTCTTTGGCCTCTAGTTGCTTGTCCTACAACTACCGAGTCGATAATGAGTTGCTCTTTACAACCCCTTGAACCGAGCAGTATACACAGTGGCTTGGCACACCGCATAAACTAGGTCATTAGTTGGCTGGGAGAGTCTCTACCCTTCCGCACTGAGGGAACTACCTACCTTGCCCCTGAAAATGGCTTCTAGGGATATTGAATTGGTGGACCTCGGCGTAAAGCGGAGATGTCTGAAGTTTCTTATTAAGTCAGGCCTAGCTCGGATACCGGTTGTTGCGCCATTGATGATGATGATGTTGAGAGTGACCCGCTGAGAACGGAGTGATTTAAATATCCTGGATCACTGCTATTAATCGGAGGTTATCTGTGCTATGAAGCTGCTTCTCGTATCGACGCAAGTTGGGTGCAATGGCGCTCTTTGTGATCGACGCATCAACGAACACTTCAAATCCAATAATCTACCGCGGGATTGCTCCCCTTGTCGCCCTCCATGGTTCTGAGTGCTGACACACTACTGAAAGTAGTCAACTGCGCCTTGTGATAATGGAGATGATATGCATATTTTAAGCGAGTACATCCGCGTTCGATATGGGGTTGCACCCATCTTGGAAAATTTCCGAGAGGCCTCTTTGATGATATGGTCGTGTATGGTTTATACCGCGGCAAATTCATTTACAGCAGAAGGTGATAATGTGCACGCTGATTACATTTTCATCCCCTCTAACAATGGGTAATAATATCGGGAGAAGTAAATGGGAATATTCCATTCATGTGAATATTATTTTTCAGTCCCAGGATAGGTAGTAATGATCAGCCTGAATTCTATTCAAATGTATTCCATCCGATCATTACAGAGGGTGTTAAACGACGGTCAACCGACATTAGGGACCCTCCATTGTGTTCAATAACGTTTTGCAACGCCCAATGGGCATTTGAGTCAATCTGAATGGGCGTTTTTGATGATTTTCTGGAAACATCTTTTATCTTTATCGGGATCGAGATTACCCATTTTATTTTATGATAATTTTATATCCATATTTTGTGAGTATCCTGGTCGTTAATAGAAGTCAATTTGAACGAGGATAGTATCCTTCTTCGTAGATAGTCTTAACAGAGGTTTCGATTGGAGGACCTATTTTTTGTTGCTGTTTTTCTGAGGTTTTCTGGAAAACAAAACCCTATTAATCCCTGCCGCTTTAGCGACTCCAGTCGTTTGGCATGTCAGTGAGGACTATACTCACAACGACAAAGAGAGTTGAAAAAGAGCTCTGGGAGAATGCCGGGTGGTTTGCTCGGATGCACGGTGAAAGCTTTTGAAGGGGACACGTTTCCGTGACTCATAAACTCGACATATCCTTGAAGGGTACGGCTAGAGAAAAAGCAACCCAGAAGACGCAATGAGATGGCGTAAGCGTACGATGTCCAGAAGGCCACCCAACTAGTGGTGGAACAACGAAATCATAAATTTAGGAGCCTCAATTTTCCGGACAGAGGCTCCAACGAAAGCCCGGGGGGGAGGGCCAAGACGAGACACACAGGCAGCCTCACCACGAAAACAGCGGAAAGCAAACGCTTGTCCAGTTAAATTAGGGCATAATTCCGCCAGTGACTGTAGAGGAGCTTCGAGGTTTCGAGCTTCGAAATTGGCAGTCAAGGCTAGGCATTTTTGCCAACACATTCAAAACGCTCCTTAAAAAGGAATATTCCCTGTTCATTGGAGAAGTCAAAAGTTGGTGTTCTGTCCCAAATATAACAAGTCCTCCAAGTTAGAGACCCAACATCATATCATCCTATCTGCCTGCTGAATACAATGGGGATGGAGAGTGTCATCTACAACAGACCCCTAGCCATCTTCGAAAACAGCAATGGCTTGTCGGAGCGTCAGTTTGGTTTCCGGCGTGCCTACTCTACGGCGGATGCAATAAGTAGGTGGCGAACCTGGCCAAAGGCGCACAGGATTCTGGCGGCTACTGTGCCGTGTTGGCATTGGATGCCAAAAACGCATTTCTAGAGAGGACTCTCTGATACGGGATAAAAGCCGGGGTACCACAGGGATCGGTACTAGGTCCCCTGTTCAGGAATATCATGAATAATGGGGTGCTTCCTCTTCGCATCCCGGAGGGGAATAGGATTGTCGGCTTTACTAATGACCTACCTGTGGTTGTAACAGCAAAACACCCAGGAGATGTACAGGTCTGCCCCACGGAAACAGTGAGAGCGGTAAAGTCCTGGTTATAAAGAGCCTGGGGGCTGACTTTGGCGGACGCGAAAACTGGAGCGGTCTTAATAACCAATCGCAGGAAAAAGGATACTGTGAAAGCGGAAGTCGGTGGATATACGGTCGTTTCAAAACCAGCTATCAAATACCTGGGGGTGATAATTGATACCAAATTGAACTTTAGAGAACACCTAGAGTATGCATGCCATAAGGCAGCCAGTGCCACCGCGACACTTGCAAAAATGTTGTCGAATATTGGAGGTTGCTTCTAGCCAGAGTGATGCGATTCATCCTGCTTTACTCGTCACCGGTATGGACAGAGGCGTGTGCAAACCCTTAGAGACGAAAGCAGGTCAGCTCGGTTTATGGGCTAATTTCTCTGAGGGTTTGCAGTGCTTCTAGAACCACAGCAGATGAGGCAGTATTGGTGGGACGGGCATGATCCTTATCGACATTCTGGCCCATGTTAAACGTATGGAGGGGCGTACAGAACGTGGGAATGCGGCAAGGTCAGACTCGCATGATCTCTGGCAACGCAGATGGAACGAGTCTATGAAGGATCGGTGGACGCACATGCTCATTCTCAACATTAGAGTCTGGCTTGAGGGGATACATGGGGAGACCGTGGTTGCTGTAGGCAGTATCTGCACTGCTTTGGGTAGGATGATTCTCCTAATTGTCCTAGATGCGGTGGCATACCGGAGGATCCAGAATTTGTGATGTTTTACTACCCAAAGATCGCAATAGAGGGGAGGAACCTAAACCAAGCATTGGGCAGGAGCGTGAGCCCAGAGAGTGTGAGGTCCAAGGAGAACTGACTTAAGGTTTCCTCCCCAATGGCGAAAATGCAGGAGGAGTTGCGGACGGAGCAAAGAAGGAGGAGAAGGACGAGTGTCTAAGAGCAACCCTACCTCGCGAAGTAATACCTAAACGGTGGTCCCGTGGGGCCGGCGCAGGAGAGACCGAGGGTGGTTTTTAGTGCCCCACGTGCCTATTGTAGCTCAGGCGTTGGTGCGGCGGAGCTGTGGCGGAAGTGTCTGTCTAAGATTTTCCGCTTCCTCCTCCAATTAAACCAGGGCCACAATCGACTTTTTTTATTGCATGGATCGTTAACTTAGCTACCCCAGGATACGCTGTAGGAATTTCAAAGCAGAATTCGTGTTCCTTTAGGCTCAGGGTCGAGTGCCCAGGGGGTAGTTGCTTTATGTTCTTACGAAATCTTGTAGTGCTATGTTATTAGCGCATTTATAAATTTTTGGCGTCAGACCCTTACACGCTTTTGTATTTGTTGTAAGTGTATTTTGCTCAGGCGGGGGTGTTCCGAGCTGCTAAGCTGTGGTGAGCTGTACTGCGATTATTTTGGCGTGGAGCTCGGGGTAATTTTCGGTGAGCCATTCACACACTGCAGTGTCTCCACACTACCTCACTCCCAGCTGATATTGGGCTTTAGCGACAAAACCCGACTCTTTTCCCGCTAGCTCTAGGGACGCAGATCGAATCTCACGTGCCGTGCACCTCTCTTTCGCGATACCTCAGCCCCGGAGACAAAAAGGCTTTAGCCTGGACACGGAGACGTTCTTGGGCCTGCCGTGAATGCCAAACCTAAAGAAGTTCGCCCCTTCGTTTAAAACCTCATATGGGCCCTCATATGGTGGTTGCGGGGAAGTATCCATGCGAACCAAGACGTGTGTGCAGACGTCCAGGTCCTTGGGGGAGTTAGCCTTCACCGAAGAATGACGGGATAGCGGAGGTGATTTTAGCTTGGTCCCGGAGCGGGCGCGAAAGCCCAGTGGTGCAAAGGAGTGACTTGGTATCAAGTTCTTCTCGTATACCAGCTCGGTGGAGGTGGTGGCAAAGACAGGACTAAAGGCTAAAGGCAGGACTTGCGACCACTAAGAGTCATCGTGCACCATTATAGTGGCTTTCAGTTTCCTATGCCAGCCTTTCAACATCCCATTGAATTGCAGGTGCTACACGATGGCGTTTTAAGTCTAGGAGTCTGCCTAACTCTGAGAACAGGGTAGGCTCGAACTGCATTCCCTGGTCAGTAATGACTTCGGCTGGAACTCCAAAGCTTGGGATCCATTCCGGATAAAAGGCCTCGGCACACGATTGTGCAGAAAGACAAGTAGACGTTGAGGATCGCTTGATGTCGTGTGGCTTTCGGCAAGAAACGACGATAGAAGTTTAACATGCCCAAAAACCCAAAGATCCTTGACTGTTTTTGGTTGCGGGAAGTCTGTGATGGCCTGAACCTTGCCTGGGTCGGGACAGATTCTCGGAGCCTGAAACCTTCACTTGCTGTTAAATGAATTTGGATTTTTCAACGTTAAGTACTAGACCGGCCTCAAGGGGACGTTGGAAAATATACTCGAGATGCTCCAAATCCTGAGACTTAGAGAAAGAGGCTACGAAAACATCATCCAAGTACACGAAATAAAAGTTAAGATTTTGAGAGACAGAGTGGATGAACCTCTGAACCAAAGTCATCCGTGTGAACTCGAAGAGTCCATGCCGTTTTGGAGAAGGTTTTCCGGAGCTTCATGGATTTAATGGGATGCCTTGGCTAAGTTCAAGCCGTGAAAACACGGCAGTTAACAAGGTTGTGCGCTAAGTCGTGGATGAGCGGTATGGGGTAGCGGTCAGGAGCGATCTGAGTATTTAGACTCCATTCGCCGTTGGGCTTTGGTGTCATGTGTAGTGGAAAAGACCAGCAGCTTTTTGATGGTCTGCAAATACCCTGCGTTAAGAGTATGTCAAATGCTTTTTAGCAACAGCGTGTTTTTGGGGTGGTAATGGACTCACCTTCGAGAGGATAGGGGAGCCAATAGTGCGGATGTGGTGCAGCACATCATGCTTAGCTGGTTGCGAGAGACTACTTTCGGTGGTTATGTTGCTGTATTTTTGGAGAAGCGCGCAAATGCGAGGGTCGACTACTTCTTTAAAAATGATAGAAAGACTGACGTCTGGTGGCTGGTGACAAGTTTTTCTAAAGACCTGAGCGAGGTTGCGGGGTCTAAAGAGACCTGTTCTGCAGATTTATCAGCAATCTACATAGTGGCCTAGGAAGTCTGCGCCTAATATGGGACCTCTGCTGATGTCCGCTATAACATCTGCATCTGCGACTTTGTCGATTAGGTAAAGGCGCTTGCTCAAAGGGTCTTAGATGGTTAGACGGCGTGGAGTTGCATTCTGTCAGGTAGCCGCCGACGGCAACGAATTAGTCCCACCGTCACAGCTAGCTTAGGGACGGTAGACGTAGCCTCCCATGACACTGTACTGACCACAGGGTGTGAACCTCGCGGACGTTATCTGTGGTGTTCGTTAACACTTCCCATGATCCGGAGTGCGCACAGACCAAGATGAAGAAGAAGAAATCGGGAAACCAAGAGGTCAAACGGACCCCTCCCCCCCTCCAATATCTTAAACTAAAGAGGAGGACAAATGATATTTAGCCAAAAAACCTAACAATCTTTTACTGGTTTCAATAAACCAAGTATGCCCAATAAATTTATCTTCCAGGAAAAAGCTAACGATAAATATCTTTTCTTGGAATAATTGCTGTCATTCAATTCCGGAAAATGAGTGACACTCAGAAGTGAAATGACAGATATACTACAATCACCATTGTTAGCCGAGAATACCACGTAAAGTATGATAACATATAATTATACGGACAGTTACGAGGGCGACAATTGTTGATGATTGACCAACATATAATGGACAAGGACCTACCTAATCATGATGGTCTCTAAAAATTGTTGTTTGTTTAATGGATTACTTCATACCTGACAGTCATTGGTTATGGCTGGAATTGTTTTCACTAATTGCTTTTCATTCACTTTTCACATATTAATTTTCGTCCTTTTATATATCTAATATGGGTTCATTATTTTCTCTACAAAAGGGCGAAGGATGTATTATAAATGTGTTACCAACACTGTTGCATTAAGCCTGCTTTTAAGGCAGGATGTACTCAGATATATTTTGGCATACCATAAGCCTGAATAGATATTTCCTTGGTAATTTTAAACTCCTCTGTCTCAACGAAACTCAAAATATGGTTACTCTCAAAAGGTCCTTTCATTATATAGTTAAAAAAGCCCAACCGGACCGAGGGGCGACCAACCTAAGGATGGGCTGAAGGCAACATCTAAAGGTCCGCATCACAGCGATGATGCGTTTGAACGCAAATTGTGTGCGACCATGCGAAAACCCACTAGGTCAGATTGTCACCGGACAGGACTCTTGGGACTATAGCACAGGTTGCAAGGATAACAGCTCTTTGCATCTCCATGTATAGTCCAGCCCTAAGATTGTGTGTTTTCAGCGGGACTAACCCCGTTGCTGAAATCACCACTGGGACTACTTCGATCTTTTATACTCCCCAAGTCTGCTTCATATCATCCGCCAAGGGGCTACATCGATTATGAAGCATGCCCGTTCCTCCTTCACAAGCAGAAGTGGATTAGGCCTGTAGCACTGTCTGGAACACTGTGGTCGGTGGCAACAGTGTGATCACACAGTCGTGTGACCCGATTATTTTCGTTGGATGCCATTGAAATCCCAATGTCCGGACTGCGATATCCAGCGGTTGTTGTATCTCACGACCTCGGCACCAGATTTTCTGGTACCAGCACCTCTCCTAGCGTCTCCTCTAGATCCCTCCTTTCTTCTACAAATCTCGGACAGTGGAAGAATACATGCTCTGGGTTCTTTGGGACTCCATCGCATTTTGGACAGTCAGGTGAGGTCTCCAATTTAAACCTGTGAAGGTATTGGAGATATTCTCCATGCCCCGTGAGAAACTGGGTGAGATTATAATTAATCTCACCGTGTCGTCTCTCCAATCACTCCTTGATGGCAGGAATGAACCTGTGAGTCCACCGACCCTTTTCGGAGCATTCCCACCGCTTGTGGCATCTATTTATGGATCTCTCCCTCTCAATCTTCTTCGTTCGCGATGAGGAAGAGGTTGGCTTCGCATTGTATATGTTCGCCATCTCATCTGCCAAGATGTCAATCGGCATCATCCCATAGATGACGAATGCTGCATCATCTGAGACAGTCCTGAAGGCAGAGCATACCCTCAGGGCTGTCCTCTGTAGACTGAACTCAGTTTCGTAACGTTCCCTGACATGCGCAACGCCTCCCTTCAAGCTGGGGTTGCATAGAGCATAATCGAGGTCACCACCCTGGCTATAAGCAACCTAGGGGTATGCCGTGGCCTTGCCACGTTCGACATCATCCTTGCCAGGGCCATACTTGCAGCTGATGATTTATCGCAAACATACCGCACATGCTTAGTGATGAGGACCGCCTCAGTTTGTTCCTCCACCAGTGTCTGACCAGAGCTCTCTAGCCAACTTTTACCAACACTGATTGCCTCCCCTGAGTATAACTCAGCATCTTCGAGATGCTTTGCGACAACAACCAGCGCTATGTCGTCAGCGTAACCCACCACTGTGGCTTCCTCCGGAAGGGGAAGATTAAGCACATCGTTGTACTTGATGTTCCACAGTAGTGGGCCCAATACGGAGCCCTGCGGGACACCCGCGGAAACAACGTACTCCTGGGGTTCGTCATCGGTGTCATACCAGAGCCTCCTTTCAGTTAAATAACTATCGACGATAGCAGCGAGATAGGCGGGAATACCAACTTTCGCTAGAGATTTCCGTATTAGATTTCAATTGGCCGAATTGAATGCATTTTTCACGACCAGGGTTACTACCACGCAATATTTGCTGGTACTACTCTTTCCGTGGATTTCCGAGCTCGTCTCTGGTGACTGGCGGAATTGCCGTCATAATCAGAGGTTGGAATGTGTTGGTGCCCTCCTCTTGCGGGGGGAATAATCCCTGGTTGATTTTCAGCAAGATGGTGGGACACGTGATCTGTGGAGATGAACGGCCTCTGAATCGTCCTATCATGATTCTGTATGCCCCCCCCCCCCACGGGTTTATGTCCGCTTCCGAGCAGAGCTCCTTGAAGCATTCCCTCTTGCTTGAGGTTTTTGCGGGCTGCCTTATAGGCGCGCTCTTTTGGCCCCTGATCGACTCTACCTGCCGCCCTTTGAACCGCTCTTCTGGCTCGGTGGCGAGCTGATCGAAGACCAGCCAGTTCACCATTCCACCAGTAGTTTGGTCTCCTACTGGGGAATGAGCTGCTTTGGCGATGCATTGGGTCACATGGATGGCTCTTTCTGTAGATACCGATAGCTTCGTGCTCCAATTCTTCATCACTGTTCTCAGAAGAAGAACGACATTCAACACAACACTCCTGTTCCCTGGGGATGAGGAAAGTTATCCCCTTGGTGAAAAATTGTGGAACTAAATCAGGATCGGCAGAAGTTGTGAATCTTATCAACTCCTGGTGCCTTCCAGTTACCTGCCTTACCAAGGGCTGTTTCTACGTCGATTTCAGTTACGTCAGCCATGGTCATTTCGGGGAGGGTCACGCATGAACGCATAAGGTGTGGAAGCCACGCTGCTTCTAAATTGCAACGGCTGGGTTCGCTCCAAATACTTCTCCAGAAGTTTTTTGCCTGATCCAGATCGAGGTTACTTTCCCTACCTGAGTTGGTGAGATTTTTGTAGGATCCCCGTTGGTTCTGGAAGAACAAGGTGTTGTCTGTCCTTCGCTGAAAGTTTTTTGATACCTACGGATACGATTGGAGTTTCCAATGATATTCGTAACGCATCAGTGCGCTCTTCGTGATGGACTTCCAAGAAGTACTTGCGTGACAGGACCAATCTCCTTTCTCAACTTTTCGACTCTTTTGTTGAGTCGCTCTTGTAAATGTTGGAACAGTGGCGTAGGATTCTGCGCTCTGCAGTCGGACCAGAAGATAAAGCCGAAAATCAGGAGGGGACGGATAAGCCGCTTGTAGCAAAACAGCTTAACTTTCTGAGGTGTTGGGCTGCTGTATTTTAAGATTGGGTAGAGGGATTTGAAGGCACCAGTTGCACGGCTTAGTGCCTTCGTGATATGTGGGAGGTGGGATAGACGAGAATTCATTGCCACCACAAGGAAGGTGACAATACCCCAAGGAAGGTGACTTCCTTTACGATTGGGATGGTGTCATTTTGGATCTTCAGGGATAGGGTTGATATATCGCTCCCCATTTTCGGGGTCATCTTAGCGGTACCGCAGAATACGATGGTCTGAAACTTTTGCGGGTTAGGGACAGTTTCCAGCGGGTGAAATACCGGTAGCGCTCGTCTAAATAGGAATTCACGCGGGCTTCACCGGCTGGGATATTTCTGGTGGAGATGTAGAGGATGAGGTCATCCGCGTATTGGAGGATTCGGATTGGATTTGGGTGTGGAGTTGCCTTGGGTAGGTTTGCGGTGAACAGGGAGGAGAGGGTAGTGGAGAGGACTGATCCCTGAGGGATGCCAGCCGGACTAGAATATGGGGAGGAGTTGGACTTGGGATGCCTGCCGATCAAGAAAGCTAAGAATTAGCTTGCAGAGGTGCGGATGGAATTGGAACACTTCGGAAAGCCTGTATGCGAGTCCGTATTGCCATACGGAGTCGAAAGCTTTCTTTATGTCGAGGAGACCGGCTATGGTCGGTGCGTTCCGGTTGAGGCCGAGAAGGACTTCCAATTTGAGCACGAGGAGTGCATGCTCAATCGAGTGTTTTGGCGAATTGGAATTGTGGGGGTGAATGATTGGAGTCACAGTACTCGTCGATAATGACTTTAATGATCCGCTCGAATATCTTGGCGGAGGATGAGAGGGTCGAGATAGGCCTGCCGCTATCGGGATTTACAGGATTTTGGTTCTTTTTTGGGATAGGAACAATTCGAGCACTCTTCTAATCTGTTGGGAAGTGGGCGTTGATGATGGAGGACATAATGGGAGCAATGCTAGGAGCGCATTTCTTGAGGATGATGAAGGGAATTTTGTCAAGTCCAACTGATTTTTTGTTTTTTGAGGCGGCGATGGCTGTGCTGACGGACTCTGGACTGACAAAGTGAATGGGTAGGATATCTTCTCGCTGACTTGGGTCGGCGAGGGCGTGGGTGAACGGATTTTGTGCGGGTTGGTAAATGGGGTAGAAGGGGTGGGTTATGAGTTGGGAGATCTTGCCGCTTACCTCGTTGTCGAAACTTGGTTCACGGAAGTGAAGGGTGCAGTGGTGGGCTTGAAGGAAGTGGTGAGCGAGGATGTTCACTTTTTCTGTGGGTGGGATGTTTTGGGGTAGGATCGCGTTTTGTTGGACTGATTCGCCTAAACGCGGGCAGGTTTTTCTGGGTTTCCTGAGTTCCTGAGAGTCCTGTATGTACCACGGTTCAGTTCGGTGTTGGAGAGGCGACTGTGAAGATACTGGGTGTACAGAGGAGGCGAGGCGATTGTGGTGATATTGGGTGTGAGAGGATTGCGGAGAGTATCTATTCCTAAATAATCTCCGCCTGAGGGTCTTTTTATTAGTGGATATCGGTTAGGATGTCGCCGGGTAGGGTGATTAGGTTGCGGTAGTTTAAGGGACGGGATGGGATCAGTTCGTCGCATACTTGCCGAATTGCTTCGGTGTATTGACGAACTGTCAGGTCAATGGAGTCGTTGGGAACTGTGCAGTTGGCTGGGAGTAGGAGAGGTTGAAGTTCGGTTTTGAGGGCCAAGTTGATGTGTTTCCAGTTTGCACGCTGAAAGTTGGGAACTGAAGGTGGGGTGGACCGAACAACTCTGTCCGGGAGTTTTATGCGAAGGATTCTGGCGTCATGATCGCTGATGCCGGGGACCGTTTTGAGGAAGGGGAAGGTGTTTGAGTTGGGAATAACAGTCAGGTTACTGCTAGTCAGAAACTGGTCTAGGTAGGAATGGTAGTGTGATCTGTTGTAGGTTGGAAGGGCCGGGCTGAAATGGGCGAGGTTGATGGTGGGAGCTGGTCCCCGTTATGGTTTGACCGTGCATCGAACCAGGACGGGTGTCTAGCTTTGAGATCCCCACCGATGATCAGGGACCATTGTTTGCCAGGAGAGCGGTGTTGGGACGCGCAGAAGGACTTGATACGGGGAAAGTCCTGGGTGTCGAGGGATTGGTTGGGACAGTAAACTGAGACAACGAAGTCCTCACTAGAATGTAAATCTCTGATGTGTTTTTACCCCCTTTTGTAACTGCAGTAGGTGTGACCTACTCTCAAAAAGGACTTAGTTTTCGGCAACAGTGCATCCATTTACGAAAAAAGTAATCATCACATTAACAAACTATACATGACTCCCCCACCGCCTTAAAGGACATCAAATTAACACTACTAATCTCCACCCCACCCCTTGCCGCCTGCATTTCCTGCCGTCATCTCTGTTTGCTCTTTAGCTTGTCGCGGCATTGTTTACAAAAGGTTAGCGCAACCTAAGGGTAATCAAACCACTTGAGTTCCGGTTGTAATTATTATCCTGATGTGTCATTATGGCACCCGTAATAAATTCAAATGACTACACAAGTACCACCAGCCAAAGGACTTGATGTCATTAAGCAGATCCCAGGCAGCCACTTGCAGTAGAGTGTTTCAGGCGCTGGAATTAAGTTCCCACTTCACTTCATTTTCCATTCAATTTCCATATTTTCCCTCCTAATGCGTTCGACAAATACATGCCAGCCAGGCGGGGGTTGTGTGTGTGTTTGTGTACCAGGACAGGTCGGTAGGCCGTGTACAGGCAGGACTAGCTGGGAAATATCACAGGGAAAATATGCTGGGGGAGCGTTTCAATTCAATTACATATTGTTTTCGTTTTTGGCGGGCATTTATGTATCCGGGGGAGCGTTAAGGACGAATATAGACACGTTGGGGGATGTTTACCATTTATCATAATTTCTATTAGCAATGAACACTCGTATTTGATCGAATAACTGACGTAGAAATCTGATTGAAATCACAGACGCACAGGATAATGTTGTTACGGTCGTTGTGGCGTCACTTGAATGTCTTAAAATTAATATAAGCTCCAGGGACCACTGACCCTGTCCCGTCGGGTTGGCTTCTGGAGTGGAGCCCTGATGGTATATTATGGGGTTGACTCCTTCAATTAGGAGGCTAGCTGTGAGGGAATGCAGGAAGGAATTCACGGTTACCTGGAAATTAAGTGTCCTAAATTATTTCTTTTTATTCGGGACTGAAATCTTTTCGGGGGTGGAATCTGTTTCCACTTCTTTTGCCTCCGCTTCCCAGCCTCCTCAAGAGCGTGTGTGCTACTTGGATGTGAAGTGCTTAAGTTCCAGCTGAATTCGCCAATTAGAGGATACATAAGTAGTAAACAAAATACTAGGCGCCTTCACTTCAAACGAATTGAAGGAAAAGATAAAATTAATTGGGCAGATTGCCTTTGGCGTGACGTAAGGTGCCGGGAATACCATAGCATTTTAGGCTGAATTGCTACACGACCAGGGGATTTTCAAGAAGGAATCTTGTATAACGATCTAAATCCCTGGCAAATGCCCGTAAATCGTCTGTAATAATTGATACGTACCATGCCCTTGAATGACTTGCTGACAGCGAATCTGATTCGATTCGATAATTGTATCTTTTAAGCCACATGTTAAGAAAATCATTTACCGATAATTGCTTATTAAATTTTATTGATGGCACGTGCTACGGCCGTCAGAGAGGACAGAAGTCAGTAGGGAATGAGTTGTAGGGTTACCTTCGGTAAGATTAAAAACCCAAAACATCCTTTCACTGGGCGAATTCTCGTCCTTCCTGGAGTAATCTTTTTGTAAGTCAAGAAACAAAGCGTAGGACAGTTGAGTTGGGAATAAAAGTTAAGGAAGAAAGCAAATATTACGACATAACCCATTGTATAATGTGGTCTCACGTTAGTCACGTGGCGAACACGTGGAATATGTTTGAAGAAAGCAGCTCCATATGAGAAGGAAGACGACAGGATAATGGGGACAGCGCATAATTATTCTTGCAAAGTGACACCCTTATGATAGTTTGGTGCTATCTAGTTGATTATGTATCTTTGGACAGTTGCTATAGTTGCATTAGGGTCCTGTTAAGGTAAAGGATGGTTTGAGGCAACGCGCTTTGTACTATTCTCAGTAAAACAAAAATCAAATTCTGAGATTACAGAAGAAATAAGTAAAATATAGTTAGGGTCATTCCTTTATGCTAAATCCTATCTGATCTCTTCTGGTGACAGGTCCCGCGACAAGCTGTCAAAAACAAAATGATCGTGTTGAGAGATCCTAAGCCTCGGAAAAAGTTTAGGCCGTTCACTTGACGCATAGATGGCGTCAGGACGTAAGTAAACTAGTCCGAGCAATACAAATACTTGAAATACTTCTGTGCACGTTAAATGTTGGCACCCTCACTGGAAAGACCGAGAACCTCGCAAGAGCCCTTTGGAAAAGGTGTATTGATATCTGCGCTTTACAATAAAGCTGATGGTCTGGAGTCAAAAGCTCCGATTTGGAACGCGTAGTCGATACACTTAATAAGGTGTTGGCATTGCCCTCTTAGAGGGTATCCGTGATGCTATGGGGGAGCGACAGTGCAACACCCACAAGTTACTTTACAGCAGCAGCAACAAGTCGCTTTGGAACGACAACAGCAAGTTGTACTGCGGCAATAAGCGACTGCTTTACAACAACCACAGGAACAATATTATCAGCAGCAGTAAATTCAACATCAGCAAAACCAGCAAATACCGCAAGAGATTCAGCAGCAGCACCCTCAGTTGCATGAAGCGATTCTGCAACAAAATCAGCAGATACTAAACCGACAAGTAGAAAAAGATATCCAGTGAAGAGGATGGTTGACGAACCCTAGGAGAAGTTTTTTGTCGAACACCATTCGCAATTTGTCTACACAAGGGCCGCTAAGGTCGAACAAGGAGCATTTGTGACCAAGCCTACATTCAACATGTTATTCTGGGTATCTTTATTAAGTTGTTAGTTCAGGCGTTGAGGTGTCCTGTATTAGCCTCAGTTGTGGTGGTGTTCCGCCAACGGCCAGAATTGCTGCTCGAAGCGTTCAACGCGTGCTTGAAGGAGGGCATTTTTCCTTGTCGCTGAAAAGTGGCCAGACTCGCGTTGATCAGTAAGGGTAATGGAGACCCGGAACTCCCGTCTGCATACCGACCGCTGTGTATGCTTGACACGGCCGGAAAAGTGCTCGAGAAGCTCATCAGGGGTAGACTCGCTGAAGCGATCCGTGCTGCCGGGGACTTATCCGCAAGGCAGTTCGGGTTTAGAACAGGGAAATCTACAGTGGATGCTGGTATGGAGGTCGTAGATGCGTTTAATCGAGCCGGGGCACACAGCCGCCGATCTCGACGGATAGTGCTCCTCATAACGCTTGATGTCAGAAATGCCTTCAATTCCGTAAGATGGACAGATATGCTAGGCACACTAGAGAACTCCTTTCACGTGCCAAGCTATCTCTTGCGGATATTGAGGGATTATCTGAAAGACCGCTCCCTGTTCTATGAGACGCTAGAGGGCCAGAGGAGGATGGAAATCACGTCGGGAGTAGCGCAGGGATCCATCCTAGGGCCGAACCTCTGGAACGCTTCCTACGATAGTCTGCTGAGACTCGATATGCCTGAAGAGTCGCGCCTGGTCGGTTATGCAGACGACGTTGCGGCACTTGTTGCCGGACGCACTGTTGAACAGGCGCAAAGCAGACTTGGCATATTGATGCGACGGGTAAGCGGATGGATGACTGCTCGCGGTTTCAACCTTGCGCTGGAAAAAACCGAAGTAGTCATCCTGACCAGAAGGAGAATCCCGACCTTGCGTCCCATATCGATCGGCGAGTTGACTATAGAGTCAAAACCAGTGATTAAATACCTTGGTTTAATGCTCGACTCGAAGATGAGCTTCTTCGAGCAAATCAAAGCAGCAGCGGACAGGGCTGCAGCAGGAGTCGCGGCCTTGAGTCGGCTAATGGCGAATGTCGGCGGCCGTATATCAACTAGGAGACGTCTCCTCATGGGAGCAACGCAGTCCTTCCTTCTCTATGGTGCGGAGGTATGGGCTGATGCCCTTGACAAAGAGGTGCATCGTAAACGCCTCGCTCAAGTGCAGAGGCGGGGAGCTTTGCGAGTGGCGTCTGCTTATCGCACGGTCTCCGAACCGGCTGTGATGGTGATTGCGGGAGTGATCCCCGTTGCCCTCCTTGCCAAGGAGCGCAAAGCTATCTACCGCCGTAAGAGCGAAAGCTTAAGAGAAGTGTTTGCCCGTGAAGAACGTCAACGCACCCTTAACGAGTGGCAACTTTCTTGGCAAAAGGAGCCAAGGGGCAGGTGGACTGCGCGGCTCATCGTCAAATTAGATCCGTGGTTGAACAGAAAGCACGGTGAGGTTGATTACTTCCTTACCCAACTTCTAAGTGGGCATGGAGGTTTTCAGTTTTACCTGTACAGGGTTGGGAAGGCGCTATCTCCAGATTGTGTGTTCTGTAATAGAGTGGCGGATGACGCTGAACACACCTTTTTCTCTTGCGAGAGGTGGGACGGCCTCCGCCAGCAGCTTTATGCAGACACAGGGGAGCTCTCTCCAGATAACATTGTGCGAGAGATGCTGAAGAGCGCTTGCAGCTGGAATCGTATTGCGCATTATGTTCGGGCTCTTCTTACTACGAAGAAGATTGAACTCGACCGGCAGAGGGATCGGACGGTAAGGGGTTCCCTGAACTAACAACTCCCTTCCTCCCCTCCCCTCCCATTGGTGAAGGGAATTCCCTGACTTGAAGGCTCCCAAAGCCGGGAGAGCGGGAGGGCTAGCCCGAAGTAATGTGTCAAACGGTTCCAGGCTAGTTCTCTGATGACAGGGAGGTGTTTAGTTGGTAGTCCGCCAGCGTGCTGTTGCGGGAGTCCAACACTCTGTGCGTAAACGCATTCACCTACCCTACTCCAAAAAAAAAAAAAAAAAATTAGCCACAGTTTGGTTTGGGTTAATAATACCCGTTGCCCTGAGTTGCGTTTGTGTCTTCCATTTGAATTCTTCTGTTCCTTGCAATTGATTTAGCCAGTCGCGCTCGTCGCCGACGTGCTGTGTGAGTGCTAGTATGCCTGTAGTATCAGCTCATCAGGTGCTTGTCAGTAAGTGAGACAATTAAGCTGAATCATTTCCTGATGGATCCAACGCTTGGCGACAGCCCTCCTAGACAGTTGCTTTGGGAAATGAAGCAGTTGGGTGGGGACAAAGTTGGGTCTGAGCTGCCGAAGTCCTTGTAGCTTCAACGACTTCTAGAGGGCACGCAGGCCATGCTAGCGTGTGCTGACGGCGGTTCCTTGGAAACCCACGAGGTGCACGCACGCCTCGTGGTCGTGGAGATGTCGCGCGAGACCTGCGACTTGACGGAAAGATGAGGAGGCAAATGGCTGCGGTTACGGCCAATGTGGCTACACTGAGGGCGGCCATGAACGCTTTGCGCTCGAGAGAGTGGTCGCGAACACGTTCGTCATCTGCCTCAAGAAATGGACGCTCGCAGTTCGCATCTGATACCACCGTAGGTTTGCGGGTCAACCGACGAAATGCACCAGTCCATGTATTTTTATGGCGACTTCAAAAAACTGAGTTCGCTGGAAGGCATATCAACGTCTACCCGAAACACATCAACACGTCGCATTACAATGTACGGCCCCCTTAGCAGGCGCAATTATCTGGCAGACACAGACGTGGAAGTCTCG
Source organism: Hermetia illucens (assembly GCF_905115235.1). Classification (NCBI taxonomy): domain Eukaryota; kingdom Metazoa; phylum Arthropoda; class Insecta; order Diptera; family Stratiomyidae; genus Hermetia; species Hermetia illucens. The sequence goes on along the minus strand of NC_051855.1, from coordinate 11,875,965 downwards.
GTCCATAGTAACTTACGGGTCCAGGTAAGTAGACGTAAGTCTTGGCTTGCGTGAGACCTTTTCCTGACGCTTCATTTTAGCTGATATCAGTGTCCCCATGTTAGGCGCAGACTTCCTGTGTCACCATGGGGTGCTGGTTGATATACAGCACATGTCCCTCCCTACTCCTCCAAAAATATCACAACATTACTACCGAATGAAGTCTCTCTCAGCCAGTTAAGAATGATGTCCAGCACCACATCAACACTACTCGTTCCCCAATCCTCTCGAAGGTGCGTCCTCTACCACCCCAGAAGCTCGCCGTTGCGCAGGAAAAGTTTGAACAACTACTTAAACTTGGTATTTGTAGACCTTCCAACAGCAGTTGGTCATCTCCACTCCATTTCGTCCCGCAGCCCAATAGCGAATGGCGACCTTGTGGAGATTATAGAAGCCTGATTCTTGACCTTGACCCTGTTCCACTCATCCAAGACTTTGCGCATTTCTTGGCAATCTGTCGTGTTTTTTCAACCTTGGATCCCGTCAAGGCCTACCATCAAATCCCAGTAACTTCTGAAGATATTCCAAAGACAGCAATTGGCACACCTTTCGAGTTCACAAGGATAGGTTTTGCCCTGTGCAATGTGGTGCAAACCTTCCAGAGATTCATGCGCTCTCTACTACGAAACTTGGAGTTCTGTTTCATCTATTTGGATGACGTTCTGATCGTATCTTCCACCGAGTCCGAGCGTTTGGGTCGTCTGGAGTCGATTTTTCAATGTCTCCTTGAAAATGGCTTAATTCTCGGTGTTGACAAATGCAAATTTCTCAAGCACCAAGTGACATTTTCAGGCGATTCCATCACCCCTGACGGCATTCAACTCGACCCAGACAAGGTGCGAGCGAACGCGAACTTTCGCTGCTAAAGACGGTCAAAGACCTTAGAAGGTTCTTGGGCATGGTAAACTTCTACGGCCGTTTCACCGCAGCTGAAATCGCCAGCCTAACGCTTCCTGTGTCGGTCTGCGCCTCAAATGGGGGTGCTAGTATCTGCCAAATCGAATCGCCACGAAAAGGTTCGGTGCAATCCGAGACTCAGGTTCACCTGTCTGAAAGTCATAAGTGAGGATGGGAGAGGAGTTCGCAGCAACCAGTAGCAAAGTTTTGCGGTATTAAGGTGTTTGGACAGGGCACGTGGATAGCCAACATCTCCGCGTCCGTGTCAATCAGTCTGCTCAGAGGGTCGAATATTGTAAGGCGACATGGTAGCCCAGCGAACCTAGTTTTTAAGGTTTTGTGTGAAATAAAACCTTGTTAAAGTCGTTTTACTCTCTGTCTCTGTCTGCCTGTTCGTCCGTCTGTCTGTCAACCCTTATATTTCAGAACAGACTACTCCTATTGATACGAAGTTTGGTAGAAAGGCGGGACATGAGAATCTCCTTGTATGCAAAGATTAAAATAGTTCCACGTTGAGTTTAAGGGGTTGGTACCAGCAAATTGTGGGAACCGATGAGGGTCCCGGGGTGGGATTACCCCAACATCTTTTTCGGAAACCGATCTCGACCGTGACTGCGATCTACCTCCCGAACGCAAAGTACCTACAGTCGCCGTCAGTTTTGAGAGCGCGTCCGCAAGTCTAGTCAGCATGGACCTAAGGTCCTCAACCTCCCGAGGTGTGTCTCTAGACACTTCTGTGACGACGGAGCGCACGTACACCTAGTGGACTTTATCGGCCGTGGCGGACAGCACCTCCAGTGACTCTGAGTCCGCGCAGGGCAGATTTGGTGCTCTCCGGGAGCTGCTGCAACTATAGCAAATTCAAAAGCTCTCAGCCGACCTAGTCTTTATTTCTCGAAGCAGGTATTTGGGGGCACCGTCGTCCAACATCAGCTCTTTCAGCAAATGGTTCAACTTTGCTTCCTCGCTTACTGACAGTCGGCGTATGACCTGCTCTTTTACCCGGTCGTAGGGGTAGTCCTTCAATACGTCGACGACTAGCCCGATGGTCTCTTCGTTGAGACCGATAAGCGCGTGGCGTCCGTTGTAACGACAAGAAGAGTTTCAATATGCCCCTCCCCCCCCTCAAGGCAATGAGTAACCTCAGCGACCCAATGGAGACCAACAACAGAGCCGAATTTGCCATCGACAGGATTTTGTTGGACAAAGGTGCCACCAGCAAACGACGGAGCTGATTATGTTGTCACGGAAATTGTCGAGCTGCCAGCGTCGAAGATGAGAAAAAGTGAGCCCTACGCTTGGTTGTGGAGGTCCAAAAGTATAGCTTTGGGTTGTGTAGATAAACTGCTCGAGGAGGCATCCGAAGTTGCAGGATTGGTGGTTGTAGTTTCACTTGGTTTAGTGGTTGATATGCTCCCAAAGCTAAACACTGGCTTGGGTGCTGACTTCGAAACTTTAGTCGAATCGCTGAAAGCACCTTCTTGGGGCTTCTTACTGGTAGCAGGTTCGACAGGGTTATATGATGTCGAATCGCTGGAAGAACCTTCTTGGGGCTTCTTACTGGTAGCAGGTTCGACAGGGTTCTATGATGTCGAATCGCTGGAAGCACCTTCTTGGGGCTTCTTACTGGTAGCAGCTTCGACAGGGTTCTATGATGGAGACAGATGGACTTTCGCCCGATTGTTTTGCTCCATACACTACGTATGTAGTTCAGCTCAAAACCAACTCTCTAAATCCTTCTTGCCTACGCTATATGCAACTAAAAATTCCTGAAGTATCAACATTTCACCAGTTATTAAATTCATTATTTACTGACATCCTTAATCCCCGAATGATTGCAACATTCAATTAGATTTGGACTATTTCCAGTCACATATGTATACCCACAACGGGTGTAAGTACCTCATGGATTACTCGTCCTTTATCATCCACTAATCGCAATAATAACAACATCAACCGAAAGGGAGCATACATGGTCCTGCAACCTTTACTTTAGTAAACAATTTTCATTATCCTTTTCTCAGTAACAACGGGAGCGGCAAACGAATTAGAACATACAAACGTAACGTAAGGAAAAAATCCACCCCCTGTTTAGAAGACCCACCGATGAACGAGTGAAACGTTTCAAAGTTCGAATGTTATACTTGGCATACGCTCGACAACGAAAGGGACCTTGGAAAATCCCCTTACAGGATTGAGAGCTAAATGATCAATTGAGTGGTGATGGTCGGTAATAGAACAAATTGAAAGGATTTACTTTCCTGGAGATTAGGTTGAAGAAGATGTTTGCTCCTTTTTTCCCTCAATTCTTTTTCCTGTAAAGTTTCTTTTGGTATCTTCGTGGTCGGTATATGTATGCAGTGGTGGTTTCCTGTCCTACATTTATAAACTCAGCCATCAGTTCAGGAAGAAAAAAGGATATCAAGCAATCCTTTTCAAGAGCATTACGTTTATTCCTTGTTACATATTACTTCCCTGAAGCATGTGGTCAAGATCATGTCAAACTTATGGCCAAATTAATGCATAGGGGCTTGCCTTCTTCCGTATCCCTTATAAGGCAGGATATGATTCGTTATGCACAGTGTGAAGTGCACTCGTAAAAATGAATGAAAGACGGACGTACGAAGTGTCCTTTATATGAATCTTATTCATGTGAGGATTTTCCACAACTCCTTCCAAGCTCCCAAGCGGCCATGCTAACATAGGACGCCTTGATGCAAAGATGTTGTAAGTGGGGCTTGAAATTCAGCCTCCTATTTCGTATCGCTTGCCTCGCCCAACTTAAATGATTCTGACAACTTTACACTCATTTTATCAAAATGTAAGGGGTCTAAGGACCAAGCTGTCGGATTTCAAACTATCTGTCATAGTATTCCAAGGTCACGTCATCTGTATTTCTGAAACCTGGTTGGATGACCGGATTTTAGATTTCGAGCTCCTCGAAGGTTACTCTGTCTTTTGTTGTGACAGAGACTGCGCTGCGCTTAGCAAGACAACCGGCGGAGATGCCCTAATAGCTGTTAAGCCCCCTCTTCGTGCCGAAATCATTTTTTCCTCCTCCTCCTCTACCTACGATTCTGTCCCCATACGAGTCATTCCACCAAATATAAGCCCCTTTATCATATCGTGTGTATATTTTCCCTGCCTCAGCCCGCCTTCTCTGTACGAGGATTTCTTCGTTTCCCTCGCTTCCTTTCATCCTCTAAGGCGACTCTAATCTTCCCATGCTCTCCTGGCCCATTACTCCTGGCCTTCCCTCCTTCCCTGATAACTCCACCCACCCTTCCCTTCCTGTGCCTCCCTCCAGTTTAACCTTTCTAGAAACCAATTAGATCGCACTCTTGACCTTGTTCCCTTGCCTTTCCCAATCCACTCATGCCCAATCTTACGTTGCCCTTCACGCCCATCATCCTGCTCTCGATTTCAATGCTCAAATATCCAGACTCCACTCTCCTGTCGCGTGCAAGCCTACCAGGTTCAACTGTTGTAAGGCGAACTTTGAAGGTCTGAACTCAGCCCTGGCGGCAATCAACCGGGTTCTCCCCCTATCTCCATTTACGTGTGACCAAGCACTTAACACCTTCTGTGCAATTTGATCCGATCTTCTTCCTTGTTACGTCCCCTACTCTCTTAAGTGCTTACGCTCTTACCCTGTCTGGTTCACCACTGAATTTCACAAAAAACTACATAAAAAAACACACTGCAAGGAAGAAGTTCCTGTCGTCTAGAACCTCACTAAAAAGCGCGGAAACCTCAAACCTTTCTGGTCTCCTATTCGCAAATCCCACTCTCCTGCCCAGTTCTCCCCTCCGTCCAGTAAATTCTCTGGCTCCTCAGCTAACTCCCCCCAATTATCTTGCGATCTACTCTGCCACTACTTTTCCTCAGTGTATGTTCCCCCTCCTTCCTTCGAATCCCTCCCGTTTGTAGATGTAGCCTGCCCCGCATCGCCTACCACTCCCCTTCTTACCCCTTTCCTTGCCGAGTACTAGTAGTATTGGCAAACTTGACGCCAATGTCGGACCTGGTCTACGATGGTCTTCCAAACCTCTTTTTGCTCAAGATCGGTAAGTCCACCTCCCTTCCTCTATCTCTTATTTTCAATAAAAGTCTCGAAGGGAATCATTTCTCCGGCTTGTGGAAAGAGGCTCCCATCATTCCCTTACAAAGTGGCGGTCGTACGCTTGCTGAGAATTACCGTTCCATTTCCCTTCTCTCCTCCTGTTCTAAAATCCTGGAAAAATATGTCAGCGTCTAGTTGTCCGCCCACTTTGGCCACCACATAGTGAAAGACGAACACGGCTTTGTTAAGCGTAGGTCCACTGCCTCCAACCTGCTTGACTTTACCAACATTGTCGTCAAATGGCTAAATTCATGGCAGGGAGTGCATACCATTCACACTGATTTGGCTGAAGCCTTCGACACTGTAAATCACAAGATACTTCTATCCAAACTCTTCTCTCTAAGCGTTCCCATAGCACTTGTTTTATGGATTGCCTTTTATCTTTCCAACCGATCCTACCGCGTCTCTTTTGACAGCTACAGTTCCCGCTCCTTCTCCCCCTCCTCAGGCGTCTATTTTTTATCAACGTTCTCCCCCCTCCTCTCCTCCTTACTTGTCCCTGTTTGCTCTATGCCGAAGACCTTAAACTATATCGTCGTCTATGGACTGTGTTTCCATTCAACCTTCCCTTGACACTCTGGTTCATTGGTGCACGACTAATGGTTTAGCCGTAAACGTCAGAAAGTGTCACTCTATGTGCTACTCCCTAAAATCCTCACCCACTTTTTTCTCCCACTCACTTAACAAACATTCCTTATCCTGCTTGAATGCCACTCAAGACTTCGGAGTCACTTTCGACAATGAGCTCCGCTTGGACACCCACTGCCTCGAAGTCACCAATCGAGCAACAAAATTGTCAGGCGTTATACTTTCCTCCTCCTTCGATTTTGACTCCATCCAACCCTCCTTAGCTCTCTTTAATACCCTCGTGAGGAATACCCTCGAGTATTGCTCCGTGATCTGGTTACCTTCCCGTAGCTGTGATTGTCATGCCCTTGAAAATGTGCAACGTAAATTCACCCGTTCCCTCTTCGTTAAGAAAAGTTCCCCTCCGTTTAGAGTAACCCTCCCGTCTCCGCTTTCTGAAGGTTCCCTTCCTACAATAGCGTAGATCCTACCTGGATCTATGTACATTTTTTAAACTTTCCTCGGGTCTGATGGGCTGCTTCGCCGCTAACGACATCACTTCCCGTCCTGCGTCTTATAAAACACGTAGCGCAAACATTTTCAACGTGCTCTTCGCAGAGCTCGAAGCCTACTTCCATTCCCCGATTCCTAGACTTTGCCGAAATTACAACGCACAACAGCTTAGTCCTTTTAACTTCTCCACTTTTAATTGTTGTAAACATAGGATAAGATTATTGCTTCCTCATCCTCCTGAGTTCACTCTGTTTGTTGTCCGTCAAATAAATAAATAAATCACTCCAAGGCATTTAATTGCTGATTTCTGTCTGTCTGTCTGATATACCTACCAGACCCTCTATACCCGGATGCAATCTGCTGTAGATTATTCGCTCCAACGTTTTCCCCATAGTCTCCAATACGCATACAAGTCTGTAGGAAGATGGTTCACCAGGAGCCTTACCAGGTTTAGGCAACAACACTAGCCTTTGTCTTTTTCATGCCTTTGGGAAAGACCGCATGTACCAAGCATGCTTCAAGCATCTCTACGAATATGTCTGACCTCGACTTAACGGCTAGCTTAAGGGCTTTGGTTGGAATGCGGTCGAGTCCCGGCGCTTTATTAGGGAAATCATAACGCCTTGACATCCGTGAGTCGCATGCCGTCGCGATACACTCCGTGATATGGAGGGCTCCTCACGGGGGTGCACCTGGTATAGTGTCCTGGTCCACCCCACATCTATGAATATTTGCTCGTCAATTCTTCATTCTTGGATGAGCAGATTTCCAACCGGTTGACTTATTCTTCAGATCAAAGACTATTGCCTGGTGACCACTGTGGTTCCTGTGGTTGTAGTGTTCACTAACGTTCCAGGACCTATCGCGAGCTATTGATGGATTCACGAAAGTCAGGTCCACAACTGAAATGAACCCCTCTTTCCGGTAAGTATTAACCTGATTATCGTTAGCTAATATGATATCTAACTGCGCAAGAGCCCCCAAGAGACAACGCACTCTTGCATTCGTCAGCGAACTTCCCCATTCCCATTCACCACCGGCGATGACTTTTGGTTTTCATTCTTTTGTATCCAAAACCAACCTGTCGAACATCTCCTCGAGTTCAGCCAACGTCAGGCTTGAATTCGGCCGATTTGCCGCTTCCGGCAATATACTCGTTGTTCAGGCCCCACCCCCCTTTTCATCACACAACATGCATTTGCGATTCTTGTTACACCCCCGAGCAAAGTGACCTGTTTCTCCACAACGTCTGCATCTGTCAGACCGATCAACTGCACTCTACTACTCTCGCAGGGTGTCCGTACAAGAGCCACGTGAAGCATCTTTTCAACGAGATTTGCTCTCTAAGGCGGAACCAGACTACACATACCGTGCGGACCTTCCCAACGTCCAGCAGCTTGCGCGCTGCTTCTGCTGGTAGCCGTCAGTGTACTTCCTTTTTAAGGCTTACAATTAATGCCTCCTGCAAGTCGTCCAGCTCCGCTAAAACAGTGCAGATTCCCCCCTTAGAAGTGACTTCATCTAGGTCCTTGCACTGTATAACAATCTCGGTACGACAGCACTTTCTCCAAGTAAATTATTGACTTGGCTGCCGACCTGTCTGTCCGTCTGTCACAAACGATTTATTCGGAAACCGCTGAGGCTATTGTCACGAAATTTGGTGAGAATATGTGGTCTATGAATCCTTTTACATACAGCAAGTGGTGCCACTTAGTACTGTGTTAAAGGGGAGGGGCTACCCATAAATGTGAAGGTGGGGTGAAGGGTTCTTTTTGAACACTTTGATCCCTCACGCGCCATTATGCAAAATTCACGTGTCTTCGCCGGTGCGTGAGTCCGCATCGGATTCTGGAAAGGACTCAGCTCACAAACGCCAATTCTACCCTTATTCTTTCTTAATCTATGATGACCTGTCTGCCCAGAAACTTCCAATTATTTTCAACATTTATGCCGGAGGAAAAGCAACACGCTTCCCTCCCCACGCACGAATGAAGCAAGTTTCGTGTTAACGGTGAAACTTACTCTGTTCCTTAACTTCAAGCTTGGAAGCGAGTAAAACCACATTTAACCTTGTGTGCAAACCAAAGAACACTCCATGGATGTGCATGTGCTCAGAACTTTCCTGCCATCTGTTATTCAGCTAAGAAACTTTCTAACCTAATCGAAACTTTTGCTCAAAAATACAGGAATAGCTCAGAAAGTTCAGCCCCATTCGACAGGGTGATAACATAAACTAAAGCTCATTAAATATCAATTGACTCTGCTGGTTGTAGTCTGGCTTTATAGGAACCATCCACATTTTGATAAGCACAGACCGGCATTTGGGACGCGTTGAGGAAGCATTTGGGACGGTTTCAACAAGAATCGACTACAGGGAGGGTGTATCAACTAACTTTTAGCTACCTATGTGCCTGCCTGTAAGCTTGAGCTTAATCCTTAAGTCGGAAGAAAAAATATACTAACTTCAACCAAACCCCGATAAAAATAGGTAACCTCCAGTGTCACTTACCTGAGGAAAAAATATCCTATCCTAGACTATTTCAGCCACTTATTCAGAGCCAAATCGCCAGCGGACCTCATCTGGAACTCGGTGGTCGCCAATGCGCCAATGGAAGGGTCTTACCTTTGCTCCTTCTCTCCCAGATGCCCGGCTGATACCGTCAGAACAGGCCCGTTCGCTTCCTTCTTTACCTCCCTAGAAGAAGTCGAACAGCAATCTCCCGGTGCAACAATAAAAAATCTTCGGGACCCGATGTCATCCCTAACTTTGTTCTGCGGAAGTGTGCGCCTACCATCAGTGAACGTCTCGCCATCCTCTTCAACAACTGCCTGAACAACGGCCACTTCTCGGTATTTGGAAATCAGCCCTCCTCATACCTATCCCTAAGAAGGGGTGCTCAGGGGATCTCAAAGATATAAGGCCCATCTTACTTCTTTCCAATATTGGAAAAATCTTCGAACGTATCTTACTAAGTCACCTCAATAGACACTACTCCGCCATCATTCCTCTCAATCAATTCGGCTTCGGAAACCTCAGATCCACCGAGCAGGCAATTCTGTACCTGCAAGACCATATCCTCAATCAACTGGAAAACAGGCATTGCACCGTAGCCTGCGCCTTAGACCTCGAAAAGGCGTTTGATTCTGTTTGGAAAGAGGGATTGCTCTACAAACTAATCCAGTCCAATTGCCCCCTCCCTTTATTCAGAATCCTTGCAGACTTCATCTCCAACAGAACTTGCCACGTACGTTTCGATGGACTACGCTCCAGCGACTTCCCGATAAACTCAGGAATCCCTCAGGGATCTATTCTAGGCCTCAAACTTTTTAACATCTTCCTCCACGATATTCCCCTCCCTCCCGTAAACTTATGCCCCACGACAACGGCAGCTCAGGCAGCCCTTCTCCCGCCCTCTTCCCCGAACGACAATTGTCCTCCCGCATCAGGAGGGATCCTCTTCGCTGATGACACCATCCTATATGCGAGTGGTCTCAGGCCCTCAATAGCCTCCCTCTCTCACGATATCCTAACCAATAGGGTCATCGCCTATTTCAACCGGTGGGCTCTTACCGTTAATTCCCTTAAGTCTGAGGTTATTTGCTTCAGAAACCCCAGTGGGAAGTGCCACTGGCGCACAGTACCAGAAAGCAAAAACCTGCATTTACGCATTGCTAACCACACACTCAAGCCGAAATTAAACATTAAATACCTGGGAATCTCCCTCAACAGCAAACTCAAATCCAACCCTCACGTCAGATCTGCTTTTGCCAATGTCTCTAAGGCCTCAGTTGCTTTCAGAAACCTCCTCTCATCCCGGGCGCTGTTCCCTGTCACCAAAACCCTTATTCGTCCAGTCCTGACCTACGGTTTCCCAGCATGGGCTACCATGTCACCGAACGTAGCAGAAGCCCTCCAACGCTTTGAAAGGACGATACTCAGGAAATGCACGGCCAAATAGAGAAGGCCAAACCTAAAATTGCACCAAAACTCTCTTCTGTACGACCTTTCCGGGGTTTGTCCCCTCCCCCCGCCGGACTGAAAAAGTGGCTGTCCCACCCTAATCCGCTGATAAAAAATCTCGCATGCATTGTTACGCGAGCAGAGGTACTACGTGTCAGGGCTGACTCTCCTCTGGGACAGTAACCCTCCTCTCAACCATCCCCACCTTCGCCTTCCCACCTTCCTTCATCCCCTCCTTTCATCAAAGCTCCTCCGCGGACTTTCACAGAGGCTAAACGCGTAAGTCCAATGTTCTGGCAGTCAATCCCTCCTTCTACCAATTAGGCCCCACAATATATGCCCCGCAATGCCATAGTTCTCTTCATCCCTTCCGCCTTGGGTCAATGTCCTTGCACAGGTCCAAATCGAGTAAAAGGTAGCCCTTTCTCACAATGCTACCACCATTGAGAAAGGACTGCGCTGTGAAGAACTCGTCCAATTGATTGGAACCAGGAAATATCTGTTTTTAATTGTGGAAGCGGAAGCTGATTTCGACGACGTCACCGCAGGGAGCCGGAGCCGCCGACAAGGATCATCCGCACGCTTAGGAGCGCCAACCTCAAAAACGCTGTCAAGGCAAGCCACCGCAGGTAAAAAGTTCTTTTTTTAGTTGTAAAATTTTGACATATTCCTTCCGTGTCCTGAATTTCTAGCTAAAGGGGGATGTCGACGATATTCTTTTTTAAATTCGCCGCTGGAGTTCCGAGTTTTTTATTTTTGGTCTGCGCATCGAGCGTTCGCTTCGTGGTATGTCGGTGGTGTTTCTTTTTCTGTCGTACAGGCATTTGTGGGTGCGGTCTGCCGTAGTCAAAGTAGGGCTTGTGGAATTCGGTACAGCAGCGTCTTCGACAAAACTCGGGTCGTAGACTTAGGTGTTGTGATGTCGATGGACGACAAAGACGCGGCAGGCCCATCGGATCCTCACGTGACTGCTCTCGCTGTGCGCATCCCTCCATTTTGGCGACGGAATCCGGAGCTGTGGTTCATCCATCTGGAAGCGCAGTTCCGGTTGTCCGGAATAACCAGACGCGACGGAGTTCAACTACGCGATTGTGGGCCTGAATGAGGAGTCCATCCTCCTGATATGGCCGACATAGTGAAATAGGCCTCCTACACACTGTTGAAGATCGAGCTGATCAAGCGCCTGTCGGTAGGTGAGTCAGCTAATCTGGATCACTTGCTGGCTGGTTTGACGTTGGGCGGTCGAACTCCCACCCAGTTGCTTCGCAAAATGAGGCAATTGGATGGGAACAAGATCGACGACAACTTGTTGAAATTGCTCTGGCTGCGACCACTCCCGGAGGGCACCCAGGCGGTCCTTGCGTACGTCTCCGGTTCTTTGGAGGCGCTGGCAGCTGCGGCCGATAAGGTGCATGAGGTGTCGCGCGCGTCCAACAATAGCGGCTGTTCAGCGGCCTTCTTACGAAGTTGGCGAGTTGAAGCGCGAGAGGCTGAAATGAGGGCGACGCTGGATGCTCAGTGTTCGCGCGGCAAGTCGCGAGCTCGCTCGCGGTCTACTGCTCGAAAAAGGCGATCGGGTAGCAGGTCGTCAGGACAACCTACGGACCGAAGCATTTGTTGGTACCATTGCAGATTCGGCGAAAAAGCCACCAGATGTACGATCCCGTGTAAATTTGCGCCTACCTCAAAAACTAGGTCCGCGGGAGATCCTGACGACAGCCACCCAGAACGCAGCGCCACGTCGCCTAACAATTTATGACCCTCTCAGCAGGCGCAGTTATCTTGTAGATACTGGTGCTGAGGTTTCGGTTCTTCCCGTACCCCGGGATCATCGGCTATTTCTTCAACCTTTGACGTGAGGTGGACGTGAGTCTTAGCTTGCGTAGGACGTTCCCATGGCGATTCATCCCGGCAGATGTCAGCTTCCCCATTTTAGGCGCAAACTTCTTATGTCACTGTGGGTTGCTGAGGGACTTGCAGAGCAGATCCCTTGTAGACTCCACAACCAACCTTAGTTCATCAGGTCGAATCTCATCTCTTCCTAACAACAATCTTTCCGTACTTTTGGAGGCCATTACTGACTCTCGTGTTCGGGCACTCCTCCAAAAATTCAGCCATATTACTACCGAATGACATCCCCGCCTCACTCAACTTCTCGGCTATCGCCAAGGCGTAGAAGGATGACGCAGTACTTCAGAGCCACATATCAAACCCCAAATACCAATTTCGGGAGTTGGCCATCTTCGGCTCGAACCTCTCTCTCTTTGCTGCGAATACTCGGATAGGGATCCCGACCATACAGTCCGGCAACCTTTCGCAAGGAAGTGTTCTTCTTGCGCTGAAGCCCTCTGTCGAGAGTGGATTCCTCGCTTTGGCGTCCCTGCAGTGGTCATCACTGACCAGGGAGTGATGTGGCGCAGCGGGGTTCGAAATTTATTTCGAATGTTGTTAATTCGATTGGCAGTTGCCACCACCGGTGTTCTCCGTGGCGGAGTAGGCCTGGATTAGGTTGAAAAAAGAATTGAATTTGAAAAATGAGTTTTGACATCTTAATTGTGTCCACTTTATGCAATAAAGTTATTGAAATTATAGAATTAAATCTGATTTCCTTGTGCGGTTTGTAGACTTTATAAAAGGGCTTTGGGAAATCTAGAAGCGTGGTCCGATCGAAGGCATATTTATCGCTTCCACGCTGTGCTCCTGAGGAATCCGGTTTGACCAATCGCGTTGCATTAAAGACTTGCGGAAAACTCAAGATTTCCTCGAAAGTTACCAGCTTGCTCTCACGTTTCGCAGACAGTTCCGCTTTGTTGCGTCCGATTCCTCTGGATATCGCCACACTTGGTGGTGTAGCTACAACCATGTCCTCATTCCCAAGAAACTTTGCCTTCTTTCTCAGTGCCTTTCTTTGTCCTCGGCTGGGAGTCTTCCCAGGTTCACGGTGTCCGGTGTCTGCATGGATGTGTTTCCACATACCGGAATTAGACCAGTTCACCTAGCTTCCTTTTCTTCCGTTTTTCCAGGTAGGGGCTGAGGGGGGGGGGGGGGGGTTCTGACAGCCAAGCCTGTAGTCCCTTCTGCTTTGCGGGTGAAGTTTCCTTCTGCCGAGCCTTCCTGTGTCGTTTTTTGAGAGGCTGAGTCAGACAACAGTGTCCTGACAGGCCGGCCGAAACTAGGTTTTCAGTCCCTCTTATTAAGGGAGTTGCTGTACTTTCCTGTCTGGGTGGCAGTGTCGTAGACAGCAGGTGCAGGTTTTCCATTGAAGTGGAGAGTCTCTCTTCCACAAATTTCTCCGTGGGGGAACATGAATCTGGTGAGGATTCCAAAATTCGTGCCTCGGTCACGAGCTGATCTATCAAAGTCACGGGTGGATTCGAAGTCTGTGATTCCTTACCTTTTGGAGAGTTACAATCCTTTGTTTCCATCTTCATGTGTTTTTGGGCACCCTTAGCGTAGTAGTCAACTGACATAGGCTACTCCACCACGACAAGTTAGCGTCCAAAGGGGAGCAATCATCCAAATACAAATAGGCCAAACTTTGGTAAGGAATAGGAACCGCCATCAGAACCCCAGAGACATAGTTCTCAGCGATCTTTTATAACTTTTTCATCCCCTTAAACTGTATAGAGCCCCAGGAAACAACCCTTACAAGCGCACAACAAGAATTTATGAAATCTTGCCCACATTGTCCATCAACACCAATTGGAGTCCATTTCTAGCATCTAAACAGAAAACTTTTGAACTCTTGGAGCCTTCAAAACTAATTTCCACTCTCAATTTTCTCTGGAAAACAAATTTTCCAAAATTCCCAAGGTCTCTCCTCTCTCACAGTCCTAAACTGTAGCAATTGCGTCTCCTGTGCCGTCTGTCGTTTCAAAATCTATTTCTTTAGCTTTTCAGCCACTTGAGGTTTTTCCCCATTCACACATTTTCTCTGTTTTCCATGGACGGGACGACGGAAAATCTTTTATGTGCGCTCACGTTCGAATGCGAACGGCTTATTTTTTTTTTTTTGCTGATGTTTTCCATTTTTCCAAGGGAAACACATGAGATGCTAATGATGTCGATGATGATGATGAGATGAAGGTGATGAGGATGATTAGCTTCTCCAGTAAAATCTCGAGCGCAAACGATTCCCTCTTGAGGAAGTTCGTGCCAGTCGCGCTATGAAAGTTTTCCTTCATGTTTCTCGTCACCTAAGTACATTTTCCATGTAAACGATGGTGTTTTTCTCGTGTTTTTCGTTCATGTAATATTGTTACGTTGCCTATGAGTTCGTCGTTGTGGTTTTCTAGATTTTTGTTTGCAAGGATACGGAAGACAATGTCGGTTCTCCCGTAGTTGCACGTGCTCCCTTCAGTGAAAGGTAATTTGTTTTCCATTTGGGCCGTACTCCTCGTTTGCCCTTTCTCATTGTAAACCTAGTGAAGTTCCTTGTTTATATGATCCCTGGTGCTAACCACGTAATATACAAGGTCCCTGTAAGAAAAGGGCCTAAGGTCTTCGGTGTTCATGTGTCACAGGAACCAAGATTACAGGAGTTGATCCAAAAGTTAAAAGAACTTGGGAACCGTAAGTCGCGGGAGAAAGGAAGAAAGATCCCCAGCGTGAAGTGAAGTGAAGTGATCGTTAGAATTTCCCCAGATGTTGTTGGAGATTTTCCCGGGGCTCGGACAAATCGGAATACTGAGTGCATACATATTTTAGTGATTTCCAGTGATGTTGATCGAAATTGGAATGGCTTCAACGAGTCGCTGAGGTGGTACTGGAACACGATCATTTGTTTAGTTCTACAACCCCTCCCGCTTCCCCTTACGACGTTTCTGTTTTACGCTTGTGTTTTTGCAATGTTTTTGCTCCAACAGTGAAAAGAGAATGAGAGTTGTCAGAGGCCTAGCAAAAGCATGGCATTAGGCAGACCTTCGGCAACCTGTATCCTTTTTATTAATCTTCACTCGGCAGCACCAGACCTTAGCCATTCCGGGATGCTAACGGCCAAGTATGTATCTATATCTTTACCTTTATATTCATCCAGCACTCGTAGGGTTCCTCGGTTCTGTTGTTTTTATCCACGCTACACCTTTGCTCGTGCCATGACACCATTCCATGCATTTTTTGTATTGTGTTTCAGTTGAAATCAGAACGTGTTCAGTGAAAATCAATATTTTAAAAGGATACTTGAAACAAAATAAGAAAATCGGATAAGTACCTCGTTATATGCACTCAACTTTTATGTCATGATGTACTAAAACCTATATTGAGAAGGAAAATAACTGAAAACCGATTCCTTACAATTTCCGCTGAAGTAGCGCAAAAGTTGTTGGGGAAGCTCACGTAAAATTTTAAAATTGTTGTGGTTAGGAAGGAAGATTCAGGATGGCATGTTTGTGGAGACCTAATAGACAGTAGAACTTGGACTTAGCTATCAAAATACACTTGGACTACTTTTTAAGGGTCGATTTTTAAGGATTGTCTTCCTTGAAACCAGATAACCTAATTTTGGTGATGCCTCTCTAATTTGTGTGGCATTTTTAACGCCTTATGTGAAACAAAACTTTATTAAAGTCGATTCAATGTTTGTCTGTTTCTCTGTCACACCCTCTGAACCTCTGAAATTTGGCGAGAACATGTGATCAGTCAATCCCTCCCCAAGGTAATTTCTCGTTTAGTACTTTCCAAATAATGAAAAAAAAATCCAATTTTCGATTTTGAAATTTTAGGGTATCAGAGTAAAAAAGCAAGGCTATAGCCTTTGATTTTTTGATGACGAAAATGGGTAAAAGCTGAAAAATCATTTTTCGAGGATTTAGACGTTAATTTCTCGTTTAGTACGTTCCAAATAATGAAAAAAAAATCCAATTTTCGATTTTGAAATTTTAGGGTATCAGAGTAAAAAAGCAAGGCTATAGCCTTTGATTTTTTGATGACGAAAATGGGTAAAAGCTGAAAAATCATTTTTCGAGGATTTAGACGTTAATTTCTCGTTTAGTACTTTCCAAATAATGAAAAAAAAATCCAATTTTCGATTTTGAAATTTTAGGGTATCAGAGTAAAAAAGCAAGGCTATAGCCTTTGATTTTTTGATGACGAAAATGGGTAAAAGCTGAAAAATCATTTTTCGAGGATTTAGACGTTAATTTCTCGTTTAGTACTTTCCAAATAATGAAAAAAAAATCCAATTTTCGATTTTGAAATTTTAGGGTATCAGAGTAAAAAAGCAAGGCTATAGCCTTTGATTTTTTGATGACGAAAATGGGTAAAAGCTGAAAAATCATTTTTCGAGGATTTAGACGTTAATTTCTCGTTTAGTACGTTCCAAATAATGAAAAAAAAATCCAATTTTCGATTTTGAAATTTTAGGGTATCAGAGTAAAAAAGCAAGGCTATAGCCTTTGATTTTTTGATGACGAAAATGGGTAAAAGCTGAAAAATCATTTTTCGAGGATTTAGACGTTAATTTCTCGTTTAGTACGTTCCAAATAATGAAAAAAAAATCCAATTTTCGATTTTGAAATTTTAGGGTATCAGAGTAAAAAAGCAAGGCTATAGCCTTTGATTTTTTGATGACGAAAATGGGTAAAAGCTGAAAAATCATTTTTCGAGGATTTAGACGTTAATTTCTCGTTTAGTACTTTCCAAATAATGAAAAAAAAATCCAATTTTCGATTTTGAAATTTTAGGGTATCAGAGTAAAAAAGCAAGGCTATAGCCTTTGATTTTTTGATGACGAAAATGGGTAAAAGCTGAAAAATCATTTTTCGAGGATTTAGACGTTAATTTCTCGTTTAGTACTTTCCAAATAATGAAAAAAAAATCCAATTTTCGATTTTGAAATTTTAGGGTATCAGAGTAAAAAAGCAAGGCTATAGCCTTTGATTTTTTGATGACGAAAATGGGTAAAAGCTGAAAAATCATTTTTCGAGGATTTAGACGTTAATTTCTCGTTTAGTACGTTCCAAATAATGAAAAAAAAATCCAATTTTCGATTTTGAAATTTTAGGGTATCAGAGTAAAAAAGCAAGGCTATAGCCTTTGATTTTTTGATGACGAAAATGGGTAAAAGCTGAAAAATCATTTTTCGAGGATTTAGACGTTAATTTCTCGTTTAGTACGTTCCAAATAATGAAAAAAAAATCCAATTTTCGATTTTGAAATTTTAGGGTATCAGAGTAAAAAAGCAAGGCTATAGCCTTTGATTTTTTGATGACGAAAATGGGTAAAAGCTGAAAAATCATTTTTCGAGGATTTAGACGTTAATTTCTCGTTTAGTACTTTCCAAATAATGAAAAAAAAATCCAATTTTCGATTTTGAAATTTTAGGGTATCAGAGTAAAAAAGCAAGGCTATAGCCTTTGATTTTTTGATGACGAAAATGGGTAAAAGCTGAAAAATCATTTTTCGAGGATTTAGACGTTAATTTCTCGTTTAGTACTTTCCAAATAATGAAAAAAAAATCCAATTTTCGATTTTGAAATTTTAGGGTATCAGAGTAAAAAAGCAAGGCTATAGCCTTTGATTTTTTGATGACGAAAATGGGTAAAAGCTGAAAAATCATTTTTCGAGGATTTAGACGTTAATTTCTCGTTTAGTACTTTCCAAATAATGAAAAAAAAATCCAATTTTCGATTTTGAAATTTTAGGGTATCAGAGTAAAAAAGCAAGGCTATAGCCTTTGATTTTTTGATGACGAAAATGGGTAAAAGCTGAAAAATCATTTTTCGAGGATTTAGACGTTAATTTCTCGTTTAGTACGTTCCAAATAATGAAAAAAAAATCCAATTTTCGATTTTGAAATTTTAGGGTATCAGAGTAAAAAAGCAAGGCTATAGCCTTTGATTTTTTGATGACGAAAATGGGTAAAAGCTGAAAAATCATTTTTCGAGGATTTAGACGTTAATTTCTCGTTTAGTACGTTCCAAATAATGAAAAAAAAATCCAATTTTCGATTTTGAAATTTTAGGGTATCAGAGTAAAAAAGCAAGGCTATAGCCTTTGATTTTTTGATGACGAAAATGGGTAAAAGCTGAAAAATCATTTTTCGAGGATTTAGACGTTAATTTCTCGTTTAGTACGTTCCAAATAATGAAAAAAAAATCCAATTTTCGATTTTGAAATTTTAGGGTATCAGAGTAAAAAAGCAAGGCTATAGCCTTTGATTTTTTGATGACGAAAATGGGTAAAAGCTGAAAAATCATTTTTCGAGGATTTAGACGTTAATTTCTCGTTTAGTACTTTCCAAATAATGAAAAAAAAATCCAATTTTCGATTTTGAAATTTTAGGGTATCAGAGTAAAAAAGCAAGGCTATAGCCTTTGATTTTTTGATGACGAAAATGGGTAAAAGCTGAAAAATCATTTTTCGAGGATTTAGACGTTAATTTCTCGTTTAGTACGTTCCAAATAATGAAAAAAAAATCCAATTTTCGATTTTGAAATTTTAGGGTATCAGAGTAAAAAAGCAAGGCTATAGCCTTTGATTTTTTGATGACGAAAATGGGTAAAAGCTGAAAAATCATTTTTCGAGGATTTAGACGTTAATTTCTCGTTTAGTACGTTCCAAATAATGAAAAAAAAATCCAATTTTCGATTTTGAAATTTTAGGGTATCAGAGTAAAAAAGCAAGGCTATAGCCTTTGATTTTTTGATGACGAAAATGGGTAAAAGCTGAAAAATCATTTTTCGAGGATTTAGACGTTAATTTCTCGTTTAGTACTTTCCAAATAATGAAAAAAAAATCCAATTTTCGATTTTGAAATTTTAGGGTATCAGAGTAAAAAAGCAAGGCTATAGCCTTTGATTTTTTGATGACGAAAATGGGTAAAAGCTGAAAAATCATTTTTCGAGGATTTAGACGTTAATTTCTCGTTTAGTACGTTCCAAATAATGAAAAAAAAATCCAATTTTCGATTTTGAAATTTTAGGGTATCAGAGTAAAAAAGCAAGGCTATAGCCTTTGATTTTTTGATGACGAAAATGGGTAAAAGCTGAAAAATCATTTTTCGAGGATTTAGACGTTAATTTCTCGTTTAGTACGTTCCAAATAATGAAAAAAAAATCCAATTTTCGATTTTGAAATTTTAGGGTATCAGAGTAAAAAAGCAAGGCTATAGCCTTTGATTTTTTGATGACGAAAATGGGTAAAAGCTGAAAAATCATTTTTCGAGGATTTAGACGTTAATTTCTCGTTTAGTACTTTCCAAATAATGAAAAAAAAATCCAATTTTCGATTTTGAAATTTTAGGGTATCAGAGTAAAAAAGCAAGGCTATAGCCTTTGATTTTTTGATGACGAAAATGGGTAAAAGCTGAAAAATCATTTTTCGAGGATTTAGACGTTAATTTCTCGTTTAGTACGTTCCAAATAATGAAAAAAAAATCCAATTTTCGATTTTGAAATTTTAGGGTATCAGAGTAAAAAAGCAAGGCTATAGCCTTTGATTTTTTGATGACGAAAATGGGTAAAAGCTGAAAAATCATTTTTCGAGGATTTAGACGTTAATTTCTCGTTTAGTACTTTCCAAATAATGAAAAAAAAATCCAATTTTCGATTTTGAAATTTTAGGGTATCAGAGTAAAAAAGCAAGGCTATAGCCTTTGATTTTTTGATGACGAAAATGGGTAAAAGCTGAAAAATCATTTTTCGAGGATTTAGACGTTAATTTCTCGTTTAGTACGTTCCAAATAATGAAAAAAAAATCCAATTTTCGATTTTGAAATTTTAGGGTATCAGAGTAAAAAAGCAAGGCTATAGCCTTTGATTTTTTGATGACGAAAATGGGTAAAAGCTGAAAAATCATTTTTCGAGGATTTAGACGTTAATTTCTCGTTTAGTACGTTCCAAATAATGAAAAAAAAATCCAATTTTCGATTTTGAAATTTTAGGGTATCAGAGTAAAAAAGCAAGGCTATAGCCTTTGATTTTTTGATGACGAAAATGGGTAAAAGCTGAAAAATCATTTTTCGAGGATTTAGACGTTAATTTCTCGTTTAGTACGTTCCAAATAATGAAAAAAAAATCCAATTTTCGATTTTGAAATTTTAGGGTATCAGAGTAAAAAAGCAAGGCTATAGCCTTTGATTTTTTGATGACGAAAATGGGTAAAAGCTGAAAAATCATTTTTCGAGGATTTAGACGTTAATTTCTCGTTTAGTACTTTCCAAATAATGAAAAAAAAATCCAATTTTCGATTTTGAAATTTTAGGGTATCAGAGTAAAAAAGCAAGGCTATAGCCTTTGATTTTTTGATGACGAAAATGGGTAAAAGCTGAAAAATCATTTTTCGAGGATTTAGACGTTAATTTCTCGTTTAGTACGTTCCAAATAATGAAAAAAAAATCCAATTTTCGATTTTGAAATTTTAGGGTATCAGAGTAAAAAAGCAAGGCTATAGCCTTTGATTTTTTGATGACGAAAATGGGTAAAAGCTGAAAAATCATTTTTCGAGGATTTAGACGTTAATTTCTCGTTTAGTACGTTCCAAATAATGAAAAAAAAATCCAATTTTCGATTTTGAAATTTTAGGGTATCAGAGTAAAAAAGCAAGGCTATAGCCTTTGATTTTTTGATGACGAAAATGGGTAAAAGCTGAAAAATCATTTTTCGAGGATTTAGACGTTAATTTCTCGTTTAGTACGTTCCAAATAATGAAAAAAAAATCCAATTTTCGATTTTGAAATTTTAGGGTATCAGAGTAAAAAAGCAAGGCTATAGCCTTTGATTTTTTGATGACGAAAATGGGTAAAAGCTGAAAAATCATTTTTCGAGGATTTAGACGTTAATTTCTCGTTTAGTACGTTCCAAATAATGAAAAAAAAATCCAATTTTCGATTTTGAAATTTTAGGGTATCAGAGTAAAAAAGCAAGGCTATAGCCTTTGATTTTTTGATGACGAAAATGGGTAAAAGCTGAAAAATCATTTTTCGAGGATTTAGACGTTAATTTCTCGTTTAGTACGTTCCAAATAATGAAAAAAAAATCCAATTTTCGATTTTGAAATTTTAGGGTATCAGAGTAAAAAAGCAAGGCTATAGCCTTTGATTTTTTGATGACGAAAATGGGTAAAAGCTGAAAAATCATTTTTCGAGGATTTAGACGTTAATTTCTCGTTTAGTACGTTCCAAATAATGAAAAAAAAAATCCAATTTTCGATTTTGAAATTTTAGGGTATCAGAGTAAAAAAGCAAGGCTATAGCCTTTGATTTTTTGATGACGAAAATGGGTAAAAGCTGAAAAATCATTTTTCGAGGATTTAGACGTTAATTTCTCGTTTAGTACGTTCCAAATAATGAAAAAAAAATCCAATTTTCGATTTTGAAATTTTAGGGTATCAGAGTAAAAAAGCAAGGCTATAGCCTTTGATTTTTTGATGACGAAAATGGGTAAAAGCTGAAAAATCATTTTTCGAGGATTTAGACGTTAATTTCTCGTTTAGTACGTTCCAAATAATGAAAAAAAAATCCAATTTTCGATTTTGAAATTTTAGGGTATCAGAGTAAAAAAGCAAGGCTATAGCCTTTGATTTTTTGATGACGAAAATGGGTAAAAGCTGAAAAATCATTTTTCGAGGATTTAGACGTTAATTTCTCGTTTAGTACGTTCCAAATAATGAAAAAAAAATCCAATTTTCGATTTTGAAATTTTAGGGTATCAGAGTAAAAAAGCAAGGCTATAGCCTTTGATTTTTTGATGACGAAAATGGGTAAAAGCTGAAAAAATCATTTTTCGAGGATTTAGACGTTAATTTCTCGTTTAGTACGTTCCAAATAATGAAAAAAAAATCCAATTTTCGATTTTGAAATTTTAGGGTATCAGAGTAAAAAAGCAAGGCTATAGCCTTTGATTTTTTGATGACGAAAATGGGTAAAAGCTGAAAAATCATTTTTCGAGGATTTAGACGTTAATTTCTCGTTTAGTACGTTCCAAATAATGAAAAAAAAATCCAATTTTCGATTTTGAAATTTTAGGGTATCAGAGTAAAAAAGCAAGGCTATAGCCTTTGATTTTTTGATGACGAAAATGGGTAAAAGCTGAAAAATCATTTTTCGAGGATTTAGACGTTAATTTCTCGTTTAGTACGTTCCAAATAATGAAAAAAAAATCCAATTTTCGATTTTGAAATTTTAGGGTATCAGAGTAAAAAAGCAAGGCTATAGCCTTTGATTTTTTGATGACGAAAATGGGTAAAAGCTGAAAAATCATTTTTCGAGGATTTAGACGTTAATTTCTCGTTTAGTACGTTCCAAATAATGAAAAAAAAATCCAATTTTCGATTTTGAAATTTTAGGGTATCAGAGTAAAAAAGCAAGGCTATAGCCTTTGATTTTTTGATGACGAAAATGGGTAAAGCTGAAAAATCATTTTTCGAGGATTTAGACGTTAATTTCTCGTTTAGTACGTTCCAAATAATGAAAAAAAATCCAATTTTCGATTTTGAAATTTTAGGGTATCAGAGTAAAAAAGCAAGGCTATAGCTTTGATTTTTTGATGACGAAAATGGGTAAAAGCTGAAAAATCATTTTTCGAGGATTTAGACGTTAATTTCTCGTTTAGTACGTTCCAAATAATGAAAAAAAAAATCCAATTTTCGATTTTGAAATTTTAGGGTATCAGAGTAAAAAAGCAAGGCTATAGCCTTTGATTTTTTGATGACGAAAATGGGTAAAAGCTGAAAAATCATTTTTCGAGGATTTAGACGTTAATTTCTCGTTTAGTACTTTCCAAATAATGAAAAAAAAATCCAATTTTCGATTTTGAAATTTTAGGGTATCAGAGTAAAAAAGCAAGGCTATAGCCTTTGATTTTTTGATGACGAAAATGGGTAAAAGCTGAAAAATCATTTTTCGAGGATTTAGACGTTAATTTCTCGTTTAGTACGTTCCAAATAATGAAAAAAAAATCCAATTTTCGATTTTGAAATTTTAGGGTATCAGAGTAAAAAAGCAAGGCTATAGCCTTTGATTTTTTGATGACGAAAATGGGTAAAAGCTGAAAAAATCATTTTTCGAGGATTTAGACGTTAATTTCTCGTTTAGTACGTTCCAAATAATGAAAAAAAAATCCAATTTTCGATTTTGAAATTTTAGGGTATCAGAGTAAAAAAGCAAGGCTATAGCCTTTGATTTTTTGATGACGAAAATGGGTAAAAGCTGAAAAATCATTTTTCGAGGATTTAGACGTTAATTTCTCGTTTAGTACTTTCCAAATAATGAAAAAAAAATCCAATTTTCGATTTTGAAATTTTAGGGTATCAGAGTAAAAAAGCAAGGCTATAGCCTTTGATTTTTTGATGACGAAAATGGGTAAAAGCTGAAAAATCATTTTTCGAGGATTTAGACGTTAATTTCTCGTTTAGTACGTTCCAAATAATGAAAAAAAAATCCAATTTTCGATTTTGAAATTTTAGGGTATCAGAGTAAAAAAGCAAGGCTATAGCCTTTGATTTTTTGATGACGAAAATGGGTAAAAGCTGAAAAATCATTTTTCGAGGATTTAGACGTTAATTTCTCGTTTAGTACGTTCCAAATAATGAAAAAAAAATCCAATTTTCGATTTTGAAATTTTAGGGTATCAGAGTAAAAAAGCAAGGCTATAGCCTTTGATTTTTTGATGACGAAAATGGGTAAAAGCTGAAAAATCATTTTTCGAGGATTTAGACGTTAATTTCTCGTTTAGTACGTTCCAAATAATGAAAAAAAAATCCAATTTTCGATTTTGAAATTTTAGGGTATCAGAGTAAAAAAGCAAGGCTATAGCCTTTGATTTTTTGATGACGAAAATGGGTAAAAGCTGAAAAATCATTTTTCGAGGATTTAGACGTTAATTTCTCGTTTAGTACGTTCCAAATAATGAAAAAAAAATCCAATTTTCGATTTTGAAATTTTAGGGTATCAGAGTAAAAAAGCAAGGCTATAGCCTTTGATTTTTTGATGACGAAAATGGGTAAAAGCTGAAAAATCATTTTTCGAGGATTTAGACGTTAATTTCTCGTTTAGTACGTTCCAAATAATGAAAAAAAAATCCAATTTTCGATTTTGAAATTTTAGGGTATCAGAGTAAAAAAGCAAGGCTATAGCCTTTGATTTTTTGATGACGAAAATGGGTAAAAGCTGAAAAATCATTTTTCGAGGATTTAGACGTTAATTTCTCGTTTAGTACGTTCCAAATAATGAAAAAAAAATCCAATTTTCGATTTTGAAATTTTAGGGTATCAGAGTAAAAAAGCAAGGCTATAGCCTTTGATTTTTTGATGACGAAAATGGGTAAAAGCTGAAAAATCATTTTTCGAGGATTTAGACGTTAATTTCTCGTTTAGTACGTTCCAAATAATGAAAAAAAAATCCAATTTTCGATTTTGAAATTTTAGGGTATCAGAGTAAAAAAGCAAGGCTATAGCCTTTGATTTTTTGATGACGAAAATGGGTAAAAGCTGAAAAATCATTTTTCGAGGATTTAGACGTTAATTTCTCGTTTAGTACGTTCCAAATAATGAAAAAAAAATCCAATTTTCGATTTTGAAATTTTAGGGTATCAGAGTAAAAAAGCAAGGCTATAGCCTTTGATTTTTTGATGACGAAAATGGGTAAAAGCTGAAAAATCATTTTTCGAGGATTTAGACGTTAATTTCTCGTTTAGTACGTTCCAA
The DNA here is from genome assembly GCF_905115235.1 of Hermetia illucens. Classification (NCBI taxonomy): domain Eukaryota; kingdom Metazoa; phylum Arthropoda; class Insecta; order Diptera; family Stratiomyidae; genus Hermetia; species Hermetia illucens. The sequence goes on along the minus strand of NC_051855.1, from coordinate 11,851,225 downwards.
ATAATGAAAAAAAAATCCAATTTTCGATTTTGAAATTTTAGGGTATCAGAGTAAAAAAGCAAGGCTATAGCCTTTGATTTTTTGATGACGAAAATGGGTAAAAGCTGAAAAATCATTTTTCGAGGATTTAGACGTTAATTTCTCGTTTAGTACGTTCCAAATAATGAAAAAAAAATCCAATTTTCGATTTTGAAATTTTAGGGTATCAGAGTAAAAAAGCAAGGCTATAGCCTTTGATTTTTTGATGACGAAAATGGGTAAAAGCTGAAAAATCATTTTTCGAGGATTTAGACGTTAATTTCTCGTTTAGTACGTTCCAAATAATGAAAAAAAAATCCAATTTTCGATTTTGAAATTTTAGGGTATCAGAGTAAAAAAGCAAGGCTATAGCCTTTGATTTTTGATGACGAAAATGGGTAAAAGCTGAAAAATCATTTTTCGAGGATTTAGACGTTAATTTCTCGTTTAGTACGTTCCAAATAATGAAAAAAAAATCCAATTTTCGATTTTGAAATTTTAGGGTATCAGAGTAAAAAAGCAAGGCTATAGCCTTTGATTTTTTGATGACGAAAATGGGTAAAAGCTGAAAAATCATTTTTCGAGGATTTAGACGTTAATTTCTCGTTTAGTACGTTCCAAATAATGAAAAAAAAATCCAATTTTCGATTTTGAAATTTTAGGGTATCAGAGTAAAAAAGCAAGGCTATAGCCTTTGATTTTTTGATGACGAAAATGGGTAAAAGCTGAAAAATCATTTTTCGAGGATTTAGACGTTAATTTCTCGTTTAGTACGTTCCAAATAATGAAAAAAAAATCCAATTTTCGATTTTGAAATTTTAGGGTATCAGAGTAAAAAAGCAAGGCTATAGCCTTTGATTTTTTGATGACGAAAATGGGTAAAAGCTGAAAAATCATTTTTCGAGGATTTAGACGTTAATTTCTCGTTTAGTACGTTCCAAATAATGAAAAAAAAATCCAATTTTCGATTTTGAAATTTTAGGGTATCAGAGTAAAAAAGCAAGGCTATAGCCTTTGATTTTTTGATGACGAAAATGGGTAAAAGCTGAAAAATCATTTTTCGAGGATTTAGACGTTAATTTCTCGTTTAGTACGTTCCAAATAATGAAAAAAAAAATCCAATTTTCGATTTTGAAATTTTAGGGTATCAGAGTAAAAAAGCAAGGCTATAGCCTTTGATTTTTTGATGACGAAAATGGGTAAAAGCTGAAAAATCATTTTTCGAGGATTTAGACGTTAATTTCTCGTTTAGTACGTTCCAAATAATGAAAAAAAAATCCAATTTTCGATTTTGAAATTTTAGGGTATCAGAGTAAAAAAGCAAGGCTATAGCCTTTGATTTTTTGATGACGAAAATGGGTAAAAGCTGAAAAATCATTTTTCGAGGATTTAGACGTTAATTTCTCGTTTAGTACGTTCCAAATAATGAAAAAAAAATCCAATTTTCGATTTTGAAATTTTAGGGTATCAGAGTAAAAAAGCAAGGCTATAGCCTTTGATTTTTTGATGACGAAAATGGGTAAAAGCTGAAAAATCATTTTTCGAGGATTTAGACGTTAATTTCTCGTTTAGTACGTTCCAAATAATGAAAAAAAAATCCAATTTTCGATTTTGAAATTTTAGGGTATCAGAGTAAAAAAGCAAGGCTATAGCCTTTGATTTTTTGATGACGAAAATGGGTAAAAGCTGAAAAATCATTTTTCGAGGATTTAGACGTTAATTTCTCGTTTAGTACGTTCCAAATAATGAAAAAAAAATCCAATTTTCGATTTTGAAATTTTAGGGTATCAGAGTAAAAAAGCAAGGCTATAGCCTTTGATTTTTTGATGACGAAAATGGGTAAAAGCTGAAAAATCATTTTTCGAGGATTTAGACGTTAATTTCTCGTTTAGTACGTTCCAAATAATGAAAAAAAAATCCAATTTTCGATTTTGAAATTTTAGGGTATCAGAGTAAAAAAGCAAGGCTATAGCCTTTGATTTTTTGATGACGAAAATGGGTAAAAGCTGAAAAATCATTTTTCGAGGATTTAGACGTTAATTTCTCGTTTAGTACGTTCCAAATAATGAAAAAAAAATCCAATTTTCGATTTTGAAATTTTAGGGTATCAGAGTAAAAAAGCAAGGCTATAGCCTTTGATTTTTTGATGACGAAAATGGGTAAAAGCTGAAAAATCATTTTTCGAGGATTTAGACGTTAATTTCTCGTTTAGTACGTTCCAAATAATGAAAAAAAAATCCAATTTTCGATTTTGAAATTTTAGGGTATCAGAGTAAAAAAGCAAGGCTATAGCCTTTGATTTTTTGATGACGAAAATGGGTAAAAGCTGAAAAATCATTTTTCGAGGATTTAGACGTTAATTTCTCGTTTAGTACGTTCCAAATAATGAAAAAAAAATCCAATTTTCGATTTTGAAATTTTAGGGTATCAGAGTAAAAAAGCAAGGCTATAGCCTTTGATTTTTTGATGACGAAAATGGGTAAAAGCTGAAAAATCATTTTTCGAGGATTTAGACGTTAATTTCTCGTTTAGTACGTTCCAAATAATGAAAAAAAAATCCAATTTTCGATTTTGAAATTTTAGGGTATCAGAGTAAAAAAGCAAGGCTATAGCCTTTGATTTTTTGATGACGAAAATGGGTAAAAGCTGAAAAATCATTTTTCGAGGATTTAGACGTTAATTTCTCGTTTAGTACGTTCCAAATAATGAAAAAAAAATCCAATTTTCGATTTTGAAATTTTAGGGTATCAGAGTAAAAAAGCAAGGCTATAGCCTTTGATTTTTTGATGACGAAAATGGGTAAAAGCTGAAAAATCATTTTTCGAGGATTTAGACGTTAATTTCTCGTTTAGTACGTTCCAAATAATGAAAAAAAAATCCAATTTTCGATTTTGAAATTTTAGGGTATCAGAGTAAAAAAGCAAGGCTATAGCCTTTGATTTTTTGATGACGAAAATGGGTAAAAGCTGAAAAATCATTTTTCGAGGATTTAGACGTTAATTTCTCGTTTAGTACGTTCCAAATAATGAAAAAAAAATCCAATTTTCGATTTTGAAATTTTAGGGTATCAGAGTAAAAAAGCAAGGCTATAGCCTTTGATTTTTTGATGACGAAAATGGGTAAAAGCTGAAAAATCATTTTTCGAGGATTTAGACGTTAATTTCTCGTTTAGTACGTTCCAAATAATGAAAAAAAAATCCAATTTTCGATTTTGAAATTTTAGGGTATCAGAGTAAAAAAGCAAGGCTATAGCCTTTGATTTTTTGATGACGAAAATGGGTAAAAGCTGAAAAATCATTTTTCGAGGATTTAGACGTTAATTTCTCGTTTAGTACGTTCCAAATAATGAAAAAAAAATCCAATTTTCGATTTTGAAATTTTAGGGTATCAGAGTAAAAAAGCAAGGCTATAGCCTTTGATTTTTTGATGACGAAAATGGGTAAAAGCTGAAAAATCATTTTTCGAGGATTTAGACGTTAATTTCTCGTTTAGTACGTTCCAAATAATGAAAAAAAAATCCAATTTTCGATTTTGAAATTTTAGGGTATCAGAGTAAAAAAGCAAGGCTATAGCCTTTGATTTTTTGATGACGAAAATGGGTAAAAGCTGAAAAATCATTTTTCGAGGATTTAGACGTTAATTTCTCGTTTAGTACGTTCCAAATAATGAAAAAAAAATCCAATTTTCGATTTTGAAATTTTAGGGTATCAGAGTAAAAAAGCAAGGCTATAGCCTTTGATTTTTTGATGACGAAAATGGGTAAAAGCTGAAAAATCATTTTTCGAGGATTTAGACGTTAATTTCTCGTTTAGTACGTTCCAAATAATGAAAAAAAAATCCAATTTTCGATTTTGAAATTTTAGGGTATCAGAGTAAAAAAGCAAGGCTATAGCCTTTGATTTTTTGATGACGAAAATGGGTAAAAGCTGAAAAATCATTTTTCGAGGATTTAGACGTTAATTTCTCGTTTAGTACGTTCCAAATAATGAAAAAAAAATCCAATTTTCGATTTTGAAATTTTAGGGTATCAGAGTAAAAAAGCAAGGCTATAGCCTTTGATTTTTTGATGACGAAAATGGGTAAAAGCTGAAAAATCATTTTTCGAGGATTTAGACGTTAATTTCTCGTTTAGTACGTTCCAAATAATGAAAAAAAAATCCAATTTTCGATTTTGAAATTTTAGGGTATCAGAGTAAAAAAGCAAGGCTATAGCCTTTGATTTTTTGATGACGAAAATGGGTAAAAGCTGAAAAATCATTTTTCGAGGATTTAGACGTTAATTTCTCGTTTAGTACTTTCCAAATAATGAAAAAAAAATCCAATTTTCGATTTTGAAATTTTAGGGTATCAGAGTAAAAAAGCAAGGCTATAGCCTTTGATTTTTTGATGACGAAAATGGGTAAAAGCTGAAAAATCATTTTTCGAGGATTTAGACGTTAATTTCTCGTTTAGTACGTTCCAAATAATGAAAAAAAAATCCAATTTTCGATTTTGAAATTTTAGGGTATCAGAGTAAAAAAGCAAGGCTATAGCCTTTGATTTTTTGATGACGAAAATGGGTAAAAGCTGAAAAATCATTTTTCGAGGATTTAGACGTTAATTTCTCGTTTAGTACTTTCCAAATAATGAAAAAAAAATCCAATTTTCGATTTTGAAATTTTAGGGTATCAGAGTAAAAAAGCAAGGCTATAGCCTTTGATTTTTTGATGACGAAAATGGGTAAAAGCTGAAAAATCATTTTTCGAGGATTTAGACGTTAATTTCTCGTTTAGTACGTTCCAAATAATGAAAAAAAAATCCAATTTTCGATTTTGAAATTTTAGGGTATCAGAGTAAAAAAGCAAGGCTATAGCCTTTGATTTTTTGATGACGAAAATGGGTAAAAGCTGAAAAATCATTTTTCGAGGATTTAGACGTTAATTTCTCGTTTAGTACGTTCCAAATAATGAAAAAAAAATCCAATTTTCGATTTTGAAATTTTAGGGTATCAGAGTAAAAAAGCAAGGCTATAGCCTTTGATTTTTTGATGACGAAAATGGGTAAAAGCTGAAAAATCATTTTTCGAGGATTTAGACGTTAATTTCTCGTTTAGTACGTTCCAAATAATGAAAAAAAAATCCAATTTTCGATTTTGAAATTTTAGGGTATCAGAGTAAAAAAGCAAGGCTATAGCCTTTGATTTTTTGATGACGAAAATGGGTAAAAGCTGAAAAATCATTTTTCGAGGATTTAGACGTTAATTTCTCGTTTAGTACTTTCCAAATAATGAAAAAAAAATCCAATTTTCGATTTTGAAATTTTAGGGTATCAGAGTAAAAAAGCAAGGCTATAGCCTTTGATTTTTTGATGACGAAAATGGGTAAAAGCTGAAAAATCATTTTTCGAGGATTTAGACGTTAATTTCTCGTTTAGTACGTTCCAAATAATGAAAAAAAAATCCAATTTTCGATTTTGAAATTTTAGGGTATCAGAGTAAAAAAGCAAGGCTATAGCCTTTGATTTTTTGATGACGAAAATGGGTAAAAGCTGAAAAATCATTTTTCGAGGATTTAGACGTTAATTTCTCGTTTAGTACGTTCCAAATAATGAAAAAAAAATCCAATTTTCGATTTTGAAATTTTAGGGTATCAGAGTAAAAAAGCAAGGCTATAGCCTTTGATTTTTTGATGACGAAAATGGGTAAAAGCTGAAAAATCATTTTTCGAGGATTTAGACGTTAATTTCTCGTTTAGTACGTTCCAAATAATGAAAAAAAAATCCAATTTTCGATTTTGAAATTTTAGGGTATCAGAGTAAAAAGCAAGGCTATAGCCTTTGATTTTTTGATGACGAAAATGGGTAAAAGCTGAAAAATCATTTTTCGAGGATTTAGACGTTAATTTCTCGTTTAGTACGTTCCAAATAATGAAAAAAAAATCCAATTTTCGATTTTGAAATTTTAGGGTATCAGAGTAAAAAAGCAAGGCTATAGCCTTTGATTTTTTGATGACGAAAATGGGTAAAAGCTGAAAAATCATTTTTCGAGGATTTAGACGTTAATTTCTCGTTTAGTACGTTCCAAATAATGAAAAAAAAATCCAATTTTCGATTTTGAAATTTTAGGGTATCAGAGTAAAAAAGCAAGGCTATAGCCTTTGATTTTTTGATGACGAAAATGGGTAAAAGCTGAAAAATCATTTTTCGAGGATTTAGACGTTAATTTCTCGTTTAGTACGTTCCAAATAATGAAAAAAAAATCCAATTTTCGATTTTGAAATTTTAGGGTATCAGAGTAAAAAAGCAAGGCTATAGCCTTTGATTTTTTGATGACGAAAATGGGTAAAAGCTGAAAAATCATTTTTCGAGGATTTAGACGTTAATTTCTCGTTTAGTACGTTCCAAATAATGAAAAAAAAATCCAATTTTCGATTTTGAAATTTTAGGGTATCAGAGTAAAAAAGCAAGGCTATAGCCTTTGATTTTTTGATGACGAAAATGGGTAAAAGCTGAAAAATCATTTTTCGAGGATTTAGACGTTAATTTCTCGTTTAGTACGTTCCAAATAATGAAAAAAAAATCCAATTTTCGATTTTGAAATTTTAGGGTATCAGAGTAAAAAAGCAAGGCTATAGCCTTTGATTTTTTGATGACGAAAATGGGTAAAAGCTGAAAAATCATTTTTCGAGGATTTAGACGTTAATTTCTCGTTTAGTACGTTCCAAATAATGAAAAAAAATCCAATTTTCGATTTTGAAATTTTAGGGTATCAGAGTAAAAAAGCAAGGCTATAGCCTTTGATTTTTTGATGACGAAAATGGGTAAAAGCTGAAAAATCATTTTTCGAGGATTTAGACGTTAATTTCTCGTTTAGTACGTTCCAAATAATGAAAAAAAAATCCAATTTTCGATTTTGAAATTTTAGGGTATCAGAGTAAAAAAGCAAGGCTATAGCCTTTGATTTTTTGATGACGAAAATGGGTAAAAGCTGAAAAATCATTTTTCGAGGATTTAGACGTTAATTTCTCGTTTAGTACGTTCCAAATAATGAAAAAAAAATCCAATTTTCGATTTTGAAATTTTAGGGTATCAGAGTAAAAAAGCAAGGCTATAGCCTTTGATTTTTTGATGACGAAAATGGGTAAAAGCTGAAAAATCATTTTTCGAGGATTTAGACGTTAATTTCTCGTTTAGTACGTTCCAAATAATGAAAAAAAAATCCAATTTTCGATTTTGAAATTTTAGGGTATCAGAGTAAAAAAGCAAGGCTATAGCCTTTGATTTTTTGATGACGAAAATGGGTAAAAGCTGAAAAATCATTTTTCGAGGATTTAGACGTTAATTTCTCGTTTAGTACGTTCCAAATAATGAAAAAAAAATCCAATTTTCGATTTTGAAATTTTAGGGTATCAGAGTAAAAAAGCAAGGCTATAGCCTTTGATTTTTTGATGACGAAAATGGGTAAAAGCTGAAAAATCATTTTTCGAGGATTTAGACGTTAATTTCTCGTTTAGTACGTTCCAAATAATGAAAAAAAAATCCAATTTTCGATTTTGAAATTTTAGGGTATCAGAGTAAAAAAGCAAGGCTATAGCCTTTGATTTTTTGATGACGAAAATGGGTAAAAGCTGAAAAATCATTTTTCGAGGATTTAGACGTTAATTTCTCGTTTAGTACGTTCCAAATAATGAAAAAAAAATCCAATTTTCGATTTTGAAATTTTAGGGTATCAGAGTAAAAAAGCAAGGCTATAGCCTTTGATTTTTTGATGACGAAAATGGGTAAAAGCTGAAAAATCATTTTTCGAGGATTTAGACGTTAATTTCTCGTTTAGTACGTTCCAAATAATGAAAAAAAAATCCAATTTTCGATTTTGAAATTTTAGGGTATCAGAGTAAAAAAGCAAGGCTATAGCCTTTGATTTTTTGATGACGAAAATGGGTAAAAGCTGAAAAATCATTTTTCGAGGATTTAGACGTTAATTTCTCGTTTAGTACTTTCCAAATAATGAAAAAAAAATCCAATTTTCGATTTTGAAATTTTAGGGTATCAGAGTAAAAAAGCAAGGCTATAGCCTTTGATTTTTTGATGACGAAAATGGGTAAAAGCTGAAAAATCATTTTTCGAGGATTTAGACGTTAATTTCTCGTTTAGTACGTTCCAAATAATGAAAAAAAAATCCAATTTTCGATTTTGAAATTTTAGGGTATCAGAGTAAAAAAGCAAGGCTATAGCCTTTGATTTTTTGATGACGAAAATGGGTAAAAGCTGAAAAATCATTTTTTAAGAGTTCTTGAAAAATTTTTAAGAGTTCTTGAAAAGCAAGGAGTGTCTTATCAATTTTACCTCCACTGTACCTTAAATTGTTGGAGGTATTTTTCTTGCTCCGTCCTGCCCCCCCCCCCCCCCGTCGCCTCTTTCTCGGTCTAATTTCATACTGTTCTTTTGAAGTAGGTTCAACTCCTATAGAATCTAACTTACGGTTCACTGGTTGACCCCTGATGTTGCTCGTATAAGAGACCGCTCCTGAATGGGTGAGAAAAGTCAGTTCCCACCTCAGCGCCATACCTGTAACATTGGATATTGCGGTAGCCAAACTTCTCCCGCGATCGCGAACGACAGTAGTATTTTTTCTTTAAAAGACATGATGAATTACTGAGTTTGCTAAGGGACAGAATGTCTAGCCTCATGAAAAATAGGACTTCACAAAAAATTCGATACAATGAAAGATAATATCAATTAATTTATACTTTTTTCATGTTTTCTGTATTATTTCCAGCGAAATAGCATACCTGCCCCAACGCAACCATATTTTGACGTTATAATAGACCAAGAATCCTAATCGAAGGAGTGGACTGCGTTACATGCACAACGGACATTTGACCCTTCATTGTTTTCCAACCACTGCGGGAGACTGTGTGTCGCAAAAGTCTTACAGATATGTTCAGTTGTTGTAATACTTACAAAACAACGAAAAGATATTTTTATATATTTTTCCACATATCATATGGAATAGCTCGAATATGCTACGAGAGCGGAGACGACATGCTAATTATAAACCCAATCGGAGGTAAGGGAAAAACGTTTAGGCAAGTGTTGAAGCGTTTTTTTTTTTGTCAATTTGTGCATTTAGTCTTGATTTCCCGCGCGTTTTTCTTCCCAACCTGTTTCCTCTGGATGGTCCTTGCCGATCGGCCGACACATCCTTCTTTTTGACGCCCTAACCGGTCGACCTTCCCTGGTGCTATATCCACTGGGAGGTGGAGCTTGTCGCAAAGTACTGCCCAGCACTTGCAAGAGAAGAGGATCGAGTCACATTTATCAATGGTCAAGCGACGTTTTCAATTGCTTTTTATCAGAAAATTACCAAATTTGATATGGACAAGTTCATCGGATATTGACTGAAGTCACCTCGGGTTTCCTTGAACGGAGAATGTTCAAAAAAGGCAGCAGTTCTTCGGATAGAAGTTTCAAACAGGGCAGGAGCAAATTATTTGAAAATCGTTCGGGCTCCAGGTCCGGTAACCAGAGGAAGCATGGAGGCAGCGCGTGGAATCGCGAGTAAATAGATAAAAGATTTTATTTTTAGTGACAAACCAAACTATTTTTGCATTTACTTTTGTTAGTTTTTCGGGATTGGACACTGTTCCTGAAATATTTCACTAAGAAATATTCAGAAATCGATCCCCGCTTGCTATTATACCTTTGATGTACTTTCCTAATTCTATGGAGACCTATCTAAACACTGTTCTCACGGCAATTTTTTAAAATATCTTTCTCTGTTTTGATTTTGATCTTTCCCAGATTAGATCGGAAATCGTCGCGCGGCATGATCTACGAAAATGAAGAGCTGAGACTACGCACTATCAATATAAACGCTGAAGTGGAAAGGGGTGAGTATCAGGAAGGATTGCGTGTGCACGTTGTGAGTATAGCTCTCGGCGATCTTCATCTGCTTAAAAAAAATTTTGAAAATTTCACTGCAAGATCGCCGAGCACTTCAGACATGCGTGTATTCACAACTGACTTGGCTGGAGTATTTTCAGTCGAGCAGACTGAGCCGGAAGAGTGATCTGTGCGTGCGATCCCATTGAACCAGTCTTGCTATTATTAATTTCTGTTTCCATTCCTAATGTAAACACAAGATCTTCAACCGAAAAAAAAAATTCCAATCCCCAGGACAATCAGACATCCGAAAACTACGCCGTGAAAATGAACAGCTCAAACGTGAGATATGGTCGTTGCGGGACGAATACGAGCGCATCAACAAAAAGATGTGCTCCAACCGAAATTGTAGCAGTTGTGAACATATTTCCAACAGCGACAGCCAAAGTGAGGTGAATATTACCAGAAAAATAATTTATCTATAATGAAAATATGACTTAATTCGTTTTCAACCCTCCCCCCACCCCCCCTCCCATGTGATAGGACTCAGAGTACTGCGAAGCATGCAGAGAGAGTGAACCGCGCGCTTCATCATTCGATAGTACATGCCAACACCGGGATGAACAGGAAAAACAGGACAAGGGCAATTTATCTATACATTCCACACAAGTACCAAGTGCTGGACTAGCAGGATCAACATCTTTTGGGGCCAACAGTAGTAAAGAAATCGCCGAGAACTATGAGAATGCACAAAAGACCTTGGCCCAGCCAAACGCCCCGGCAGCTGCGACATCATCACCCACACCACCAACATCTAGTTCGGGGTCTCTGTCAACATTTGTACCAGCAGCCTCAACAGCATCTGGACCGCCTCCAACAATGACACTGAGTAGCAAACACAACTGCAAGGTGCCACCGTCCGTTGACAGTGTTAGTAGCAAATTGCGTGAAAATTTGCATGTTAATTTCGGCCAACTATCAGTGCTTTCCGAGGAAAATCTGACTAATAGTGACGGTGCATCGTCCGTGAATGGCGACCAAGATGCCAATATGACGCAATTGAATAAACTTGGCGAATCGTCTGTTTCACCACTCAGGGAAATCCAATCTATTCTGCCACCACTATCACACTTCGAAAATATTCCATACGGTAAATGTTTTAAGGACTAAATCGAAAACAGAGCCCTCAGAGCCTGATTCCTTTGGAATATCAGTGCCCTGCTCTCGAACCAGTTCCTTATATAATCACTATCCAGCTAACGAACTCCACTAACTTCTATCTATTCTATTCACAGAACCAATCACGACATCCTCATTAGACAAGGCCGCGGATACCCTATCACCTGCAATGAGTGATGACCACCATTTAATCACCAACGAATGGAGTTTTCCCACACAACAGGCCGCAGATCGTGACAAATTCACGGACCCAAACAAAGACGAACGAAACGCAGAACCAGCAAAAATAGCCCCCATGCAACAGTTCCATAGTCCGAAACATTTTTTTTCGCCCATTAATCCCAGATTGATTAAACCCCCGCCACCGTCATCATCAACACCGCCAATAGCCCCACCAATGTTTGCCAATCCACCTGATTTGTTTGTGGCGAACGCATTGGCCAGTCCCTGCCACCGTCCTGTGATAACAGCCAATCAAACTATGGAAACTTCCGTATATCCAGCACCATCACTACCGCTACCACCCCCACCAGTGCAGATGCCTCCGGTCGTTCCAGTTCCATATAGTTCGGATTCATCGTTTTATGTAAGTTTTTTTTTTATCCTTAATTGCTGCTGCTATAGGTTTTGCAAGTCTGACTCAGAATTTTCCAAATCAAATTCAGAATTTTGCAAATCAAATTCAGAATTTTGCAAATCAAATTCAGAATTTTCCAAAGCAAATTCAGAATTTTCCAAATCAAATTCAGAATTTTCTAAATCAAATTCAGATTTTTCCAAGCTTATTTCAGACTTTTGCAAGTCAATTTCACAATTTTCCATTTCAAATTCAGAATTGTCCATCTCAAAATCACAATTTTCCAGTTCAAATTCAAAATTTTTTCAATATTATACTGCAAGGCTTTTACACCAACATTTTACCACTGGATAAGGATCCAGCTTAGTGAGAGAAAAATCAAAAAATCAAAAATGACTAACGGTTTCGTCCAAAGCAGAGGCAACCCTTCAGACGCTGCCTCACCTCTGCCCTGGGAGCAGCGTAACCGAAAGTGGCAACAGGTGGAAAAGCGCTCCTTTATATCATCCCAAAAACACGACAACGATATTGTTTTAGTCTTAGCTAGACTAAAGCTGGGTAGTTGTTTAGGATACGCGGGATCCTAAGTCCACATCTACACGATGGTGGACCGGACTAAATGGGAAGCAACTTACTCCCACTTTTTTTGGTCCACGGATCCCTAGTTCGGGGCATAGCACCCAACCATTCAAAAAACCAAAAATGGCTGACGGTTTCGTCCAGACCAAGGGCAACTCTTCAGACGTTCAGTGAAAGAAATCATAGCTGCCTATCGTTTTCAAGACCATGAAGATCTTGAAGGTCCTAGGGAGTTTAAAATGAGTACCTCCCGTGTAGGCATAATCCCACGGTTCTCTTCGAACGCGTATTGATTTTGAAGACCACAATCAGGACCCCGCCATGACTGACACAACGGTAGTGATTTATACTGAGTGCAGGCTCAGCATTCATAAAAGTGGATGCCGCAACTAGAAGAGTTGTACACCACAACCCCCCGCTTGAACTCCAAGGAGATCTGCCCGCGATGGAGGCATAACCACAACCACCATGAAACTCCCACAAAGAGGCCAACCGCAAAAAGCCTGGCCAAAATCACATCCTCCAAGAATTCTCCTAGAGCACATGCTCTCAAAGGGCCATCCCGGTTCCCCATGGTACCAGATAACCCCCAGTGAGCCTTCATGGCAAGAGCTACTTCAGATGAGTCTCTTGCAGACTCGGGTCTGATCGGCCTCCTCGAGTACGTGGGGTCGACACTCCCCAACGGGTGATTTCATAGTCTGGGAAAAAATGTAATCTCCCCAATATTTGCTGCTGCTACTTATGACTGCAATCAATTTCGCCATTGGTTACTATATCAATTACGTGAGGAAGACAAATTTTGCATCTCCACGTACAGTCCTGCCCTAAGATCCAGCGTTTTCAACGCTTTTTTTAAATATGGCGAGACTAATCCCACCGCTAAAACTACCACTGGAACTACTTCGATCGTTTATACCCTGCAAGTCCGCTTCATATCGTCTGGGATAGTAGTTCTGGATTTTTTTCTGACTTTTTCAACAGACTTCCGATCAAACGAGACGGATACATCGGTTATGAGCCACGATCATTCTTCTTTAAGAAGCATAACTAGATCGGCCCTATTGTGATCAACACTATGTTCGGTGGCAATATTGTGATCCCACAGTAGCTTCACCAGATCATTTTCCAAAATTCTCTGCGGAGTATACTTATAATAAGGATGGTAGTTTGCTACTTAAGTTTTACTTATCATATATATAGATGGTTGCCATTCACCCCTTGGTGGGGGCGCCAACGTTCGCGGTTACCTGAAATGCTCTTCAACTCCCCCTACAACCCGAGACGCTCGCGCTCCTCCTCTACTGTACAGTTCCTTCCAACATGCGCTCCTCCTCTACTGTACTGTTCCTTCCAACATGCGCTCCTCCTCTACTGTACTGTTCCTTCCAACATGCGCTCCTCCTCTACTGTACTGTTCCTTCCAACATGCGCTCCTCCTCTACTGTACTATTCCTTCCAACAACGTCTCCCATTCTTCTTTTCCACTTTCTTCCTTTATAAACACTTGCTCTGCCCTGAATTTCAAAACCACCAAAAGCTCCTCGGGCCGAACTCCCGATCTCTTCCTTTCCAACCTCCCCGAGCGCCACCTCACTTTATTTCCTTGCACATCCCCGTATGTCAAAGCTGACGCTTGCCACCCTGCGGTTGAATTTGAATTTGTAGCGGAGCTCCCTCGTTCAAAACCCAAAAACAAGGGTAAATCCACTAAGTTCATCTTCCGCAAAGCCCATTTTGACGGTCTGAACTCAGCCTTAGCGTCCTTCAACTGGGTACATATATTAAGCAACTCATCCTGTGATCAGGCTCTAAACACCTTTTACAATATCCTGTCCGATCTCCTCTCCTGTTATGTCCCTTCTTCCCCTCCCTGCCTACACTTGTACCCAACTTGGTTCACAATGGAAATTCTTATTAACATTCGCCTGAAGCATACACTGCGGAAGAAGTTTCGGGCCGACCTTGCTCACTTTAAAGCTATACGCTCTACTGTGAAGTCAGTGGTCAGAAGAGCGCGTAAAAGATACTTATTGAGCGTCGAAGCCGCCCTTGCCCGCGGTAACTTAAAACCCTTTTGGTCTTAATTCTCCTAATCCTACCCAATCTCCCCCTTCTTGTATCAGTTTCACTGACTCCACTGCCAACTCCCCACAACAATCCGGCGACCTTCTCCGCCCCTAATTCTCTTCAGTGTTTTCTCCCTCGAGCCCTCCACCCTCTACACCTCACGTAACTGCAGACTCCTCCGAATCCCTAGCCATTCCCCTCCTTACACCTTCCTTGGTTGAGTTCCTCATTGGTAATCTTGACCCCAATGTCGGACTTGGCCCCGGCTCACTCGCTTACCTGACTGCCCTCCAACACTTTCAACAAATCTAACTGGGACGAAATCGGTCCAACCCTCTAAGCAACCCTCACCCAAGACAAAAATTACATTTCACTACATAAATCTGTTTTGAAAATTCAAAAAGTAATTAACGTTTTCAGTTTCCAGGATGGGAATCTTGAGGATCTTCTACTTGAAATCGAAACACTGCAAATACAACTGGAAAAGCATAAATCATACTCACAAGAAAAACTCCCAACAAACGAACCTTTCTCAACGCGGAAACCATACAGATCAGAAATGAATTTGGTCGTATCATGCAATGGCTGCAAGTCAAGCATTACGCCTATAGCAAAACAAACCTCAGCATCCCTATCAACAGGATTCGATTACAAATCTGACTATTTCCCGAATAATTCGCTGATGATGGACACTCCTCCGCCAAATATTCCGCAACCAATGATCCTCTTCCCTCAGAATCTTACGTATTTGGCACGAGATACTTATGACCATGGCGGCTCAGTTCCAATACTCAATGATATCACGGAATACCCAATTCGTCCACCAACTTCAGCGATGGTGGATTTAGGACGAACGAATATAAAGACGGGAGCACCTGGACTTCCCATGACCGCCTTAAACGTGATTGATGGCGCTCCATTAAGTTGTGAAGAGCCAATCGCAACAACATTGGCCCCGACCTCAAGTGCCACGCCTCCAATTCCTGGTGTTGGAGCTTCTGTGAACCTAGGAGGTACCTCGATGCAAACGGGAGAGAACTCCCTGAAGGACACAACGGAGCTAAGTGGATCAGGGACCAAGTTAGAGACGAAAAAAAGTCCAGCTGCGATTCGAAGGAAGTTATTTTCTGGTCTGCGCGAGGACAGCAAATCTGGGAGCACAAGTGAAACCAATGTTGGAGGAATGGATAAGCTTCCTGAGCGAGCTGACAGCAATGCTTCGGATAATTTACAAAATGACGTAAGTATTATTTCTATTTTGGTAGAATAGGTCCTTTAGAGACTTTAGACCCTATTAGCAGTTAAGGAGGAAACCACATTAGAAGCCTTACTTACTTTGCTTATAATTCTTTGGCAATATCCTGTTTAAATAAGCATCCCCAAAGAATGGTTTACCCAGTGTCCGCAGCCTGACTCTATCTAGAGCTGGGCAATCGCCGAGCAAGTGCCTGAGGATTTCTCCCCCTTTTCCGCGGCTTCGGCAATGTGAATTGTAGGGTATGCCAAACCTGGCGGCATGGTCTCCTATGGTCCGGCGCCCCATGCAGACCGCCGTAATCTTTCACACGTCTAGCACAGGAGCTCTTGTCATCAGGCTATGTTATAAGCGGGCCAAATCCTCCTTGACTTGGCACAGGAGGTAATCCTTCACCCCATAAGGCCGCGGCTGCTAAGTAGTGCGAGTAGCTTCCGTAGGGATCCGAAAGAAATCAATTACTTTAAGGACCCTTGTCAGAAATTCCACAATTAAAATGTCTGCGCATGGTATCTACTCCTAGATACCATGCGCAGACATCCCTTGCAATATCTGTTCAAATAAAGTTATTTTTTTTGGGTGGAGAGGTGACCTGCATTTACGTACAAAATGCCGGACTTCTGTCTCAAACAAACTACCTTGACTGTCCAGAACTCTGGTCCTGACCCGTTTGACACATTACCTTTTCTTCCGAAGGTGGAAACCTTCCTAAGACACTGGTACACATGTGCCAGCATGTTAGATTTTTAGCCACTAAAACCACCCCCTAACTCCTGTCCTTTTCCCCGCGGAACCACCACAAAGTATTTCGTCGCGGGGTGGACATGGCTCTAATCTCTCCCTTCCATTCGCAATCGTGTCTTTTTGGCCTCCTCTGCCTCTCTTAACCTGCACTTAATCCGCTCTACCATGTCGTTCACTACATTCCAGCTCTCCTGGCATGCAAGAATTTTCCCAATTATATTTTCCGGTGCTACTGTTCCTCCCAATGTTTCCTCTAGACTCTTCCTTTCCTCAGCGAATCTAGGAAATTGGAAGAAAACATGTTCTGGGTCCTCCGGAATACCGTCGCAGCTGCTTCAGGTGGGTGAGCTGTCCATGCTGAGTGGATCACCGCCGAAGACACCCGCGATGCCAATACGCCTAGCATGAATTTTGCGGATGTTACCGAAGAGGAAGTTCAACAAGCCATAAACTGCTCGAAGAACTGGAGGGGCCCAGGTCTGGATCGGGTGCAGAATTTCTAGTATAAGAAATTTACCAGCGTATACAATCGGTTGGCACACAGCATAAGTCAGGTCTTAAGTCGGCCGGAGGAATTTCCACCCTTCCTCACTGCGGGGATTACCTACCTTATCCCTAAGAAGAACACTGTACAGGACCTCGCAGACACAAGACCGATTACTTGCTTACCAACCCTCCACAAATTCATAACGTCCATTATTAGTGGAAGGGTCAATGCCCACCTCGAGACCAACAACATTCTGTTCGAGCAGCAGAAGGGCTGCCCAGTTGGTTCAAGAGGTTGCAAAGAGCAACTCATTATCGACTCGGTACCTGTAGGACAAACAACTAGAGGCCAAAGAAGCCTCTTTAGTTGCTATATCGATTATGCCAAGGTTTTCGATAGCGTCCCGCATACCTGGCTAATCGACATCCTACATCTGTATCGCATTGATCCGAAACTAATAAAGTTTTTGGCGACAGTCATGGAAGGGTGGCATACCACCTTATCAGTGCGTACATCTGAGGGTGCTAATACCTCAGAGCCCATCCGTAAACAGAGGGGCTTTTGTATGGCACTGAATCCCCTTTCATGGTTACTGAATGATACTAGAGAGCATGGTTTCGACATAAACCCTTGGAGCGAGGTTTACAGAGTGGCGATGAAAAGGCTGCGGAAATCACCCCAGATGACCTGTCCGCGCCTCCTGAAACATATTGTTACCACTCTGTTCCCTCACCACGAAAATAGGGGAAGGCAAATTTTTGTCCAGCTAAATGACGGCATAATACCGCCCGTAACTGTGGAGGAGCTGCGGGAAATATGTGGTAGGTTCGGTGACAACAAGGCCCCAGGTTTGGACGGCATCCCCAACCGAGCTTTGAAACTGGCAGTGAAGACTAGGCCCGAACTTTTCGCCAACACCTTCGAGGCGTGCCTAAAAGAAGGAATATTCCCTGCCCAGTGGAAAAAGCAAAAGTTGGTGTTGCTTCCGAAGCCTGGCAAGCCACCTGGAAACCCAGCGTTGTATCGTCCTATCTGCCTGTTGGATACAATGGGGAAGATGATGGAGAAAGTCATCTACAACAGACTCCTGCCCATCGTCGAAGCCAGCAATGGTTTGTCGGAACGCCAGTTTAGTTTCCGACGTGCCCACTCTACGGTGGACGCAATTGGCATAGTGGTAAACCTGGCAAAAGGTGCACTGATTTCTGGCGGCTGCTGTGCCGTGGTGGCGTTGGATGTCAAAAACGCATTCAACTCGGCCAACTGGAATAGAATTAAACGGGCATTGGCTGACATAGGTGTCCCCGGATACTTAGCGAATTTGATGGAAAACTACCTCTCAGAGAGGACTCTCTGGTACGGGATGGATGAGGGCCCCAAAGAGTACATTGTCACAGCCGGGGTACCACAGGGATCGGTACTTGGTCCCCTGTTGTGGAATATCATGTCCCAGAGGGAACTACAATTGTCGGCTTTGCTGATGACCTAGCTGTGGTTGTTGCAGCAAAACACATAGAAGATGTGGAGGTTTACGCAACGGAAACAGTGAAAGCGGTAAAGTCCTGGCTAGAAAAGGCCGGGCTGACCTTGGCGGACGCGAAAACGGAAGCGGTCTTAATAACGAACCGCAGGAAAAATAACACTGTAAAAGTGGAGATCGGTGGACATACGGTCGTATCAAATACCTGGGGGTAATAATTGACACCAAATTGAGTTTTAGGGAACACCTAGAGTATGCATGCCAAAAGGCAGCCAGTGCCACCACAGCACTTGCAAAAATGTTGCCAAATATTGGTGGGCCGAAACATTGCCGGAGGTTGGTGCTAGCCGGAGTGGTGCGCTCCATCCTGCTCTACTCGTCGCCTGTGTGAGCAGAGGCGCTTGCAAACTCTCAGAGACGGAAGCAGGTGAAGTCGGTTTACCGGCGGATGGCTTTGAGGGTTTGCAGTGGTTTTAGAACCACATCAGATGAGGCAGTGTTGGTGGTGGCAGGCATGATCCCGGTTGACATCCTGGGCAAAGAAATGAGTGACATATGGAGGAGCATGCACAGCGTAGAAATGCGGCAAGGTCAGAGTCGCTTGATCTCTGGCAACGCAGATGGGACGAGTCTGCGAAAGGTCGGTGGACGCACAGGCTCATTCCCAACATTGGAGTGTGGCTTGAGTGAAAACATGGGGAGACCAACTACCACATTACCCAGTTCCTCACGGGGCACGGTGGTTGCTACAGGCAGTATCTGCACCGCTTTGGGTTGGATGATTCTCCGAACTGTTCCGATGTCCCGATGGCATACCGGAGGATCCAGAGCATGTGATGTTTCACTGCCCACGATTTGCGATTGAGAGAAGGAGCTTAAACAAGATGCTGGGCAGGAGAGCTTGGTTACTGAGATGCTGGAGTCCGAGGAGAAGTGGCTTGCGGTTGGCTCCGCAATCATCCAAATGCAAAAGGAGTTGCTGAAGGAACAAAGAAGGAGGAAAGCTGCAAATAGGAGAAGGATGAGTGCCTAAGAGCAAACCTACCCCGCGAAGTAATACCTCAATGGTGGTCCCGCGGGGCTGGGGCTGGAGAGACCGGGGGTGGTTTTTAGTGGGTGTGAATCCCACACGCGCCCGCTGTAGTTCTGCCGTTCGGGCGGCGGAGCTGCGGCGGACGTGTCTTTCTAAGATTTTCCACCTCCGTGGAGGGGCATGGTTTTGCAATAAACTATGGCCTACGTGCTAAGTACGAACTGGCACACTTGATGTACTTAGATGACGTCAAACTGTATGCTGGTACTGACGACCATCTTAGAAGTCGGTTGTAAATAATAGACATGTTCCGCCGTGATATTCGGATGGAGTTTGGGTTAGACAAGTGTCGAATCCAAGCCATCCGCAAAAGTCATCACAAGCCGCATGCCGAACATAGCATTGGTGACATCCACATCGAAGCTATGACCGAGGCAGACTTCTACAAGTACCTAGGAATTCTACAAGGAACCCATGCTCGAATTGGCGATCTGAAGGATGCTCTGCTGTCCGAATTCCTGCGACGTGGACACACTAAAGCAGCAACTTTCTGTCATATGCAGTCGGTTACGACGGTATGATGAAAGTCACTCTAGACGTGTCCAGAATGAAACGTATGTAAGGAGGCAGCGGAGTTTTTTCAGATCACTCAACGAATCCTTACAGAGCGTCCAGGCAGAAAAGTTTTGGGTAACGGAAGCAAAAGAATATACTGAACATGCTGGTTGGATCACAGCCGAAGGCACCTGCCATTCAACTACGCCTGGCATGAATTTTGCAGGTGTTATCGACTTCCCTTGATGTCCTAGGACTCCTGGGGTTCAAACCATGCAAAAGTACACCATTCCGCATACGTGTTCGATGTTGAGGCGAGTTCTCGACGGATTCTCCCTCCCCCAGTCTAGTCTTTTATACAGGACATATATGAAGGTGTTTTGTCGCAGTCCTTCGCTATATGGCCTTCACCTTCGCATCTCCTGCATAGCCTGGAAGAATCGTCCTCCTGGCCAGGGGGTACGTTGCGTTGATTGCTCTTGTTTGTCAATGCTCGTATCTCCTCATACAGCATTCTTGTGGTTCCTCATCGCTGCTTCTTTAGGTCCTACCGCAACACTACTAGAGAGCCCCACTTGCCTCTCCTGTCGGGTATTTTAATCAAGTGAAAGGGTAATAGGTAGAACGCATAATTCTTGCGCCTTGACTTCAAGAGTTTGGTTTTGAGTCATCTTCTTTCCACCATTTTTTGTCAGTTCACTCTAAGTCCCTCCCCTAAGCCCTCCATATTCCCCCCCCCCCCTTTTCTTCTCCACTCCCAAATTCAAGATCCTTCTAGTGAGGTTGAAAAAGCAAATTCTTACAGGGGCTAAAATTTAGGGACGAGGCTAGACGACGATTCTCTCGAGCGAGATCAAATTTTCTACAATTAACGCCAATCTTCTTCCCACAGAGCTCATCAGGATCGGATACCACTAAACGGAAAGCCCCAAGACGGATCTCCATAACATTCAGTGATACGAGAAAATACGACGAAGAAAAAAACGAAAAATATTGTGATCGAAAAACAGAGGAAAACACACTATCAAATAAGGTGACAACCTCCCAAATCGGTACCAGCCTAACGAGTGACCTCCAAAAAAGTCACAAAGCTCCATGCGACCTAATCACCCAGAGCACCCCGAATTCTCCGCATTTTGGGGCAAGACGAACTAGCAACGCTGGCCATTCCCATCATCATCATCATCATCACCATCACGGTGCAACTACGCACCATTGCACGCGTAAATTAAGTGAAGAATCAATGAAATATCCTCGAAAATGTTCACGACGATATAGTGAAGGCACAGTGGATACCTTGCCGGCTCATAGCTCCTTTGGTTCAGCGTATAGTGGGGCAAGTGGTGCTGGTGCATCGGCCATTGTTGCCATGGATGGCAGACGACAGGGCAGCAGTAACTTTCATGAGGTCGGAACTTCAGTGTCGGAAAGGAATAGTAATAGCTTTGCGTCGTCACGTGAATCCTCCACCAGTCAGAGTACGCATTCGCAACGCAGAAAAATCTCAGTTAGCTCACATAATGGCGGTAAGATTCCGTGGTGTGGCTGTTGGGGTAATGGTTGCCTTTAACACTTTCTCTTTTTTTTTTTATTTATATATAAAAATTCTGTATCTGATTGTAAAAGCGAGTGCTAATAATTACTGAAGACATTCAATTATATGTAAATTTTAAAATATTACTTTTAACAAATCATAGAAACCTTTACTATTAATATTATATGTAATATCAAATTAATTAAATACTAAAAATCACAACGTTGTGTATGGTCAATCTTAAGTTATATTCGTACTTACCAGGACATCACATACCAGGAGATCAGCCTACTTGCTGACCGGCTGATATCAACAAAATTCCAGACCTAATCAGGACGAAGCCAAAGCATTCGCAGCCCACTTGGAAGAATTATTTTCACCAATCTGAAAAACAAAATCACAAAAATGTACCTTTATTTTGACACGATTAACCCTACTTCCCCCTTAAGGAGCATGTCAGCCTGATATTCTGGGACTGCGAGCCATTAGGTTGGATAGTGCGCTTTTTTCGATTGCGTTTTCTCGGTCCAGAACATCCTCTACTGCTCCTTGGCCCAGAAGGGAGTTGGCTCTTGATCGAGTGCCTCACAGGTGGGATCCCTTGGAGACGACCTCACCTGTTAAAGGGAAGGCGCTGAGAATCTCCCACGAGAGTATACAACTAGTTGAGGAGCTACGAAGGATTTGTGTTGCTAACTCTAAATTTGTGTAGAGCTGCCCTTCGGCTTCTGAGGTACTACGGCTATGCGGGTTCAACTTTCTTGGAAGACCTTTTTGACTCTTGGAAGTTTGCTACCACGTTGATTCCCTCAACACTTTTACACCTCCTTGCAGTCTTGCCATTCATCATCATCATCAACGACGCAAAAACCAGTATCCGGTCTAGGCCTGCCTTAATAAGGAACTCCAGACATCCCGGTTTTGCACCGAGGTCCACCAATTCGATATCCCTAAAAGCTGTCTGGCGTCCTGACCTACACCATCGCTCCATCTTAGGCAGGGTCTGCCTCGTCTGAAAGAGAAGATTGTATCTCTTGCATTTACCTCAACATCAGGGATCACTTTCTCGAGGGCCAGGTTAAAGAGGATGCATGATAGGGCATCCCCTTGTCGTAGATCGTTGTTGATGTCGCATGATCTTGAAAGTGATCCTGCTGCTTTTATCTGGCCTCGCACATTGGTCAGGGTGTCCAGATTCCAACAGTTTTTCCATTGCTTGTCGCATGGAATGGGCCAATGATGTTCTAGGCGTATGGGGTTATCCGACCTAGCAAGATAGCGGAAAATATCTTATAAATGATACTCAGCAACGTGATACCTCTGCACTTGCTGCACTGTATGATATCTCCCTTTTTAAGTATGAAACAGATAATGCATCGTTGCCAATCGTCAGGCATTGATTCGTTGTCCCATACCTTGAGCACAAGTTGATGAACCACTTGGTTGCCTCCATATATAACTAATTCGGCTGTAATTCCATCGGCTCCTGGTGACTTATGAGTTTTAAGCCGATGAATTGCACGGACTGTTTCTTCTATACTTGTATTTGTCCGTCGTCTTCAGTTAGCGGGACCTCCAACTCGCCGATGTTCTGGTTGTTCAGTAGTTCATGAAAGTACTCAACCCATCGCTCAAATATGCCCATTCTGTCGGAAATCAGATTTCCCTCTTTGTCTCGGCAGGATGAACACATCGAAGTATATAAGGCTTCATCCTGCTGACTTGTTGCTAAAACCTCCACGCCTGGTGCGTTTGCTCCCTGTACTTTTCTAGTTCACAGACTTGTTGGTTCTCCCAAGCTTCCTTTTTCCGTCTGTGAAGTCGCTTCTGCGTTCGGCGTAGTTTGTGATAAGTCTCCGCGCGTGTCCGCGTTCTTTAAGAATGCAACATTACTAAGTATGCGGCGTTCCGTAGCTAGCTTACATTCAGTGTCAAACCAGCTGTGCCGACCTTTTTTGCGGCTGGAGCCAAGTATCTTTGTGGCCGTATCAATATTAACGGTCTTCAGGTGATTGTGAAGATCATTTGTTCATGCTTCATCTCGAGGATCTCTGTTGACTGCGGTTATTGCGACATCCATTTCCCTCTTATAGGGAGGCTTGTGTTGTGGATGCCTTCAGTATTCACTCTCACCTGATTGTCAGAGGGGATTGTTAGTGGTGTCGTAATTCGAACCCGGAGCACCATGCCAACGAGATTGTCATACAAGTCTATATTGGCCCCCCTAGATGTTCTGACATACATCAAGGCTGAGAGGTGGCGGCGTTCAATCAGCACGTGGTCAATTTGGTTGAAAGTGGTCTCGTCTGGAAAGGCCCATGTAAGTTTGTGGACCGCTTTCCGCGCAAGACCAAGTACTTCCAACAACCATTTCGTGCGATACTGCTGAATAATCCGCAGTCCGTTATCATTGGTATCCGTGTGTAGGCTATGGGAGCCGACGTATCGCCTGAATACGTGCTCCGTTCGTACTTGACTGCTGAAATCTCCAAGTATGATTTTGATACCGTACTTGGGACAGGCTGCAAGGCTCCGCTCAACTGAAGGTATCCTTCTCCGACTCTGCAGTCTCCTCTGTAGGGGCGTGAACGTTTATATTTTGAAACTTGCCTCGCAAACACACAGTGCATAGCCTTTCGCTTATATTTTCAAAGCCGACAACAGCAGGTTTCATTTTTTGGCTGACTAAGAAGCCTAGTGTCCGGATAGCTGAGTGGTTAGAGCACAAAACTATCAAACGGAAGGTAGCGCTTCAAATCTCATTGGTGGCAATGGGATTCGTATCGTGATTTGACGTCAGATACCAGTCGACTCAGCTGTGAATGAGTACCTGAGTCAAATCAGGGTAATAATCTCGAGCGAGCGTAATGCTGACCACATTGCCTCCTACTGTGTTCTGTAGTGTACTGTTACGGTCTTGAGCAGACTAACAGACTGGCACGCCGACGGTCTGGATCCACAATGGTGGGGCCAGAACCAGCTCTTGGAATCCGACCATCTACTGTCAAGTCTACACTGAAGGGTGAAATTGCAAGGATTCACGCCACCGAGTGGAGAAATTTGGACTCTTGCCGGCAAGCGAAAATCCTTGTGAAGGAGCCTAGGGCCACTAGAACGGCATTTTTGTTGTCCCTTAAGAAGTGGGACATGAAAACCCTAGTAGGGCTTTTGACGGGACACTGCCCCTTAAACTACCATATGGAAAAGATTGGGGTAGTGGTTTCGGTTGTGTGCAGCCAATGTGAGGAGGAGGAGGAGACAGCCCTGAACTTTTTATGCAGCTGCCCGGCATCCTCAGATCTCAGACGAAGACACCTTGGCAAGGTTTTCTTCAATGAAGAATCTGCACACTCTCTGCCTCTTGAGAATGTTCTCAGATTCGCTAAAGCCTGCGAACACCGTAGCGAGAAGCCATTGAATAGGCAACTTACGGGGATAGTACAATGGGCCTAATAATGGCCTGAGTGCTCGGAGCTGCGGCTCCCCCCAGATAACTAAACTAACTAACGGTCTTGAATGAAATGCTCTATCACACTTCAAGGCCCTGATCCAATATGGATTGTTGCACCAACGATTATTATTATTAGGAAGCCTACTCCGAGCACATGGTTTCCTGGATGCCTGCTATAATATATGGTGTAGCGGCTCTCTTCAGGAAACCGATCCCTGTCCATCACATCTTTTTTGCAACGCTGTTACATCAGCCTTATATTGGGACAGGGTATCGGCTAGCTGCTCAGCAGCATTCGGTCTGTAAAGGGAGCGCACATTCCATGAGAAAATGCGCAAATCGTTAATCTGTTGTCGTTGTAAAATCAATCCTGTCCGAGGCTCCTTTCGTGGCTTCGTAACATCAGTTTTCCGTGTAGGGTTGTCAGCCCAACCCAACCCCCAACCAGGAGGAGCAGTTGGGACAATTTGTTCCGTTTTTAGGCGTCTTGGTTTTCCTTGCCATTTTTACCTACTTGGAATTAAAATTTCGCTAATTAATCGATGTAAAGTACCCCAAAAACCACCGTCAACCAGAATGTGGCCTTCCAGGTTCATACACAGCTTCTGGAGTGAAAAACGGAAGTTTTGTCCAATTTTACCGGTACCGGTACCGCACCTTGTAGTGCGGCAGCATAACTTCCCTTTTTAAAATGGGCGCCACTCAGTTAGTTGATGTCATAGCGGAGCGCTAGTGGTCTCGTTCAAGAGGGGATACTGTAAAGCTTTGTCCCGACACAGTTCAGTCGCCATCTTGCGTTGGAATAGTGAGGAGCGTGCCTATGCCATTGAGGTTTACTTTTCAGGCGGATGTTCGGTTATTGCAACACAGCGTGCATTTCGGAATCGCTTTAATTTAGCTCCGTTGGCTCGCGTCCCAGACCGCAAATCAATTGTTACATGGGTCACTACATTCAGACAAACTGCAAGTGCTACAAAAGGAAGAACTGGAGTCCCTCGGCCCGTTAGATCACCTGAGAACATTGAAGCAGTGAGAGCGTCAACGTTGCGATCGCCACGGCGTTCTGCGCGCAAACACGCATCTGCCCTTGGACTATCCGATTGTTTTGTGAGAAGAATTCTTCGTGATGATCTTCATTTTCATCCCTATAAGATGGCGATGGTGCAGGAACTTTCAAAACGTGACTTCAATTCTGGGATGAACGCGTGTGAGCTTCTTCTTGATGTCGTTCCCGAGGGTGCTATTGTTTTTTTTTAGTGATGAAGCCCATTTTCATTTGTGTGGGTCAGGTAGCAAACAAAACATCCCAACCCTCGAGAATTGCATCAAAATCCTTTGCATTCACCAAAAGTCACAAGTGTGGTGTGCAATTTCCTCAGCTGGAATTATTGGTCCCCTGGTTTTTTGAGGAAAATGAGGTTACAGTGACAGTGAATTTGGACTGGTATGTAAACATGCTACAGAATTTTTTTTTCCGACGGCTAGAAAATTTGGATTTGGGGGACACTTGGTTCCAACAAGACCGTGCAACAGCACACAGTTCAAGAGCATCGATGGCTGTTTTGAGGGAACACTTTCCAGAGCGCCTTATCTCAATTAGAGGCGATTTGGAATGGCCGGCACGCTCTCCCGATCTGTCCCCTTGTGATTTTTTTCTATGGGGTTTTCTTGAAATCCCGTGTTTATGTAAACCGTCCAAGAACCCTACAAGATTTGAAGACCAACATCCAAGAAGAAATTGCCAACATATAGGGCCTAC
Source organism: Hermetia illucens (assembly GCF_905115235.1). NCBI lineage: Eukaryota > Metazoa > Arthropoda > Insecta > Diptera > Stratiomyidae > Hermetia > Hermetia illucens. The sequence continues at coordinate 11,824,643 of NC_051855.1, read as the reverse complement.
AAATAAGTTCTGTCGGTTTTTTCTTTAAATTTGAAGCTTTATTGTGAAAAATTGGTTATACATTCATTGTTCAAAGTATTGCCCATCGCTAGCCACAACTTTCTTCCATCTTTCAGGCAATTCATAGATACCATCGCGCCAAAAATTGGCCGGCTTGGCCGCTATCCACTCGTCGAGCCATTTTTTGAGTTCGTCGTAATTGGAGAAGTGCTAGTCAGCCAGGCCATGCTGCATCGACCGGAACAAATAGTAATCAGAAGGAGCAATGTCGGGAGAGTACGGCGGGTGGGGTAGGAGTTCCCATTTCAACGTTTCTAGATATGTTTTAACGGGCTGTGCAACATGTGGACGAGCATTGTCATGTTGCAAAATAACTTGATCATGCCTTTGCTGGTATTGCGGCCATTTTTTCTTGAGTTCGCGGCTCAAACGCATCATTTGATGTCGGTAGAGTTTGCTCGTTCGGTTTTAATAGCTCATAGTATACCACACCCAGCTGGTCCCACCATATACACAGCATGATCTTCTCACCATGAATATTCGCTTTGGCCGTCGATGATGAGACATGGCCGAGGTATCCCCACGTTGCCCGACGCTTGTGATTATCGTCATGGATCCACTTTTCATCACCAGTAACTATTCGATGCAGAAAACCCTTCCTTTCTTGTCGTTGAAGCAGTTGTTCGCACGGGAAAAAACGGCGTTCGACGTCCCTTGGCTTCAGTTCATACGGAACCCAATTTCTGACCTTTCCGATCATTCCCATTGCTTTTAAATGGTGGGAAATGGCTTACTGAGTGACTCCAAGTGTTTTCCCAAGTTCTTCTTGCGTTTGCGATGGATTTTGGTCGAGCAATGCCTCTAATTCTTCATTTTCAAAAATTGTTGGTCGTCCGGCGCGCTCTTCGTCTTCCAAGTCAAAATTGACACTTTTAAACCGTCCAAACCACCTCTGACACGTTCGCTCAGATAGAGCATGGTCACCATAAACTTCCACCAAAATGCGATGACTTTCGGTTGCTTTTTTCTTCATATTGAAATAATGAAGTAGAACTCCCCGCAAAAACACATTATTTGGTACAAAATTGGACATTTTCGTTGATGAAAAAAGTATTGTTGTTTACACGTCAATTAAATAATTTATACTGACGTTTGTGCCTATTGACAAGTAGCTTTCCGATGAATGTTTGGAAATGTGGATCAATTGAATAAAAAACAAGCTACGCCATCTATTTTGAAAACCGACAGAACTTATTTGTAGGCCTAATAACACCTGCTATGCTAACAAGAGTCATGACAAACGCCAGAAATTCGGTTTACGCAATGTATGGAGAATGGGGGGCGTCACCTAACAGATTTGATCTTCAGAACAATGTAAATAAAACCTTTGGACATGTGCCTACATTTTAAAAAATAAATAAATATTTTCCGATGCATAACAATAGTTTTTATTGAGTTTTGAAAAAAGGAAGTTATGCTTTTCGGTTTGTGGGCGACACCTTGTATTCTACATTACAAGATGGCTTGACCCGTGACTATCCGCCTGTGACCATTCTCTAATTCAGTGTTCTCGTTATGAGATATCCACAAACTACAACAGCTGTTACTCTAAGACAGGGTCCCCTCCCTCACAGTACCGAGTCCCCGTCCTCAGACAAGCACTTTTCTGTTGTGTTCTGGCTACAAGCTCATCCTATTATTTGTTGCTATCACTGACTAACGTAAGGTTGGTGTAGCAATCTTAATGCATATCTGGTTTCTTATCTTACTACCAGATTTGCGTATAGGTGGCTGAGACTACTCGTATGGAAGCAGCAAACCCTCTCATTTGGACATAATATGAGCATCCAATATGGAGGTGTAGCTACATTCTACTTAGGGCAGCTCCATGTCCTCCGACCTCTTACTTCAAGATCAAAAACAGAGGTAAGAGAGAAGAAAGGAGGATAGTAGGAGTATGAAAGGAGAATGCTACTGATGGAGACAAGACCTTCCCTGATGTACTTACACTCCAAAGTACAGGGAGGGCAGGTCGTTCCAAGACGGCATCCTTGTATTCATCAGATGACGAATACCGATCTTTAAGATCAGAAACAAAACTTGGGAAGAGAAGTAGTATGAAAAAGAAATGAGAATGCTCCTGATTGAGCAAGACTCTCCCTATGTGCTTTATACTTTAAAGCCAGTGAGGGACTGGTCGCTCCAATGGGCATCCTTGTATTCGTCGGTTTAGCCAGGAAAAAACCCCAGGTAAACCTACGGCTGGGTGAAAAGTCAGACAGGAAATACCCCAGGTAAATCCTTAGCTGGGTGACGAATACCGATCTCTCAGTGAGGGTCATTGGGGGAACTCAGAGTTGCCCTCTGAGTGTGGTTCAGCTCACCACAGGTCAAAAACAATGCAGGCTGCAAACAGTATACCTGTGCAACCTGAGAAACATCCCCCAAAAAAAAAGGAAGAAGCTTGGGATGTGTATACAGTGGGTTAGCCTAAATATTCTGAAGTACCTAACATGATTACTAATATTGGAATAAACTACTGGCTTGTGACATAATGCATATGTCTCGCCCTTGAAATACAATAGATTTTATTGAGTTTTGAGAAAAGGAAGTTGTGCTGCCGCACCCTTTATAACCTGACAATCGCATTATTGACACGCTCTTAGATTTTATTGGACGATATAACTCACTCACTATTCGTGGCGTCGGGGACAATGCAGACTAGCTTTCTCGCCTAGTGTACTGTTCCGCTCTGGAAACGAAGACGCTGTAACAGATCTCAGTCTAGATTCAAGTAACAAAATTAAAGAAAAAAAAGATTTTCGTTTCCGTTTTATCCTTTTATATTTTCTGTTCAAATTTTATTTCAATTCGTTCCCTAAATTATACATTTATGCTTGTTTTTTTTTTCATGGATTTTCTTCTTCTATAAATTGTGTTGTAAATGTGACATCACTTCAATGTTTTTTGGTTACAGTAAAGAATTTCTAATTCTGGACCTGCATGATTTATGTATTTTTTCTTCATTTAAATTGAGAAAAAAAATTAAATAATTTGAATCTTGTTTTTTATTTTAATTCTCATCATGAAAGAAAGGTTAAATGATGAATTAGTTTCCCGCAATATATATAAAAAAAAATGTCTCGTTCATTTCAATATTTTTTACTCGCGTTTCTTATTATTTAATGTATTTTTTCTTGCCTTGTTTTCTTCGCAAGTTGCGAGTTATTTGTATATCCGTTGTTTCGTTTTGTGTTGTTTTTTTCTTTTAAGTGTTTTACAATCAAGTTGTCAATGTTTCTCTTTTCATTTCATATATATAGAAAATACCCATATTGATTCGAGTTTAAGTATTTTGACATATTTTTTTCCCCCTCCCCTTCAACTACAAAGTTTTAATACGTACGTAAATTCTGAGATTGTAATTTTCAATATAACGAATAAATATATAAATAGCCTTTTTGCTTTCAAACATTAAAAAATATTGAGAGAAAATTGTTTTAAGAGTGTGTACTTCTTTTTTCATTTTCTTTCTTTCTTTAGAAATCGTGTTTTATCCGCGTAGCTTGTCGAGGAATCTCCTTATCCTAAAAAATCAGTCGATCAATGGCATAAATTATTTTGTATAACTCGTTAGTGCTTCCATGTTTGTTTCGTTTCATATTTTCTTTAGCTTCATTAAATAATTTGTCTCGAAAATAATATTTAAAAAAAACAAAAATAAGAACAATAATAAGGAAAAAAATAATAAAAACAAAAATGATTTAAAATACAGTAGATACCAGTTGATTTTGGTTGCATTTTGTTCGATTTTCTTGTCGATAAAAAATATTTGCAATATTTTTTTCTCGTCCCCTTTTTTATTTACATGTAAATATAAATTTTACTTTACTTATATATTCTTATGAAATATATATTTTTAAAATTACATTGTATATATTATAAAATAACACTATTAGGCGTTTCCGTTTCACCTCAAAGTGATACGTTCCGGATTGTTTTCTATTCTTCTGGAGATTTTTACTTTTAGTTTTTTCTATACACAATACGCGCGATCACACCTGAGTTGAACTTGAGACAAACCAAAAAAAGATTCAATTTTAATTTTCACGTATGTTTAACGTCTTCCTAAAACGTAAATCTGATCAACTTATTAATGCGAAAAATTATTTTATTTCTTGTAAAAGAGAAATCACAGAAACCAAGGGGAATGGAAGTGAGATAGATAATTCGACAACATAGCCCTCCTCTTCCAATTAACCGATATAATTCCGGGTATATATCTGCAGTCTACGCGAATATAAAAACATGGGAGTTTGCAATAATAACTACTGAATTCGTATAAAAGGATCTTTCCCCTCAATGGAAATGTAAAACTGAACTTATCACAAAATCGTTTACTACCAGAACTAGAATAAAATTAAGCATGAGATTGGTGGTTCTTTTTTTCAACTGATTCTTCCAGCACTTCCAGAATCTTCCCCTTGCTTTCGAATATAAAGCACTATCTAGTTTTGAATGCTTTCTCACGCAAGTGATTTTCTATTAGTTGTTTCTATATATGTTCTCAACAAAGTATGGGAATGAAAGTATATATCCAAAGGTCGAGCAACGAAAATAAAGTAATACTAACAGACATTTCCCTTAATATGTGCGCCTGATTTATTTTTATATTCAACATATTTTTTAGTATCTATTCGGAAGTACAAAGAAATCCAAATGGATTGTGATATAAATGCATATTGGACAATACACATATTCTAGCTTTCTTTCATTCTCTTGCTGCTAAAAATTGCAAAACTAGGGAATATTCTGTGTCCTATTTTGATAAAATTTGTAGCTTTCAAACGCCAAGTTTCTAAAACTACTGAATCAATTTTACAGGAATGGATTTCGAATGGAACTGGCACAGGGCAAGGATTATACTATGTACCTGAAATTAATCCTACAGAAATTCCAAAGATGATACGTTCTAAATAACTTCCGACTTGAATTTGATCTGATATATCAGCGTCAAATTACTATGAAATGAGACTTTGTGACATACACAGGATGCTGATCGAAAGCCATTGATGCTACATAGCCAGCTTCAATACAGGCACGTTCAAAGCTTCCTAAGAACATATCTAGATTAGAAGGGCTGGTTACTCTATAGCAGCGTAGATATATCGAGCTAGGACATGGTTTTAATACACCCTAAATCCCTGACCTAGCTCAGGATATACCTAGAAACATTTCAAGGACATTTGAAAAATCCATATCAAGATATCTGATCTAATATGCGTAAATGAAAGCAGCAGAAGAAAAAGTCATCCTTCTTTATATGCTAAGGAACCATGTGTTATATAATTCTAGAAGGTTGTTGTTTCTTGTCCGCTCGAAATGCAAACAAAGCCTCCTTCTCTTAAAAGCAACAGATAATTTCGTGTTCTTTGGATTCGTCGTAATCGTATGTTCATCACTCTATATTTTTTTTCATTTAAGAGTTTTTTTTTCCGTTCACTAGCCTTTAGAAGAAATTCTTTTTTTTTAAATTTACTCTTTTTGTTCCTAAATTTGTATTCTATCTTGCAGTTGAACATCTTAAAAATGAAATCAGCCTCCTACACATGTATATAAAGAGATCACTTTAATGACAGGTTAGAATATATATAAATATATATAGAACACAGCCTTTTTCATGTTTTTTTCTTGTTTCGTTTTTTTTTTAAAATGTTTAATTCTTCTAATTCTAGTTTACAGAATAAAATATATCATCCTTTTCTCAAATCAAGGGCTAAATAACTGCTAGGTTCGTTATAGGGATAAGTGTAAATGAAAATAATATAAAAACAAAAACAGAAATTAAAAGTACACCATCTACTAAATGGAGGAAAATCCACATATACGTGAACATATATGTATATATATATCACTACTGACAGCCGTCGTATTATTTGAATCACATCCATGTTTTTAAGGATTTTGTAATTGAACAAAACCTCATTTGTTCATTTATTTTTTTTTTAATTCTCCTTACGGTGAAGGAAGACATTCATAAAATACGAATAAAAAGTTTGGAGATATAACGAATATGAATTATTCGCACGTTTTGTATATAAATTTGTTGCATAGCAACTTTCTCAATTAGATTCTCATTTTCAACAAGTGAAGGAAAAATTTGCACGCAAATTCATTTTTACCGTTACTAGTAATATAATTTTTCTTTATACGGTCTCATCGTTTGGTTCTATAAGTGTAAAGAAGAAAAAAAAAATGAAATAAAACCAAAATAAACAAAACAGAACACTTCCTATTGAATAAACCTCCTACATATACCTTAAAATTTGTTTTTACGCTATTTGTCAGAAGATAATGGTCAAATGAATGATGAAAACTATCAAAATTCATTGATGAAAACTATGAATAATGGAAATATTATGAATTTTCCGGAGAAAAAAACCATGAACTTTATAGAAAAACTATCAACTGAATAGCAAAAGTTTCAATTTAATTGAACAGCAAGGACTTATGAACTGAATGGGGCGAAAATTATCAAATGAAGGATAAGGATTATGAATTGAGTTACTGAATAGCAAAAACTATCAATCGAATGGCAAAAACTATCAAATTAAATAACAGAATTGTCAAGTGAATGGTAAACAATATAAATTAAATGACACAACCATTCATTGGAGGGCAGAAAAATCTTCAACTGAACAGGGAAAACCATCAAGTGGGCAAGGAACACCATTAACTGAGCAGGGAAAACCATCAAGTGGGCAAGGAAAACCATTAACTGAGCAGGGAAAACCATCAACTGAATAGTAAGGACTAACTATTGAACAACGAAACTAACGACTGAATATAAAAAAGTATGAATTTAATGCAAAAACTATCAAACGAATGATAAAAGTAATTAAATAGCAAAACTATTAAATGAATAAGAAAAATTATCAAATGAATAGCAAAACTACTAATTCAATACTAAAAAAAAATCATTCATTTAATAACAACAAAAACTATCAATCAGATGGTAAAGACTATTCGATCACATTCAACCCTGAGTCAAAAACTGTGAAATTTCTACTGGAACCTGACCAAATTTTTAAACAAATCCACCAGCATTCGACATCAAGGCAAATGACCGCCAGGAAAATCTTCAAACATGAAGAAATCTCGGAGAATGTATTCTCTCCAAGTGTGGCTTCAACATCATTAGGCAATACAAAGTGCAATATACGAAGGAAGCTAGATTTCTGGCATGTAAAAAAGACAGACTTTCTAAGGTTGAATTTTAGCTGTGGAGCCAGTTTGGGTAGTCCTTTGGCGAATGTGTCTCGGAGGTATCTTCAAATTTAGCTATTACCTTCTGACGGTAGCACTAGAAAGTGCTAGTTTAGCTGTTCAGGGTTAGCAGTAAGATCGTAAGATGATCAAATACACTTTATGGGACTGGATTAGTTTCCTTGATTAAGGTTCTAAATTGAAAGCCAATTCCTGTTTTGCTCTTTGGAAAAATCGTGATCGCATATCAGATTTGCAAAGTCACGACACTTCAACTATGCTGGTATACCCTCCTTCCGTGATGCACTTGCACCTACCTTACCAAATGAGCGTATAACACGCGACACCAGTCGCAACTGGTCAACATGTGATTATTGTGGTTGAATTCGTGATGGGTAAAAAGTACTATTTCGACTTTGAACTTTTTCTTATCAACCGAAGCAGTCACACTATTCTCCTCGTTTTTTTTTTGTAAATTTATTTTATTGCTTGACTCTCGTGATCAATGTATGCATGTGTAACGTATGGTTGCTGTCGCATTCGATTTGGATCATTACCATCTAAATTAAAAAAAAAAAGAAGTAGCAAGTGGGCGGGAAAAGGGGAAGAAAGAGAAACAAGGAGAAAAGGGAAAAAGGGAGGAAGGGGAGGGAAAAAAGGGAGGAAGGGGGAGGGGAAAAAAGGGAGGAAGGGGGAGGGAAAAAAGGTAGGAAGGGGGAGGGAAAAAAGGGAGGAAGGGGGAGGGAAAAAGGGAGGAAGGGGGAGGGAAAAAAGGGAGGAAGGGGAGGGAAAAAAGGGAGGAAGGGGGAGGGAAAAAAGGGAGAAAGTGGAGGGGAAAAAAGGGAGAAAGTGGAAGGGAAAAAAGGGAAAAAGTCGAAGGGAAAAATGGGAAAAAGTCGAAGGGAAAAAAGGGAAAAAGTCGAAGGGAAAAAAGGGAAAAAGTCCAAGGGAAAAAGTCGAAGGAAAAAAGGGAAAAAGTCGAAGGGAAAAAAGGGAAAAAATCGAAGGGAAAAAAGGGAAAAAATCGAAGGGAAAAAGTCGAAGGGAAAAAAGGGGGAAAGGAGTCGGGCAAAAAAGAGAGAAAAGGGAAGGGCAAAAAAAAGAGAGAAAAGAGAAGGGCAAAAAAAGGGAGAAAATGGAAGGGCAAAAAGAGAAAAGGGAAGGGCAAAAATGGTTAGAACAGAAAAAAGGGCAAGGAAAAAAAAGAAAATGGGGCGAAGGGAAGAGGGTGTGACAGAACATCGGAGGCAAGAACCACCACCGACTGCATTGCCGGCGCGTTGCACTTCCTTCTGATTCCCACCGCCCGCGAGCGAAGACCTGGTCTACTAGTCGAGCAGTGTTTTTTTTTCCTTCTTATACGCCGAAGTGGGCTTCTTTCGTACAAAGCACAGTTAGATACTAGACAGCTACTTCACTCCCCCTTGCCCCTCGAGGGGGGAAATCAATGCGAGTACACATGATTTCAAATTGTTTTGCCCTTGAGCATGAGCGAGATGTACCGAAAACCCGATTAGCTGTGTTTGACATACCGCCCGGACTTGCCAATGTATTGGTGAAATTGGCAAGTTTTTCCTTATGTATAAGTGAATGCGTGAAACAACTTTTTGCTATATGGGTGAGCACGCCGTAGTACCAGAAGGAGGGAAGGGAAGAGGGTGTGACAGAACATCGGAGGCAAGAACCACCACCGACTGCATTGCTGGCACGAGGCCGGCGCGTTGCACTTCCACTTCCTTTTGGTTCCAGAGACCGCCCGCGACTGAAGACGTGGTCTACGTGTCGAGCAATGTTTTTTTTCTCTTCTTATTCGCAGAAGCGGGCTTCTTCCGTACAAAGGACAAAAGAGCCGAGGGAAAGCAAGAGGAAAACGAAACAGGGGAAGGGAAGAGAAGGTGTGACAGAACATCGGAGGCAAGAACCACCACCGACTGCATTGCCAGCACGAGGCAGGCCCGGGAGTGAAGACGTGGTCTACTAGTCGAGCAGTGTTTTTTCCCTTCATATTCGCAGAATAGAACTTCTTCCGTACAAAGGCCAAAAGGGCCGAGGGAAAGGAAGAGGAAAACGAAAACAGGGGAAGGAAAGAGGGCTGGCACGAGGCCGGCGCGTTGCACTTCTACTTCCTTTTGGTTCCGACCGCCCGCGACTGAAGACGTGGTCTACGTGTCGAGCAGTGTTTTTTTCTCTTCTTATTCGCAGAAACGGGCTTCTTCCCAACAAAGGACAAAAGGGCCGAGGGAAAGGAAGAGGAAAGCGAAACAGAGGAAGGGAAGAGGGTGTGACAGAACATCAGAGGCAAGATTGCTGGCACGAAGCCGCCGCGTTCCACTTCCTTTTGATTTCGACCGCCCGCGAGTGAAGACGTGGTCTACTAGTCGAGCAGTGTTTTTTCCCTTCTTATTCGCAAAAGTGGGCTTCTTCCGTACAAAGGACAAAAGGGCCGAAGGAAAGGAAGAGGAAAAGGAAACAGGGGAAGGGAAGAGGAAAAGGAAACGGGAAGGGAAGAAGAAAAGGAAACAGGGGAAGAGAAGAGGATGTGACAGAACATCGGAGGCAAGAACCACCACCGACTGCATTGCTGGTACGAGGCCGGCGCGTTGCACTTCCACTTCCTTTTGGTTCCGACCGCCCGCGAGTGAAGAGTGAAGTGGTCAACTAGTCAAGCAATGTTTTTTTTCTCTTCTTATTCGCAGAAGCGGGCTACTTCCGTACGGTGTTTGTGATTTTTAAATGAGAATCCACCCATATTTTCGTTACCTATCTGATCACGTTATCAAATGGGGCGGAGAAAGGAAGGCGGAGGGAAATGGGGCGAAGAAAAGAGAGGAAATGGAGCAGAGGAAAGGAAAAGGGAGAAATAGCGAGCCAAAATTTCTGCCCTCCAGTCTTATGGGTGTTGTTGTTTTTGCTTGGAAAGAGTTGTGTCATGCACCTTTATATGATTGTTTATTTTTCGAGGACACGGACTTCGACGTGCTAAGTGAATAGCAGAAACGGGGAGTTGAATAGTAAATTGATAAATTAATTAGCAACATACAATTATAAACTGATTAGCGAAATTGATGACTGAATAGCAGAAAACTACCAATGAATTGTGAAACTAAGAATTATCAATCGAATAGCGAAAATTGTCAATTGGCTAGCAAAAACTATGAATTGAATAGTATAAACTATCAAACTGACTAGAAAAACTACCAATTGATTAGCAAAAACTATCAATTGGATAGCAAAGAACTTTGAAGTTGGTAAATATAATATCAAATTGATGGTAAAAACTATCAATTCAATAGCAAAAACTATCAATTATATTTGTAAAACAAAACTATCAATTGAATAATTAGAACTATGATTATATAAACTTATATCAACTCAAACCGCAATATTTTCTGGGTGCAAATATATCTCTTATGAAGTTTTATGTTAAAAACTCCCAAATTCAATAACGTGCTTGTAATTCACTGGGAAACTTCAATTATTTAGTTTCATTCAAGTTTCAAGTGTTAAAAAGCGCACAGAAAAGGCTCACAGATATATATATTATGTAGTAACAGTTAAAAAACAAAAACTAAAAAAAAAAGAAAACTAAAAAAATATTTATATATTTGAGAAAAGAGAGATTCAATTTTTATCTTTGTTTGTCTGTAAGAAGTTGGCGTCATATCAAGCATTCAAAAATAGGTAAATTAGACGAGATCAATGACATACTTTACATGCAAAATTTACTGTAAAATTAATATCAATTTGTTTCGCCAAATTTTTATCGATGTTATATTATTATTTTGTTTCATATGTTTCTTGGCGAATTATCTAATGCTTAAAATTAAATGAAAAAATTGATGCAACACATTATGTTTTGTATTGTTTTCTTCTTTTTTTTTTTTAGAAATGTTGCCAATGATTTATAATAAATTCGCATTCGTTTTTGGCCTATCCTTACGTGTTAATTCAATTTTATACTTTGAAAAATTGAATAGTCTTTATATATCAACATTGGTGTGCGATTCGTATCCATACCGTTTTATTTTGATTTTAACTAATATATATTTCATACACAAATTCCAAATTAGTTGAGGCAGATATTTATTTATATTTTTTTTAAATTCAATATCAGATATTGCGTATGATTGATTTCCAGTTCTAAAAAAGTGTCGGAATTCTCCATATACAATGTTTTTAAATTTTATGTTGGTTTGTATCGACATATTTCCGAAAAATGTATCAAGTTACACATTTTTTATCTTTATCTTCTCATGATATAATACATAATTTCGAAATGATAAACGGAAAATTAAATATACAAAATAAAAAGTATTATATGATCAACTGGTTTTATCACAGATAAAATACTCTATTGTTTTTTATTTCATTTACAAAGTTTGCAGTTTGCATTTCCTCCTTTTAAATGAAATCATCTCGTGTTCTCTGTTCTTACTTTCAAGTTTTTTTCTTTTCTAAACCAATTTAACGAACATTTTATGGACTAAGAAGTAAAATAAATAGAAACAAAACTGACTTTTCAATGAAATTCTTGTTTTTTTTCTTATTTGTAATTCAATGTATTATTACCAGATTGGAAACAGGACGGGCGACAAACGCAAAAACATATGACATAATACTCCGCTTTATCACGAAGGATGCGCTCTTAAGGGATTAGCATGAAGTGAAAATAACACTAAACTCCACCAAATGAATCATTGTTTATCATAATTCCAGTAAATGATCAAATTTAAAGCAAAAAGCCGTTGTATAAGGAATCCGCTGGGTTTGTCTGTATCTCGAGAATGGATCGACAAAGCCTTGACTGAAGGAAAGTCAGCACTGTTTCAATCAAGTTGCCTCATTTAAATTAGGTAGTCTGTTACATAAGAGCGTGGTCACTGTTACACGTAGATAAAAAATCAGAGCGTGCAGTTTCTTTTTCTATGACATAGAGGGCACCTGAGTCCTTCATGCTTTTTGTAAAAAGTCAGCTCTCTGTCAAATTTAGTCTTCAATTGAGTGATTTTTCGAAATGAGTGCTATTTACGCCTCTCGCTTTGAGGCAATTTTTCTGTTTGCATGAAAAAGGACCCAAATTAACGCAAACTGCTGCTACGAAATATATGGGAAAGTCGAAGCAGTTCGTTAGCAAGTGGATAAATCGCTACAAAAAGGTCGGTAATGTTGATGATTTTCCTGTTCGCTGAAGTGCAAGCAAAGTCTCAAAAAAAGACAAAAAAAAAAAAAGATTCTCGCATTGTTCTCGAAAGATCCAATTTTGACTTTACGTGAAGCTGCTTTGAAATTGAAAGCAAAAGGTGTTGACATATCTAACGGAACGATTTAATAAACTGAAATATCGCAGTACTTTGGAAAAACCAATATTGAGTGCAAAACACATTGAAAAACGAGTGGAATGGGCGAAGGAAAACTTGGACCGCGATTGGAGCAACGTATTTTTTTCTGATGAATCCTCCTTCTGGGCATTTCCGAGCATCAAACACGCCTGGACAACCTCCATCAGTAGGATGCTTCAACGGACTGTTAAACACCCCGTCAAGGTCCATGTTTGGGGGTGCTTCTCAAACAAAGGTTTCGGCACTTTGTTCTTATTTACCGAGAATTTAAATGCCGACAAAATGAGTAAAATCTATCCAAAGGCTTTGTTACCATCTGCTAAGCAATGGTATATCAAGAAAATACAGAAAACAAGCTGGATCCTTCAAGAGGACAACGATCCGAAACATCGGAATCGAGCCGTGTAGCGAGTGGAAGGCGCAAAACGGAGTTGCCACTTTAGATTGGCCATCTCAGTCACCGGATGCAAATCCCATGGAAAATGTGTAGGCTCTGATGAAAATGTAACTTCGCAAACGCAAGCCATGTGAATTTAGATCAACTTTCTCGACAAATTCGGAAAATTTGAAGATCTTTTCCGGTAGAATATGCAGAAAAACTAGTGGAAAGTATGCCCCGACGGTGTCAGGCCATAATTGACAATGGAGATTGGACTTGCTACTGAGGTATTTGCATTGAGTATTGACGACCAAATTATCAATAAATTTGCGAATTTTTGAAAAATCAATTGTTGTTAATATTTAACAGTGACCACGCTCTTATGTAACCAGACTGTATCTGACAGCCTACGGAAGCAGATTCTGAAGATTTATTTAACTATTGAGGTCCTTAAGAAGATAGTGTCACTTATTTGAAGTTACCCACAGACGAGTTTTTTGGGCTGTTTTATAACTAAGGACCGAGTTATAACACATTCATCAACGGCGCAACAACCGGTATCCGGTCTAGGCCTGCCTTAATAAGGAACTCCAGACATCCCGACTTTATAATACATTCGACACTATAAATAGCAGTTGAAATAATGAATTCTTGCTGACAAATTAGTGCTAAAGAGGGCATAGGTTTGTTGCCCAACATTAGCGATAGCTTTTTTTGGGATGCACTCGGTATTATCCACATCAGTTTCTTTCAAAAGGGACGAAAAATCAATCTTAAACTATTGGATCGATTTAATGATATTGAGAAAGGATCGTTTTGACAAAGTAGAAAGGATCGTTTTGACAAAGAAGAAAGGATCACTTTGACAAAAAAGAGAGGATCACTTTGACAAAGAAGAAAGGATTCTTCAAATAGGACAGTATAGAACTAAATGTGTTGATAAGGAACAATGGGGAAAATTACTGTACTATGAAATTAGGCCACTTGTCTCATTGGAAGCGGAAAGCTTTCGCGTCCAGTGAATAGCAATGGGGGTAAACCGGTAACAATAGACCACCTATTACAGTGAACGTCACCTCCGATCCCAATAAGATACTCTTAAAATATATCACGTATAGTGAAGTCTCCTTTGTCTGAACTTTCGGTCATAATGGGGGAGACCTGACGCTAGAGAAGAATATCCAACAGAGTAGCCTTAAATCATCGATCTGTCAGATTCAGAAGTTTATTAAGAACAAATTGAATGCAATATTTTTGCTATTTAATTAATAAAGCAGAAATGAAGAATGACCGATTTAATCCGAAAATTTTGAATACGAGGGGGAACCCATAAGTTCCGGGAATTACGCTGTGGTGAAGAGGGAGAGTGCGGGAACCTATTGTTTGACCACATGTCCATTAGTGTTACGCCACCTGCATCAGTTTGAGAAGTTGTTTCGCTGTGAGTGCATCGGTTCGCCTGTAAGATTTTTTTTAGTTAAACAACTTTTTACACTTCGGCGAAAACGTAATGGCAGATTGTCGAGAACAACGTGCGGCTGTGAAATTTTGTTTCCTGTTGTTGAAATCGGCCGCGGAAACTATTGTAATCCTTAAGACTGCTTATGAGGATGCTACCTTAAGTAAAACCACAGTTTACGATTAATTTTCCCGTTTTAAAAATGGAGAAATATCTATTGAAGACCAACTTCGTTCAGGACGCCCCTCAATGTCAAGAACTGATGAAAATCTCGACAAAATCAATGCCCTCGTTCGTGAAGACCGTCGCCGAGCCATTTGATCAACTCTGTGAGATGTCGAGAATGTCATTGAGTTCAATTCAGATAATTTTATCCGAAAATTTGCACATGAGAAAGGTTGCAACCAGATTCGTCCCGCACCTTCTCACAGATGAGCAAAGGGAGCGTCGACTTCAGGCATGTTTTGAGCTTTAAAATCAACTCGAAGAGGACCCTGAATTTTTTTCGAAGGTGACTAGTGGTGATGAATCGTGGTGCTATGGATACGACTCAAAAGGAATATCAAGGGAAAGCGTTTTGCCACTGTGGAGGAGATGAAACAAAAATCGCTGGAAGGCTTAAAAGGACATCTCGCTGAGTGAATTTAAAAAATGTTTTGAACAATGGACGAATCGTTTGGAGAAGTGCGTTGTAGTCAAAGGCGAATACTTTGAAGGTGATCAAAATTTGGTGTAAAAATATAGAAAAATAGAGAAGTTATGACGAAATTCCCGTTCTTTATTTTGGGTCCCCCCTCGTATTTGTCAGCCTAGCCCACTAGTCCAGCAATCAATACGTTAGCGTCATTTTGACATGTTTGACTACTTCTTCTTTTTCTTCAGCCTTTGTTCCGTTCACAAGCGGGCTCGACTGATTATTGATTGAGACTAATCACGTAACTCAAGTTACAAATCGAGTGCTCCCTATCTGCATGCATTTTTAATCAGTTCTTCATTAGTAATCAGAATATCACTTCAACTTACTTTAGAAGAAAACGCTCCAATTTCGAGGTAGCTCCAGCCTTCGTTGAATGTAAGAACCGTAAAATGTTTGAGCGAAATTTGGAGGTAGTGGAGTGACGAGGCATTAGCTGCGTTCTGTATGACCTTCGCGGAGTGCACGGGGAACGAGCGCGATGAAATTGTTCCGTTTGGTACTGAGCGTATTATGTGCACTTCCAAGCGAAACATGTTTGAGGGCTTTGCAAGCGTTTGTAACTGACAAAATGGCATTTTGAGGAGGTAATTATTAAGGAAATACATTTGTATCTATTTTATATGTCATGCAACTTAAGGGGGGTGATCCCGTGTGTCGGATCTGCAGAATCGAATTTTTTTTTGCATCAATTCATTCGGAAATTATAGTGTTAAACACATGGTAAGTCACATGCCAGATTTAGGTCGATTGCCATAATAAAGCTCATAAATATCGGTCGGAATGACGTTCGAATGACCTCGCTAAAAGGACAAGAATTGAAGCCAAGGCTGTACATGTGTTCCTTCAAGGAATCGAAGGTTTAGCAGATTAATGGTCAGTAAAGCTTTTGTGTATATGACTGAAATTATGCGGTGTTTCCAACGATCAAACTTGCCGTTTCCTCTTGGTTGGTGTGAATAACCGATATTTCGGGAACCACTTATTCCCTTCATCACTGCTAACAACTCGTATTTGTATCTTTATCCAGTTCTTCACAAAAAATGTCTAAACAAAGCGAAAAAAACAGCCTCCACACGGGATGACCCCCTAAGGAAATACGACTATCCCAAAGGGACGAGATTCCTTTTGGATATCGAAAAGAATTAATTCCTTGGGTCGACATTTCGTCTCAATGGTTTTGAGAATTAATGACACCCACCAACGGACATGGGTCTTCGTGAGCGAAGTGCGATCGAAAACTAACGTTTACGAATGACGCTCGCGGTCTGACACAACCCTCAAACTGTACGCTTTGCGAGGCTCGCGTGCGTTGTGAATGTTAAACGGAACTCAGCTACTGTGAGATGAAAATCAACATGCTAAGGCGTCAGGAACTAAACCTAAATCAATCGCATTGTCGTCGTATACAGAACCTAAAAAAGGCAGTTAAGGGATCCATTCTCCGGTCGATTTTTATATCTAGACCGACTTATGGCATCATGATCGCGATGCTAATTACTTTAGACTCAACCAGACAAGCGGAACGTACGATGAAGCGGCGAATTACAAAATGACTGACTCAATAGCAATCCAAGTCAGATCCAAAGTTGATTTACTAACATTAATCAGTCAAGCTTTGTAAGTTAGCTCCAAAAGAGCCAACTTTGGTGTAACATGCAAATATGTTTTTACTTACATGAAGCCCATCTGCTGAATCCTATCTGAAAATAATTATCTCTGATATACGATACAGAAAAATCTAAGGAATGTGTAAATGATAGCTTTCGTAACATATTAAACCATCTCAGAAATACAAGTCTAAAATACTAATTATGACAGACGTAGAGTCAACACTCATGATTGGAGCTCAGAATATTACACTAAGATTAAATTATATAATCTTCGATATATATTCACGTTTTTTTTTTTTCTATTTCTTTAAATCCATTCTTCCTGAAACGGAAAATTGCTAGCACGAAAACAAACTTGATAGCCGTCTAGAAACTAAGATTGCGAGTAAGATTCAATTTAATTGTTAACTATAGAAAATTGAGGAAGAAAACTAAGAAAATTTGATATTAAAATTATAACATGTTGAATATAACCGATAATACTTGTGTTTTTCGCTTATAAGGCATGATTTAATAATATAAAAAAATAAAACAACAAAAGAAAGGTATTCCTAAATAATCTTCTTGCCTGAATAAGAAACATGATCAACCTGTATGAGTGTGGGTATTTTCTCTTACTTTGTTTTTTTTTCTTTTTATTATGATACTTGTCTGTAAATGTTTATTTTTATCTCTCTCAATATTTAATTTTCATTTATATATTTATGCATTGTTTTCGTTTTGCAAAGAATCACCTTTTGTGTATTTTTTCTTCTTTAATATGGACACAAAGTAATTTTCATTCAGTTCACGGAAGAGAAAATAATAGAAAAATAATATATTCCGTTTTGTAGTTGCAATTTCATATTAAATTATTAAATTCCTATTTCGATTTGAAATGTATCACGAATCATAAACTACTTCTTATATTTTGCGCATCAATTATAAAATCATTTTAGATATTATAAATCGATTTTGAACACACCGAGTCAATAATGTGCATTGCCTCGTTCTTTTGGTTTTTTTTTTTTTTAAATATAAATCGTCTACACTATGCTCAAGTAACGAACTTTTCAATAAAGTAAGGGTAGAGCATATCAGTCGACGCTTCAACATAGTTGTAACGCTTCACTAAAGAAAAATATTTGAGGTGATTCGTGACGTTGTTACCTATCAGCTTTCTAATACTAAACAAATTATAATAAAGTGAGATTGCCATTTGTGTACGGGGGATGAAACCAGCTTATATATATCGTTATGCATTACCTTAAAATTTCATTGATCCATTTTAGGAATGCTTTCGGCATATATGAGTGTCTTATGAAAGTCTCAGCACATTTACGATTTTAACAAACCACTCCTTGATGGAAATTCAATGTCACAAAACGACACCTTGAAAACCACTACATGAAGCTTAAAATTAAAGCTACTCCTACAAAAATCTAAGGATAATTCCTTGAATAATTCGCAGGATCCATAAAATTACATTCCAAACCTCCGTCGCAGCCCAAAAATATAAATTTTCCTCGTTTCTCCTATAAATAATGCTCAACATGTTTATCATGTCCTTTTTTCAAGAGAACCCCGTACACATTTTCCTCAAACAACAATACTCCTTTCTTTTGTATTATTTGAAAATTATAAATTTGTAATTGGCGTTGATAAACTGGTGACTGACTTAGTTAAAAACTAAACTATATTCTCCTCTTTCAGATATCACTAACAAAACGAACGAGTCTTGATTTGATCGCTTATAAAAAAAATGCGTTTGTTTTTCGAATCGTCACAGAAATGCAATGAGAAAAATAAAAACTGTTACATTTCGGGAAATTTGAAGGCAAGTCCTCTTTAGAATAAAACATAGAAATGGTCATTATTACTCCCCTTTTGTCACTAATAATATTATCGTAATACATTTATCATAATTTCTTCTTGATTTTTTTTTGTTTTGTTTAAAGATATTAAGGTATGAAGAATAACATTTCCAAATTTGTCTTGATGTTATATTAATAGATTACATTATATGTAAATTACTTCAAAAACACAAACAAACTCAATATCTACAGCCTTGAACCTTCACTAACGGTAGTACAGAATCCAATAAATTCATTTTCACCCAATGCAGAATCCAAATGGTAATATGCAACTTATTCTCAACGATTCAGATGCAAAGTGCATATTAAATACTGTGAAATAATTAATCCAAGTTTGTTTTCCAAGTAAAATATATAGAATTACGCCTACGTGTTCAAGGTTGCTCTTATTATATATATTAAAGTAATTGAAACAAAAATAAAAAGTTAAACGGAGCTTACCGACTTGACAAAAAACGTATGGTTTGCCGGAAGTCCGTATTCGCTGTTTAAATCAATTCACTGCTGAACAGTGGCTGTTTGTGGTGCATATTGATAGTATGTTGCTGGTGGATATTGTCCATAAGGTCCAGCTGTAATCAAAAAAAAAATAGCAATCATTAAAAATGTGAGAAATAACAAGCCAAGCGAGAAGTTTTGAATAGGGTGAACCCTCCTACAGGACACTATGGGAGCTAGATTTTGAAAGGGGTAAATTCCGCCAAATCAAGGGTCTTATGCGAACCATGTCCATTGGATAATTTTCAGTTGAGGGTAACTAAATATAATGTAATATCAAACATACATGGGCCTCTCCAGACGGGACCATTTTCAACCAAATTGATCACGTGCTGATTGAACGCCGCAACCTCTCAGCCTTGATGAATGTCAGAACATATAAGGGGGGTCCATATAGACTCGGATCACTATCTCGTTATAGTCCTCCGAGCTCGAATTACGACACCACTTACAATCTCCTCTGACAATCAGGTGAGAGTTAACACTGAAGCCGTCCACAACGCCGCCCTCCGCAACACCTATAAGGACGAAAAGGATGCCGCAATAACCGCAGTCAACAGAGGACCTGGAGATGAAGCATCAACAAATGATCTTCACAACCACCTGAAGAACGTTATCATAAATACAGCCACAAACATACTTGGCCCCAGCCGCAAAAAAAAACTAGCAACGGAACGGAAGAATGCTGCATACTCAGTACTGTTGCATTCTCAAAGAACGCGGGCACGCGCAGAGACTTATCACGATCTCCGACGAGCGGAAAAAGGAAGCCTGGCAGAACCAAAAACTCTGTGAACTAGAAAAGTACAGGGAGCAACCGAACCAGGCGGGCAAGTTTTACCAACAAGTCAGCAGGATGAAGCCTTACAGACCTCGGTGCTCATTCTGCCCAGACAAAGAGGCAAATCTAATTTCCCGCAGAATGGGCATATTGGAGCGATGGGTTGAGTACTTTGATGAGCTAATAAACAACCAGAACATCGGCGAGTTGGAGGTCCCGCCAACTGAAGACTACGGACAAATACTGCCACCACCAAGTATAGGAAAAATAGTCCGTGTAATTCATCAGCTTAAAAATCATAATCATAATCGCCAGGAGCCGATGAAATTATAGCCGAATTAGTTGAATATGGAGGCGACCAATTAATCAACTTGTGCTCAAAGTGTGAGCAACGAATCAATGCCTGACGACTGGCAAAGAGGCATTACCTGTCTCATACATAGAGGAATCACGTTGTTATGTACCATTTATCAGATATTCTCCGTTATCTTGCTAGGTCGGATAGCCCCATACGCGCAGAACATCATTGGCCCATACAAAAAAGGCTTCACTCCTGGCAAATCAGCAACAGATCAGATTTTATCTCTGCTGCAAACGATGAAAAAACTTGGAATATGGACATGAGTTGCACCATCTCTTCATCGACTGAAAAGCCGCCTATGCCAGCATAGCCAGGGTAGAATTGTACACGGCCATGGGAGAATTCGGTACTCCGACGAAATTAATAAGACTGACTGAGCAATATGCGAGCCCAGATAAAAGCAGCAAGATCACTCTCAAGACCATTCGAAATCAACAACGGTCTACGACAAGGGGATGCCTCCTCTTTAACTTGGCCCTGGAGAAAGTGATCCGTGATGCTGAGGTAAATGCGAGGGGTATGATCCCCTTTAAATCCACCTAACTACTGGCCTATGCTGATGAACGACCCGAGACGTACAAACTGCCTTCATCCAGACCGAGCAGACGGCGCGAGATCTTGGGCTGCACATCAATGAAGGCATAAAATCCGGCTCAATAAGTTACGGTGGGCGGGTCACTTAATCGGTATGAATGAGGATGACCCAGTTCGGAAAGTCTATGAGGGCAATATCTATCGTAGAAAAAGACGAGGCAGAGCCTGCCTGAGATGAGGCGATGGCGTAGATCAGGACGCCAGACAGCTTTACACACACACGACCCTGCGATAACCTGCCGCAAATTTGTGTGATTAATGCCCGCGGAGGATGAGTTGGGTCAAAATTTTGAACTTCGTCCGCTGTCGTGAACACTAGCCGCCGGCTAACGACGAGGGACTGTGAAATGCTAGCTGATTTTATTTCGGGCGGCGTTGAGCCAGATGCGAGATGCTCCAAACTTGAATAACTGGTCTGGTATGATCAGCGAAGCTGGTTGCCAAAGGGGAGCCCACCGCGAAAATCGGGCAACTGCTCGTCAGCGGCGGTCTCGAAAAACCCTGGCTTAAGCCTATTCGTTGAAATGATGACTGGCCTGACATTCACTGCAATCGTATAGATAGTGGACGACACCCTTTTGGTTGAGTTAACGAGTTCCTGACCGCGTCGATGCACAGAAAAACATACGAGCAAGAGCTGAGACCTTGCTACACGAAATGTGTTCTGCCGCTACGATTGACAACGGGACGAGGGCGTAATTCTCGCATATGCTCTGGCAGCTGCGCGAGAAACTTGAACTCGAACTCGTTATCATCGTTGTTGTTGCTACTGTCTAAAACCAATTAACCCGGCAACCAAAGCGCAAATCCAAGCACCAATTCCGCTGGCGATGCACCAAGATCCTCCTTGAACCTATTGCGTGACCCAAGCAATACCGTGGGAAGCAGGCGGACCCACTTAATTCGGTCGAAAAAGCGCAGACCCAAACTGAGTTCCCTGATCAATAGTGATGGTGCTCGGTGTGCCGAAACGCGACACCCACGTTGCGTAGAAAGCTTGGGCTACCGACTCCGCTGACTAGTCCTTGAGCGGGCCCACATCTGGCTAACGCGAAAATTTGTTCCAATTTGGACAGATGAATCTCTTATCTGGAAGTGGAAAGAGTTGAACTTCGTTTTTTATATGCCTTCCGATTTTAAACCGCTGACACTGGATATATTCGCGTGCATTCCCGGCCACACAAACTTCTTAGCAATTGCACGCAAGGCGGGTCGCGCTCCGGGATGTATGAACAACTATGGACTATGTCGAAGGCTCGTTTACGCAGTGTCTTGGAGACTACTGGCCTAGGGGTTCCAAGAGACAGGTCGCACCAGATATGGACATCGTCAATGGTAACTAGCTCGAGGGTTAATGATGATGTACTGTTAGTGTGCTAACAGTGGAGTTCACTCCATGTGCTACTCCCATATACAACAACACAGAAAGAAGACTCACAGAAATGTCTCAATTTGATCTTGGCGTTGAGTTGGAACTCCATTTCCAGATTTTAGACAAGGCAGTGGCAGCGCTGTTAATGCGTCGGCAGAAACCACGCTTCCTAGATACACAAATTCATCGACGCTTTCTGTTCTGTTCTGCCCATTAATGCAGATAGGAAGAATGCGATGACCCGCCAGGCTGAGAACCTTGGTTTTGTTGGTATTCAACTTCATTGCAACTCTACTTGTCTCTTTCCAAATCCAGAGCCATTTGGCCAAGGTCCATGACTCGATAAGAGGCCAAGCAGATGTCATCCGCGTAGTTAAGGTGTTTGAGGAAAGGTGTCATGCTCCATTGAATACCTCCATGTCCTCCGGACAAGGCAGCATGAAGAAAATCATCGATAACAGGAAGAAATAACATCGGTGACAGGATGCAACCCTGGTGGACTCCGCTTTGGACCTCGGAATCCTCAGAGATCTTGCCTCGGTGAAGCACGTGACATTTTACGCCAACATATATCGCTTTGATAACAGCTATTAATTTCCCCGGAATGCTCCTCCTGCGTAGAGGACTCTCCGCTGACGTTATCGAAAGCTTTATCGAAATTGATGAAGAACAGATGCAGCGAAGATCGAAACTCTGGGCACTGTTCCAAAATGAATGTCCAGTTTATATCGCTGGAATTCCCGCACAAGTTATTCCAGAAACTTCGATAGCCAAAGGTCGCTGCTGCGAGCCCAGTCAGTATCCGAGAAGTTGACGTTCCGGTACCGGTAGAGCTTCAAAATTTACAAGTTGCTAGCCCACAAATTCCTATCCCTCTTAGTCGCCCCGTACGAAAAGCAGGGAAGATGTTGAGTGTATTTTTAAGCCCCCAATTCACGGAGTAGAGCTAGCTAGCTTTGACCAAACGAACAGAGCGCCGATCTCCAACCGGTTTCTTGGCGGCCGGCACTCTTTCGAGCCTATGAGGCTTAATTGATGAAGCCTCCCTTCACTCCTGGATTGAGATTTGTAATCCAGTAGAATCGCGATAATTCGTATGGTCAACGACGGACTGACGATTTGATACGAAAGACCAGGATCTCCAATTATCGGGGGTACAAGAAAAATTACTCTCGAGGACCGCCAAATTGGAAAGAATTACGACGAATTATCGGGATTCAACTGTAGCTGTCATAGTGGACTTAATACAAATTGTTATTGTTTATGACAGAACCTTTGGGTGTTCTGGATAGCATCTCGATCACAATCTAATATCCTTTGAGACAAACAGTCACAAGATCACACCAGCTAATTTTGTCCTCTATGATGACGCGAAATTTGGATAGATTGGGGACTTGTATTCTGAAAACTAACGCAAGCAACCCATGGTAATGTTGTTAGTCTTCATCCAAACACAACATATCATAAATGATAATTTCAATTGACGTAACATATACACAAAGCAAATATGTTTACCAACATAAAATGGAAACACGATTCTCGACATTTGTTTATAATTTGTGTAAACAGCTGAAGATATTTACAGAAACTGCGTCACCTGGACATGTTACATGAGTTTGTTGATCATTTTCAGTGTTTTCAGAGAATATAACAATCTCCATGTTTAAAAAAAACAAAGGTAGCGATAACTGTTGGTAGTAGGTTGGTAGTAAACAAAACCCTCTGAACATGGTAGTTATCCTAATGGGAGACTAATAACAATATAATGAAAAATAAGACTTACCCATTATGTTTTGAACACCAGTTGTGTCAATCATATAGGCTGCCGCCTGTATAGGTGGGGTTGCAACAACGGTTGCCGCTGCATTATTCGGTTGTCCTACAGATTGTTGTTGATAGACTGCAGTTGGTGTTACATATCCTTCAATTTGTGGTTGTGGTGACGCATTATGAGTGCCATTGTTTGCTTGAACTGTGCCGTTAGCTCCATTATTATTTCCGTAGATATCCTCACAGTAAACAGGTTGTCCATTCACTGGTGTTGTACTGATATTCTGTGAGGCAATGTCTTCAGTTGGACATGCATTTGCTTGTACGTTTTGTGCCTGATCACTGTTCGGAGTTGATGTGACACGACCGCCGTTATTACGGATTCCATTATTTTCAGCGGCATCACCTCGATCCTTGCCACCTGAATAGTAATTGCTTTGATAATCTGTGGATCGTTTCTTGTAACCACCGGCCATATTGGCACCGCCTGGTCCGCCAAAACGTGTTTGCATGTTGTATCCATTGTAAAAATTGGCTGGACCCGGACGCAAGTAATTTCCTCCGTTGTTGTTTCGATAATGCTGTGGTGGCATCGCGGCCATATAACCATTACTTTGTTGATACATTCCATTGTAGTTCATGTAACGATGTCCCATAACACCACCGCCAGACGACATGCCGCCAACCATATTACCATCTCGGCGTCCCTGGTTGTAGTGCGGGCGATGCTTTTCCCCACTTGAATTGCTGCCATTCGCTTGATCTTCTAATGCTTCACCATTGTTGGCGCTGTTATGCCAGACATTGCCGTTGGTGTTATGATTCTTCCATGTGCGAGTGTTGTTGATACCAGGACCACCCATTCCACCAGCCACTAAGTTATCTTTACCCATCCAGGGTTTTTTAGGGTAGATTTTCTTCATTCCATCGCCATTCATGGCAATACTTTGTCCATCTTGATGTTGATTAGACTGCATTCCATTAGTAGGGCGAACCATCCACCGTTTTCCATTCATGCCCATACTATTTCGGCCACCCTTTCCACCTGAAGCCATTCGTGCCAACTCTACTAAATTAGCAGGCGGGCTTTGTCCAGCCTCTTCAAGGACGGCAATCAATTCGCGAGCTTGTCGGGCATTGCCGTGGGTGAAAAATGTGTACGAAGTGCCTAATTGCTGGCATCGACCTGTTCGGCCTGTAAATGAATGGAGAGAAAAAATACAACATTAAATTGTTTTTAACGCGGCTGTTAAATGAAAACTTACCAATACGATGAATGTAATCCTCGGATGAGTTCGGGTAGTCATAGTTGATTACATATTTGACATCCTCGACATCCAGTCCACGAGCTGCAACGTCGGTTGCTACTAGAATCGAGGACTTGCCGGAACGGAAATCTTGCAAAACATAATCACGCTCTGCTTGAGATTTATCTCCATGAATAGAAGTAGCTGTGTGTCCTTCCCGGCGAATGCATTGCAGGATGTCTTCGACTTTTTTCTTGGTTTCGACGAAAATTATGATTTTATTGTTGCGGTCGGAAGCTAGCTCTTGCAAAAGGTTAACGATCTTTGTTTCCTTCTCTTCCTCTTGGCATATATCGATGATTTGCCGAATATTGTGATTAGCCGCTAAATTGAGCGAACCAATATTGATCTTGATATATTCAGCGAGGAAGTCCTCAGCAAGCGTTTGAACTTCCTTAGGCCAAGTGGCACTCCACATTAAAACTTGTCGGTCAGGGCGAATCTGTTCGATGATCTTCCGTATTTGCGGCTCAAATCCCATATCTAACATACGATCGGCTTCATCCAAGACCAGATATGTACAGCGTTGCAAATTTGTTATTCCCTTCTCGAGAAAATCAATCAGACGTCCTGGCGTGGCGATCACAACTTCAACACCACGTTCCAATTCTCGAGCCTGTGGTAATTTCGGTGAGCCACCAAAGACGCAGGTATGTCGTATTTGCGGTTGAGATTGAATTCCAAAATCGCGAGTGACGGCTTGAATTTGCTGGGCAAGTTCGCGAGTTGGAGCCAAGACCAAAACAATAGGACCATCACCGCGGGAAATGCGCTTCTGGTGTGTTATGTGCACCATGGCAGGTAGCATATACGCGAGAGTTTTTCCGGATCCTGTTTGTGCAATGCCAACCAAATCACGACCGGATAGAGCGATGGGCCAACCTTGCGATTGGATGGCGGTAGGCTTAAGGAAGCCTTGCTTTTTCATTTCGTTTACTACGTATTCCGGGAAACAGATCTCATCAAAGCATGAACATGGATTAGGTACAGCGTTGCCGACAACTGTTATCTGGAGACTGTTACGCAATTCAATGATATCCTGTTCAGTAAGGTTTAGGGAATTTGGTGGAGGTACGTAGAAGTTTTTCTTGAATGGTTGGAGGTTCTCCCAGACTGGTTTCACTAGCAGTTTGCCGGGATTTTTTGCTTTCTCACTTTGGAGTTTAGCGCGCTCCTCCTTGCTGAGATATTCTTTGTTTATTGGAGCTTTGACTCCCATTGTTGGGCCGTAGAGTCCACCATTTGGTGCCCCCATTCCATTCATATGATGTACCGAGCTGTTCTGATAGTAAACTTTGCCGTTTGGTTTGCCATTAGCTGGAAATCCGTTGGCCGGTTTACGTGGGATGTATCCACCACCACCATTGTAACCACCTCCGCCATTGGCCAGATTCGAAATTTTCTGGCCATTGTAGAAGCCCGCTGGACGACTGCCCATGTTTCGCATCATTGGACCCTTCATGCCGTTGGCCATTGCATTTCCATAGCCACCGCGTCCATTTGAATTTCTTACAAATTCACCACCGCCATAGTTGCCGTTCCCATTACCACCGCCGCCACCGCCACCATTTGGGAAGCCTATCGATGATGGGAACATTCCACCGTTTGCAGCATTGCTGCCACCATTCACTAAATGTGAACCGTCCCCTGTGTTATTGGCTCCGTTTGCTCCATTGCCTCCAACATTTCGGTTGTATTGATTTGGGGGCTCAAATCTTGCCCCTAAGCTGGAAATTTAGAAAGGACATTTATAAAACACTCAGAGAGATTAGACGTAGATATTTTGCCATTCAATTTAAATGTGATTTGCTAGAGGAACATCAGTGAACCTTTCTCTGGTGAACAATGGCCATAGAGGTATATTATTGGCAGGGAAGCTAATTCTACTCCTTGTAGCCCTGCAGTGCAACCGTAAGCAGAAGCTCACCCGGACTTCGTCGCTAACAGCACGTATACTAACTAATCAGGCCGGCCCATCCTACTTTCAAAAATTACTAGCGAGTGCCCAACAGCAGTGGTATCGACCAATAACGTCGACAGTACTTACCTCAGTCATTCTAAATTACCTTCTGATCAAAAAAGTACCTAGAACTTCCCATTCAAACAAATTACGCCTGGAATATTATCAAAACCGCTTTTTTCTAAGTTGTAATGCAATTCAAGAGAGAAACTTTCATCACTTCAGCTGGTCTTATGACTTCAAACGTAGGGTACACCCCTACGTTCGTGGGACCGAGAAGAAGCGAAGTAATTGACCTAACAATCTGCACCTCAAAAGTATTTGACGAGTGCTAGACGAGGTCTCACTGTCAAATCACCGATACCTAGAATACAATCAAACTGGAAGGCGAAAGAGACTTCAAGGCTGTGAGTCCTCAAAAGGGATGAGTCGGCTAAGTTAGATTCTCTTCTTTCACGAGCTCAAGACTGGATTCAGTACAGACCCCCTCCTGGAAGTACACCACCCGAGAGAACGGGTGAGAGAAGTGGCAAGGAGAGAGTTGACGGTTCTTGCAACCCCTTCAACACGCAAGTGCTGCAAGGGGAACTGGAACACTACGAAAGCGGTTATTACCCATGAAAAGTTGAGAGCTACCATACTGTCCTTTGAACATTAGACTTAGGTCACTTACCAGCGTGGAAAGTCCTGTGAGTCTGCTCTTCATTCTTTGGTCATAAAGATAGAGGATGCAACTTTGAATGGTGAGTACGCGGTGGGGGTGTTCGTGGATATTGAAGGAGCACCACATTAACACTACTGGTCCCCCCGATCTTCTCGAAATTGCGCCCTCTACCACCCCAGAAACTGGCTATTGCGCGGAAAGAATTTGAGCAACTTGTTCAACAGGGTATCTGCAGACCTTCCGACAGCTGTTGGTCCCTAAGCCAAGTGGCGAATGGCGCCCTTGTGGGGATTAAGCGAAGGCTAAACGACTGTTCCAGGCTGATCCACACTCATCCACAACTCTTCGCATCATCTCGCAAACTGCCGCAGCTTTTCGTCCTTGGATTTAACCAAGGCCTATCACCAAATCCCCGTAGCTCCAGAAGACATTCCAAAGACGGCAATATGCACACCTTTTGGACTCTTCGAGTTCACACGGATGACTTTTGGGTTGTGCAATGCGGCGGATGACTTTTGGGTTGTACAAAGACGGCAATAAACACACCCTTTGGACTCTTCGGGCTGTGCAATGCGGCGCAAACTCTGTTTCGTATATTTGGATGATGTTTTGGTCGCTTCTTTTTCAGAGTCTGAGCACTTAGCCCATCTCGAGTGCATTTTTCAACGTCTCCTTGAGGCCGGTTTAGTCCTAAACATTGAGAAATGCAAGTTCCTCCAGACACAAGTGAGATTCCTCGACCACTTCATTTCCCCTGAAGGAATACAGACAGTCCGACCCAGACAAGATGCAAGCGACCTCAAACGTCCGAAAACCGTGAGGGATTTGCGGAGGTTCTTGGGCATGCTAAACTTCTATGGTCGTTTCCTGCTCAAGGCCGTCCAACACCAGTCGGTTTTGAACGCGTACTTGTCTGGCCCCAAAATAAAGGACACACGAGAGATCGTGTGGCTGTCCGCGCGTTCGATAAATCCCGACAGCAACTGGCTGATGCTACACTCTTGGCATTTCCTCGACAAGTTGCACCCCTAGCCGTTTTTGTTGATGCCTCTGACATCGCAGTAGGTGCTGCTCTTCACCAAAAAGTGAACCAAGTCTGGCAGCCGTTGAGCTTCTTCTCCAGACACGAAAGTCCTGGGGGTTTAACGTGAGTACCTGCCGTGAGGGCTTAATCACACGATCCTCTTCGGACACGGATTGATTTTGGGACTACAATCAGAGCCCCGCCATGCAAGCCTATCTAACACCTCTGCCGCAAATAAGGGGTACGGTACCCGAGTTGTACAGCGCAACTCCACGCTTGAGCTCCGAGGAGCTCTGCCCACGATGTAGACATAACCACAACCACCATGAAACTCCCACTAGAGGGTCAACCGCAAATAAGCGGGCCGAGACCACATCCTCCAGGATTTCTCCTGGAGCATATGCTCTCAGAGGGCCATCCCGGTTCCCGTGGTACCAGATAACCTCCGGTGAGGCTTCGTGGCAGAGCCACTTCAGATAAGTTCCTTGCAGACTCAGGTCTGATCGCCCTCCTCGAGTACGTGGAAACGAAACTCTCCAACGGGTTAACTGGAATCAGTCTCCCCCAGACAGTCAAACTCCGCTCAATGGAACTATAGCACTTATGATCGAGAACTGCTCGCCGCATACTTGAGCATTAAGTACTTCCGCTTCTCCCTTGAAGGCAAGCCTCTCACATATGCTTTGAAACAAAAGCCCGACAAAGCGTCCCCTCATCAGCTTCGACACCTGAGCTTTATAAGCCAATTTATGTCAGACATGCAACAAGTGTCTGGCAAGAACAACATAGTTGCTGACGCTTTGTCACGTGTCTCCGAGGTTAATATCCCCGCCGCACTCGACTTCTTGGCTATTGCCAAGGCGCAGGAGAATGACGCAGTACTTCAAAGCCTCAAATCCAAATTTCCGGAGTTGCCCATTTTCGGCTCAAACCTCTTTCTCTGCTGCCAAGTCTCGGAAAAGAGACCCCGGCCACCTTTCGCAAGGAAGTGTTCCACGCGGTTCATGACTTAGCGCATCCAGGCATCAGAACAACAAATCGGCTAGTCATCGAGAAATACTTCTGGCCCTTCATGAACAAGGATGTCAACTCCTGGACCAGAGAGTCCATGGCATGCCAGAAGTGTAAAGTCACCAGGCATGTAAGGAAGGAGGTGGGCTCATTCTCCTGCTCTACAAAGCGATTCCACACCATAACCTCGACATAGTAGGACCTTTGCGAGACTCGCACGGTTACAACTATTGCCTTACATTCATCGACAGATTTACGCAGTGGCCTGAGGCAATACCTCCTGAAAGACATTACGGCGCAATCTTGTGCCGAAATCCTCTGTCAAGAGTGGATCCCTCGCTTTGGCGTCCCTACAGTGGTCATCACTGATCAGGGAATGCAATTTCAGTCCACCCTTTTCTCGGAGTTAGGCAAACTACTGGGTTTCAAACGCCAGCGAACTACGGCTTATCACCCGCAGTCAAATGGGATGCTAGAGCGTTGGCACCGGACGCTGAAAGCCGCCATTATAGCTCCCGATGATCCGTCCTGGACTCAGGTCTTGCCTCTCGTCCTACTCGGTCTACGGACAATCTGCCGAGAAGAATTTGCTGTCAGCCCCGCGGAGCTGGTATACAAGGTTCCCAAATGATCCAGTCTTCGACAAAAGATCGGGTCTCACATCTGTGAATCTTCGGGATTGCTACGCCTGCTGAAAGACAACCTTCGCCACATGAAAGTCACACCTTCCACACACCTGCCTTGCGCGCCCAGAGAGCTGGACACGTGCACGCACGTCCTTGTCAGAACGGATGCCGTCCGGAAGCCGCTGCAGCCTCCATACGAAGGCCCGTACCGTGTTCTCGAGCGTAGAGAGCATTTCTTCCAGCTCGAGATCGGGGGGCAGAAAAAGGCTGCCTTCTTATCCAGACTCTGAAGCCCGTTTACGCCCCAAAATAACGTCGAATTCGCTTCGCCGTATGTTGAGGGAACGCAGGCATTTTTGTTGTCTCTTAAGAAGTCGAACATGAAAACCTTAGTAGGGCTTTTCACGGGACACTGTCCCTTAAACACCACAAAACCGGAGTGGTGGCCTCGACCATATGCAGCTAATGCGAGGAGGAAGAGGAGACGGCCCTGTACTTCGTATGCAGCTGCCCGGCCTCTTCAGACGAAGATACCTTGATAAGGTTTTCTTCAACGAAGAGTCTGTGCATTCTGTCTCTGGAGAATGTTCTCAGATTCGCGAAAGCCGTCGGCGAGAGGCCATTAAATTAGGTGACTTCCGGGGATAGTACAATGGGCCCAGCAAAAGAGTGAGTGCTTGAAGGCGGCGCCCTCCACTAAACTAACTCCGGATCTCAGATAGAACCGAACAAGATATGGAAAAGTGATCAATCATGCGGTCATGGGTCGATCTGAAAAATTCCTGACGTGGGGGCCAGCCAGGACACTCAAACATCGCTGGCAGACTAGCTCGCTGAGGTCCTGAATCCACAATGTTGGGGCCAGGACCAACTTTTGGCTTCCGGCCATCTACTGTCAAGCCATCTGAAGGGGGAATGACATGGCAGGTGAAGAACTTGGGCCGCTAGAAAGGCATTTTTGTTGCCTCTTAAGAAGTGGGAGATCAAAACCTTAGTCGGGCTTTTGACGGGACACTGTCCCTTAAACACCACAAAATCGGAGTGGTAGTCTCGGCCATATGCGGGTAATTAGAGGGGGAAGAAGAGACATATGCAGCTGCCCGGCCTCCTCAGACACCTTATAAGGTTTCCTTCAACGAAGAGGGTCTGCGCATGCTGTCCCTGGAGAACGTTCTTAGATCCGCAAAAGCCATCGTCTAGAGGCTTGGAGGCGGCTTCCCCCACTAAACTAGCTCCGCATCCCAGATAGAGCTGACGAAATTCTGCTTTCCTTCAAGGGGAGAATACACGAAACCCTTTTTTTAAGTAGGAGAACGTACCAAATTACATTCCTAGGGGAGGATAGACGCAATCTCCATTCTAAGAAGGATAAACGAAGTGTTCTGGGAATGGGAAAGAATCCCCACAGACACCCAATCCTGAGGGAAGTCCCCACTAATTTCCGGGGACGAGGACGGCACCTGTAAATCAACGAAACAGCACGAAACCCAGACAAGTGTTTTTTCACCTCATTGCGAGCCTAAATCAAAGAATTTGTTAGTTTTTTTACACAATTGGAACTCGACAAGTTGTTCGAATCTCAAAGGATTAAATCAAGAGTTTCCAGGGGGGGTTGACGGGCCAAACTATCTGGCAAACGGTTTGCACGGGGATGGATGATTTGCATGTTCATGAAAGAACGACCAGAACCCTAAAACTAGTGGCGAAACTTCCTTTGCCTCGCTAAGACTGCTGTGATCGACCCTTCCAATCACGGTCGACTTAACAGGGTCAATCCTACCGCCCTCCCCGGGATCCTCTGCTACCTTCTCATCATGCAATCAGCATGTGGAAATGTGTGAAACTGGCAGCGCAAAGCGCCTATTCTGCTGGCTAGACGCAGTCAGACAATTCAGCCAAGCAGAGAGTCATCACGCTAAGGTTGTTGCACAAAGTCCCCCCCTGGCCTGTGTACACCGACGCGTAGTTCTGGCTCCGACTACAATTCAGCATAAACAGAATAACGCTGAATCTTCGCCATGCGATTTAATACATTCCCGTGAGAATGTCAGGCGGAATAGAAAGCGATACGCGATCTCCATCGTGAGAATCTCTACGCAATGGAAACAAAATGGCGGCCCACCAGGTACTACTTGCCATGGCGATGTTCCGTATTTCGGGGGTATCTACAGCTACGATTTTTGACGAAAAGATACAAGATGTGATACTTACAAAGCACTGAAAGTGTGAGGATACATATCCGCTTGCACTGTTCTGAATCACACGCGTTTTAAAAAGATTCCCAGAAGCGCGACCGCACAACAATCTGCGAAACTTTTACTCACAAAATGTCCCTAAATCGATTATGTTCCCGATAATATGTTGCGTTTGTACCAGGGAAAATCTCTTTCACGTAAACGGCAAACACTCAAAGGTAAAAATATATCGAACGTCGACAGACGGTTGGCTCTCGATTGGAAATTATTCGTGTTGAACGCGAAAATGGTTAAAAAGCTGCTGATGCCCGGTCGTTATTATATTTTTTGTTTTTCTCTATTTTCTTTCTGGCATTTGCAAAGTCTTAGATTTACTTTCGTTTAGCAGCTTCTCGTCTGTCCTGCCACAAATACTTCGCCACTGACCGGATCGATAACCAAAACCGACTGGTCGAGAAAATGCAAGAACTCAATTTTCTCTGCGTTCCGTAATGTCGTGATGGAGATGGGACATTGCCTGATGGAAATTGTGCGATGTATGTGGCCCCCTTTTGGTAGGTACCAGAAACAGGGTGTTTATTGCATTCAAATACTGAAAAATTCAACTTTTATATCAGATTTTGTGCTCAAAACACACAACTCATCATAAAATACCAAACTGTGCCCTCTAATCTGCATATTTCAATTATTTTTCCCGATTTTAGCGGTCATTTTTAACATCACTTGACATTTCGAATGTCATCACATTTCCATGCGATTTGACAGCTATTTGTTGTGGCCGTGGAGGACGTTGTTTGTGTGGTTTCCGAGTTTTGTGTTTCGATCAATTAAGTCACAAAGAAATATCAACTCAACCTTAAAGCAATTTCATTTTCCTGGTCCCTACAGTGAAAAACTACTCGATTTCCTCAAGTAATATTCCAAATTCCCCCTCAACCCTAGTGAACAAATAAAAGTGGGTGACGCCCATATTCGAACACCACAAAACAATTCACATTTAACCAATTAACGCTTATTGTATTACTCACAAATGTTTTAGAATCCAAATCAAACGCATCGAAATGAATTACGGCCGCAAAACACCCTCAACATATCGTTCAAATCCTTCTGTTTACTCCCATGGAAGGTTTGTGTTGATTATCGCCTCCCCCGCAACGTTATCAGTCTTATCATGTTTATTTCCTTATCCCCCTCTAGATCCTCAACAAATCTACACTCGGTGAAGTCGCGATCGGTACGGTCTGTTCGCATTCCTTGGTACCAGAAGCCAATCATGAAAAACAATGAATACATCGACATTCAAAAAGGAGCTCTCCTGACGGGATTTTTCTCACTGGTAGTCCCTGAATATCTCAAAATTTAGGTCGTGGATTGCTAACGTCTTCTGTGCTTTCAGTTTGTCGCTCTGTTTACAATAGCAACGTCTATTTTCGATGTTTATTGCCTTGCCATGGCGGCACCGGGTTCCACGCACTATGGTTACTACATCATTTCTTACGAATTCGTGTACGTGGGGAACGTCCACGGTGAGTTTTCACCTATTTCCACCCCGCTCTCGGTTAATTGATCGGTTTTTTGGGTTATTCTTTTGTTCTTTCAGTTCGCAATGCTCTAATTATCTTCGCCTTGTTCTCGTTGATTGGCGGCCTCGCTATCCTTTTCACCAGCATTCTGCTCATCGTGGCGCTACGCAAGGTAAGTTTCTCTTAGAATTATCCGTAAAATATCTATTTCTTCGCTTTTTGCTTAACGATATCCTCATACTCATTTGCATGCCTTTCAATACATCTATCTAAGGTCAAGACTAACCAAGAAGGACCGTACAGAACTCATAAGGTACCGAAAAACTTTCATTTGTTTGGTTTTGTATTGTCCTCACTAAATATGGAATAAATTGGCGATCTTATCTTTGATTTGCAATTATTCTGAGCCTTGACTACGATACTGATATTCTGACAAAGCTTCCCAGTCTAAATTCTACGTGAGAGGCTACCACAAGTGTTTTAATTCGGTTCTAACGGTTCGGATGCAACCCCAGTTCCCCATTCTGACCCGGTGCCCAGAGAGACAACGAAGACTTCAATTCTATTCGAAATGTTGCCGATGCGAGCCCCTGAAGGCTACCGAGGGAACAAGTCCTAATTCAACCCAAAAAAATTAACGGAGTGGAAACAAGTCCTAATCGTACCTGAGGCAATGGACTTGCATATTCCCAAGGAACCATAATTGTGGAAAAGCAGGAAATTTTCGATCAACGATTTGTGAAGCTGCAAGAAACCGCACCATACGCAGTTCCCCATTCTGACCCGGTGCCCAGAGAGACAATAAAGACTTCAATTCTATTCGAAATGTTGCCGATGCAACCCCCCGAAGGAGTGGAAACAAGCCCTAATTTTACCTCAGTCAATGAACTTCCGGAGGCACCATAATTGTGAAAAAGCAGGAAATTTTCGATCAACGATCTGACAAGCTCCAAAAAACCGCCACTTGCGGATGGACGATTCCGTAGCCTTCATAACGACGAAATCTATGAGCGATACCACGACGTCTGGTTGTGGATAAAATCCGGCTCAACAAGTTGCGTTGGGCGGGTCACCTAATCCGTATGGATGATTCAGCCAGGGGGCAGTGTAGAAAAAAAAGACGAGGCAGACTCTACCTGAGATGGAGCGATGGCATGGGTCAGGCAGAAGCAGACGGTTTTTAGGGATATCGAATTGGTGGATCTCGGCGCAAGACCAGGGTGTCTGGAGTTCCTTACGAAGGAAATTCTAGATCGAATACTGATCGTTGCGCCGTTAATGATGATGATGACGAAAAAACAGCTAACCTGCAGCGATGGATGGTTAGATAAGTTGTGTATATGTCCCAACAAAGTTCGTCGAGTGAATGGTCTCGCCTTATTAACTAGGCTCAGAAGGCGAGGGCGTTATATAGTGAAAATATTAACGACGCAGTGAAAGTTGCGTTCCGTAGAACTCTACAGCTTCCATATTTTTTTTTTCAAATCTCGCTTACATTATCCTACCTCATCTCATAACTTCAAATAAAATAAAACCCAAAAAAAAAACACAGAAATAATTACTAACTAGCTCTAAAATTTCTCCTCTCCCCCCCCCGTTGTCAACAGGAGTACGAGCGTAAAATTCAACCATGGCTCTGGTCATTTGCGGTCTTCACACTTTTCCGGGCAATGGCTTTTCTATTCTTTGCCGTGGTCAATGATTTAATATTCGTTTATAATATTCTAATGGTATTATGCTGGATTGCGATAATTGCTGCGTCAGTTTATGGATGGCTCATTGTTTATTCACTGTACCTGGAATTGGCCGATCTGACTAAACTTGAAGATTTGGCACATTTAAGGGTAAGTAATAGTTTTATTGTTGGATCTCGGCGCAAAATCCGGGGTGTTTGGAGTCCCTTACTAAGGCAGGACTACAACAGATACCGATTGTTGCGTCGTTGATGATGACAGTCTTCGGTTTCATTCACTAAGCGAGACGGATGCATCAGTATAAATATACTCTATTCCTTTACAACTTATATTTTATAAATATTTTCCCCAAAATCCTTTCTATTTGTTATTTCTAATCCCTGCTTTTGTTTTCGTAGATGGGAACCATGGCATCACTGAACGCATCAACAACACATTCACTTGCTGGTTCACGACCAACAACGCCGCATAGTACGGTATCAACAATGCCAGTAAGCTAAATGCTAGGTTTCTACTAGCTCCTGCCTACTTGGAACCAAAAGAAAACCCGAAAAATGATAACCATTCCGTCCATTTTCTTCTTCTCTCAAATAGAAGTTTATTATAAGTTATTTTTGAACCAATTTGCCTTTGATTTGTAAACATCTTTTGTATATTTGTTAGTAAATAAAAGGA
This sequence comes from Hermetia illucens, assembly GCF_905115235.1. Taxonomy (NCBI): domain Eukaryota; kingdom Metazoa; phylum Arthropoda; class Insecta; order Diptera; family Stratiomyidae; genus Hermetia; species Hermetia illucens. The sequence continues at coordinate 11,787,985 of NC_051855.1, read as the reverse complement.
AAATAAAGAAAAGAAACCATTGAAACGGATGCATTTCTTTTTCATACTCATCGCCTGCCATATTTACGGCAACAAAAGTAGCTGATTTTGCAATTACATTGCCCATTGACGACATCATCGAATTGTAAGTATGCTTCGGGATTGTCTTCAGGGTGGAGACGGAGATAGTTGTGATAGAAGTCGGGGATTGTGTTCCACAGCGAGGAGAAAGCCATATTGAATAGGTCCCTAAGCTTCTATGAATAAGCCCCTGAGAATGGAAAAATGTGGGGGCGATATAGGGCTAAGGGTTTCGGGTCTTGCTCGACCCCTGGCCACTGCGGTGAAAGACGGGGTCAGTAAGGGAGGGGCGGTCCAGTTGGCATGAGGCAGAGTGTCAGACTGCAAGACACGAACAGACGAGGGTATGTCAAGGTGGGGAGTGCGAGATGCTTTTGGCTTTCTCTTTGCACTGGATAGATTCCAGCCTACCGGGGGCACTTAGAGAAGTTGGCAGGGTGGCCCAGTTTGCACATTTGAGAAGGTGCCGCCGATTCCTTTTCGGCGTTGTCTTCTACATTCGAACGGGGGCAGTTCCTGGAGGCGTGTGGGCCCGCGCACTTCACGCATTTGTGGCCCAATCGTTGGCAATCGAAACATTGGGTGACGTTCCCTTTTCGAGGTTTCTCCCAGCTAATCCGTTGATAAAATAGGGTTTTTTTTTGTGACTATATTGGCCTCTCCCTCAGAGTTGAAAGTCACACGGAAGAGGCTCAGATTGGTGTCACTGGCTTGTGACCACGGGGTGGAAAGCCTAGTTACGCGGACAAGCGTAATCTGCGTTAGCTCCTTAATTTCCGAGGCCACGTCTTCGGGAGTGAACTCATGGGGGGAGATTCCTCTCAGGATGATGGTTGGCTACCTCTTCTCTTTTAGCGTGAAAGAATGGCCTTCCAGTTTGGTGATCTTAATTAGATGTATGTTCTTGATTACAAGACCCAGTGCCCTGGCTGTCAATCCATGCAAAAAAATCAAGGGGGGGGGGGGGGGGTAGGGGGTTTGCCGATTTGCCGTGAGATACCAGTCGACTCAACTGTGAATGAGTTCCTAAGTCAAATCAGGGTAATAATCTCGGTCGAGCGCAATGCTGACCATATTGCCTCCTACAGGCTATTCTGTAGTGTACCATTACGGTCTTGAATAAAGTGCTTTAACACACTTCAAGGCCCTGATCCAATATGAATTGTTGCGCCAACGATTATTATTATTATAACGGTAGGTTGGCCGTGTCAGCAGATTTCGAGGTTCCGGGACGTGCATGCGTCGCTTCGGGGCAATGCTCGTTGCCAGAGAGAAGATAAAAGCGGTTTTTGGGGAGCCTCGTTGTCCGAGACGCCCGAATACGTTTGTTTTCATTTGAAGACAGACTTAACTGAAGAAAGTTTGAATTTGTCTTGGAAGCCTTGGATGTAATTGACACAGTAATTTGCTTCACTGATCCGAGTGTCGCGCTGGTCCCCATGGGGGACGGTTATGATATGGCGGTTGTCGTCGACGGTTATGACATGGCAGTCATCATTTTTTCGGCCGTACCGGTCTTGTCGGATGAATAGGTTATGGTGTGCGGCCCGGAAAGTCTAGAAGGGCAATATCTATTGTAGAAAAAGAAGACGAGGCAAACCCCCGGCCTGAGATGGATCGATGGCGTATAGTCAGGACGCCAGATAGCTATTAATTGGTGGACCTCGACGCAAAACCGGGGTGTTTGGAGGGAGTTCCTTATTAAGGCGGGCTTAGACCGGATACCGGTTGTTACACCGTCGATGATGATGATGAATATTTGTACAAACATTAATTTCCAGATACTAAGGTGAGAGATTTGGGGCAATGCAGTAGGGAGAGTGTGTTTGAAACCGAACCAAATTTTGAAATATTTATGGTTTGTATGGTTTGAAAACGACAGCTATTTTTCAAAAAGTCCTACTGCACCTTTTATTCGCATTGATCTATGAAAATGCTTGGAGTTCACACTTCCGGTAGCGCTCATTTCCCGATTTATTTCAGGAAATTGTGCCAACTGTGTCCATAATCAAAGAATTGAATGCATTCATCGGAATTCCTTTACATGGCAATGATGTGAAGTGTCTTCTTCCTGTCATTGACTAAATTGCGACTTGTCAATGTCATTGCTGTCACCACAGTCACACGGGTTGATTACGGTTTTCGGGTGGTTTTACGTTGCCCTGATTCTAGTCGGGGTTTTCTAATGAGAGATTTTCCAGGGACTATTCCGCATGTAATATCTAAGAAGTGGGCGGCATTATAGTGATAAAAGTAAGGTGTCAGTTCAATTGTGAACGAAAGAAGTTGTTGGTCAACAGTGCGGTGACATGTCGTCGTCGGCAATTTATATTCTTGATGTTAAGGGAAAGGTATTAGTTGTGATTACGACAAATCGAATCTATTTACCAATTGGAACCCGTAGGTCCTCATTTCCCGGAACTATCGAGGTGATATTGACATGTCGGTCATCGATAAGTTCATGCCGCTGCTCATGGAGAAGGAGGAGGAGGGGCTCATTACACCGATTCTGCAGACCGCCGAGTGCACCTTCGCTTACATTAAAACCAACAACCTCTACATCGTATCGACCACACGGAAAAATGCTAACATTGCTCTAGTTTTTGTGTTTCTGCACAAAATCGTTCAAGTATTCGTCGAGTACTTCAAGGAGCTCGAGGAGGAGAGCATTCGCGACAATTTCGTGGTCATCTACGAATTACTCGATGAACTAATTGATTTCGGCTATCCACAAACGACGGACAGCAAAATCTTGCAAGAGTACATAACGCAAGAGGGTCACAAGCTAGAGATCCAGGTGCGCATACCGATGGCCGTGACGAACGCGGTGTCCTGGCGATCGGAGGGTATCAAATATCGTAAAAATGAGGTTTTCTTGGATGTTATCGAATCCGTGAACTTGTTGGCCAATGCGAATGGGAATGTCCTGCGTAGCGAAATAGTGGGAGCCATTAAAATGCGCGTGTATCTGTCCGGAATGCCAGAATTGCGGTTGGGCCTGAACGACAAGGTCCTATTCGAGAGTACCGGGCGTGGTAAGTCCAAGTCGGTTGAGCTGGAGGACGTGAAATTCCATCAATGCGTGCGATTGTCTCGTTTTGAAAACGATCGTACAATTTCCTTTATTCCGCCCGACGGCGAATTTGAGCTGATGTCCTATCGTTTGAACACGCATGTTAAGCCTCTGATCTGGATTGAGTCCGTAATCGAGCGACACGCTCACAGTCGCGTTGAATACATGATCAAAGCCAAATCACAGTTCAAACGACGGAGTACAGCCAACAATGTGGAGATCGTCATCCCTGTTCCAGGCGACGCCGATTCACCAAAGTTCAAAACGACTATTGGCAGCGTGAAATATGCTCCCGAGCAAAACGCTATCACATGGACTATAAAGTCATTCCCGGTAAGTGGAAGCAGCGAACTTGTTTGAGACCACCTGGGTCTGCTTGTTCCCTAGTAAACTCGTAATGAATCGTTTTTACTTGGACAAGGGACATGAGTCTCATTCAGGACTGAATTAAACGCAAAGAGCTCTGAAAATCGGGAGTAAAACTTGAATTTTTCTTTTCTTTAGGGAGGAAAGGAATATCTCATGCGTGCTCACTTCGGCCTTCCAAGCGTTGAGTGTGAAGACACGGAAGGCAAACCTCCAATCCAAGTGAAATTCGAAATCCCCTACTTCACCACCTCCGGAATTCAAGTGAGTCTAATCCGGGACCTTGGCCATGAATACTTTTGCTTACATTTTTTAAACATTTCTCTCCTGACAGGTTCGTTATCTTAAAATCATTGAGAAGAGCGGCTACCAGGCCCTACCCTGGGTCCGGTATATAACACAGAACGGTGACTATCAACTGCGGACGAATTAGGGAACGTGTATCGAAAAGGCTATTCAAATTCTATATATATTTTTTATGCCTGCAACCTTTATTTTTATTCTTTATTCGGTTTATTTCTGGCGTACTTCATTCCAGTTAAAATCTAGTGCTTTTGCCCCATCACATATTTGTACCCAGGTTGGACTGTATTGTTTGGATAGCAAAGTGTTGTTTTAAGGACAATTTATTTTTTACTTAAGCCAATATCATGTGTATTTATCTTTTGATAGTATTTGTTCTTTATCTAAATTTTTATTAGCGGAAATATACGTTTAAACGAACTGTTGGCGTCGTACTTATTAGAGAGAAAACCTGTATATTTTTTAACTTATGGGTAATAAATCAAGACAGAGAAAATTGAAATTTGGTTGTTTTAATGTTATTCTGAGATCCTCGTCAAAAAGTCTATAATTTGTTTTAGGCGTAGTCATCAGTGTCAACATGCTTACCGGGCGACTTTTAATGGGTCGCTTAAGATACGGAGTGTGACGTCCCCGAGGTGCCCGAGTAAGAAGAAGTTCTGACCCTCTAGCTGGCAGTATGCCTGCGTGCTGGGTAGTAGCCTCGAGAAAGCTTCTCGGTGAACAGCGAACCACGTCGGGACACACTGGGAATCTCCGGAGCCCTCGTCAATTCTCTGTCGACGTCGACGGGGCGGTGTGAGCGTAGCTCTGCCAAGGTGGTAGTTGTGACGTGTATCAGGATCCAGCCCCTTCGGGACCCTGGTCGGGTAGTGTGCACTGAACCGGTGTTAGAAGACCATGTTGCCCCTAATGAGCGCTGATTTGTCTGTGAATTCTGGGATCAGCTAAGTGTAGGTCAGGCCTCAGGGAACTGGGGTAGGACCTGTGTCCTCGTGGGTACACCCGTTCCTGTCTATTGCGGACCGCCCCCTTGCACACGATGCGCTGGTGAATTTTCCATGGAGAATTCACAAAAATTAATAAAATAAAATTGACGATACAACAGGGTAGGAAAGAGAGAGAGCTGAGTGAGTTTGGATGCAGCACAAAAATGCGTCATTCACCGCAGCGATCAGCGAAAGAGGCAGCGAGGGATGACATACCCGATGTGACACCGGATCGCCTATATAAAAAGGAAGCCTTATCAAGTGACGCTACTGACCGTGCAGAGATGGCAACTCCAGTACCTTGCAGGGCCCCTGTTTCGAAAGAAAACCCTGTCAAAATCGCTAGTCCTGAGCAGTTGGTTTCGGACACAAACCGAGTGGGAGTATAGTCGAACGTCCTCGCTAGAGCCGGAGGGAAAAGGCTCATCAGAAAATGCGCAGCAGCGGTAAAGCGTATGCGGTCGGCAACGTTCCTCCAGAAGAACGTCAGCAAAGGCGTCAAAAACGGGTTGATAGAACTGGAAGAACTATTGGACCGCATCTCCTTCTATAGGCGAACGTGGAGAGCAGCGGAAGACCATTTGAGAGCAGATAGCGCTGCAAAGCGAACTTACTGAAGTAATTTCCAGGGCCCAAAAAAAAAGAAGACGAAAAAGGAAAAAAAGAAACAACTGACTTCGCCGCGAGAGACACGTCTCTCCAAAGATAAGGAGGCCGTCAACAAAAAGCCAGGAGCAGAAAAGACGATGAAACGAAGAAGGACTAGACCGTCGACGGAAGGCGCAAGTCCTTAGTGACATCCACTACAGGATGAGGCAACGGAGCAGAGGTGTCTTTCATACGGAAAACGAGGAGACGACTAACAAGAGTACATTCTGCGAAGCGGTCAAGGGGCTATTGGGGGAGAAGGCTCCTGTTTCCAGCGTAGAACCCATGTGCTGACTAGAAATCCGGGATCCTGACTGCCTCACAGAAAAGGTTGAAGAAGAGGAGGCGATAAAGCGTGAATGTCCATAGGTAACCAATGCCCGGGTAGGTGTCACCTCTGTAAATGCTCGAGGCCAAAAGCCCGCCGTGGTGGAAGTCCCCGAGCAATATGCGGGGTAATCAAATTCGGATGGGTAGTATGCAGCGTGCGAATGCGGATAGTCCCCACCCAGTGTTACAGGTGTATGGACTATGGACATACGCCAGCAGCTTGCAACGGACCGGACAGGAGGACAGCATGCCGGAGATGCGGCCAAATGGGTCATCAATCGAAGGCATGCAATGAAGACATGCGTGGCACGTCTGGTGAGAGTGTCGCACACATTGCGGGCTCGGGACGGTGTCCGATTTTCATGGCGGAATTGGAGAGGGCTAGGGTGCGAATGGCATGATCCGCATTTTACAAATTAACATGCACCGGAGTGCAACCGCTCACCAGTTGCTAGCACAGTTCGCTGTGGAAGTAAATGCTGATCTAATGCTGATTAGCGAGCAATACCGAAACAAAGACCCGCCCTCATGGGGGGATTCTCGGGACGACGTTCGACTTCGTGTTCTTACCGAAGGCCGGGGGAACGGGTTTGCCTGGATCCGGTGTTTAGGGATAAATTTTTTTTAGCGTTTACCTGACGCCGAATGAGACGATGCCGGACTTTCGGCGCCGGCTTGATGCTCTGGAGGACGCCGTTTCGGGCACGGAGGGACGAGTCCTGGTAGGCGGTGAATTTAATGGCAGGACCCTTGAATGGGACATGCCTCGGTCAGATTCCAGAGGGAAATGGATTCTGGAAATGGCGGCGAGAACCGGGCTCGTAGTTTTAAACACCGGATCTACGCGAACGTTTCGGCGCCCACGCTGTGAAGGAAGCATTCCTGGCATCACTTTTGCATTGGAATCTCTAGCATCATCGGTGGACGGGTGGCGAGTCCTAGAAGACTTCGCGGCAAGTGATCACCAGTACATCGTATTCGAAGTGGTTGACGCTACTTGCCGGCGAGCACCAACACGACGCTCCCTCTGCCTGTGGAATATCGTGAGGGTGAACATCGGGAAGTTGGTCGAAGCTCTTAGGGCAGGCAGGGCCGCGCTGGAGGGCGCTCTGGGGGATAGTAGTGTTGCGGCTGACACCATCGTAAATTCAGTGATGAACCTGATAACGACGGCCTGGGAGGCTTCCACGCCCCGGAGGGGACCCAGGCGCGACACAAGTCTTCTATTTATTGGTGGACGGCAGAAATTGCCGACCTATGGAGGGAATGCCATAAGCTCCGCCATTTGGCACAAAGTTTGCACGCCATAAAGACAGAGTACAGATCAGCAAAAATGAGACTCCGCAGCGCTATAAATAAAAGCAAAGCTCGCGGCTGGCAGAACCTTGTTAACGAAGTGAATGAGGACCTGTGGGGACTTGGTTGTAAGCTTTTCACCCGGAAAATTGGGGCTATGCGGAGGCCCTGTGTACTAAGTACCGACCAGATGGACCGTATTGTGCGGGCATTGCTCCCCAGACACCCTGTACGGGTTGATGTAAATAGCGCGGAAAGCGTCGAGGATTGCCTCCTTTTCACAATGAGGGAGCTTATTGGTCCAAGGAAAATGTACTTGGAGCCAATGGATTAAGCGCACTAGCATATTCCAGATGGAAATATACGTAATAGGCCCATGCGCCTCCTTTAATCTCCAAAGGAACTATAGGGGGCAGAACATTGCTGTTATGATTGAGAGCCAAGCGGCGATCGAGGCATTCAGGTCCAATCAGGTGAGCTCTAAACTGGTATGAGAATGTCTTGAGAGACTGAATACGCTCGGCTCGCAAAATAAGGTCTGGATACCTTCTAGGCCATGTTGAGTTGGAAGGCGAATCGCAGCCCAGTACCGCTTTGTTACTCGCAGCGACACAATCCTGACCACCATCAGGGAGCGTGTTTGATTTGAGGTCATCGGGGAAAATGGTGACCGAGAGCCGATGAGGGCAGAGGCGGCGGCATCAACAGCACCACGCCGCACTGCAGGCAACAATTTCAGTATTCGCTGAAGCATTCTTCTCCACCGTCCAGCTGAGGTTTCTGCTGAGGTTCGGGACGAATTCCAAAGAGCGTGTATAGAATTCTCGGATATAGATCCTTTGCATAGGCTCTATGCATCTCCAGCAACTCCGCGAATTCTATCTCAAATCTAAGATGAGATTGTATCTCGGCCGTGTGCTGATATGTCGCTGCTGCAACTACAATCACTTGTGTATTGTGGTGAGGTTGCGGCTTACAGATTGCACGGTCAGAAGATTCGTTTTCATGGTATCGGTTTGAGTGATCAAAGAGATCCACCATGGAAAATTCGTCTGGAACGTCGGTGGGACTTACTAAGGCAGGACATTGCTAGACTGATTCAAATCAGCACTGGCAATGTCAGAAGACGGGTGAGAAATAAAGTGCAGAGGGTTTACCGGAACTATGCTATCCCCAGTGAGATACGCGTAGTTGAAATTCTGGACACACTAAAACAGAAACTTTTTGTCATATGCAGTCGATTACGACGGTATGGCGGAAGTCATTCCAGACCAGTTCAGAATTCAACATACGCGAGGAACCAGCGGAGCTTTTTCAGATCTCCGTATACGGAGGGGCATCTTCCAGGGGGACTCATTGAGTCCCTTTTGGTTTTGTATGACACTGAACCCCCTTTCATGGCTACTGAATGAAGCTAGAGGGCTTGGTTTTGCAATAAAGTATGGCCTACGTGCTAAGTGCGAATTGACACACTTGATGCCCTTAAATGACATCCAGCTGTATGCTGGCACTGACGATCATCTTAGAAGTCTGTTGTGAATAATAGACATGTTCAGCCGTGATATTCGGTTGGAGTTTGGATTAGACAAGGGTCGAATCCATGCCATCCGCAAAGGTCATCACGAGCCGCATGCCGGACATAGCATTGGTGACCTCCACATCGAAGCTATAATCGAGACAGACATAGGAATTCTGCAAGGAACCCATGCTCGAGTTGGTGATCTGAAGGATGCTCTGCTGTCCGAATTTCTGCGACGTGTTAAGCTGGTGCTGAAATCGCATCTCTCGGGGAAGAATAAAATAAGCGCGTTGAATGTATTCGCCATCCCTTCACTGGCTTACGCATTCGGAATATTGGCGTGGACGAAGACCGATCTGGGAAACGTCCATCGGCGGATACGGACAACTATAACCAAATTCCGAATGCATCATCCAAAGTCTGCCGTGAAGCGGATGAACCTGCTTCGTGGCATCGGAGGTAGGGGCGTGGTTGACGTGGCGGCACAACATCATCGCCAAGTCGACTCGCTGCGCGCTTATTTTTGCAGCAAAGAGCAGACGAATCCCTTGCATGCGGCTGTCTGTAAGGCAGACTGTGGATTGACTCCACTTAACTTGAAGGGTCGATCTTTCAATCCTCTGAGTGGGGTGAAGTCGAACCAAGAGCGGATCGATGAATGGAAGTCGAAGGCAATGCACGGTGAACACGTGAGTTGTCTTTGGTAGCCATTTGTCGATTTACATTTGTCGAACAGATGGCTGTGCGCTGGGGAGCTCCATTTAGGACGGCGTGGCCACCCGAGCTTATAAAAAGCTCATCATGAAAGAACGGGTGGAGAATGATCAGCGCAGAATGTAGTGTTCGGCGTTAGAGACGTTGGACCATTTCATTTCTGGTTGTACTGTTATGGCACCGGTGCAATACATCACCAGGCATAATGCTGTATGTAAGGTGCATAACCTTGCATACAACCATGGGCTGATCACGGGAACAGTGAGTCCTTGAGGGCTTAACGTGAGCACCTATCTGGACGACTTAATCTCACGGTCTTCTTAAGGCACGGATTGATTTTGTGACCACAATCAGAGCCCCGCTGAGACAAGCAACAACGGTACCAGTCTAAACCAAGTCCATGGCTTAGCATTCATATTGGTGGATACAAGACCTACCTAAATCTCTACCGAACTAAGGAGGGTGAGGTTTCGTGACCAATTTGCCACTTCAGATGAGTCCCCGTGCAGACTCGGGTCTGATCGCTCTGATTAGGCCTTTGGAGCATTTGCCTAATGCATCACAGCCGGCAAGTCAAAGTGAGTATAGCGTCTCCCGGCGCCACCACTATGGAGGTTCTCCTAGGCCACTTGGTTTTGGTTTGGCGGACAGTGTTGCCGCCCCGTCTTCCTCACCATCACCTCTGATCATCTGATCACGGGAACATGTCCGGTTTACCGATATGAGCCGCAAGCAGTACTTGATAGTTCTGCTTACAGCATGTATTGGGACCGGCAAGTTCTGACTGATCGCCATACTGCACATAACAAGCTTGACGTATTGTTAGTTGACAAGACAGGTCGCTCCGCGTATATTATTGATGTTGCTATCCCTCATCATAGCTGCATTGAACGGGAATACGTGGAGAAGAAGGTGAACTATGAGCCGTTGGCTCGGGAAATCAAAAAAACTTGGAGTCTCGAGTTCCCATAATATTGTCAGCTACAGGTATTGTACCTAAATTCCTATCGGCTTCCCTTGATGTCCTGGAACTTTCGCACAGTCTGGTTCAAATCATGCAGAAGTACACCATTCTGCATACGTGCTCGATGTTGCGGGGAGTTCTCGACGGATTGTCCAATTGACATAACACCGGCCACTACCACCAGCGCCCCTTTAGTTTTTAAGTAGGTAGGATCGTCCGAGCCTAAATGCTTGGCACTCAGTGCTAGTATTAGGTAAAATCCGGCATCTCCCGAGATTGTGATAACTCGGAAATAATAATACGTCTTCTACGTGAATTCATTTCAAGCAACAATGAAACTGCAACATTTATCCGATTGTATTTAATTATCTGAATAAGGTCCCCCGGTTTCATCAGTGCAGAGACAAACTACTGCATCCTAGCGCCATCCTTGATACAATTTGGGATCAATTTCCAATGCAAATTTCTCCATCGGCAACTGAGTATTTATTTTTTCTCACAACCACCCCAAGGACTCAGATATAAGATGGAGAAACGAATCGCAAGAAGGACAAAGTGATTGCAGAATTTGTGCGTAGCACTGAATTCTTCTACTTTGACCATGCATATGCGTCCGGCACGCACACATCTCCGAATGGATTCTGCCCACTATTCAAGAAGGACACTCGCAAATTCTGGAACCGAATCGAGCCTGCTTATTTAGTAAAGTTTTTTTTCGGTGGATTTTCGTGAAGCGAAAAATCATTTAGCCAAGCATCGGGCGGCAGGAGGAAAAAAAAATGTGCAAACTTACACCACGTCCTGGCGGTCGCAGGATAACTAGTTGTCGGTCCTGTTTAATTAAGAAGGCGCTTCATAGTTGCTTGGGAGTGAAAGTGTTTAGCATACACTGGTCAGGGGAAGGAAAAGGGATTGGCTGGATGGTTCCCCAAGCATGATTCGTGATAGTATGTCTCCTTGAATTGTTCACATATCCTTGCCGGCAGAAATGGCTAAGGAATTTTTCGCGCCCTTTTGCTCGCTCGACCGCGCCCTCTGCTCTATGCTAGACTTGCTTTGAATTTCGTCGGGATCCAAGTCGCCAACTCATACCAGAGGAGTGTGTTGAGTTGTCCCTTTTGGCTTTCTCCCCGACGAGCACTTAGTGTTGCATTTTGGATTGAGTGCGACGTCAAGGCCTTTTGTCTAGGAATACCCACTTCCACTATCCTTTCACTATTTAACTCTGCCTAGGGGGGGGGGGGGGGCGGGTGTCCTGCTGCCACCCAACCAAGGCGCAATCCCCTGTGTCTCCGCGCAGCAACTTCTCCCCTGAACATCTTACATGATCTCGGCTGTCGGGCTGGACTTGCCTCCTCAGGATGGTCTGCTAATCTCCTACTCAAAGCCGATCGTCCTTTCTGGATGAGGGGTTGGTTGTATTCCGCAAAACGCTTTTCGGTTGCTTGATTAATTGTCCAACTTAGTGGCTCCTTTTCTTTGCAGGCGCTTCATATGGCCCAAAGCCACTTATTAGGTTGCTGAGCATATGCAAACCATCACAACGTGAGGACCCATGACGAATGCGCCGTGATGTCCTTAGACTAGTGCCGATGAGTGTTCACTGCTGCCGATGTCGCATCCGGCAGAATGCTTCGACCAGAGATTCTAGCGTAAGTTAAGGATGTGTAAAGTGATAAGTGTGGCTCTACATGGGATTAGTCGGGCGGAAAGGGGGGGGGGTGGTCTACCAGTGCTGCTCAACCCAACCGGGTGCCAACGGATTGATAGTACACCGTACTTTTGCTAACAGGCAGGAGTTTACGCTCTAGCGATTTGTGATTCTTGCCGGGCCTTGGATGGGTGGGTGGGCGGTCGGGTGGGCTCTTGCAATATAGAACTATCCGCGCCAGCTCTTGTCTCACCCTAAGCGCCAGGCAGAAAGCGAATGGTCCCCGGGACGGGAAAACTTTCCAGCGAAAATTCCTCGTTTGAATGTTCGCTGCCATGCTCACCCGTTCTCTGGGGGGTGCTCCAAGTAAGTTGGGGAGTTGGCGTGGTAAATATGGGCAGCATCATGATTTTAGGATGTGGAGAGGGTGCGGCGAAATCGAATGTTGTCGTCGCGATAGGCAGCAGGCAACGGACAGGCATGCAATCAACATCTTCTCTTCTTTATTTTCGCAAATCGCAAACCACAAACACCATTCGTATCCCACACACGTCGACCACACACGAAACGTTCGCAGGAATCGTTTGCGAATATAGTCGCGGACTTGAACGCGGACATGAACGTGGTAAAGGACATGGATATACGAGCGGGTTAGTAGTCAACCAACAAAAAAAAAAAAAAAAAATAAAAAAAATAAAAAAAATAACAAAAAAAAAAAAGGAGAAAATATTCGCGTGCAGTCGGTGTTGCAGTCACTCTTGTCGCGTTTCGTGACCGTTGTCCGTTTTTAGTGTGTCGCCGTTATCGTACGATATTTCAGTTATTGTCGTCCGTCCGGTCATCCTGTCGCTTGTCTCCTGTAATTGTTACATATGAGCGACGTGTTATCAAGAAGATCGTTAATATCTTTTTTTTTCGTCCTGCGTGTGTACGTGCGGTATGCGCTCGGGCCGTCCCGAATTCGTTACAACAAACGGATGATTTCGTGAAGAAGAATACGGTGAATACCCTAAAATTTTCTATTTTTTTTTATGGAATAAACTCTAAGTTTTCTAGAGAATTAGTTGATCCTTTATGTGGTTTCCAACGCGAAATAATGATAGCAAGGATAGTAAAGAGTTCAAGTTTCGAATATTATACAATTCTGAACTGACCTGACCAGGTCTTCCAAAAGGATATGTGATTTATCTGTTCCGATTTGAACCTTTTTGAAGTTTCACGGGTGTTAGTTTTGGTATACGCTCTGGTTCAGGCAAACCGATATCAACCTCATCTCAGGATCAATAGGATATTTTGTGAGTGACGAACTTTTTCTCCCTAAATGGCTTGGTATTACCCTTGTATCTGCCTTCCTAGACCCTCTATGTTAGGTATGATGGATTGCTTGGCAGCATACCTGCTGAGGTGTTTTTTGGTGATCCAGACGAGCCTACATCACAATCGGACTACTAAAGACTAAATAAGAAGGAGAAACAGGACACCTCTGGACCCATGCTCTTATTCCCATGATGTCTCCTTCATGTCCTTCGTGAACCAGTCAGAATTCAAACGTGGACTAGTGTCACATTTAATTAAACACGAAGCCAAATTGGTACCCTGCCTGTCAAGTGAGCATCAAAGCCAGGTTCTCCTGACATCCACATAATTCAAAGTCCTTTTGCGAGTAACGCCCCTGTCTGAAACCATGACATCTAGACCTGACAGAACCGTTCTGTATGCATTGTATCTTCCTCTGAACTAATCTATGAAATGGTGAGTATCAGATCCTTTTGCTGGTTGTCATGATTGAATTTCACATTGGTCTCCTCGTGACAAGTATGACTTCGATATAACCACCCCGTTCTCTTGCCAGATTCTGTCTAGTACGAAAACTGTTCAGTGTTTCGTCTGTCATGCCTTCCTCTTAGGTTTCTGACCAGTTTTCATAGCTATGTGACAAGGATACCAAACACAAAACAGCAAAACCTAGAATTTCTACAATGACCCGGCTTGAATCTTGGGAGTTCTATACTATGAGGTTTGGTCCTTCCTCCCCAGGAACGGAAAAAAAAGGATTAAACTCCTATTTTTCTGGGGGATGAAACTCAATCAATTCTGAGTATTTCTGCAGTTCAATCTTAATCTATGCTGAAACATGTGCAAAAAATCTGAAGAACTCTGGGCGGAGAAAAGTTCACTAAAAGAAGATGGTTTTCGAAATTTTGTGATACTGCGATTAAAAATATTAACTCAAATCGTTAGTGTATAGTTTAATATTAACAAACAGTGCTAAACTCAGTATCTAATATCTTTGGAATATTTTCGGCACACCCGCCAGGAATGACATGAAATCCATCCGATGATTTGGAACATTAAAATAAGTCACTATATGAATTGTGCTGAACTGCAGATTCCATCTAAGTGGTTCGTTTTACGGAACTCTTCTAAAGGAACCAAATAAAATACTAACTGCGGTAAGTGCGGGTATTCTTTGCATGTGAAAAACATCCCCTAATTCGACTCAACATAAACTCAGGAGTACGAAATGTGATGCTGTGTCTATAACTCAAAATTGAGAATTTTCTTGGAACTCGGAGCTAAAACTATAACATTTTCGGTGAACCAGATCTAAAACTATGAACTTGTAGTACCAGAGACCTAGAACTATATTTTTTTGGGGGTATTCTAAGGTTAAGACTATAACCTTTCCGGTAACCTAAAGATAAGACTGAGTCGAGTTTACCCCGCTATTCGGCCCAGCAATCCATCCCAGCAAAATTGACAAAAAACCACCAACTGAATTCCATATTGCTCAGTTTCTAAACAAGTACCCCTTGGCTGAGATGATGAGTAAAAACGGGAGGCTATGGACTGATGGATCGACATCAGGCTCCAATAAGATAGGGCAGAAACCGGCGCTAGGAGTATGTCTAGCCAGGATGCTCCTGGTCTAGTTTATGAACCAATATTCTAATTCCAACATAAATAAGCAGAGAGCGCCCAAGAAGTAAACAATTGGTTCCCGGATGATATGATTTTGGCTAAACAAGAAGCTTCTTACATTTCCTTTAAATTCAAAATCTCAGAGCATTTAAGTCCGCTTTGCACGTGATTCAGTACCACAAGAGACCAGGCAAAGAGGGTGGAGTAAATAGTACCCTCTGACCAGTATAGACCAAGAGACCAATATAAGAGAGCCAAAATTCTGCCATCCTGTACTCACAGGGCTAAGAACCACAGAAGCCCATAATTTCTTAAAAAACCGTAGAGTTCCTGAATGGGATCTTCTGGCGATACTCTAGAACTGCTGGTTTCGATGTAACTTCCCCGCTATCGAGGAACACTGAGTCAGAACAACGCTAGAAGGTCATGCGGGCCTAATTGTTTGAGAATATCGAATTGGTAAACACCGAGGATAACATCAGCGGGACTATAAGCAGCTTCTCCAGGTCTCCGAGCTCAGACAGCATAATGCTAGCCATGCTCGAGGAACCGCTAGAAAGGGGGAACAGCAGACAGGCTTGTTGGTCCTGGTGTTCAAACAATGAGAAGGGGCTGCTCTTTGCTCAGACATACTTATAAGGCACTGCTGGAGACGCGTGGAGATGGTTTTCATAGCTTTGAGTCGCAAAGGACTTCCGGCCAATCAGTCTCACATCTTCCATGTTGAAATCTCTAGAATGCGTCCTGGAAGTCCATTTAACAACAACCACGGAGAGGACGCTCCTTCCCAAATGTCAGACCACTCTTTGTGAAATAATTAACACGATTAAACGTCGTTTTACTACAAGCAGTGTACCTTGGTTGCCTTTCTGAATATTGAGCAAACATTTAACAGCGTGAATTTCGGAGTTACCAAGGAAGCCCTAATCAGAATATCCTTTGGGGGGTTACGAAATGGATGGTATCTATGCTAAAAATCAGGTTATTTCAATCCGATCTGGGAGATGGTCATTTGTCCAGATCTGTGGGTAGAGGGGCATCCTTGGGAGCGGGTGAAACCCTACGGATATAGGACAGGACCAATTTTTGGTTTTATATAAGAGGTGGAAATCTCCAAAAGATTAACCTCAAAGCTCACGATCCCCCTAGAGTATGGGATTTTTATCCACTAAAACCACCTGTCGCCAAGCTACGATTAAGATTTCTTCATCCAGCAGCTCTCTTTACACATTTAGGTATCGGTTTTATTGGGAGAAGACCCTGTGGTCCACCTCAGCACTTTGGCTTCGCTGAGGAACTGGTTGTTCCTCAGTAGCTGTTATTTTTAAGAATCCTTTATGTTAGCAAGTCGTTTGGCTTTACTCTTTTCAATAGTCTAATTATATCAACGATATCAGTCAATTCTTGGAGTTCATTTTTGGAACGTTTGTATGACCTTTCGGTTTCACTCTTTGGCACAGCCCCAGAGCTGGATGCCGTATGTCCATATGGGCCTTAGGACCTGTTTATAAATTAGCTGTTGGGGGAATTGCAGAATGAGCCCAATGCCGGTTTCCCTGTGTCATCATCAACGGCGCAACAACTCGTATCTGGTCTAGGCCTACCTTAATAAAGAACTCCAGACACCTCGGTTGTGCGCCGAGGTCCACCAATTTGATATCCCTAAAAGCTGCTTGGCGTCCTGACCTACGCCATCGTTCCATCTCAAGCAGGGCCTGCCCCGTCTTCTTTCTCTACCATAGATATTGCCCTTATAGACTTTCCGGGCTGGATCATCCTCATCCATACGGATTAGGGGACCTGGCCACGGCAACCTATTGAGCCGGATTTTATCCATAGCTTGACGGTCGCTCATAGATTTCGTCGTTATGTAGGCTACGGTTTCCCTCTTTAAGACGTGAACTTTGTTGTTCCACAGAGAGTGTAGCCTGTATCCTTTTGTCTTGTAAGATTAGATACATATTTGCTGAAGGACTCGTTTCTATATTGGTTAATTAAGGCCTTTAGCTTGTTTGTCAGAAAGCTATGGGCTTTTTTCTTTTGTGTTGTGCGGTTTCTTTGTCATAGTTTACGCAATGGATGGTATCTATGCTAAGACCTTGACCAGAACTGCGAGTAGAGAGACGCTCCAGCATCTCTTCAGTGCTTTTTGAGACCCTAGGGATATTAGAAACGAAGGACACGGATGAAGGTGGCGGTGTACGCCGATGGCTCGGTGATATTGATATTAGGGATATATCCCTCTGTTATCAGCGTGGTGCATGACGCGCTTGGAAAAGTGGAAATGGACTCTGGACTCGGCATAAATCTAATCAAAACGAAGCTGATGCTTTTTACTACCAAGACTAGGATAAACCAATTCCACTTCGCACAGCTAAACAGACAGAAATTGTTACTTCCCCGCAATGTAAAGATCTGAGTGTGATCGTGCAGTCCTGCTAGACACAGTGATAAGAACTTTGCGTTGGGTGGTTACAACACATTGTTCCTTGCCTATGGATTAAGGATGGTCTGCGAAGTCAGAACGGGAGCATTTTCAGATACGTACAGCGCTGCCGAATACAGAGATACTGAAGGTATTGGAGTCGTATCAATGGATGGGACATGGTCCAACCTTCAAGAATTACATGGTCACTTTGACCTCCTCTGGGTTCCCTGTCATTGGAACGTAGAGGAGAATGGGCACGCCCACGGCCTGACCCGGGGGAGCTCCGCAGTCTGCGTCCTGTTGGCGTTTTACTCTACAATTCATATTTCCTTTGCTAGGTAAACAATTCTTTGGCAAACTCGAAGAAACTTCTGCTTATTCGATTGGAGACCGGCTGTTTTGCTTACCCACAACCTATCTTCGAAATTGATTTTCATTTTCTCAGGCAATACTTTCAAATTCAGCAGTTTTGTTCGCTTTATTAAAGATGTAGGTTGACTAGAAGTGAATCACTTGATCCCTTTTAAACCTGTCCTCTTTCGGGGCCCAGTCGCATAAGCCAAATGTTTAGCTGGGGGAATTCCCTCCGTCCACCACCCTTTTGTCCGGCCTTGGACTGAAAATAAGTCCCAACAAACCAAGGTTGTCAGTCTGACAGGTTATCGCACTCTCCCTATCTGAATTAATAGGCAGAGCATAGAAAGTGTCGATCAATTTGTATATCTAGGAAGCGTGATTTCTGCCTACGGAACCGGCATTAACAGCGCTTGATCCGTTTTCGCTGCCCTGTCTTGAATCTGCAAATGCAGTTATCTCAATACTAAGATTAAGTTGAGGCTGTTCTGTGGTAGTGTGCATTCTGGAAGTAGCACAAGTAAAGTGAACTCTACTCAATAACATACCTGTCTGCGTCATACTATCAGGACTATCATGGCCTGACACTATTTCAAACGACCAGGTTGGTCGGTGCACAGGCTTACCACTCGTACGCGATGTAATAGGAAGACGGAAGTAGCAGTGGATAGGTCACACATTAAGGAAGGGTGACAAATGCATTGCGGGTATGCCATGCAGTGGGATCCACTCTTCCAGGATGATCGACGAGTGGGTCGCTCCTAGGGCATTTCGCGGAGAACAGTAGAGAAGGAGTGCGAGGGTATCGGGCAGTCGTTAGGGGAGCTTAAGGGTCTTTTAGGTATCCGCGAGCGATGGCGCGTAGATGTGGTAAACGCACTATACAGGGACTTGCGAAAAAAAAAACTGGAAGACACTTGGTCCCCCATTGATCTGTTTAGTCATCAAGGGGACCCCCGTCCCTTTTAAAAAACATCTGATATGGCTAGGAAGCAACCCCGTTCATTAGTGATGTTTACCAATTACTGTGCTAACGAAAAGAAAGAAATTCGGGATATATTTCCATTATTTGCTAAAATTTTGTGTTGAGGCAATACAACCAATTGTAGCCTTACCCCCTTTGTTTCTTTTTGTTGAGCCTCTGACTAAAAATATTCAGCAAGCTTAATTTGAAAGTGAAACAGTGGAGTAAATGCTGCTTTACAAGAAAAGGACCACTTTTTTTTTGAGTGAAAAAGTCTCTGATTTGAGTGAAATCCGACTTAATTTGAGTGATTTTTCAAAATATCATTTCTAAAGAATGCACGTATGTAACGGAAATTCTGTTCAAAATTGTTGCTTTTTGTTGAACCACTGGATTAATAATATTCTGCAAGCTTGAATTATGATGATACTGAAGTGAAATGCCGCTTTATGAGAAAAGGACCATTCTATTTGAGTGAAAACCTTCATATTTTGAGTGAAATACGAGTTAATTTGAGTGATAGTCGAGTCTTAAGTAAAATAATACTTCTAATGATGGATTTTCTACATATTTTAGGTTGGAAACCACACATATAATTCCCATTCAATTTATTTGTATCTTTTGTCGAATGATAATTTTTTAATGTTTTTATATTTTTTTCCAGAATCTTTTGCGTAATTTTCATTCGATGGTTTAAAAATAAGTTCTCTAAGCGATATATACATAAAAAAGAACAGGAAACCATCAGATGTGCTCAATGAAGAAACGTTAAGCTAATTGCAAGTTAGATTAATAAGCAATAAGGAATATATGAAAATTGTGAATTTTTTTTTGAAAATAAAATATATATACATATACCCCATACAAATATATCTAACTAAGAAGGAAAATCAACGAAAAGTGATCCAAGCGGAATCAACGTATTTTACGGTAAAGAAAACAAAAAAAAAGGATAAACACAGTGCCTAGTTCTTCTTTTTGCCTTCCTAGATTGTCGGAGAATTTAAAGAAAATTAACAAAAAAAAAAGAAGCGCGAGGAAAATACTTCGTATAAATTCGTAAAGATAATTTTTTTTAGTTAAGTTTTTCTTCACTAAAATAAATAATAAATTAAAGATTAATTAAAAGGCGGAGGACCCACTCTAAGCGAAATGAGAAAAAAGTGACCATAATAATAAGGACAGAGTCCAAAAGATAGTGCGAAAAGAATTGATCGTGATAAGAGGACAACACTCGAACGTAAGTGAAATCTGTTAGGATAATAGAGATACATTCTAAGGAGAAATTTATCAGGATAATAGATTTATTCGAGGGAAGGTGAAAAAAATATTAAAAATGAATGCATGAAAAACGTCGTCGTCGTCGGTCGGTTCTTTTTGGGGAATATAATAATTGTTTCCGTCCAATTTTTAGGCCCGGTTCGGTGTTATATATATATATATGTATAACTATTATAAATAAAATTTGTTTTTCGCATAATAAATAAATAAATAAATAAAAATAAATGATATATAAAATAAAGAAAGAAGCTCGAAAAATAATATTAAAAAATTAAAATAAAATAAAATAAAAAAAAATATACACAGGCAGGTGAGAAGGCAATAAAAATTAGCATTTCGTAAAGACAAATACTACAAGCCATAGCAGAAAAAGTAAATTTGAGTCTAGTTGAAGGTTTTGAAAGTAACATTTCATGGAAGAAAGGACGGTTTTAGGCCAGAATTTCGGGGAAAAGTAGGAAGTAGTGTTATATTCCAAATTGAGTTTGATACTTTCAAAATTTCGTTAGGGTTTTTTCGAAGATATGTATATATATATATGTACAATATATATATATATATATAAATTATAATTTAATATGAATAGGAAGATATTGCTGTTTCCTATGAAACCTCAAAAAATATAAGTCGATTAGAGACCATTTAAAAGCAAATCACATCAAAGTATCGCACTAGGAGTTTGGGTACAGTGCCGTGCCAGGGTTCAGCGTGTAGTGTCGCCTGAGAACGATATAGTGTGACGTCAGGATTATAGTGTCGCGCCAAGATTCAGAGTCAAAAAACAGTGTCGTCCCAAGAATTTGAGTAGTAGATTTAGGATAGTGTTAATTGTATAATTGTTAAAATATTATTTTCTAAATTTTTAAACAATTCGAAAGGCCATCGTTTTAATATTTGTGATCTAATGCGTTTTGTGCCCCTGTTTTTTTACAGAAATAAGGTTTTCCACAAGAAGAAGTTCGTACTTATCTGCAAACGTTTATAGTTTAATTTTATTTTGAGTGTTTTTCTATCTACATATAATAAATATAATATTTAGCAGAAGGTGAATGTTTTTAAAAGAGACACATTTAAACCTTGCTTGGATGCTATGTAGACCGAAGCAGGACTACGAATTTATAGCGAGAAAACGACAAAACGATAGTTTTATAATATTAATATCGATTTTATATCGTTGAAACTATAAACTGGATTGTTTCCTTTGAACTGGTGAAATATTTAAACTATAAAATGAATTGTTTCCTTAAAGATGAAAAATATCTGAAACTATGAAGCGAAGCATTTCTTTGGAAATAAAGAGAGAAATAAATGAATAAATCATAGTTGAAACAGATGATTGAGAAGAAAAGTGTAAACAGATTCGTGCCACTAGTCCGCAATATAACGTATTTCTATTATTATTATTTAAATTCTTACAAGCGTGCGTAGCATATGAACAACAAAAATAAAAAAAAAAACAAAACAAAAAAAAAATATTCTAAAATAAACTCAATTTATCAATATTATGAATTCTGGAGCCTTATATAATATTATGATTAAAAATAAAATAAATAAAATAAATAAAATATAATAAAGTCAATATAAAATTTCGGTATTCTCGCTGGAGAATAAAAAAAATAAAAATCGACATTTCCAACGTATGTGTGTATTATATATGCAACTAATCCGTTATGTGATTATCGCTAATATGTTTGTCGCCGATGTTATACCGGATCTTCCGAAATTGAAACTATCACCCTATTATATTGATATTTCCTCATTATCTCTGTTAAAAGAAGAGCAACAGTGGCCAAATAGCAAAAGCAATAGTAAAGTAGAGAAACTCTACTGGTTCTTATATCAGACACGTGAAGTGAGATAGAGTTGATATTAAAACGAAATTATTTTGTCATGCCAACGAATTTCAAAATCAAGCACCAAAAAAATCGTAGGGAAATCACCACTATACATTACATCGGTTACATTTTCCATAAAATTGAAATTAGTAAAATTGAAAACCAACGATAACAACAGTTTCATTCCCCCTTGAAAATGGTCAAACCACCGGATAGCCCAATCAGTGGCAGTAAGCATTATTATTCTTATTACAAGAAGCGTCGCAGTCAGGATTATCAAGATTGCCAGCGAGAGTATCATTCACATTTCAACAATAAAAACTACGAGAAACTTCATCAACATCAGCTTGAGAAAATCTACCAAAATCGTAAACGATATCCTTATCGAACGTGGAAATGGTTACAATTTTGCCGTATAGCATATCCAGGTCCATATTCAGGTCCTGGACCAGGGCCTGGTACCAATATAGGGATCATGCATCAAACAACCGCTTCATCAATATCAGCGGAAAATTGCGATACGCTATCAGCGCAAATAATCAACAAACCAGTGGTTATTATTGCACCACCAGATTTATCAATATCCTCGAGATGGCCCAAGGCACGAAGAAGGATACCAATGATGCCAACTGCAAGAAAAGCCAGTGTTTTTGCTTTTCGACAACAACAAAACCAGAAGAAATATCAACAACATCGACAAAGATGGATGTTTGGTCGGAACTTTTTATGGTTGCTTATTGTATTGATTTGTTTTGATAGTGGACCATTAGTGGTTGATTGTAATTTGACGACAGCCTTAGCGACACATACAACACCAACAGTTGATAGGAGAGGTAGCAACAGTAGGAGTAATAGTAGCACCGCATTCAAGCTGAATATGGTTAATAATTATACTAAATTTCTTAATAATAATAATGCTTATAACAATCGTATTAATATTATTGATAGTAGCGGTAAAATTGCTAATAATAACTCTAAGCATAGTATAAACGATTATAAAAGTCTATTGATATATTATAATGACATTTATACGAACACTAAACATAAATACAACCCTAATCAGTATAATAATAGCAAGATAAACAGCAATCGAAGGTTTAGTAACAGTAGAAGTATCTTTAGCTATAACATGAGTAGCAACAATAATTACCAGAATAAAAACAGCCTCTTCAACAGTGAGCTGAATGCAAATACCAATAAAAACTATAGTAAATACAAAGAGGACAATAATGTCGTTGATATCAAAAGCAAACCCCTAGTATCGGAACAATTCACGCCAACAGACTTTGAAATATCATCGACTACAATAACAGTGCCAGTATCCTCGACGCCCCTCATTCAAAGGGTCATCACCACATCAGTTTCGTCCCTAATCTCACAAAAGAAGAATTCTATGAAGGCTAGTCTGAATGCTATAAGTAACTTCAAAGCAGGCAAAATGACCTCTACACCTACAATGAAAGTATCATCAACAACACGAGCTAAAAAGTATAAACACTATAAAGATGACGGGAAAATGGCGGAGATGGAGCTTAACGAGAACCTCATCAAACAGCATCAACAGCAGCCAACAAGTAATAGATTAAAGAATAAACGCACAATAGAAAATAATAATTTAGAACAACCAAATAAAGTACATATAGAATGTGATGATGATATAAATCACCAGCAAAAACAGAATCAACATTTGCATCATCACCATCATCATCTTGAACAGGAACAAGAACAGGAATCACATCCTTATTTTCAACAACACAATCCTGAGACAAATGCTAATAATAAAGGGTATCATTCCCTTAGAAATCAAAAACAACACCACAGTATTCACCAGTCCAGTAATAACAATGAATATCAAATACAAAATCAACTGATGACGATACAAGGACAACAAGGCGATATTCAAAGGCAACGTGATACATTACAACATCAATATCATAATGATCGTCATTATCATCATCAAAATCATCATTATCATAGCAATAGTAATAGCGAACAAGGATCCTCATCGGTATCTACTAGCCAAACTAAATTATATGAATCAATACCTGTTTCTGAATCATCTTATCATGATAAAAGTTTACAATTAGATGATAATTATAAACGTTCGATTTTAGCTAGTATCAGTTGCCCAAATTGTTTATACAATATCAATCCCTATCTATCATCGGAATTATTTGATTCATCATTGATATCATCGACATCAGCGCTACTTTCATCATCATCGTCGCCCTCATCATCGTTCCCACAATCATCATCATCATCATCAACTATGCCATCATTTAAACGATATCAAACTGTGCAACAACCAAACAATCAACCAAAACAATTACACCAGCATCATACCTATCATTATCAACAACAACAACAACAACAACATCAACAACAACAACAACAAAACAAGAAACTGTTACACCAACGTCACAACGACGATCAATATTCGTCCTATGTTCCCAATAACAACAATAATCATTATATTAATCAAAAATCATCATTTCACACCAACAACAAAAAATTAAATAACAACCAAAACACTATTGATCATAATAACAATAATAATAATAACTTTCATCAAACGTTTCATCAATTCGATAGCGATCAAATACGTCTGGAATCTATAAAACATCAGATCCTATCAAAGCTTGGATTGAAATCAAAGCCCAATGTAACGCAAACACTGCCAAAACAATTCATCATGGAAACAATATATCGTGCTGAAAGTAGTGGCATTGATAATTCACCAATTCCAATTCAATTAAAATCTCAACAACAATACAAAAACAGTGAAAGTATAAGTGATAGTAAAAGAAAAAATAGTTTCAGTGATAGTTATAAAATTGATGATGTTGAAAGTGATGGCGTTTACATTGTAAGTGATGATAATAGCAAATATGATTATGATAATATTGCGAATAATTTTTTCTACAATGATTACATCAATTCAGATAATATTCATAGTAAAAATCAATTAAATCCAGTCAAAAATAATAATAATAATAAGAATTTAGTTTCATCATCAACATTGTCATCATCTAAATTTCTGTTGAACAGAAGAACTTCGAATTATGATAATGGTGAAAATAATGGTGAAAATAATGGTGAAATGCATAGTATTGACAGTGATTATGAAATTAATAGAAATAGTAAAACGAATCATCAAGAAAAGGATACCATTAAGTCAGTTGAAACCTTGCAATCGTCATTGTCATCAACAATGTCGTCTTCACCAGTTAATCCATCATTATCATTGGTCTCATCATCATCATCGTCATCTACACTTTCATCAGCGGAACAGGATGATTTTTATGGACGAACCAAGGAGATTATAACATTCGCTGAGAAGGGTGAGTAATTTTCATTGCTTTTTAAAGGTTCTCGTCTGATTTCTAGTTTTCTTTTTCTGATGGGGTAGGGACGAAGTAGCCTAGAAATATTGGTGTTTTGATGCTTTTCTTGCGTATGTTTCCCCATCTCATGTGATAAATCATAAACATGTCCGCAGCCACGTGGACGTACACCAACGCATGACATACATGTCACCAACACCAGGCCTTATACGTGGAATATTTCTCCCGCAATTACCTTCGCGGTCGAAAATGCGCAATGGAATTTAAGTCTCCTGTAAACAGTTTTCTCGCGTCTCCAACATTCCCATCTAGAATTGCTGAATTATTCTTCATGAAACATTTTCGAAAAGTACAAAAATCTATAAGAAACAATTGCTTCAAATTTGAACTACGTCCCCCCCGTCCATTTGACAGATTTTGTTAATCGGGCTTCTGAGTAGCATTAATTCTTGGAAGCACCTCTTCTTCTGCAAGCTTTTTTTTTCGGCAGCAGCATGGAAGTATTATTATTATTCTGTTAAGGGAAAGTCGCACTGCGTCCTTGAAGAACAATTGTGCCCCTTGCCTGTAACCGTTAGGAACTTTAGTATGTTCCCCACTTCCAGAAGTTTCAGCTTTGCATCTGGTATTAAGTGTTCTCCCAGATGTATCGACCTACTCTGCACAAGTGCCGGACACTGTCCCAGGACCGTGCATAGAGGTTTCGTCCTCCTCCTCACAGAACCTGCAGGCAATGTCCGTAGATATCCCTAGCTTCCCTAGGTGATAGTTCAGCCGACAATGACCAGTGAGAATTCCGACTATGATTCGGAGGTTCTTTTTGGTGAGGTTTAAGCAATCCTTTGTACGCATGGGTTCGTATCCCCCAAGAAGCACCCTGGACTGCTCCATCCCTGGTAGGCCCGCCCAATATAGTTCCCTCAACCGTTTCTCTTCGTTTCTTAGATTCATAGCCATGAAACCGTTTCTGATTCCAGAGAAGGGTTCTGGCCCGTGTAAAGGCATCCCTGCTCCCTTCTTGGCTAGTTCATCCGCTGCCTCATTGCCTTCCAACCCAGCATGGCCTGGAACCCAAAGTATCCAGACCTTGTTGGACGAGCCGAGTTTATTCAGTCTCTCAAGGCATTCCCATACCAGTTTAGAGTTCACCTGGTTGGACCTAAGTGCCTTGATCGCTGCTCGGCTAGCGGCGAGAATAGCTATGTTCTGCCCCCTGTAGTTCCTTTGCAGATTAAAGGAGGCACATTTGTCTATGGCGTAAATTTCCGCCTGGAATATGCTAGTGTACCTGCCCATTGGCTCAAAGTACATTTTCCTTGGACCAATGACACCGGCACCCGCTCCCTCTGCTGTGAGGAATCCGTCAGTGTACCAAGTAATCAATTGCTGGTTTAAGCCGTATGTCGCAGCCACGCTCTCTCAGTTTGCCTTGTTACTCCAACGTGTTTCAAACTTCTTATCGAAGTGAAACCTCGTTGTCATGTTGTCCCTCGGTATCAGTAATTCGGGATACCGCCTAGAAAGGATATCAATCTTCCTTCGATTTAGGCAGCTCCCCGCCTCACTCATATTCCCGGCCATCCTGAATATTGATCTCCTTGCCTGCATCTGTATGTACAGATGGAGAGGGGTTAATCCCAGAAGGACCTCCAGGGATGCCGTTGGGCATGTCCTCATTGCCCCACTGATACACAGGCAAGCCAGCCTTTGGAGCTTATGTAATTCCCTGGCTTGTGTGCTGAGTTGGGTTCTTTCTGCCCAGATTACCGCTCCATAGGTAATCATTGGCCTTACTATTGCAGTATATATCCAAAGTAGTATCTTCGGGCTGCAACCCCATTTTTTTCCTGCTATGGATCTGCAAGTCATCAGAGCCCTCGTGGCTTTTCGACAAGTGCTTTCTAGCATTTTGCCCATCCAGAGTGCCAGGGTGTTTTCCACTCCTTTGCGGCTCAGGGCATCCTGTATCTCTGTGTGCGATGTGTTGTCGAATGCTCCTTCGATATCCAAAAACGCGCACAGTGCAATTTCTTTTGTTTCTATGGCGTCCTGTAGTACCTCTGTCAGCTGACACAGAGCAGTTTCAGTTGACCGTCCTGCCCGGTAAGCGTGTTGACAGTGATGTAGGGGATTACGCTTTAGAACGTTAGTTCTAATATAGTTGTCTATGACCTTCTCCACCGTTTTGAGTATGAATGATGTTAGGCAGATTGGTCTGAAAGATTTAGGGTGAAAAGGATCCTTTTTACCCGCTTTGCCCGTCTCCATGCCCTTGGTATGTAACCCAGTGCTATGCTCCCCCTTACCACCCTCAGAAGAGACTCTAAGATAATTCCTAGGCCTCTCTGGATAAGTGCTGGGAAAATGCCATCTTCATTGGTTGAAAAGTTCCCACTGCCCATCTTAGCCTAGCTTCTGAGCATACCTCTTTTGCTATTTTCCAGCTCTCTTTCCATCCCCTTTTATTCGATGTTGGGGTGTCAGGCAGATTGAGAGGCATGGAATCTTTGAAAGGTACACATCCATGTGAGGTTTCAAACTAAAAACCACCTTCGGGGTCCGGTCTCCCTCCTTCCTGCCCTGTAATCACAGCTGGAGCAATACTACTCATAGAGAAGGAAATTGCGCCCTTGAGGTCAACCAGTTTCCAAGTTAGAAGACGTTGATTAAGACCTCTTGAAAAGTCAAACACTCAAGAGTATGAACAGGACTTGGGGGTCGGCCAGGTTCCAAGCTAGAAAATTTTGGCAAAAACCATTCGTGAAGTGGGATCACTAGGAGTGGAAGCAATCGAGAAAGGACATCCGATGATCTTGCTAGTCCTTATGTATTCCTCGGAGTCTTGAGTTCTTAGTAAAAAAAAATTGCGAATTCCTTGTCGCGTTTCTCGAGAATCTGGTTGTGGATAAAAGCCGCCTCAACAGGTTGCGGTGGGCGGGTCACTTAATCCGTAAGGACGAGGATGATCCAGCCCGGAAAGTTTATAAGGGCAATATCCATGGTAGAAAAAGAAGACGAGGCAGAACCTGCTTGAGGTGGAGCGACAGCGTAGGTCAGGACGCCAGACAGCTTGTAGGGATATCGAAGCCGAGGGGTCTGGAGTTCCTTATTAAGGCAGGCCTAGACTGGATACCGGCCCATCTCGTCAGTGAAGCTCTTATTGGGTAATTGATACCTGTCAATAAGGAAGCTTAATTCTAAGGGGGTTCAAATAATTTTCCTTCACGATTTGGGGTATTAAACTGAACATGGCAAGAAGAGGTCTTCTGGAAAGTTCCATTTTCAAGGGATTACCTTGGTTTGTGTCGTAAGAAACCAAGATTTCGGTTGGATATCACTTAAATCCTGTACCATGCAGCGTTCATCATACCTCTGTTGGTCCGTCCTTTGTCCCATTGGGTGTAAACTCCATTCGCTAAAAATTTCCTTCCTATTTGTATCACTTCTGAACCAATAGCCCAGTCAGTGAAGGGGAAAGGGGCTCTTATTGGTGCGTGGTCACGTAATTCGCGCTAACGAGAATTCACTTGCCAAGATTGGCCTAAACATCGAAGTCGATGGTAAGCGACCAAAAAGCCGGCCAAACAGCGGTGGCTTGATACACTAGATGGGGATTTGAGACCCTTGCGATTGCATGCGGATCAGGCTTTTGATAAAATAAAGTCGCGAAACCGATCACGACGAGCCGACCCCACTTGTGAACGGGACAAAGGCTGAAGAAAAGCAAGAAGTCTTGGGCTTTACCAGGTCCAGAGAAAGCGCTCTGAAAGCCTGCATTTTGCAGGGATTATTTCGCGAAAGACCCTTGTGTGGTATGGTCACTTGCAGTTAGTGACTGCCATTGAAGTTTACAGCTCTGGTTCCGCTTTCTAATTTTAGGAACCAATGCGTTGAATCGCGGTTAACACTTACTTACTTTTGTCCCCGCGTTTACAGAAAGAAGGGTACTGTCTCGTTATCCTTATGGGTCCACAACCATTGTCAACCTTCATTTACTTAGGCGAGGTATCCGACGAATTGGCAAGACAAGAGACTAACTTGGAGTTGCATAGGTCAAGAAAAGTCACCGCCAACCAGTGTGAATCCTTTGAATTGAGAAAGTTCTCTGATGTTTTCTCCCATCTTGCTTCTCTGAAAGGCGTATATTTGCACCTCGGACCCGGATTCTCTCTGTCGACTCTCTCCTTAACTGCATGATTTTTATGTCTCTGATGAGGTTCTGATTGTGATCACAAAATGTTGGGCATATCGAATGAATGGTCACAGTGCATAGAAATGCTTATTTATACCTCCTAAGCAACATCTAAAGCGGTGTCCGATGATAAGGCCTCTTGAAACGACCCTGCGAATGACTGTTTGAAATCGAGGGATGAGAGACTCAATCATGGTCTTCAAAAGATCCCCTGCAAGCTGACTATGCAGAGCTGAGGGCGTATAGGAATGGTAGGTAGGTAGGTATCAGTAGCCGCTCCGAGCCCAATTAGCACTCTGGTGCCCCGTTTTGATGCCACAATTTCCTAAGACCGTGACTGCTGTTATGAGAGCATGGAGGCAGAGTCCAGCTGGCTCGGATCTTCAGAGTCAGCCAGTAGCATTCACGAAGGAGAGCAGCTCTCCCACCCTGCAGCTAGAAATCCCTCTGAGGTCCCCAAAGAATGGTTTACTCAGTGCCCGTAGCTCTAGCTAGAGCTGGTTAATCGCAGAGAAACTGCATGAGGGTCTACGAATTTTAGGGTATGCCGAGCCTGGCAGCATGGTCCCCTATGGGCCAGTGCCCCATGCAGACCGCCGAAATCTTGAATGCATTTGCACGCGTCTGTTATAGGAGCTCTCGTGATCGAGCTATGTTATAAAAGGACCAAATCCTCCTTGACTTGGAACAGCTGGTAAGCCTTGCCATTTGAGTCCTGTGTCCGGATAGATGAGTGGTTGGAGCACAAGGCTGTTGTACGGAAGGTCGCTGTTCAAATTTGACTGGTGGCAGTGGAATTTTCATTTTGATTTGACGTCGGATATCAGTCGACTTAGCTGCGAATGAGTACCTGAGTTAAATCTGGGGCGAGCGCAATGCTGATCACATTGCCTCCTACAGTGCTATTGTAGTGTACGGTTACGGTCTTGAATGAAGTGCTCTAACACACTTCAAGGCCCTGATCCAATTGGATTGTTGCGCCAACGATTATTATTATGATCTGAGGCCCGGGGCTGCTAAGCAGTGCAAGTAGATTCCGCCCTTGACACCCGTCAACCAGACACCAACTGTACCCGCGAAAGGGCTGTCAAGGCAGAGTCCCGCCTGGCCAATCCGTCAGCAGGCTCATTCCTCTCAATGTTCCTATGCCCGGGAACCCAGAGGAGGGTGGTCTTGACCGTGCCGCTCAGACTATTCAGCGCGTCTCTGCACTGCCTTACCAGCCTGGAGGCTGTCGTTGCCATCCTAAAGATATACCAATTTGCGCGTTGGAGAGTTTGTTCTTAATTACTTGACCAAACCTTCTCCGGTCAATCCTCCTGGGGTCTCTGAGGGATTTGGAGACCAACTGTGATAGGCTTAAAGTAATAATATAATCAAAGAATGACTCACCAATCTCGTTGATTTCCGAGCTGCCAGAAAGCTTATGAGCCCTTTGATGGTTCGGTCTGCGTTATCCTCAGCATAACCTGCTTTCGTGGGGGGTTCATCAGTCCCCGCCGGCGTCCAGGAATTTTTCTCTCTAAGGAATCTGGTGGTAAGTCAATCGTTGTTCCCCAATATCATCTGCAATGTAAAGGAATTGATCAGGTAGGCCTAAAGAAGAGTCAGTTGTTTCATAACGAACGATAAAACATTGACAGTTTAGGTAAACGGATATAGAGGTAGATCTGGCTGACGACCATATCGCGTGCAGAGGTTCTTGTGGTTTCAATTTCAAATTGAGGACCTAAGACCGTGGATCGTGGTAAATGTAGATTTAGCTGGCAGTGATTTAACGTCTAGCCTAACTTGTGCTATCTCCAGATGACTCAAGTGGTTAGAGCGCCGAGTCCCCATAGCCGAAGGACTCGGTTCAAATTTCACATGGTGGCAGAGGAATTTGTTATCGTCACTGGATGTGGGACACCAGTCGACTCAGCTGTGGATGAGTAGGGTAATGTTCCCTGATTTGACTCAGATATCCAGGGAAGAATTTTTGGCCCCCTATATGAGGATGGACGATTCCGTAGCCTACATAACGACGAAATCTATGAGCGATACGATGACCGTCAAGTTGTGGATAAAATCCGGCTCAATAGGTTACGGTGGGCGGGTCACTCAATCCGTATGGATGAGGATGATCCAACCGGAAAGTCTATGGTAGAAAAAAAAAAGACGAGGCAGACCTTGCCTAAGAGGGGGCGATGGCTTAAGTCAGGACACCAGACAGCTTTTAGGGATATCGGATATCCTGTCCTGATGTCTGGAGTTCCTTATCAAGGCAGGTCTAGACCGGATACCGGTTGTTGCGACGTTGATGATGATGATTCAGGGATTGTTACGCCAACGATTATTATTATTATACTTTGTACTCAGTTGAGTCCCTAGATTGTACGGGACAGGCACAGCAGCTATGTGGTCAGATATAGATAGACAGCGTCTAATGAATAGCCTTTGCCTTGGACAAAACTGCAAGTTATATAATTTTTTCAACTCC
The DNA here is from genome assembly GCF_905115235.1 of Hermetia illucens. Classification (NCBI taxonomy): domain Eukaryota; kingdom Metazoa; phylum Arthropoda; class Insecta; order Diptera; family Stratiomyidae; genus Hermetia; species Hermetia illucens. The sequence continues at coordinate 11,756,273 of NC_051855.1, read as the reverse complement.
TTAACTCCTAAACAAAAATTTTCATGAACAGATTTAACTGGCCGAGGAGGCTCTTGTGGAAGTAATATCATGTCCAGATCCTTCTGGGTATACTTTTTCAAAGGGGGAATCCTAGTCGCAACGCTTAGAACCTATTTTAGGTCAATGTTCTATTGATGATTGATGATTATCCTGTCCGCAATTGCAATCATCCATGATTTTGACCAGGTTTGGAACCCGAAGGACAAAGTGGTGAGTGCGGAGCTGACGTACCCCTCTCAGCACCTTGGGGTGTACGCATAATATACTAAGGTGCATTTTTCATTTTAAGGCCTAAATATGATACTTAGGTCTACTACGACATGATGTACCTATATCGGATGTAGGGTTCACGGTGAGATTAAGACATTGGGACCTCGAACTGGATTGGGAACCTGCGTTCAGTGTAGACTGGGTACTACGCAACGAGACCCTGTTTCTGGTTACAAATTGAATTTTATGGTTAGAAGAATATAGCAAGGACTAGCATGAAATCCTTGTAATTTCAGAATATCAATAGTGGTGAAACTTTGAACATCTTTAATATCACAACTTTAGATATGTTTACGACGATCGCAATATTGTTTTTTCGGACTTTTGCGACACTTAGCCTAGGATTTGTCGGTAAATTGTTCGTGTTGGGTTTGTCCTTTTTCTTTTCTTCATCAGGCAGGAGGTTATTAGTTTACGACAGACTGACAGCAATGATAGACTGAGTTATCGGTTTATAATCCGCTTCAGTAACAGGGGATAGCTAATAAGCGAAATCTCTGTAAAGTAACCCAGGTTGAGTCGAATCATGTGGTATTCATGCTATTCGAAGGATATGTAGGGAAAGCCTATAGTTAAGTGTTCTCCAAAATGCCCTTTCGCAAGGGGGGCGATCTGGGATCTTTCATAGTTTTGTTCAAATGATAGAAAAGGTGGATCACAGATCCATGTCCACATGTATAAAATTGTTGAAACTCTAGATTTTTTATCTGATCCACAATTTACCTCAAAATCTAGGAATTAATTATAATTAATTAATAGTTTCTAGTTAAGTAATTTATATTAAAAAATTTATGATTAAATTAATCTTTTTCTTTTCGTAGAAATTAGAGTCTAAATGTCTAAATAAAAATTAAAAGAATGAATTTACTATTAATATGGATCCATTTTGATTGTATTTTGCATTTATACAAAAAATGAGAGTTTGTATATCATTTATCATTTATTTTATGTAAATTATTTATCATAAATTATTAAATAATTATAATTGATTCTCCCAAATAAGGTATAAACTATGCTTTTTATCTTTTCTTCGGTTCTAAGTTTATTTTTATATAAACCATAAATTAATTCTTGAAATTAGAAATAACAAAAATTAATGAGTAACAATTCAATAACAATTCATTCTTAAAATGTTTATTTCAATAATTCATTTTATGATTTATAATTCATTAATTCGTTTTATATTATTAATTTATTTTTAAAATTTTTCATATAACCTTCTATGGAAATATAATTCATGACACTTTACCTTTGATATAGTACTTTATAATATCAAACCATTTTATATAAATTTAACCAGAAACAAACTGGGCTACGTACAAAATCGTTACAATAGCACATAGCCTTTGTTTTCCTTATGTTAAATATGTAAATATCGATAGATTTGGTGGAAAAGATAAAAAGATTTTCCGATTTACTATATCATTTTAGAAGTCGTATAAATTGATATATAATACTAAAATGATAAATGATATATAAGACAAAGGGAAAATTACAAATTTCAAACTATAATTGAAGTTAGTTTGTGATTTTGAGACCTTGGTGGTTTCTGTTGCAATTTTTTTGTAAAATCCTAAAAACAACATATATTGAATCCAATTGGCAGAGTTGGAAGGTCCTTTTTAAGGTCTATTTTGTTCTATTTTTCATTTGATATTTTTTCATCTGGTTTTTTTTTGGTTTTTCCCTGCAGTGGATAATGTAAAATAGAAAAAACCAAATATCCTGAATTCATTCAAATAATTTCATCTGATTTTCAGATCCATATAACCATTGTCCTGTGGTGAAATTGCAACGGAAACATTTTCACACAATTTACTCGTCCTGAGGGTTAGCGAGTTGTAGTATTTTCATGTAGTCATGCATGTTATATAGTGCGTAGACCACTGCAGTCTATATTTTCAAATACCAGCTATAATTTGTCTCCTTCTCCCCTTTCTGTCTAATGTCATCGAAAAGAGGAACATGGAACCTTCTGGCCGTTCAAAAACTATTCCCAGTTAGAGTACTATAGAAACTTGGATGAGGTGACTTCAACAAAAAAGAAAACTCAGTAATTGGGTGGTTTTTCCTGTTGTATTAAACATTCAATCGTAAGTCCCGGCGTGTCCTTAAAGGACAATGTTTTTCAAATAACATAATTGTGACTAGGACTTGAGTCGAATGACCATTACCATACCATATGGAGTTGGACTCATGTTACGTCGCATGACTTGCGAACAGGACACACATATGTGAGAGGGAAAGGCTTAGATACGGGGGGGGGGGTTAGAGTTTGGCCCCTGAAACGACCGGCGACTACGACAAGACCACGACAACTTTACTAAGCAGGGTGGTTGCGCCATGACAATCTTGAATCCACCCAAGCTGCTATGCTCCACTTGTCGCCGAATCGCCCAAGGCGAATTCAAGTGGACAGCATTGAAAATGGATTCCGACTTGATCCTTTCTTCTGAATGGGATGCGACTTTGGGATGGACGATTTTCTATTTTCTCAGCCTTTTTATCCGAAAGGGTGCGAGGGGACTATAGATGAGTTTACGGAGCCATTCGATCCAACTACTCTTGCATGGTTTAGCATCTCTTGCTGCGATGGGCGAATAGACGGCTTGCGTATATCTTGAGCTTTTTTTCCTTTTTTGAAATCGACTGAAGGAGAGGGGTCAGCGGAAATGGAGTAATCAAGACAAGAATCGAACTATGAATTCCCGTCTAAGCAGTGTGGGATCGGAAGGATGAGGTTGAACCCTAATTTGTTGATAAGCCGGTTGGGTTCATTTATATTTAAATAATTGTTGTCCCCTTTTCAAGGATGCCATCTGACTGTCTATAGTCTATCAGATATGGATAGCCACGGGACTAGACCGTTTGCCATTAGCTCCCACAAATCTCTCTCTGTCTCTTAAGGGCCAAGCCAATGGACACAAATCTGAGAAAAAAATGGGAAAAATTCCTCTACACCACGAGGGAATGAAACTTCTGTGGCTTCGTCCTTGTCCTTCATCATATCGCTTTCCACTCTCCTTCCCAATTCCCTTACTCACATCCTTTTTCGAACTATAACTACACAAGACTATATGCGATAACTATACAAGATTATATAAAGTCCTGGTTGTGTGTTCTTGATGTCTATGCACAAGGGTTTTTAGTTGTGGCGTCACGTCGGAGCCAGAAACAATCGATCGTATCTGAATGTCTGAACATTTTTGGATAGAGAAGTTCCGTAGAAAAAAAAATGAAATGTCTAAGAAAAAAGAAAAAATTCAAAATGTCATGCCATTCCTACTGCTTACTAATCCCCCCTTTATTCCCTCTTCACATTCTGTATTTGATTCTTACCACTAATTTCCCAACCGTCAGAATGAGTGGGGGAAGAAGGGGTGCTACGACCATGAGTATTGTGTAGTTATGAATAAGGGCAAGGGGTTAGAATTGGATAAGGATGACGGCGATGATGTGCAATGAGTAGCTTTTTAAGTGTAAACTCACTCAAGGATTGACTAGCCTTTTTCCTGGAATTGTTTTGAGATTCTACAATGGTTAAATAGTAATAGATTGCATAATATAAAAAAAGGGGTGCATAGATGACACCCGAAATAAGACTGCGACATTGAGGGATGAATATTAAACAAGGCTCAGGCTCGGCACGGAGTGTTTCTTCCCTTTGAATGACCATGAGTAGGGTATACGTTTGAGGGTTGTATTTTGAATTATGGTCCCCTAGAGCCTGTTAAGATTGCTGAGAGTCGGTCAGAGCCTGTCAGGATTAGTGAAAGTCTATCCGAGGATATCAAGGTCAACTAGAACCAGCCAGAGTCCATGATTGCCCATTATTAGGATGAGTGGAGTGCAGTCAGGACCAGACGAGATTAGTCAGGACTCTCTAGTCCTGTCAATCAGTCAGTCATAACTAGTTTAGGACCAGTCGGATCACACAAACTGAATGGTGAAAAATGGTAGTCCTTTTTGGATTTCCTTAATTTTTTTTAACGAAAATTTTCTGACCCTTTTGTTAATAGAACTAAGACGCTAGGCTACTCGCCTCCTCTCCCTTTCTCACCTGGGTTTGCTTGAAAGTGCCACATAAAAGTACCACGAACAATCCAGACAAGCTAAGTCGAAAAAATGGCTGAAGGTTTGATCCAGGGAAGAAGTAACTTATTAGACGCTGGAGCAACCTCCCCGAAAGTGACTGTTCAGTGTCGCTCGCCCCCCCCCCCCCCCCCCCTCCCCCTATATCATGGATCTTTTGCACTGGAGGAGGCGCTACAAGTTTCCTTTAACGCTGCATATATGTATCTAGGTGATGCAGCTTCTGAGGTAGGGACCTTGCGGAGGTAGTTCTTGTGTTTGCTTTGCCGGTTCAGTTCGTTCGTTAAGAAGCGCTGGGATATTGGTTACGTTCGGGATGCATCATCAGTAATAATATGTGCATGCAGGCAGTAGGGGAATGGTACGAACGCAACAACCGTGACCCCACGTTGAGCGCCAACTCCGAGATGATGAGAGAACGGCGTTGCATCACCTTGGCACCAAGATAGTCACCAAGACTGTCAACCAACCAAAATCTCCCAACAGATTACAGGCTACACGAGATGCTGGAGCTAACCTGAATGTAAGCAGTTCAGTGAGATGAGGGCCGAGGTTCTTGGTTCTGCCAGGACACAGAGATTTTATCACGTGCCTTGATTCAAAAGTCAAAAGTGAGGTTGTGAAGTCCCGAGGCGGGTTGATACCGCCGAAAATTTCAATTCCAAAGGAGCTAAACTGCCGAACGGCCTAATAAGCGAGAGGACAAAACCATAAAGAAAACTATCGTGGCCGGGATGAACGGGGAAGGACTAGCCTTGAGCCGAGTGACCCCCGTCTTCCATTCTTCTTGATGGGGTGCCAGATTACATGGTGTTCCTGCGACGGCCCACCCCATCCTAAACGTTAGCCCCCTATTGCTGCCTATATATGCGTTTTGTGAGGTATTTGATCGAATCGATCGAATCCCAGACTAGGGATAGCGGTGACGGCACGGTCACCCTCCTAACTTCGACTAGGCCGGTTGAAACCCAAAGCTACGCTTCAAACCAGACACATACAAAGTCAACAAAAACGTGTCGATGAACTTTAATTTTTGATACATGCTCGGTCAATAATTTGAGCTAACTCCTCGGAAGACATTTAAAGGGTGGAGCTCTTAAGGTGAATCGACAAGGTCCATTCTACTTCTGTCTACATCCTCCACGCAGGCAGCTTGGAAATAATTTTAGCCGGCTATGCCGATACCGAGTGAAGTCCCGAGAAATTCAGGGTATGCTGTGACAAGAGAAAATTTACTATTTCCCTGGTCAGGGAAGCGGAGGATGCCGTAGATCGTAATGATTCCAGAACTGTGTATCGCGTCATGTGGTTGCAAATCTTTCTATGGTCCTGTGAATGACGTCAATGGTTGACTTTTCACCAACTGAGCTGAAGATGGAAAGAACACTTCACCATGGTTTGCAACCGTATTACATCTGGTGAGATTCGTCCTTTTGTGGATGCAATGGCTAATCATCGTAACATGCGGATACGGACTGTTCCTCCAAGCAGAAGAGAAATCATTTCGGCCATCAATGCAGTCAAATGGAGTAAAGCGGTTGGGCTTGACGGTCTTCCCACAAAGTTATGCAGATTTGCTGCTTCCAATCGTACGGAGTCCGAGACTTTTCCCGGAGAGTGGAAGAAGGGGATGATCGTTAAGATTCCAAAAACTGGCATACGTTTTGAGTATGACAATTGGAGGGGTACCTGCGTACTACGTACTTAGAACTCATCAAAGAACATCTCGAAAGCTTGGTTTCCGTTCTGGATCCTCCTGCATTGACCACATCAACACCCTACGGATCATTTGGGAACACTGCGTGGAATATGGACCTTGGAAAACAAGAACGGGGAATGTTTCTGGAGTGCTCTATGCAGGAGGGGCATTCCAGAGAAACTAATAGCTATTATGATGGCGCTAAATGTCACGTGATGCACCCAGGTCAAATCTCGAAGGATTTTGAGGTCGAAAGCGGAGTCCGCATCCTTTCACCGATATTATTTCTTCATGTTATCGGTGACGTTCTTTATGCTGCTTTGTCTGGAAAACGTGGAGGGATACTAGGGACGATGACATCTTTCCTCAAACACCTCGACTCAATAATTGTCTGCGTCGTGTCATTGGAGGGCGTTGGCCTGGCACTATTTCAAACGAACAGCTTGGTCGGCGCACAGGCTTGGCATTCGTACGCGATGTAATAGGAAGACGAAAGTGGCAGTGGATAGGTCACATATTGCGGGTTACGCCATGCAGTGGAATTCACTCTTCCACGATGGCCGACTAGTAGGTTGTCATAAGAGAACTTGGCGTAGAACAGTAGAGGACGAGTGCGAGCGTCTCGGAAAGTCTTGGGGTGGACCTGAAGCGCATTTAAGGTAACGGCGACCGATGGCGCGTAGATGTAGTTGGTGCGCTATACCACACCAACGCTCCGTTTCACATCACAGATGGGCCCGATTAATGCATATTTCTGGCAAGATATGTATCAATGGACCACCTAAAGGAGACCGTTAAACAGTAAAAAGTCCCTTCAAGTACCAATCAGTCAAGTAGGATAATAAATTCAGTTTCCTATTTTCAAATGCATTAAGAATAGGAACTAAAAGTGGAAACTCTGAATGGAAAACTCCACACTTCCTTTCCCGTGAGCCCCAATCCCCCTCCCCCCTCCACATTTAAAACTATGATGAGGATTAGGATGGAGACTGCCTACGAGATGAATTAACCTTTTTAACCCCGATATGTTGGTATTATAGTACCCAATAAACATCCCAGGCCGGGGAGATCCGAAAATGCACAGGAAGAACCTTCCCCCCACCACCCCAACCGAATGCAAGACGCGACCAATCCTTCACTTGAGAGGTGATTGTCTACTAGGCAAATGATCACAATTACAAGAGAAAGGTGTAAAGTTACAGTCCTACCTTTGCACTTGAATTGTTATTTGAGCAGTTGGAATCAACTTTCTCCCCCAATGCCATCATTATCCTGTTAGTCGACTGGGATGTTTACGAATCCAAATAGTAATGCAACCGAGAAAGACCCTATCCCTCATCACCCCCCACTCCTGGGTCATATAGAGAGACTGCATGTCAGCAGTTAAGGACTAAAACCAAAATGTTTACAAGTGTAAGGGTGTTAACATAGGAAAAAGGACAAAAGGTAGGATGATAGGTATAAGTGACAAGTCTCATCAACGCAGGGGTGAATTGCAGACAAGCGATACAAACGACGTAAAATGAATGTTACATGCGGAAGATTCCCCCCCCCCCCCTTAAGGACCGACGATGGGGTTAGATGAGATGATAAAAGTAGCACTTACTCATGTCGCGACATAACCACTTGACACAAACTTTTATATTCTGACACCTAACCCGAAGGGGATATCCTTAAAAATTTCTTTTATTAACGTCATTAATTGCCACACACATGCCAAAGCCATGGCGAGACTTAATTGAGGCTTCTGCTGATAAATGGCAGTGTCTAAGGTGGTTGAAAGGGGTCGGGATAGGTAGCAGTGTCGAAGTCCTCCAGGGGGTTGTTTTTTTTTGAAAAAGTGCACTATGCCACTTGAGCTCTCTGCGACGCGCGACCTGTAGAGAAAACTACTAGATTTTCCCAGAGCTTGTCTCAGGATGGAGGGAGGTAAGTGACGGATGCTGGTAAGGATGCTAACGTGCTGCCAAGGGTTTCGTAACCTAGCATTTCTTTTCAAAGTTTTTCCTTTTTCTTTTACGGAAGTCTCGCATTGAATCCTTGGATATGTGGTGGAGGCGACAATTAGTAGAAGAGCCCTTGACAGGCTTATATTTTTGAGTTCAGTTTATGTTCTACCGTAACACAGGAGGGTCGAATAAGCTGTTCAAAGTCTAGACTGTCAAATTGAGATGGTGTTGGTTTTATTGGTAAAGTAAGACGACCAGATAGAATGCATGTTCTTTGGTTTGTTTTACTGCCGTTGACATTGAACTTAATCGATTGATATGGATTCCTGAAGTATGGCAATAGGATGGTGTTGAAAGTTGAACTCTATCGATTGGTTTCGGAATATTTTATGGCTAAGGATTCGTCCTCTTGTGAAAGTGAAAGTGAATATCACTTGTTGTAAGTGACTATGACTACTTTCGAGATTGAACTTGAAGTAAACGGTCCTTTAAAAGGTCCTTTAAGGTCAGGCCCATTGTACTATCCTATCTCCTTGAGATAATTACAAGCATCCATTACTGTGGACGGGACTTGAACTTGGGGCACGAGACTCAGTTGACGAAGTTCACATCTGAATCACCACGGCTATCATAACGTTTGGGTGAGGACTTAGAAAACCTCAGAACTGCAGTATTCGCCATTAAGGAATAGTTTGGTAGTCAATTTTTAAATGATGAAACTGAAGAAGGCTCTTCCTTTTTTAGTTACAAAATAGAATTCGCACCCACTAAAACCGCCCCCACTCTTCCGACCCTTCCGGCGGGACCGCCGCGAAGTAATACTTCGCGGGGGAGGCTCTGCTTCGCTACACCAGCTCGTCCATGGCGCGTCTCCGTCGAACCGCCTTCCGAGCTCGATCCAACTCCAGGAGTTTTGTCTGCCTCATTTGCCGCCATCCAGTTTTCCTCCGACTTCAGCATCTCTTCCACCAGGTTGGAGGGCTCGATGTCCGCCTCCAGCCTCCTTTTCTCCTGCAAAAATCTGGGACAACGAAACATAACGTGCTCCGGGTCCTCGGCTGTAGCACCGCACTCAGGACAGTTGGGAGACTCGTCCAACTCGAAGCGATGCAAGTACTTCCTATAACCATCGTGTCTCGTAAGGAACTGTGTCAGGTGGTAATTCAATTCTCCGTGCTTTCGGTCGACCCATTTCTCGATACACGGGATCAATGTATGGGTCCACCGGCTCTTGTCGGAGTTATCCCACCGTTGTTGCCACTTGCTATCCAATTCTCTCCTGATGGCTTTTCGGAAATCCGGATTCATCTCGGCTGGATTTGCCTTCTGTTTTCCGTAGAGCCAGTGTGCCCCGCTCGCTAGAAGATCTATAGGGATCATTCCCGCGATAACACACACTGCGTCCGTCGACGCCATCCTAAACGCGCTGCACACCCTTAGCGCAATTGGCGGCATGTCGAACTGATCTTCCTCCGGTTTACAGCGTGTTTCAACGCTCCCGCCCAGACAGGGGCCGTGTATAGCAGGATCGACTTCACCACTCCCGCGATGAGTTACTTGCAACTATACTTCGGCCCTTCCACGTTAGGCTTCATCCTTGCAAGGGATGAGCTGGCATTTGCTGCCTTCTCCCGCGCATAATCCAAGTGTCACTTGAGAGTCAGCTTGGCATTGATCATCACCCCCAGGTATTTGACAACTGCTTTTGAGACGACCTCACGATTACCAACCCAGACCCAACCAACCAACCCCGTGTTGTTCTTCCTGCGGTTGGTAATGCAAACGTCGTCGTGGCATGGTAGCGTCGCATGCTTCGATTACACGCAGAGACAGCTGTGTGACCCTTTCCACCGCTGTTCCATCCGGACCATGGGCTCCCTCCAATGCCGCCAGGAATGTCTCCTCCAAGAAAGCTCCCACAGACCGCTTTAGCCTTTTTATCTCCAGAGCGTCGTTGATTGCTTCCTCGGATTTTGGTGCTGAGGAAGATGGCCTGGTGGTCACTGTGGGTGTAGTGCTCACTCACTTGCCAAGCCATCTCGCTAACCAGTGAGGTGCTAAAAAATGTCAAGCCAACGATCGAAACCGACCTTCTACCTCGAAAGGTGGGCACGCATCCAACAGCAGAATTTGACCTCTGGTGTTCGTCGATCGCGCGTTGAGACCGCCCACAATGATTTTAGGACTGCGGTCTCGAGTGTCCAACACCAGACTGTCTAACATCTCCTCATATTGTGCTAAGGTAGCACTAGGAGGAGCGTAGCAGCTGTAAATATGTGGACACCGTTGACATTCGCCCTTATAAAACCGGCTGCCGGGGGCCATGACTTCCTGAATGGTCTGTCTTCCGCACGCCCAGATTGGGGCGTTGCCAGACGCATCCACCACCCAAGTTGCACTGCCGTCGTTTCTGTACGGCTCGCAAATTACCGCGACATCCACATTCGACTCCCGAATGGTTTGCGAGAGCAGGTCCTGAGCTGCCTCACAGTGATTGAGATTGATTTGTATCAATCTCATTTGCCTGTGTGGTTCCGCTCCCGGTCGTCCACGCCCTCTTTCCCACCACACAGCATACACCATGGATCTCCGGTGCAATCTTTGATGAGGTGGTCCTCATCCCCACACTTCCTGTAACTTCTCAACCTATCATGCTGGCTAGTGCATGCCGCCGAAAAATTGTCGAAATCGAGGCATCTGAAGCATCTCTTTGCTCCCTGAGCTTGCATACGACCCAACCTATTCTTACTTTGCCCGCGGTAATCAGCTTAATAGCTGATTACGCCGGCAAACTAATAATAGCGGTCTGTGTGCCGCCATATGCTTTCTTCATCCTTTTTATGGCACTCTGGTCTATATCGCTAAGGTTGAAGTGTTGCTTTAGCGCAGGACAGATGTCCTCCCGTGAGGTGACCTCATCTAGGTCCTTGCGTTCAACCACTATCTCCTGCTGCCGAGCTTTTACCTCAGCTTCCTCTCCTGATTCCTTTTCCACCTTGCCGCGGATGTTATCGGCCGATTTGTCGGCGGATCTACTTAGTTCTAGCATCAGATCCCCTCTCTGCGTTCGTATCAGGCGGACTACTTACACAGTTCCGGGTCTGATTTAACTTTTCGAAGGATGTCGGCATAGGACATATTTCTCTTCTTGGAAATAATTATTATTTCCGGGCGGAGCTTCTTTTTGTCCTTTTTCCTCTTGTTGAGAGGTGAGTAATCCATTGTTCAGGCCTCCGAGCGTTGGTTTCTCCCATTTTTGCAGGTGTTGTGGCTGCAATCGTGAGATTACCGACTTTCGCGGGTACTCTCGCCGGCTCCGCCTTCTTTGGTGAAGAGGATTTTTTCTTTTCCAGGACTTGCTGCGGTCCTAGAGGCTCACTGGTACCGTCTCTAGTCCATTTCCCCGTTTTCCCGCCTGCCTTATCTTGGGGAGGCGTCACCTGTGTTTGCGTTGTGACCTCTTGCCACCTGACGCTTGGGAATCCTTTTCTTCAAGTGCCTCGATAGAAGACAATTTAATGCCACTTATCAAGGCTCGAATATTTTGATTGATATTCCACCTCATCTTGATGAACTCGCACAGTTCATTTATTCGTTCCCCGAATGTAACGAACGCCATTCCGGTGTGTTCCCATTTACTTTCGCGCCTTCCACCACAAGGAATGATGTCGATCAAGGGACTATTCATCTTTCAGACTACCAAAGGGGATCATTGTCATCGGTGGTGATCTCCCAAGTTTCGAACTCCTCCTAAAAGGATCCGGTGTGGACCTAATTTCCACTCCACGATTATCTCTTGTAGCATTAGATGACACAGTAGCCAAGTTTCCCACTACTGAGGCACTGCGGTCTCCCAAGCTTCGAACTCCTCCTAAAAGGATCCGGTGTGTACCTAATTTCCACTCCACCATTATCTCTTGTAGCATTAGATGCCGTAGTAGCCAAGTTTCCCACTATTGAGGCACTGCGGTCGCTGGATATCGACGGCCGGGAGCCCGCTTGCTCACTCCCAAAAACCGCCGGCACTGGGTTTCCGAAGTCCTGCACCGTAAGAAAACTTCCTTTCTCCTCCCCCATATTTGGTTTATTTTCTGGGTCTGGGTCTGCGCACATCTCGGGATGCACGAAGGGACGCGCCTGATGGGAGATTTGGCAACTCCACATAGGTCCAGAATGTGTTAACAAGGATATTTTGTGGCATAGGCAAAGGTCTTATCTATTACACATTTCGGCTATCGGACATTCACAAATAGGAGGATGAAGGTTAGGTCCATGAAAAAGATGAGGAGACGAAAAAAGGAGGCAAAGTTTCGAACTGGTCCCAAAATCATTCACTGCCCTACCTATAATCTGAATGGTTTATCCTTTCGTCAACCACCTGCGTTCGACCTTGAATTGTCCCCCTCACGGTTGAAGGAGAGGACCGGAAAGGTTTCGCATTAAAACATGTCCTTGCACTCTGCAGATGACCTTACCCATTTACATAAGCATAAATCTTTGGAGATGGTCAGAGTTTGGTGCTAATCCGAAAGGACTTCACAGGCTGATATTCAGGAAGGATCTCGAAGGAAAAGGAGGAGTGAGAGTGAATAATTTTTTGCAGAGTGTTAGGAACTCGCAGGTTATCTTTGCAGAGAATCTGATGATATCCGAACCCACATACAGATGAGCAAATCCTTCCAGGACATTGGAGCTGATCCGGAAGGACTACAGATATCAAGGACATCCACTCACCCAGGTGCGGAACAGATTTCGAAAGGCAATAAATGTGTGCAATTTGACGAAGTCGTAACCCTCTTACATCTGACGTCTCTTTTCGGGATGCCAGGAAGTTGACCCCAAAGGACATCACTATATTGTGAAGTCCTTTGGGGTCCAATTATTATGAACAATTCCATTAATAATGCAAATAATGAATCACGCGTCTAATAGTCACAGAATTTCATTAAGCCCAACACCAACCCCCTCCCCCCCCCCATTTCTAATGCTCCCAACTCAACTGGCTTAGATAGATTATGTAACCAGCAAGGGAATTTCATAGTTGAATGACGATGCACTGGTTTGTTGTCTCCTCCCCTCTCGTCCGCTTTAATTCCAAATGGCTTGATGACGGGGGGATGCCTGCTTGTGTATGGCTTTTTTGGTTTGTTTTGTTTATGTATTTCCTCCCTCGAAATCGCGCGTTGGAATACCTAATCCTGAGGGAGGATGTGGGGTTTCCGGTATAAGTTTCGCATTTAGGAAGCTCTCCCGTCAGCCGCTCAGAACTTTTGCAACCTAAGATAGATTTGTTGAAGGGAAAAGTACTAGCCAGGACGGTGGATGATAGGGGGTTGATGTGCAAGGGTTGTACGCCGAGTATGGGACTAGTGATAACAGCTATGAAAACACACCGGGTACTTAATGGCTGTCTTAAATCCAATCGCCGAGGGTATCGAGTTACGGGCAAAAGTAACCTTAGATAGGGTGGCGGCTAACGATAGGGATAAGTTTCCGATTTCAGTTTTTTCCAGCCACGTTGAGCACCTGATCCACACTCGGTAATGACGCTATTCTTCTTTCGCGTTGGTTCGCCGGTTTTTTTTTTGCATCACGCAGATAAAGGACACGTAGGCCATTGAAGGTGGAAGATGTGTCCCCATGGGGGTGAATGTTTTGGGGTGTAGAATTCGCATGACTGATGGAATGCTCATGAGTTGACATAGGTGGTTTGATTTAAATAGGAGATGTTCCACATTTTTGTTGTTTGTCCTAAGCCTAGCCATGTACGTGGGGGTTTATGGGGGTTTTGGAGGCGTGGTGGTCATTAATTGGGTATCATTCGGATAATACGTTAGTTATGTTTAAACGGCGCCACATTTTAATTGGATACGTACTCACATTTAGCGTATATTGCCTTAAGTCCTCCTCCCCCCCACCCCCCCTCCTCATTGTGTCGTGCCACCGTTTACGCTGTCTGGCCAATGTCTGGTTGATTACCGCAAGCAGGGCTGCTACCGTGTTATGAATGATTTGATGGGTGGGAGAGGCAGAGTGTCGTCATATACATATGTTTGTGGATGACATAGAAGGGTGGTAGTTGGGACGATTTTTTTTTTCTGGTTGTTTCACATGTGGGAGTAACGTGGGTAGGCAAAGGGGATTATAGGTAAGCTGTTATTTAATTGGATAGTATTTAAACGGGGAGCTATCTGTTTAAGGCATTTAATAGAGCGGATTATTTATTCTTTCGACTTTGCTCTTTCTTGCTTCACAGGTTCGGCTTTTAGGCAGAGATTTGTTCGGTATTATTTATTGTTGGTTGTTGTTGACCAATGCGTGGTTGTCCAATGGATGTCATGTGTGGGAGAATATGGTTTCCTTCTCATGTTCTACCACTTCACTTACTTTGATTAAATCAGATTCGGTTAATCGAGTAAGAGTGCGTAGGGAACTGTGATGATTTGAATACTTGAAGAGGGGGGGGGAGGATGGGAGACTTATGGCGTTAGATAGAATGGAATGAGGATTTTTGGGGATCTCTTCCTAGAGAAGTGGACACTTTTAAGAGCGCAGTGTCTTCAATGATGCAATTTGATATATGCGGATTCGGTATTCTAGACTTAGAACGTGGAATTCACAAAAGCAATCCTCAGGAGTTTCCAGGTTTTGAATTCAGGGACGATATTAGTTCTTTTATCCTACAGTTAGGAATTCACTGTTTCACTGTTCTCTGGTAACCTTTACCCATTCTCTGCTGCCTAGTGAGGGTAAAACTTTTATTTTGAAAACATGTACCCTATTTCAGGAACCGTTTGTGACACGTGTCGTGTGAGTTCTCCCAGATGCCACGACGTTCTTTGCCCAAGTGCCTTACACTGTCCCAGAACGTGTATAGAGGTTTCAACACACTCCGCACAGAACCTGCAGGCAACTTCCCTAGGTGATAGTTTTGTCGACATTGACCAATGAGAATTCTCAGAATGATTCTAAGGTTCTTCCTGGTGAGGTTTAAACAGTCCTTTGTGCGCTTTGAGTTCGAATCCTCCAATAAGTACCCTGGACTGCTCCATTCCTGGTAGGCTCGGCCAGTATAGTTTCCCCAGTCATACGAGTTTAGAGTTCACTTGGTTGGACCTAAGCGATTTGATCGCAGAAGTCAAAATAGCAATGTTATGCTCCCTGTAGTTCCTTTAGGGATTAAAGGAGGCACATCTGTCTATTGTGTGTATTTCCACCTCGAATGCGCTATTGAATTTCCCCATTGATTCGAAGTAAATTTTCCTCAGGCCAATAACCCCGGCACCCGATCCCTGTGTTATGAGGGATCGGTCAGTGTACCAAGTAATCAGTTGCTTGTTTAAGTCGTATGTCACAGCCACGCCCTCCTAGTTTGCGTTGGTAATCCAACGTGTTCCAAACTTCTAATCGAAATGAAACCTCGTTGTCATGCTATCCCTTCGTATCAATAATTCAGAGTTCCGCCTATAGAGAATATCAATCTTTAGGCAGCCCCACCTCACTGATACTCCTGGTCATCCTCAAGATTGCCCTCCTTGCCCGCATCAGTATGTGCAGATGGAGAGGGGTTGGTAGGTAGGTATCAGTGGCCGCTCCGAGGAGCCCAATTAGCGCTTTGGTGCGCCGTTTTGATGCTACAAACTCCTAAGACCGTGACTGTTGTTATAGAAACAGGGAAGCGGAGTCCAGCTGGCTCGGATCTTCAGAGCCAGCCCGTAGCATTCACGAAGGAAAGCAGCTCTCCGACCCTGTAACTAGAAATCTCACTGAGGTCCCCAAAGAATGGTTTACCCAGTGTCCGCAGCCTGACTCGAGCCAGAGCCGGGCAATCGCAGAGAAAGTGCATGAGGGTTTCCCTTCCTTCTCCGCAGCTTCGGCAATGCGAGTTGTAGGGTAAGCCGAGCCTAGCGGCATGGTCCCCTATGGGCCAGTGCCCCGTGCAGACCGCCGTAATCTTGAATGCATTTGCACGCGTCTGGCACAGGAGCTCTCGTGATCGGGCTATGTTATAAGCGGGCCAAATTCTCCTTGATTTGGCACAGCTTGTAAGCCTTCGCCATCTCAGGCCCGGGGCTGCTAGGTAGTGCGAGTAGACTCGGCCCCCGACAGCCGCCAGCGGAACACCGACTGTGTTCCCCGAGGGACTGCCAAGAGCAGAGCCTTGCCTGGCCAATCCGTCAGCCCGCTCATTCCCTTCTATGTTCCTATGCCCGGAAACCCAGAGGAGAGTGATCTTGAGCGTGCCGCCCAGATGGTTGATCGTGTCTCTGCATTGCCCCACCAACCGGGAAGATGTCGTCGTTGAGTACAAGGCCTTGATGGCCGCTTGGCTGTCGGTCAGAATGGCTACGTTACGCTTGGGGCTCGAATCACGCTCCAGCCATCGACAGACTTCCAATATCGCCAGTACTTCCGCCTGGAATACACTGGTGAAACCTGGGAGACCATACGACTTGAATACACCGTGTCTATTCGAGAAAACCCCCGCGCCGACTCCATAGGCCGTAAAGAATACTGTGTCATAGTCTTGCAACACGCCGCCGGTCTTCCACTTTGCCCTGGTTGGAAGGTCCACAGCAAAGTTTCTCGTGAAGTTCAGCTTGCGTGTGACATAGTCCGTGGGGGATGCCCAGATTGCTCGAGGTATTTCATCTAGAATGTTGCTGTGGCCGTAGGACTTCGCTGCCCAGCATCCGGACTCACGTAGTCTGACGGCACTGCACGCTGCAACATATTTGATGTGGAGGTCAAGAGGGAGGAGATGCAGGAGTACATTGAGAGCATCTGCCGGGCAAGACTGCAGAGCCCCCGCAGCACCTGCACACGCGGTTCTTTGAATCCTATTAAGCTTCGTTCTATTGTATTTCTTCTTCAAAGCCTGCCACCATACAATAGATCCGTACGTCAGGATCGGACGCACTACAGCGGTGTACATCCAGAGAACCATCCTCGGCCGGAGACCCCATTTCTTGGCAAAGGTTCTCTTACAGGCATACAAGGCTATACAGGCCTTCTTAACCCTCAGTTCTATGTTCAACCTCCAATTTAGCTTAGGATCCAGGATTACACCCAGATACTTCACATTCGAGGAAAGAACCAATCTTTGTTCATTCAGCCGTGGTAGATGGAATTCAGGTATCCTTGTCTTGGTGGTGAATAGCATCAGTTGCGTTTTTGTTGGGTTTATGCTGGGTTTTTGTTGGGTTTATGCATCTTGCGGCCCACAGGCACACCTTTCGCAACGCTCCTTCCATGATGTCGCTCATAATGGACAGAAACATCCCAGATACTAGTATCACCAAGTCGTCGGCATACGCCACCACCTTCACCCCGCTGCTGTCTAATGTACGTAAAATTTTGTCCATTACTATTAACCAGAGCACCGGTGAGATAGCACCACCCTGGGGCGTGCCTCTGTTCACAGCTCTGGTCAAGTGGTTGCCTCCCAGATCGGATTGGATTATCCTGGTACTCAGCATGGATATAATCCAATGCGTGAGATACCCCTCCAATCCAATACCGGTCAAGGCTTCCTTGATGGCGTTGGTACTGACGTTGTTGACGGCTCCTTCTATATCCAAGAAGGCAGCAAGGGTATACTGCTTGTACTGCAGCGACCGCTCAACCGTGCCAATTACCTCGTGGAGGGCAGTTTCTGTAGATTTTCCTTTGAGGTAGGCATGCTGGGACTTAGAGAAAGGCGTTCTCTCCATAATCGTCCTTAAGTGAATGTCCAGGACGCGTTCTAGGGTCTAGGGGTCTAGGGTTCTAGGGTCAGAAGAGGGGTTAATCCCAGAAGGACCTCCAGGTCCTCATTGCCCCACTGATACACACACAAGCCAGTCTTTGGAGTTTGTGTAGCTCCCTGGCTTTTGTGCTGAGTTCAGTTCTTTCTGTCCAGATTACCGCTCTATAGGCCTATCGTGATGCAACCCCATTTGTTTCCTGCTATGAACCTGCACTGTGTGATATCTCACAGTGAAGCAATTATAGAGGTATCACGTTGCTGAGTACCATCTATAAGATACTCTCCTCTATCTTGCTAGGCCGGATAGCCCCATACACCCAGAACATCATTGGCCCATATCAAAGAGGCTTCACTCCAGGCAAATCAGTAACAAATCAGATTTTCTCTTTGCGGCAAGGGATGGAAAAACTGTTGGAATATGGACAACAGTTGCACCATTTATTCATCTACTTTAAAGCCGCCTATGATAGCATAGCCAGGGTAACTATCCCGACGAAATTAATAAGACTGACTAGGCTGACCCTGACCAATGTGCGAGGCCAGATAAAAGCAGCAGGATCACTCTCAAGATCATTGGACATCAACAATGGTCTACGACAAGGGGATGCCATATCATGCGTCCTCTTTAACTTGGCCCTGGAGAAAGTGATCCGTGATGCTGAGGTAAATGCAAGAGGTACGATCCTCTTTAAGTCCACCAACCTACTAGCCTATGCTGACGATATCAACATCATGGGAAGAACAATCGGAGATGTACAGTCTACCTTCATCCAGATCGAGCAGGCGGCGCAAGATTATGGCCTGCACATTAATGAAGGTAAGACGAAGTACATGGTGGCAACGCCAGTGCCAAAACCAAAAGAACGAACAACATCGAATTGCACTGATCAGACGAAAACAATGAAGACAGGAGCCTAAAACTTTGAGACCGTTGAAAATTTCTCCTATCTAGGGTTGAAAATCACAACCGATAACAGCTACGACGATGATATCCGCGCTCGGTTGTTGGCAGCCAATAGAGCCTATTTGAGGTTACAAAAACTGTTTCGCTCGAAACGTCTCACCATAGGGTCAAAACTTTTACTGTACAAGACTATGATCACGCCAGTCCTTATGTATTCATCGGACACTTCTTAGCAAAAAAAAACCACGCACTGTTGGCCGCAATCGAGAGAAGAATCCTCCGAAGAATTTTTGGCCCCCTGTATGAGGATGGACGATTCCGTAGCCTACATAACGACGAAATCTATGAGCGGTTGTGGATAAAATCCAGCTCAACAGGATACGGTAGGCGGGTCACTTAATCCGTATGGATGAGGGTGATCCCACCCGAAAAGTCTAGAAGGGCAAAATCTATGGTAGAAAAAGAAGACGGGGCAGACCCTGGCTGTGATGGAGCGATGGCGTAGATCAGGACGCCAGACAGCTTTTAGGTATATCGAATTGGTAGACCTTGGCGGCGCAAAACCGGGATGTCTGGAGATCCTTATTAGGCCTAGACCGGATACCGGTTGTTGGGCCGTTGATGATGATAAGGGGAAGCCTTTTTTAATAGCATTATTTATTCCTTATAACATATTGTGCTCAGAGGGAGAAACAAGTAAATGGCTTACCTTACGCTTAAAACTAGAGAAGGAGACAAAGTCATAGGACCCAAGCTGTAGGGCGTTGTAGAACCGGCATAGCCTCGAGATCAGGGAGTGAAAGTAAAGCTCGAGCTCTGCGAAGGGTACTTCAAAAATGTCTGCACTATGTGTGTTATGAGAGACGGTGCGGAAAATAATATCCGAGTTGACAGAGCAGTCCATCAGTCAATTGCCGAGCTAGAAAAGAGTAGACATATCAAGGAAGAGACGGCGTTGCTGCAGGGAGGGGAGGGTGCAGAGACGTGACGGATAGTCAACCCGTGGAAGGTTCTTTTTGTAAAACAGGGTCCGGGTGAATTTGTGTTATACAACTTCAAGAGTGCGAAAGTCACGGATGCGGGGGGGGGGGGGGGATCGACTACAAAGCAATATTCAAGGATGTTTCTGACAAGGGAGTTGAAGAGTCGAGAGGAGGGCTGAATTGAGGTCGGAGGAGGAACGTAGGTTAAAACCAGACATTTTGATGATGTCAACGAAGTGGGAATTAAAACGAAGTTTGTCGTCGAATATTACACTCAGGTCTTGGAAGGAGGTCAATAGTGAAAGAGGTTGTCCACTAAGAGAGTAGCAAAAGGATGTTGGGGAGGGTTTAAGCAAATCATTTTGATCTTTTTCAAATTTTTGGTTGGATAGGTTCCGAGAACGAGAACTGTTTCACCTTTTGGAGTACAGATTTTGAGTCAGGAATAAGATCATTTTCGAAAAGCATTAATTAAGCCCTTTTATTTAATACCTCACATGACCATATTCTGTAAAAAAATTACTCCCCCCCCCTTCCCTTATATAGGCCCCCCCACCCTCCAGTCCCATTTCCCAAATATTCTACACTATACATGGATACAATTGATGGGAAAGAAATCGATTCGTCGGCCCCGACGCATGAGATGATTTCCTTAAGACGACGTAAGTCCATTGTAGTTAGCCCTAATGGTGAAAATGCGACGTAAGTTCAGTATACATAGCATAGTTTTCACAGTGGTGAAAACCTTAAAGCAACCTAAGTCCATTATAGTTATTCCTATTTTGTTGCTTAGGAAGACTAGAAGGACGCCCCTAGACTTACACTTCTACCGTCCATACAACCAGTGCCAGGTATATATCTACTGGAAGGAGCCTTATCTCATCCTCATCACTCGATTTTACTATTAGACAAAATTTTCCACTACTGCAATCAATGCAAAAGATTCACGCGATAAACGGTGGATGCCCAATGCACGTAGCAATTCGGCGAAATGATAGTTTGGCAATGATTTTGCATTACTTTCAGCTGGAGCAGTTCCGAGTGTAAATTCGTGAAAAGGAGGAGGGGGGTTGAGAAGCTAGATATGGTCGAATCATCCCACTCACATGCGAATTTATAAATTGGAACGGTTGATTCCGCTGTATGGGGTAGTAATACTAATTCGATGCAATCTATTGTGAGTCTGGGGGTTGAAAGATAGAGCAAACCATCGTCCATAAATTAGACGAAGGGACAATTTATAATATATCTCTTCATACATATGAAACTGTGTAGTCTTCCATATATGTCCAGGATCCCAAATCCCAGTACAGAGAGCTCCATAAGTACCAGCAACTCATAAATATTTCGTCGTTGTCTTTATTGTCATGACAAATCGCGCGCCAAATGTACTTCTTGGTCTTTCTCCATTTCTGATCCCAAGGATTCATCATATCATCCTTATATGACTATTTCAACAAATAAAACTCAGCATGAAAAAATTCCAGAGAGAAATTCAATCGATAGGGGTAGCTCTTTATAAGTGGAATATAGGAGGAAAGATGGAAAAGGAAAACTGCATTGAATTGCCTGAACATTGCTCAAAATTTCAATCAATTCGACTGAAGTGATGCCAGAAGAGAGGTGAATGGCCTTTAAATAAAATAAAAATTATATTGCAATGTCGTCATATGCAGTAATAAGTTGGATCTTGATTTAAATTGTTAATACAAATTTGGCTCGATGGCAACTCCAATTTACAGTGAACATTTGACGTCGGTAAAGCTCGTGACACGTCGCGAAGCTTTGGTTTGATGACAGATCATATTGCGGACACCCATGACCTTGTACTTATGAATACATGGTTCATCAAACGATTGTCTCATCTTCCTACATTTTATAGTTGAAAGAGTAAAACGCAAATCGATTATATTCTCATAAGACGCCGACATTTTACTACTGTCACTGATGCAAAGCCGTTCCCTATGAGACCATCGCACCTCAACATCGGCTATTGATTGCCGTTCTGCGAATTAAGTCACCGATAAAACAGCGTGAGGAACACAGCAGCGGACCTCTGGAGCGCTATCTATGATTGTCTACTTAAACTCGACATGTCAGAAGAGTCGCACCTGGTCGGCTATGCTGATGATGTCGCGTGGAACAGGAGCAAAGCAGACTCGACATATTGATGCGACGGGTAAGCGACGGGTTTCAACCTTGCACTGGAAAAAAACCGAAGTAGTCATCCTGACTAAAAAGAGAATTCCGACCCTGCGTCCCATATCGTTCGGCGAGTCAATTATCGAGTCAAAACCAGCGGTAAAGTACTTCGGGTTGACTCTTGACTCAAAGATGAGCTTTTTTGAGAAAATCAAAGCAGCAGCGAACAAGGCTGCAACTGGAGTTTCGGGATTAAGTAGGTTAATAGCAAACGCGGGTGGCGTCTGCCAAGTTCCTTACATAGCGAAACACAAAACCTTTTATACCTGAAGCGTTCGTCCATCAAATAGGTAGCCACCTCAAAAAAGAAGACTAACATGGGGTCATGATTGGATAATTTGGTGGCAATGCCATGAAGCGAAGTCTGTTGATAGGAAGGGGGTTTTTGCGACGAGAGAGGGAGTTATGCTATTTCCAAAAGGATTTACATAATTTTGAACTCGCCTAGGATCTTACGTGAACCACAAGGGGAAACCTGTCCGCATCTAGATCACTGTTACGAATTTTAAGTGAAACTTTGTAAAATACAGGAACATGAAAGGCACGAACTATGGAGCCCATTTTTAGGACTAGGTGAATTTTTTGAATCACTGGCACAGCCCTAAAGAGAAAATTCGGTGCTGGAGTGACCCTCTTCAGTTCGTCCTATTGACAGTCCAGGAGAATGTATCTTACATCTCCAAGGAGTCAAGTGCTTTTTGTCCTTTTAAACGTTGTCTAATTATTTGTTGGTCCATCATTTTCAAGGTACTTGCAGGCATTTTTTGAGAATGATGGGGTCCTAAGTCCGCATCAACTTAATGCTGGACCGGACCTTGAGAAGTCGTGGACAAACTGAAGCGCGTTTCCGGTTTTCACGGGCAATGGTGCGTAGGCATTGTTGTGGTACACCCCACCAAGTGATGAATGGCATATTCACCTATATACGACATCCTTTGCGCGAAGTGAACCCGAATTATTGCGATCAAAATTTATTGACTGTGATGGCTATTGCGGGAAGTTGTTTCACGTAAAATTTCGAGGCATACCTGTTAATTGATATCGCAGTGATATATGTGGTGGTGCTACATTTCCCTGCGTCATTCAATTGTTGCTTAAGGATTATGTGACTTTTGCTGCCCTTCCGCGAGCTATTGATATACCTGTGGGCACCACTCAGTTATCCAGCAACACTCCGTTGGCAGCTTCTTCTGCAAAATCGTGTGCTACTGTGTTGCTAGTCCTTGAGGGATCGGGTAGTGCTACCACCAGGCTGAAATAGAAGAAAAAGTGGCTCATAAAACCGGTGCTATGTTCAAAGTTCAACGTTTGACTTATGCGTTATCTTTTCTAGGCGTCTGACGACTTGACAACGATTCAACCATGTCGGTGAATGTGAAGGTTATCTGATACCATGGGAACCGGGATGGCCCTCTGAGAGCATATGCTCCAGGTGAATTCCTGGAGGATGTGCTCTCGGCCTGGTTATTTGCGATTGGCCCCTTAGTGGGAGTTTCATGGTGGTTGTGGTTATGCCTACCTCGCGGGCAGAGCTCCTCGGAGCTCAAGCGTGGAGTTGCGCTGTACAACTCGGGTGCCGTACCCCTTAGTTGCGGTAGAGGTATTAGATAGGCCTCGTGTCTATTGATATGAATGCTGAGCCTGCACTCAGTATAAACCAGTACCACTGTGTCAGTCATGACGGGGCTCTGATTATGGTCCCAAAATCAATCCGTGTCCGAAGAGGACCGTGGGATTATGCCTACACGGCAGGTACTCACGTTAAACTCCCAGGACTTTCATACCCACATAGCATTGATATCTTTATTAAAGATTTCAACCGCCAGAACCGTCCCGAAAATTTCCGCAAGGATCGCCGTCCTTTTACAACGAAAATGTGAGAGGTCACCTTTTTCGCTTATATGGGGAACCTCCCTTAAATCCAACATAAAGAGGTGCCTGTGTAGCGGTTCAGAGACCACATATTCTCTCTCCTCCTGCGGCTTAAGCCTTTGTGTCGGGTTTAGATCAATTTTTCGGGTAGTTAAGTTTTTTCATTATTGATAAGAAGTCGTAATAAGTTCTGAGAAGTTGAAAAGGTTTTTCTCACCGTTCAGGAAATACACAAGATTTTCAACCAGGGCAGCAATATACGACCAAGAGTAAAACCATCCAGAATATGTTTCTTTTGCAAGATTTTCTCTTCCATCATCAATTAATGCATCCTTTTCATTATCCATTTACAGGTGACGTATTGAATGGCCATCGCTTAGTTGAGTTCAGCTCATTATCCGATCAAATGACGGGACAAAATTTAAGAATACGCGCCGCATCAATGTGGATTAGAGTCGATTTACGTCCTTCGACTGAGAAAAAGCGCAGTCCTAGTCGGGGTGGCCCAATGTCATCATCATCATCGTCGTCTCAATCATCATCTGTTAATGGTTCCAAGTTGAAAATTTGGGTTTTCCGTTTGATTGAACCGTTTGCAACCAGCTTAAATTCTACAGAGTTCATAAAAAAGGTAGGCGACCCTTTATTATTTTAGTTTTAACGAAGGCATTCTCTTTACTAAGTGAGTCAACCCTTTGTCTACCTTGTCGACTTGTTTTCTATTACAGAGTCCTTTGACGAGCACCTTTTGTTCTTTAGTGGAGTAGTTTAGTTTAGATTACTGGAGGGAGCCTCAGCTCCGAGCACTCAGGCCTTTGTTATCTTACCGCCCCTTGTTGCACCAGAGATTCGTCGAGCGTCTCCTGAAATTCGCGCACGTGACTGTGCAGGCATCAGTAACACCACGCCGCACTGCAGGCAACAGTTTCAGTACTCACAGAAGCACTCTTCTCCAGCTGAGTTGTCCCCGAGGTTCGGGACGAATCCTTTGCATAGACCAGGTATTCCTTGGCTCTATGCAACTCCAGCAATTCCGAGAATTCTATCTCAAATCAAAGATGAGATTGCATCTCGACTGTGTGCTGCTATGTCCCTGCTATAACTACAATCACTTGTGTATTCTGGTGCAGTTGCGGCTACCAATGTTACCGAAGGGGAAATTCGATGAGCCATAAACAGCTCGCGGAACTGGAGGAGCCCAGGTCTGGATCGGGTGCAGAACTTCTGCTACAAAATTTCATCAGTATATATGGTCGGTTAGCACGTACCACAAATCAGGTCATGAGTCGGCCGGAGAAATGTCCACCCTTCCTCACTGCAAGGATCCCTAAGAATGACACGGTGCAGGATCCCGCAGATACGAGACTGATTCCTGCCTTACCAACCCTCTACAAATTCATACCGTCCATTATTAGTGGAAGGGTCAATGCGCACCTCGAGACCAACAACATTCTGGTGAGATGGGTCAACATCTGTATCGTATTGATCCGAAACTAATAAAGTTTTTGGCGACAGTCAGGGAAGGGTGGCATAACACCTTATCAGTGCGTACATCTTAGGGTGCTAATATCTCAGAGTCCATCCGTATATGGAGGGGCATCATCTATGGGGATTCGTTTAGTCCTCTTTGATTTGGCTACTGAATGAAGCTTGAGGGCATGGTTTTGCAATAAAGTATGGACTACGTGCTAAGTGCGAACTGACAGACTGACAGACAACCATCTTAGATGTCTGTTGCGACTAGTAGACATGTTCAGCCGTGATATTCGGATGGTCTTCACCAACCGCATGCCGGACATAGCATTGGTGACCTCCACATCGAACCTATGATCGAGACAGACTTCTACAAGTACCTAGGAATTCTGCAAGAAACCCATGCTCAAGTTGGTCATCTCCTGACGCATGATTGGTTCGTTTGTATACCAATCCATCGCACACCTGCAGATCAGGGAGTTTGTTGGAATTCTCCCTAATACGCTCTATTAATTGCAAATAGTTCGCAGACCGAAAATGTGGTGAATTAAAATCCACGTTTGCGTTGTTCCCACTTCTCTCCAAAGCATCCACCTCCGCTGGTGAATACATTCGAGATAGAGAATTCGGGACCAGATGTTGTGATCCCTTTCTGTGTTTAATGATGAACGAGAATCCTTGAAGCTTCAATGCCCATCTGGCCAGTCTGCCGTGAAGGTCGGACTGGTTCATCAGCCATTTGAGCGAAGCGTGGTCAGTTACCACTTCGAATGTGGTGCCTTCAACATACGCTCGGAATTTGCGCACTGCCTCCACCGCTGCCAGACATTCCTGCTCAGTGACAGTGTAGTTTCGCTGAGGCTGTGTAAGCTTCTATAGGAACTTCATGTCCCTCCTCTGTCTTCTGCATCAGCACCGCTCCTATACCATGTTGACTTGCGTCACAATGTATGGCGAAAGGCTTGGAGAAGTCGGGGCTGTGCAGAACTGGAGCCGAGGAGAGACTCGTTTTCAGAGCGTCGAACGCCGAGATAGCTTCCTCAGACCAGCAAAACTGCCGCTTCTTCTGAAGCATGTCTGTCAAAGGTGCAGTCAGCGAAGCGTAATTTGGCACAAATCGCTGATACCACCCACACATCCCAAGAAATCGCCGCAGTTGCCTGACGGTTTTCGGCCGCGGAAAATCTTTGATGGCGTGTACCTTGTCGGGATCGGTACAAATCGTCCCGTTACCGATGATGTGCCCCAAGTATCGAACTTCCTTCATGACAAACTTGCTCTTCCGGATGTTCAACGTCAAGCCAGCGCGTCTCATACAGAGGGCCACTTCGCTTAAGAGCAGCAGGTGCTGATCGAAGGTCTCTGTAATAAGCAGCAAGTCATCTAAATATACAAAGACTTGATGACGTAAGTGAGCAGGGATGACCTTATCCATCAGTCGCTGCATGGTTTGAGGTGCATTGCAGAGCCCAAACGGCATGGTCACAAACTGATAGAGTGGCCGACCTGGGACGGTGAAGGCAGTCTTATCCTTGGACGCCTCATCCAGAGGAATTTGCCAGAACGCATCCTTCAGATCTAGACTCGTAATGAATCTAGCCTTCGGGAGACAACTGAAAATCCCCTCGATGAGAGGTAAAGGATAAGCGTCCTTCACTGTTACACTATTCACTTTACGTGCATCAAGGCAAAGTCGCACTTTACCAGGTTCAGGGTAACTGTCGAAGACCAGGCGCTTTGCGATTCTTCGATGACTCCCAAAGCCAGCATCCTATCAATCTCTTCGTAGAGGAGCTTTTCGATGGCGGGAGAGACTGAGAAGTGTCTCTGTTTAATCGGTTTGTTACCGCCGACATCGATGACGTGTGTCGTGAGATTTGTACGTCCTAAGTCCTCCGACTCGAAAGATGGAAAACTGCCAATGACAGCCTCGAGCTTTGCTCGCTGGTGTGTCGTCAACTGGTGTTGATTGACGTTCTCAACATTTTCGATAGAACAAACGGAAGGTACAACAATTGGTGGTGGGGTCAAATCCGGGTAGGTCAAATCTGGTTTATCGGACCGCTTCAACACGATAACTTTCGGAGTTACTGTGGAAGACGTTGTCGCAACGCCTGCGCAGTCACGTGCGTCCAATGCAGGAACGCCCTGATGACTGGGGCTGGGCTCTGGAACTCGGCAATTTGGACATACGGGCTTACGAGTGTTCGGGCGCCCGTAACCGAAACAAAAGACTTTTGGATCCTCCCAACAGTCTTCAAACAAATGTCCAATCTGCCGACAATTCCAGCAGACCAAGTCCAAATCACGATCTTGAATCTCAGACTGAGGATTTACTGAGATGTTCTTTATGTCAACACCCTCTTCAGATTCAGCAGAATAGCTGTGTAATTGATGAGAGAGCCTACTTGAGAGACGCTCCTCTAAACTTTCGCTCTGCTGCACTAACTTACGCAGCTCGCAAACCGTACTAGCCGGAAAATAGAGAAGTTGCCTCTGAACGTCAGGTCTCAGCCCACGACGTAGCAACTCTACCAACTTGTTGCCTAGTGACATCGAAGGTAGGGGCGTGGTTGACGTGGCGACAGAATATCATCGCCAAGTCGACTTTCTGCGCGCTTATTTTTACAGCAAAGAGCAAGCGAGTCCCTTGCATGCGGCAGTCTGTAAAGCAGGTTGTGGGCTGACTCCATTTAACTTGAAGGATCGATCTTTCAATCCTTTTAGTGGGGTGAAGTCGGACCAAGAGTGTCCCTTTAGGTTTTAAGTAGGCAGGATCGTCCGAGGCTAAATGCTTGACACTTAGTGCTAGTATTAGGCAAAATCCGGCATCTGCTGAGATTGTGACAACTCGAAAAAAAAAATTAATGAAAAAATAAATGAAAATCTTAATATTCTATTCTGTTTTTATCATTTCTCTCCCATTAGGACTTCGACAAAATTACAAAATTGAGTACAACATTAAACGTCCAGTTCAACCAATTGGGTTGGCAGAAGCTCGATATCACGGAAACCGTCCAAAGTTGGTATGCAAACGATCAACACGTTCGACTACGTTTATTTATAGATTGTTCCGGTTGTGGTGACCGTATCACTTTACATCTATTTGACAACACCCGATCCAGTAAAATAGCCTACAATGGTCCTAACTCAAAGAATCCAAATCATAACCATAGTCAAGCCCGTAAAAATCACCATCATCATCACCATCATGACCACCATCATCGTCCGAATCAACGACAAAATAGTTCATCAAGTGGGCGGAAACATGGTCATCATTTCAGTCAGAAATCCTCCCGATACCTGCCGAAAGGTCGCAAGGACTCCCATCTGTCGATAAATCGAACATCAGCCGTATCTCTTGTAAATGAAACTGATATAGCAGCGCTTATGGCTCACGGGAATCATCGAAATCGTCAGTATTTTTACAGAAGCGATAACAAAAGTAGGATCTCTCCAGCGCTAAGACATCGCAATAATGGTGTTAGGAAGCTCCCAAAGCCTTCATTGTTTGGGACGAATTCATTTCGGCAAGAGTCATCTAAGGATGGTCAGAGTCATTATGAGGTGAATCCCAATCGACCATTCTTGGTTATCCATACTGAACCTAATGTAATGAAGCGGGTTAGGAGGCGTGCCTTAGACTGTTCTGGTGCATTCAATGGTCAGTGCTGCAAGGAATCATTTTACGTGAGCTTTAAGGCCCTCGGTTGGGATGATTGGATTATAGCTCCGCATGGGTATTTTGCTAACTACTGTAGGGGTGACTGTGCAGGACCAAGAACACCAGACACTTACCAGTCCTATCATACACATGTAATTGAAGAGTTCCGTAAGTTAGACCGTTTGACAGGCATGCAACCATGCTGTGCCCCTCTCAAGTTCTCAAGCATGTCCTTAATTTATTATGGAAAGGAAGGAATTATCAAGCGGGATTTGCCAAAGATGGTCGTAGATGAGTGTGGTTGCCCGTGAAAGTGTCAAATCTTAAGTTGTCCTAATCTACACACGATATCTGCCAAGTACCGGTATTTTTAGGCTGACAAGCAATACAAAATAGGGGGCTTTCAAAATGGTTGCATAAAAATAGGAGTTTGAGCTACCAAATTTGGCACTCGCTTCGGATGTCTCGCAGGTGGAAAATGAACAGCAAAATATGGATTCATGAAGCTTGGTTGATCGTCAAGGAAGTTATGAAAGTAACTTTTTGAATATCTTTTGTGTAATTGAGTGAAGGGAGCATAACCATTCAAATTATATATAAAAAAAAACAAAGCAAACAGATGCACTCAGATGCAGTAAATGGAAGTTAATGCATAAAAGAAACCTAATCTTATAAAATGGAAACAAAGCGGAAAAAAAATGCGTTGAATAACAATAGAAATAAATAACTATGTTGGTCCATTCCAAGTGCTTTAAATAATTTATATATATTTAAAATATTAAATAAAAATAAAAAAAAAAAGTATGAAGAAAATGAATTGTTAACTATATAATGTTGTTGCTCTGTTACTTTGTAAATATAAAACTTGAAAGTAAGTCATTGAAACCCCAGGTTTAAAGTATAACTATGAATAATAAATAATCTTAAACATTACAGTGAAATCAAACAGTAAAAACAAACCATTGAAAACTAATGTTTCAACAGAGAAAATCCTAAAACAACTGAAAAAAAAAGATACGGGAAAACTCAAGAAAAAAAAAAACTTTGAAAATCTCAATAAGTCAATTCAAAATCTATTATTCTTATATGTTCCAGTTTGAACTGAGAATTGACAAATAGCAGCATTAGCAGCAGTATACAAACAAACAAAAAATTTAAGGAGGAACTCAGTAAATAACAAAATGCCTGAATATTCAATATGTATGCCAAAGAAAACAAAAAAAAAAAGAAGAAGAAAATAGAACCACAGAACTTGGAAATGAATTAAAAAGAAAAATCATCATTTGCTTCCAAAAGAAACAATTCTAATAATGATACAGTAACAAAATATATATATATATATATGTATCCTTTTTTCCTTTCTCTATATACATGCGTATATACTATATATCATGTAAGTTAAAATTGTGACACCAAAATACAGAAAAAAAAGGAACCCTTTAAAAAGAATTAAGAATTATAGAAAAATTCTGTGAAACAATGATCAAAAATAGACAAAAAAAAAAAAACAACAAAAAAGTAATTAACCAAAAATCGAAATTAGGAAAAAAAAAAGATAAGAAAATAAAAGAAACATAAAGCCAACGATATTTTTCCATTTTTGAACAAATAAATTAGAGAAACAAAAAAAATAAATAAATAAATAAATAAAATAATTTAATTACGAAAGATGAATAATTATAAAATGATAGGTAACTAGCGAGCCTCCTTTTCTCCTCCTCCTCCCTCCCATCTGTTGCGTGCATAATGTACAAAAAAAATAAATAAAATGATCTACAATTGAAGAGTGCAAAGTTCGAGGATATTTATGTTATAAAATTTTTATGATTTTTGCAGTATTTCGATGCTGGTTTATTAGTTTGTTATCGGTTTTCGATGGTTTCATAGTTAGTTATTAGTTTCCGCTGATTTATTAGTTAGTCATTGTATTGTTGTTATAAATCTTTTATTTTTTGCAAAATATCACAATATTCACCATTGCCTTGTATTGAAAATGGTGTATTTTTTATCATTGTTTTATATTAAAGTGAAACTAAATCATTTTCATTTGATTAATATTTTATATAAGTTTGTTATAATTTATTTCATCTTTTTTCTTTTTTTTTAAAATAATTTTATTCTATTTTCTGTAATTTTGTCCTTTTTTTTAATAAGTTTTTTTTATATTTTTTTGCCTTATTATAGTTTTTTTAATGGAACCACAAAATGCGTATAAAATTCATCTGATGTCCGAGAATGGTATAAATTTTTCGAAAACTTAAGAATATGATGGGATTGGTCATTTGTACTACTATTTTTTTTGTCCTATAAATATCACTGTGTAATTATCAATAATTTCAAGAAAATATCTCGACATCGCATAGATAAATTCATGGCGGAAAATGAATAGCCAAATCAGAAAAAGAACTAGAATATGCAATATGGAAAACAAAAAATCAGGTTCAATTCCATAGTTCTAAGTGAGGAAATGGAAATGAGGAATAATATTCTGTATTTTTACAATGAAAAAAAAAAAGAAAAACAAACCCTAATTGGGGTAACTGTTTTTAACTCGTGTAAATTCCATTATGATTTATGTAAATAGCTGGAGGGCAAGGACTGATTTGGTCTGTTGAGCCCAATGTAGGAGATGAAATTGCTATTATAATTTTAGTTTCTAGTTAGGAAATAAATTAATGTAGATGACGAAAAAAAATATTATATAAATTCCAGTGTTTATGGATTCAAGAACGAAATATCTAGAAATTTGCATCCAGCACTTTCTCTTTGAGTTTACAATTAAGGTAAGTATGGTCAATTGTCATGTTCTTGTTCATTTTTTATTTATTTTTGCATTATTAAATTTATTTTTCTATTTTATTATATTTTTTTAACTTTATCATTTTATTACTCATTTTTTTTATTTCACCTATAAATTTTTATAGATATAAATATTTTAAAAATTCATTTTATTTGCCATCCATGAAAGCAAAATTAAAATAAGTCATAGGACCGAACAGACCATCAGCGAAGGACCAGAAGGGGGTATTCATTCCGTAAATCATTCATTTGTACAATTTATGCATTATTTTGTTTAAACTTTTCTTTCTAATCCGGGAAATTTTCAAAAGATTACCTAATCTAGTCGAGGAGTTCTTTCAAAGATTTTGTGATGCAATCCAAGAAACAGCCCTTAGGTTCCTCTGACGCCCTCGATGTATTCTTCCAAAGTAATATAACTTCAACAAGATTATGGGCTTGCAATTGCCAATTAAATTTCGCA
The DNA here is from genome assembly GCF_905115235.1 of Hermetia illucens. NCBI lineage: Eukaryota > Metazoa > Arthropoda > Insecta > Diptera > Stratiomyidae > Hermetia > Hermetia illucens. Next base: position 11,724,134 of record NC_051855.1, on the reverse strand, counting down.
ATCAATCAAATTTTGAAAAAATAAATACCTCCCGGAGGAATTACTCCCTAGACCAATAGCATTGATAGAGTCCTCCTTTTTCCTCCTTTTTTAAGCTATGAAAACTTGTGCATGAGCATATAATTGGAATAGTTTGATCCTCCCTATATAAATTTGGGAAATCTTGCCTCCCACTGTCCTGAAATAATGCAAGAACCCCCCCCCCCCCCCCTCCTCCCTTAAGAGTAGAAAAATGAATGAACTTATTCACATAAGAACCTTTCCTGATCTCTCATCATCAACAATGAAGACCCTTTAGAGTTTGACAAAATGTGAACTTGGTGAACTTAACAATGCTACGTCTAAATTACTTGCCCACCATTTCCCCTTATTTGCCCTTCTAGCCTTTCAATGCATAGATTACTATCGAAAAAAGTGAATTCTCCTAAGTCTAACTAATCGTAAACCTTCGAAATTTGACGAAGAGGCATTTCAACATATCTTGTCCTCAATAATCCCCTACTTCTTCTTTAACCATTGTCCTGTTCGGTAGCCTGGTGGGCTGGCTTGGATCGGGCTCGACACTTGTTTTTATGGGATCCGCTTCATGCGAACATGTTTTGTGTCGAGGCATTGCCATCTGGGTCTAAAGCTCCCCCCCCCCCTTTTCCGTGAATTTTCAGGCCAATTTTAGCTAGTGGGCTGATTCCATGACGTTAAGAGATGTATCCAATGTTGATATTGGACAAATTTAGACAACAACCGCTTCTGTTCGTCCTTTCTCAGATAGAAAACTTTTCGAGTTGCAATTGTGGTCCTGAACAGTGAACATCTCAATAAAGCGACCCATTGACTGTCGTCCTTCCTCTTTGTCTAGTTCCGTACCCTTGCCTTCCTAAAGTGGTTGCCTCCACTTTTCTTAGGCAAGTAAAGTCGATGGTCTCGAATCACTTTAGTAGTTGAAAGCCTTTTTAGCTGCTCCAACTAGGCATCACCTGGAACTACAGTTGTAAGAATCCCATTCATTATCGAACCAGAAGCTCAAAAACTCAACTTAAACTCCAACTGAATTTGCTCGCCCTTTCCCAGACAGACATTTTTTCCTGCACCCCTCAACTCCAACTGACCCCCCCCCCCCCCCCCAACTGACATGCTCCCAAGCCACAATAGTGGTGCTTCGCAGTCAGTCTTTTAAGCCACCGTTTCCATGTTATGCTCTTCCCCACTTTTTTGGATATTTCGGCGCCAACCAACCTGCCGCATCTCAACTACTGTAAGCTCTTTAATTCCTACTTTTTACGTCCTGCTCAACCTGCCCGTCTTTATCCACACGCAGACATTTTGATGCTTTTACTTTGGGATCGGTCAGGCGGCTGGTTATTCCATCTAGAGGCGAAATACTTTTGAACTTGCCCAGAAGTTCCTAACTATAACTTTCAACCAATCTGCTCACTTTTCCCTAGTCATTAACCAGGTTTGTTGGAGCTCTCTGCGAGTACCAACTTGAACATTCAAAATACTACGACAGGAACTAAATTCACACACTTCGCTTCCGACTTTAACTGATCCTGTTCATCTTCTCCCGCGCGTATGAACTTTCCCTTGCAACTAGCTTGTGGGTGGCCAGGCGCCCCCTCCGTCGTTGCATCAAGGATTCTACCTCAACTTTGAGTTCAATTCACACACTTCGCTTCCGACTTCAACTGATTCTGTTCATCTTCTCCCACGCGTATGAACTTTCCCTTGTGGTTTGTGGTTAGTCCCTTGTGGCTTGTGGTTAGTCAGACCCCCCCCTTTCTCTCTGATATTGCATCAAGGATTCTACCTCAACTTTGACTTCAATTCGGATCTCGGATTTCAGTGACACAACTCTTCAACCACCTCAAGCTAGTCACAAAGATCGACCCCGGCGATTCTGGGTTTCTACAGGGTTCAGGGAGGTTGAAATAGAGCCAATTCTCTTCAGCACTCATTTTGAGATGGTTAGTGACAATAACTACGCCTTAACCTCCTCAGTGGGTTGAAAATCAACCAAACGATCAAAAGGGCCGAAATTTAGGCCCTTGTTTTTTCTAGTCTCCTAGGATTTCATTCTCTCAGAGGTTTCTAAAACTCCCCAAATGGAGTGTCAAAATTCGAGCGCTTCTCCGAAAAAAGTAACTTAAACTCGATTTCATATCCTTTTCTGGGGTTTCTAGATCACTTTAACGGCCAAAAAGCCTGAAATTCGTCCCTTCTTCTTGGTCAACTGTAGGTAGCTCAGTTGAATTTTCACTGGCAATGTTGAGAAGGTTAAAAATCGGAGCAGCTCTTCCTCCTGAATTATGGTTACATGTAGAAAAGTTACAAGAATTACGGTATGACAACTATCACGAGCAATCTACAAGGAAAGATTGTGAATCATTTATAATCCTTTTTTGCTGCTTTGAACACCACGTATACCAAGCTTTCGTTGAAGAAACTCAGCCCAACCCATTTTAAAACAGTTGAAAGCTCCCCAAAAGGGAGAAAGTAAGGACAATTACGAAAACTAATACGGAAAAAAGAAGGGTTTTATCCTTGGTTGCAATTTAAAACATCTCCTTCTTCTCGTCGACAACGCAGAGTCCACTAAATTCTTTTATTTGTTTTGACGCTTCCCAGATGGTCATTTGCTTGCCGAATTCGATGTTCAGACCAATCTTGGCGAGTCAATTCTCGTTAGCGCGAATTTACGTGACCATACAATCGAAGACGTCTCTCTCGCAGTTTTTTTCACGATCGAGGCAACATCTGGGTCTCCATTACCGCAAGACGCCGTTCATTGTTTTTTATAGTCAGTCAACACTCAGAACCATAGAGCGTGTAATTCATACTTCCACGAAGTCCTTCTATACGTTTATCTCTCACACTTTTCCTTTGGGCTTCTAATCTCAAAACCAAGCGGAAGAGTATTTCAATAGCAAAAGGGAAGGACAAGATTCGGTGTTGATTCTTGTCCTCGAAGTCTTCATCCCCATTTTTTTCGATGAAGCGGTTTAGTCTTTCAGTTGGTGATACGAAGTGGTTTAGACGATTTGAGAGAGAGAGTTGTTTGCCTTTTACCCAGGTTTGCGAGGGGGGTATGGAGAAGGAGGTAATGGAGTAATCCGAAGTAGAGACCTCAATTTGACTGTGCGATTTTGGGGCAGTATAGAATGGGGTGGGATAAGAGGGAGGATTCAATCCTCTATCGATTTTATATAGCCTGTCTATTGGAGCTTTCAGTTGATATGATTCGTTCTCGGGGGAGTAGGATTTGAAATGGATGTCATCTGATTAAGATTTAGAACTTGCCTGACTTTTGGCGCTGTCATCTACGTTGATCTTTAAATAGTTTTTTGCTATCTAATTCGCCACGATCTGAATCAGTTTGATAGATTGCGATATATATGTTGAGTTCGATAGACTAATTTGGATGGATTAAGATCGATAGGTTAGCTTCGTTGAGACAGATACATTCAGGCTGATAGTTCTACACTGATAGGTTGAGACGTGTTGATCATTCACTATTAATTCAATCTATAAAAATCCTTCTATAAAAAAGGACAAGGAAGTCTATAAACTGGAATTAATTTCTTTCGAGTAAAAGAAGAGAAAATGGGCATGACTATTAGAAACGCATATAAAAGGTGTTTCATGGTTGAACCTAAGAAAACTATCTTCGAGACTGGTAAAGCGAGTTTGGGGAATAGATAATTCTGCCACTGTAACTGCAGCTAGTTTTTTGTTAGTGAGATTCGGCTTTTGTTCTTTGTTGTTTAAGTTGCAGATATTTTCTATTTTGGTGCATTTTTTGATTATATAAAATCGGAAATAAGTTTAATAGTTGAGACTATGGTGTCAACTGTTTGACAAAGGAAAGTGATAAACAATAAAAATATATTTGTCTCTAACTTATTGTGACAAAAATAATAAAAAAAAGCTTTAAATCATGCAATTCAAATTTCAAGAATTTACACATTCTAAGGTCTATTTTTATTGCTTTGAAATCATTGCATATTTATATATCATTTTATACCCTTAAAATTGTTTTACCCTTCGAAATGAATGTCCCGTGCACAATGTAATAAAATCCATGATTTATTTCAAATTAACATGGTTTGCTTCAAAATTAAATTTAGTTTGAATCAAAGTAAAATAGTTGGTTTGATAGGAAAAATTGGATATGAAACTGCCATTGAGATGTCAAAGATTCTGAAAGTCGCTCTAAAAAAATTGTTGAAACTAAGAACGAAGTAACGAAAGCAATAAATAAGATAAAAATTAATTTTTCATTAAAAATAAAATGGAAAGGTTTGCTGTACGCGATTTGTAAAGGAATATTTTTTTCATATTTTCTTTGCAGATTATTTATAAGCTTTTTATATTTACAAAACTAAATAAAGCAATTATGGTATTCGTAGAAGCGAAAAAAAAAAAAAATGAGAAAAAATTAAAAGTAAAATCACTAAGAATATGAATATATAAATATACATGAAATCTCCGTCCATATGAGCACTGATTTCTTTCGCATAGTTTTTCATTTAATAACTACAATTTTCAAAGCTGTCTATTTGAAATTATGTCAGAAATCAAGAAAAAATAAATAAATTAAATTTAATAAAAAATAATAATTTAATATATCTTTTTCCGATTGAGTTTGATGATAATTTTTTTTGTATATTTTTTTTTTATTCGGGAAAAAACATAGTCAAATATTTTCAAAATAAATGAAAGAATAAAATAGTTGAAATTATTTTGTATTCTGATTTTTTTCAATATTTTTATATAGACGTAATATTATATAAAAAAATGACTAAACACATTAAAAATTTTGTATAAAATGAGAGAAATTGTTAAATTAACAATAAAAAACGTAGATAGAATACAATTACATGGTAAATTGAGAAAAAACACCAAAAAATATACAAAAATGAATGCGTTGTAAAATATTAAAAAGACAAAAAAGAAAACTGGTTGTATTTAAAGGGATATCTTTCTTTATATACTACTACAAATATAAACTTCTACTAATGTGTATATATATATATATAAAAGCATACATATATATATATAAAACGTATGATAAGGTATACAATTAAGTTTATAAATCAATACTTTTTTCAAGAAGAAAAACAGAGCATAAGGAAAAAAAAAATTTATAATAAGAGATAAAGATATAATATGGAGAAAATTTAAAAGTAAGTAAGTAAGAAAAATAATAAGATGTTAACGAAATTAACTGAAAAAATCAAAAAAACTAATGAAACTATAACGAAAATTAATCAAAACCAAACGAAGAAGCAAAAAAAAATCCTCAACCCTAATCCATACGTACTCTATCTTTTCTATCTGTCTTTTCTCTACCCTATTTCTCTCTCTATCTCTCTTTCTCTCTAACTCCTTTCTTTGAAGGTATACGCATGCGAATATATCCCTAACTGGATTTGATATCTAAATCTTGAAAAGCACATAGAGATGAAAGGTGGAAACAAGAATAACAAGAAAAAGAAAACCAACAAAATGAAACAAATCTCGAAAGAATAATTAAAAAAAAAAAAAACAAAAAACAAAAAAATCAAATAAAATCAGAATAAGGTCGGTCCTTCCCCACTCCACAAATGGCACCCAAAAACACCCACATCCATGCTGTTTTATAAATTTCTCTATATTTACCTATCTCTCTTTCTCTCTCGCTCTCTGTATTCTGCTTTATATTTTTCTCTAGCTTTTCTTGTATTCCTCTCTATCTCTCTCTCTCTCTCTCTCTCTATCTATCGTACTGTATTTTTATCGTTCATAATATCTGGTATTTGTCAGAGTTTCATGGTAATATTAACAAAAAAATATTTTTATTAAGTTTTTTATCTTATCGTGAATTTTGAAATTTGAATAAATATAAAATACATCCAAAAAGATACTCTGTCGGTCTCTCGATTCCTTGTTGTTCTCCCCCCCCCCCTGCAATTCTCTCTTCCCCTATTACTTGAATAATCGCAAAAAAATATGTACATGCATATATGAAGAACAAAAACGAAAAAAATGGAAAGAAACGGATGAATGATAGCTAAAAAAAAAAAAACAAAAACTGAGAAAGAAAATTCTATAAACGAGGGCAATTGAAAACTTTGAGGTAGTTAAGGTCATAAGTTTAAAAAATTATGGTTTCCTTTTTCACAAAAACATTTTAAATTTGTTTTTTTTTTGTCTCAAAAACGCTTAACAGAACACGATCCTTATTTAAAGTTTGTTCACTTAGGGACCTTAAAAATGATGAGTGCCATCGTTTCTGCTCGCAAATGGAGTGAAAATAAAGTCGTAACTATGCGTCATCTACCATAGTCAGTTAGTTTGACAATCGTGCCCATTTCTTGTCGAGTATTTATTTTTCTTCCTCCCCTGCCCTTCCTTATCTCCCCAGGAAAGTACTGGTCCTGAAGGGGTCTGGGACCAACTTCTGCAACTCGCCAGTTATTCCATATCAAAGCAAGGTCAAGGCTAATTTTGAAAAATTTGAGGCTAAGTAAAGGAACTCAACTATTCTCAACCTTAACCGAGAAAAGTACATATTCCGATAATCAAGAGGGCGAAACCCTGGCCTAAGAATATATATGATTCTAGCCCACAAACTCCCCCACCCCCATATGACCTACCAACCCAATTGTCATCATGATCCTATGAAATCCATCTCAGTTTTCAAAACCGTGGACAGAAAACAGTCTCTCTTCTTATAACGTAAAGCTAGGGCAGTAGTTTAAATTCTACAACTGCCCCTGATCCTCAATTTTATGGGCTTACCTTAGTTTAGTTTACTGGGAGGAACCGCAGCCCCGAGCACTCAGGCCATTGTTAGCCCCATTGTACTATCTCCGTAAATTGCCTATTCAATGGCTTCCCATCTACGGTGTTCGCAGGCTTTAGCGAATCTGAGAACATTCTCCAGAGGCAGAGAGTGTCCAGATTCTTCATTGAAGAAAACCTGGCCAAGGTGTCTTAGCCTGAGATCTGAAGATGCCAGGCAGCTGCATAAAAAGTGCAGGGTCGTTTCCTCCTCCTCCTCCTCACATTGGCTGCATATAGCCGAAACCACTACCCCAATCTTTTTCATATGCTAGTTTAAGGAGCAGTGTCCCGTTAAAAGCCCTATTAAGGTTTTCATGTCTCACTTCTTAAGGGACAACAAAAATGCCGCTCTAGTGACCCTAGGCTCTTTCACAAGGATTTTTGCTTGCCGGTAAGAGTCCAAATTTCTCCACTCGGTTGCGTGAATCCTTGCAATTTTATCCTTCAGAGTAGACTTGACAGTAGATGGTCGGATTCCAAGAGCTGGTTCTGGCCACACCATTGTGAATCCAGACCCTCGGCGTCAGCCTCCTCATTACCAGCAATGTTAGAGTGCCCCGGCACCCACGTTAGGAATGTTTCGTTCAGTCATCCAAGTTTCAGCAGCACCTGATGACAACTCCATACCAACTGGCTTAATATGTCGTCACCATTAAGTGCTGATAATGTCGCCCGACTGTCGAAACAAATTCAAATGGTGCGACCCCTCCACTTTTGTCGCAGACATTCTTCTCCTGCCAATGAAATGGCATATATCCCCACCTGGAATACGGTCGTCATTTTTCCGAGGGGTCGGGCCAATTCTATAATCGGATTCTTCGAGAACACCCCTGCGCCCGATCCATCCCTTCGGTGAAGATTATTAGGTCTATAATCTGAAAAGACTCATAGCCATTTGTAGACCATTCCTTACCTAAGTACTTGACTGTTTGTGTCAGCTGGATTTCCGCCGCTGCTAAGGTGGGTAGCGTATAGCTGCCCCATCTGACGTTCCAAGTGAACATAACTAGTCCAGTCTTCCTAGCGTTCATCGTGAGTCCATTGTGAAGACACCAGCTGTCGATTTCATGCATAGTTGCTTTCAAGCGGTCTAATACTGTGTCCGCAAACTCGCCGGTAATTATTCCAGCTAGGTCGTCCGCAAATACTTGCGCGAAGGCAGCAGGGTATCCATTACCAAGAGCCATAACAGTGGAGAGAGAACCCCTCCCTGTGGGCAACCCCTGAGACATCCTGCTTCAATAGACTTCTGGCCGACCGATATTTAGCAGCGGTTCGATTCCATGCTGTCTTGCCGCATCACAGATTGCCGGGAATGAGGCATAATTGAAGGCACTTTCGATGTCCATGAATGCGCCTAAGGCGTATTGTTTTTCGAACATCGTCTTTTCAATTTTTGCCGCATTTTATCGGCTTTAATCTCACTTTTTTCGCGACACTGAGGTCCTGACGATGTCGTTGTACCTAATTTGCATGCTGCAAGGTCTTAGAAAATCGTAAGCAACTCCTTAAAAACAGCCTTGACGATTTCACGAACTTTGCTCCGCTGCTTCCCCCGGATGTGATCCACTTTTCAGTTGCATGTGGGACCTTCCATCCAACTCAACTCAATTTACTCAAGTCACTTTAAAACCATTCCTGGCAACTTTCTTCTTCTCCTCTTTTACCATGGCCATTTCACCATCTCCTAGATCCTTCAACATACACAAAATTTTGCAGGACTCTTTGCCTCTAAAGTAGTCTCGGAAATCCCAAAGAGAAGCGACAAAGCGAATGCATGCAAGAGTGTGATCCTCTGTGAAAACTATCGCGGCAATTTCTCCAATCCTAACCCCAATTCGAACCTAAACCTATTATGATTGTGTTGTTGGGAAAACCTAGGACCTAGGACCATGAGCCACCCTAGCCAACCAACTAACTATCAACCTAAATCAATTTTTGTGTTTGATTCCCTTAGGATTCGGAAATTTTAGGAGGGTATAATTGTCACCCGCTGGAAATCACTCCAATAGTCTCTCCGATCTTGACCCTTTCCAGTTCTGAACCTACTTTTGCTACTTCTCGGTCTCTAGCCTATAGGATTTACAGCTGGTTTAAGGTACCCCTACATTTAAACCTATGTTTTTGTTGCCCAGAGATTTTGAATTTTTCAAAAGATACGACCACGGGATTATCATTGTCTGAAAGAATCTTTTCTAAGTCTGAAGTAATCTCCCTATCCTATTCATGAGCTATGAGGACGTATTCCCCCGGGCCCGGAATAGACATTTCAATGAAAAAAGGGATAATATGGGGGCACACTCCACTCCCCACACTCGTATAATTTTCCTCAATTTATTCGCATAGTTGTCAACCTTAGGGCCGGATTTCCTCACTACGGCCGGGGTATACGCTGTTGGTTCTCCGAAAGATTGACGTTTCTAGGACAATTTAGTGAATCATAGAGCCCAAGTAGGTGGTAATACTGCTTATAACAATCCCAACTCGTTATTAATCAACGAATAATTGGTAGGTATGGGGCAGTTCTATGGTAGGAAAAGAAGACGAGGCAGACCTGAGGCCTGAAATGGAACAATGGCATAGGTCAGGACGCCAGACAGCTTTTAGGGATATCGAATTGGTGGACCTCGGCGCAAAACCGGGATGTCTGGAGTTCCTTATTAAGGTAGAACCGTAGAACCGTTGATGATGATGATAAGGCAGTTCCTTTTCTTATCTTCCCGCCCAAGCCATTCCCTGGTATCATCAAAAAATTGACTTGTTCACTGAACCTGTAGGAACTTGCCCTACTTTTCCTCTTTAGCCTTGGTCCGATTCGGTAGCACGGTCGGCTTATGTGGGTCAGGCTCGGTACTTACTTTGAACGTGCCAAGCCATCATTATTTTGGTCGTCCTTCGGTTCACCTCCCATCGATTGCGATCTATCGTCAGTGGAACTAGATAGCCACACTGTTGAAGACGTCTGTCTATCTGTCAATCTAACGTCAGTGGAACTACATAGCCAGACTATTGAAGACGCCTGTCTCGCAGCTATTCCACGATGGATGGTGTATCGATTCGAGTAGCCTCATTTTGGACAGATTAGAGCAAGAAGAGTCGACTGCACTTCTCCTCGTTTGAGACATCTTCAGCTATTCTTTCGACTCCTTGACATTCGTGAATATTGTTGCAAGCACCCCTTGCAACTGACCCTTGAACTTCAACTTGCTGGTGATGTGACAGCAAAGATGTCCCCTACGAGAGCGTTTTGTCGTCTGGGATAGAGACCTTTTTCTATGTTGCTTATTATGCAGCATATTCAAGACCCCTTCATCTTTTTCTTCAGCCTTTGTCCCGATCACAAGCGAGGTCGGCTCGTCGTGTTAGGTTTCGGCATTTGGTTCTATCAAATGCCTGATCTGGATGCAATTGAGAGGCTTTTAAATGCAGCGCATCAAGCCAACGTTATTTCGGCCGGTCTTTCGGTTGCTTATCATCGACTTCGATGTTCAGACCAATCTTGGCAAGTGCGAATTCCGGGACCATACCATCAATTCGGCTTAACTTGCCTCAACTACCATGATTGTTATATCTACAGTGGATTCGGTTCCTTTAAGCCCCTACTGCCACTCCCACTCCGAGGGAAACAGCCTATTTCAACAATGCCTTGAAGCGGAGTTAGAGTTTCGGAATGGCCGGAAGATAATCTCAATACAGTTCCCTTGCAAGTGGTGTCCAAAGTAGAGTCATTGTTGACGAAACTAAATTTCTGGTTGGGATGATTTCTTAGAAGGTCTGTCTTCTATACCGAAATAGCAATGCTCGGTCTGATTGGTCTTCGAGTAAAATCTCACCTGTGTAATGAGAGGACATGTATTGCAATATCGACGCTTTTCTTGTGTTTGGTTTTTCAAACTAGGACCTACGCAAGCCCGAAGTGTTTAGGGTTTTTTTTTTTCATCAGTCTCCTCTAGAATTCACGTTGAGCGGACCGCGGGAATCTGACGCAAACAGGCTAATAAATACACTTTTGTTGTTGAAAGCAGAATTTAAATTTTAAGGAAAAAGACTACTAATTATCCAGATTAAATCCCTAGATTACCACTTGCTAGTATATGATCTGCACCTCCTTCCTCCTCGACCAGAATTAATTGTTTCAATTCCGAGTATAATTAGTATTTATTTTTATAATTACGCCTCTTTGTGGATTACTATTTCCCTAGTTTATAAATTAAAGGCACTTATCCCTCTGAGATTTAGTCTAATACTGACTGATGGTTTTCATTTACTATTGATGGTGTTTGATTTGTCTAATTCACGGAAGTTTCTGGCAATTAGCATTCTTTTTTGCATTTGCAATTCATCAAATTTGATATAACAAAGTAGATACGCCCGAAAAAAATGGTTTTAACCAATGATTAGTCTTCCTGCGAAGACCATGCTTTCAAGGGGTTTTTTCCTTCGAAATATATTAACATGTGCATATTTATAATAATTTTTTTATGAGAATCGTCCATTTTTGTTGAGAACATGTGATATACATACATATAAATATATATATATTCATATAAATGTAGTATATTATATATAATTATTTATGATTATGTGCAATTATTGATAATTATATATAATTATTTATAATTATTTGTAATTATATATAATTTTATATAATATATCAACATATATTGTATATGGATTATATAAAGTTTATGTTTGGAGTGTTTTATAATGTAAGATCTAAACTAAGAAAATTACGATGATAAACTTTAAAACAAACGAAAAACAAAATGAAAAACTTCAATTAGGATACACAATAACGCCCATTTCTATTACTAATATGCCTTTTGAAATGCCTCTGCAAATTTTTCGCAAACTAAATATTTACAAGTATTACTCAATTTAAAAAAAAAGAAATTAGGAGATACATAAAAGAAAGATGAACGGAAACCGAAGAAGATATAATCCAAAATTAAGAACGAAATACAAAAGTATATATATAGGAATATGAAGGTGAAAAATAACATTATAGACGAAAAGTTAAACAGAACATTCACTATATATACAAAGAAAAAGAATAAACGAAAAAGACTTGATAACTTGACTTAAAACACTTAAAACTAGAAAATATACTGATTTTTATTATCAAAATACTATTATTATGATGAAGAGTAAAAGGGCTGTTTTATGTTGGCTCCATTCATTTTTACGTTGAATTATACATAGGGAATTTGACTGGTAAGGATATATTATAAATAAAGCAAAGAAAAGAACAGAGAAACCCCCCTTACATTTAATGATAACCTACACTGATAAGGCATATGCAGGAAATGTGTATTGAATTAATTATGTAACATATTTCAGCATATAATATAATATACTATATTATTATAAATAAACAAAGTAACATAATATAGTATAATATAATATTATAAACATATTACAATATATTTTGATTACGTGAGAACAGAGAGAATCAGAAAATGAAACCAGAAAAAGACAAGCAATTGCCAAATACATCTTACTTGATGCGCAATAAATAAATAAATGTGAATTAAATCAAACAAAAATGAGAAAAAGCTCAAATACGTATTTCATATGGCGTGAAAAATGATGAACCCCAATAAAAAATTCAAACACATGGTGGCAATGAAGTAAAAAAGGCACTGCTGTACCGTATTTTTTTTCGAATTGTTTTCAATGCGATGCAAAACTACTGTATAATATTTATAAATACAACAGCAGAATATATCGCGGATAAAACTGGAAAAAAACCAACAGAAAAATACAAAAATGTCGCGGCTAATTTTTTAGTAATTAAAAATTTAATAAAACAAATTTCCAGATGGAAAATTGCGTGGTTTATTTCCAATAAATAAAATAATTTATAAAATAAAAAAAAACAAAAATTCTAAAACACGAAAAAATGTTGATTGATTTCCAGTAAATAGTATAATTTTTGAAATAAAATAAAACGCGAAAATCGTGTTTTAATTCATTTCCAATATAATAAATTGACAGCAATTAAAAATCTCAAAACAAAGCCAAGTAAGTGATTATTTTTCACCAAAAAAAGAGCTTGAAAATTTGATACAAAACAAAATAGATTCAATTTCCATTTCATAAACTCATTTACCACATGGCAGTACCATTGATACATTAAAAAACCAAAAAAAGAACAAAAAAAAAACAAAAAAACAAATGGCAAACCCATAAAAGATTGCAGAAAAATATCTCAAAAATGAAATAAATGAACAACTATAATTAAATTATTTGATAAATAGAAATATATCTAAATTGAACTAAAAAGAGTAAACAGGAAGAATATATATATATACATATTTAACATAATTTCTTTTGCCACGTACATAAATATATATATATATATATACAATATAAAATAAATGTAAATAAACAAAAAAGTAAATTGAATTTAAATAAAACAGAAAAAAACAAGGAGGTCATTAAATTTAAGAAATAAAACCTAAATAAGAAGGAAGAGGAAAAAAAAAAAGAACGAACAAAATTTAAAAAAAAGAGCATTACAATAAATGTAAATTGAATTAAAATTGATATTATTTCTTTCATTGATAATCGCCCCTGATTAGCTCAAAAAACGAGAGAGGTGCAAACAGAAAATGACAGAAGTGCTCGTTTTTGGCAGAGGTTATACTACCCCTCGCTGCTGTCGGAAGAGGAAAAATTATTATCATCATCGACGGCAGATAAGGAACCTGATGCCTTAACAAGGACCTCCACCAATTCGATATCCCCTAATCGCTGTCTGGCGTCCTGGCCTACGTCATTCAGGCAGGGTCTGCTTCGTCTTCTTTTTCTACCATAGACTTATAGATCCGATTCACCCGAGCGATATTTTGGGCAATGATCAGTCTGGAGCTGCCTTTACAGCCCTCGGTAAAAAGATCATGGATCTGCGTGAGTTTATAAAGGAGCGCAGGAACATTCACCAAAATATAAGGGCCTTGATAAGAGTCATCCGTTTGACGTACGGCAAGGCCCAGGATGAACGCTGATTGGAAAAGTGAACCAGGCAACTCAAGTAACGCCGGTTCAAAACACAAAAGGTGAGAAACCGGGGAAGAGGCTGCGCGAGAAGCTGAATGACTCAACAGGCCAGCAAACCCCGAAAAGAAAAAAGGACTCAACTCCCAAAAGGCGGAGTTCATGAAAAGTACGTCTGAAGCTACCAGGGAAAATACTGCAGTGGCTACCTCGAGGAAAGGGATCGAACCATCAAAGGCGGATGCGGAAGCTTGGAGGAAGGTAGAACCGCGGAAAAAAAGTTATCGGAGGAAGATTAGACCGGAGGTGATTTTCATTTCCAAACGGGGGCGAAGGGTCATACGCCGACATTCTCAGGAAAGTGAAGGCAGACCCCGAACTCACCAATTTGGGAGACAACGTCACCCGCATTAGACGGTCGCAGAAGGGAGATCTTATGTTGGAACTTAAGAAATCCAAGCATGTAACCGCGGACAAATTCTTGAGCCAAATCGGGAAGACTTTAGGACAGGAAGCCGACATAAGAGCTAGCAGGCCGGAGATCACTATAATCTGCAAAGATATAGATGAAATCACGACAAAGGAAGAGGTTCGCGAAGCGTTGGAGAAACAGTTCGATCTTCCCGAACTACAAGAGTCAGCGGTGAAAACGCTAAGGAAAGCCTATGGGGGAACACAAACCGCCATCATCAGCCTACCAGTGGAGAACGCACTCAAACTGTTAGCAGCAGGGAGAGTGAGAATAAGCTGGATAATGTGTCGCCTTAGGGAACAGGTGGCGTTAAAACGGTGCTTTAGATGCCTTGACTTTGGTCACATTGCGAAGTCATGCACTAACCCAAATGATAGGTCAAAGCAATGCAGGAGATGCGGAGTGGAAGGCCACATCAGCAAGGACTGCGGTGCTGACCCAAATTGTCTACTGTGCAAAGGAAAGGAGGGTGTGGACCATCGGCACATTGCAGGCAGCAGCAGGTGCCCGGAATACAGGAGAGCCCTTAGCACAAATCGCAGATGAGGTTAATACAAATCAACCTCAACCACTGCGAGGCGGCGCAGGATCTACTCGCGTAAACCATCCGCGAGAAAAACGTCGATGTGGCCATACTAAGTGAACCATACCGAAACCGCGGTGGTAGCGTTTGGGTCAAAGACCAAACGGGTCAAGCAGCGCTGTGGACTTGTGGAGAACAAGCCTTCCAGGAGATAATGGAGCACCCGGAGGAGGGCTTCATTAGAGCAAAGGTGAAGGGCATCTACATCTACAGCTGCTATGCTCCACCCAGCGCTACACTCGTCGAGTATGAGCGGATGCTTGCTGCTCTTGTTTTGGATGCAAGAGGACGGTGGCCGATCATAATAGGAGGCGATTTCAATCCGTGGGCTCTTGAATGGGGCAGCCGGATAACTAATGTCAGGGGACGTGTTCTCCTCGAAGCATTCGCAGAGCTGGACTTGGTACTGGCGAATGTTGGGTCTTCGTACACTTTCCGGGGAAGGGGCCTGGGCTCTATAGTGGACCTGACATACGTGAGTGCCACTTTAACCAGTAGAATCGCTTGGCATGTCAGTGAGGACTATACTCACAGCGACCACCAGGCAATCTGCATAGAGATCAAGGGTGGATCGAGCTCGAAAAATAGTTTTCGCAGAATGCCGGGTGGTATGCTTGGCTGGACAGTGAAAGCGTTCGAGGGGGACACGTTTACCGCGGTGCTCAAATCCGACATATCCCTGAATGGTACGGCTGGAGAGAAAGCCACCCAGATCACTCGATGGGTCACGGAAGCATGCGATGCTACTATGCCCAGAAGGCGATTGCTCCCCAGTAGGCAACCCAACTACTGGTGGAACAATGAAATCGCAAGTTTGCGAGCTGCATGTTTTCGGGCAAGGAGGCTTTGCCAGAGGCTCAGGGGAAAACCCGATGGCGACGGTCGAGAGGAGGCACACAAGCAATTGCGTGGCCGCCTAAAGGAAGCCATTTGGAGGAGCAAAAAGAACTGCTTCAAACAGCTGTGCGACCATGCCGACATAAACCCTTGGGGGCGAGGCTTACAGAGTGGTGATGAAAAGGCTGCGGAAATCACCCCAGGGGACCTGTCCGCGCCTCCTGAAACAGATTGTTTCCACTCTGTTCCCTCACCACGAAAATAGGGGAAGGCAAGTTTTTGTCCAGCCAAATGACGGCATAATACCGCCTGTAACTGTGGAGGAGCTACGGGAAATATGTGGTAGGTTCCGTGACAACAAGGCCCCAGGTTTGGATGGCATCCTCAACCGAGCTTTGAAACTGGCAGTGAAGACTAGGCCCGAACTTTTCACCAACACCTTCGAGGCGTCCCTAAAAGAAGGAATATTCCCTGCCCAGTGGAAAAAGCAAAAGTTGGTGTTGCTTCCGAAGCCTGGCAAGCAACCTGGAAACCCAGCGTCGTATCGTCCTATATGCCTGTTGGATACAATGGGGAACATGATGGAGAGAGTCATCTACAACAGACTCCTGCCCATCGTCGAAGCCAGCAATTGTTTGTCGGAACGCCAGTTTGGTTTCCGACGCGCCTGGCAAAAGGTGCACTGATTTCTGACGGCTGCTGTGCCGTGGTGGCGTTGGATGTGAAAAACGCATTCAACTCGGCCAACTGGAATAGAATTAAACGAGCGTTGGCTGACATAGGTGTCCCCGGATACTTAGCGAATTTGGTGGAAAACTACCTCTCAGAGAGGACTCTCTGGTACGGGACGGATGAGGGCCCCAAAGAGTACATTGTCACAGCCGGGGTACCACAGGGATCGGTACTTGGTCCCCTGTTGTGGAATATCATGTATAATGGGGTGCTTGCTCTTCCCGTCCCAGAGGGGACTACGATTGTCGGCTTTGCTGATGACCTAGCTGTGGTGGTTGCAGCAAAACACCCAGAAGATGTGGAGGTTTACGCAACGGAAACAGTGAGAGCGGTAAAGTCCTGGCTAGAAAAGGCCGGGCTGACCTTGGCGGACGCGAAAACGGAAGCGGTCTTGATAACGAAACGCAGGAAAAATAATACTGTAAAAGTGGAGGTCGGTGGACATACGGTCGTATCAAAGCCGGCTATCAAATACCTGGGGGTAATAACTGACACCAAATTGAGTTTTAGGGAACACTTAGAGTATGCATGCCAAAAGGCAGCCAGTGCCACCACGGCACTTGCAAAAATGTTGCCAAATATTGGTGGACCGAAACATTGCCAGAGGTTGGTGCTAGCCGGAGTGGTGCGCTCCATCCTGCTCTACTCGTCGCCTGTGTGGGCAGAGGCACTTGCAAACTCTCAGAGACGAAAGCAGGTGAACTCGGTTTACCGGCGGATGGCTTTGAGGGTTTGCAGTGCTTTTAGAACCACATCAGATGAGGCAGTATTGGTGGTGGCAGGCATGATCCCGGTTGACATTCTGGCCAAAGAAATGAATGTCCTGTACAATGCAAGACATATGGAGGGGCATGCACAGCGTAGAAATGCGGCAAGGTCAGAGTCGCTTGATCTCTGGCAACGTAGATGGGACGAGTCTAAGAAAGGTCGGTGGACGCACAGGCTCATTCTCAACATTAGGGTGTGGCTTGAGCGAAAACTTTCCGGCCTGGATCATCCGCATCCATATGGATTAAGTGACCCGCCCACCGCAACCTATTGAGCCGGATTTTATCCACAACCTGATGGTCATGGTATCGCTCATAGATTTCGTCATTCTGTAGGCTACGGAGTCGTCCATCCTCATATAGGGGGCCAAAAATTCCTCGAATGATTCTTCTCTGTCGGGGGCCGAATCTACTCGCACTACCTAGCAGCCGCGGGCCTAAGATGGCGAAGGCTTATAAGCTGTGCCAAGTCAAGGAGAATTTGGCCCGCTTATAACATAGCCCGATCACGAGAGCTCCTGTGCCAGACGCGTTCAAGTGCACTCAAGATTACGGCGGTCTGCACGGGGCAGTGGCCCATAGAGGACCATGCCGCTAGGCGCGGTATACCCTACAATTCGCATTGCCGAAGCGACGGAGAAGGAAGGGAAACCCTCATGCACTTTCTCTGCGATTGCCCAGCTCTATGCCAATGCTGACCTTGGATCCACTGCTTGACGTCCCTATCACTTTTTTTAGTGTGATCACCTGGCTCTCAGTATTTCGGAGATGTGTCTCCACCTGATTGGCCAGTTTGACCTGGTATCAGTGAGGCTCCGTTTGAATACAGTCAGATACCCCGACTGGAAACTATCCAATGGGCGCGGTTCGCATGACACCTTGGATTGGGGTAGTGGATGGGTATTTTTCGACTCTACAGTCTAGATTCGTAGCGTGTTGTTAATAGTAGGGTCACCTCATACAGGGTATGGCTATCATCACTCACTAACGGTCTTTGTAGACGAGAGGCTTGGAAAGCCACATATCACCCTCGAAGAGAGACAGATCACTTTCAGGGAGAGACAGGTTGGTCCCAAGTAACTATATTCCCTGTCAGTCTATCCTGCAGTGCAGTGCTTGACCCCGTCGAGCAATTAACAGATTTAAAAACTCTATCAAGTAATTAACAGATTGAGTAGCTGTGAATTACTTAGTTAATTGATCCCTTTTAGACGTGGCCAATCGTATCATCAGCGCATAATTTTAAATGGGGGTTTTTGCCCACAGTTATCTTTATTTCCTGGAGAATGTATCCGTCCAGGACCCATCCGAATTTTTTGAGGAAGGGTGGATTTGTATATTCACTGATCACAATCTTGCTGAGTTTTGAAGGGTCGCCAGGAGAATTTCTTGGTAGTCCTGATGACTCTATTGCGCATCTTCAGATAGTCCTAATTTGGCTGGAAGTAATAATAGTTGTCGCAGATGTTCATACCTCTTTTAGTCACTTTCCTTAGATAAGACAGATCTACTAGACTTTCTACGAACAATTACACTCAGCTCTTAAAGGTGACATTGTGATCATTGTGGGTGATCTGAATACTAAGGTGGGCTTTGAAAACACCTTGCTGAGACATGGAATGGAGAAAGATGATTTTGACGCACGTAACAATAATGGTGGTAAGTTTTCAAATTTCGGCAGCTTTCACTGCCTTGTTATTGGTGGCACATTACTTGAGATCAGAGCTTGCCATAAGGTCAGCTGTATTCTAACTCACTGACATCCTATGAGCAATCAGATTGACTACTTGGCGGTCAGCAGTAGATTTAGAAGTTGGATATGCATAACAAGAGAGGCGCTACCATTATATTTTTAGTGCTGATGTGCTGGAGCTGCAGCGCGGAAATCCAACGATACATTTATTCGGGACATTCCGTTAGACAAAGGAATCGAGTAAAATGGACCACTAGAGCCTGGATGCTCAGAGGAGTTGTCTCTCCCACATGATGCCATCGGTCATGGACCTTCCCAAATGGCTTTGATATTTTTCCTCAAACACGTAGACCGCAGATGACACCTCTTTACTCTTTTAGAGGAGAGGCAAATAGAATTGAGCTGAAACACCAACAAAAACCAGGTTCTCAGTCTGACGGGTCATCGTACTCTCTTTATCTGCATTAATTAGCACAGAATTGAAGGCGTCGAACAATTTGTATATCTTCTAGTAAGCGTTTCTGCCGACGGCGAACCGAACTGGATGTTGCTCGACGCATTAACAGCGCTTGATCTGTTTTCACTGCCTTATTCAAAATCAGGAAATCCAGCTATCTCAATACCAGGATCAAGTTGAGATTGTTCAGTGCGTCCCCCCGCACACTGTCACTCGATGGTTCCAAGCATTCGTGAACACCTATCTGCATCGCTGTACCTATCGGTACGCGGTAGAGTACCGCAGAAGAGGAGTGCAAGCACCTCAGAAAGTCATAGAGTGAGCTGAAGCGCATTTCGGCGGACCATAGACGATAGCGCGTAGGTGTGGTTGACGTGGTATACCCCATCAACGGGGGAATGACAACCATATATGTACAATCGATTGGTACTTAACTTCGCTGCTGTCAACCATACCTAACTCTCTCCTTATTTTTGTTTTCCTCTGGCTTTACATCCCTATTTTCGCTCAGAATATGAATGAACTTTTGGTACTGACTTTTAACTCGAGTCGCTGTCTGTCTATCTGTGGCAGGTGCTTTTCTCAGAAACAATTATACCAATTGAGAGAGAAGAAGAGGAAGGTCATCCATTCAAGGTCATCCCCTCTGGGTTCTCGGTCATAGGAATATAGAGGGTAATGAGCAGACTGACGTGCCAGACGGGGCTTTGGTCTTGACAGTCCTTTGTCAGGTACAGTGTATGCCCTGCTGCTAACTGTCAAAGGGGGAGTATCCTCGCACTACTTAGCAGCCACGGACCTCAGATGGCTCACCACTTTTGCGAATTCAAGGAGGATTTGACCCGCTTATAATAAAACCTGATCGCCAGACGCGTGCCAATGCATACAAAATTATAGCGATCTACATTGCCCATAGGGGACCACTCCGTGAGGCTCGGCATATTCTACAATTTGCATTGGCGAACCTGCAGAGAAGAGGGGGGAACTTTCAGGCACTTCCGTTGCGGTTGCCCAGCTCTGGCTAGAGTCAGACTGCGGACACTGGGTAAACCAATCTTTGGCGACCTCAGAGAGATTTCTAGCTGCAGAGTGGGAAAGCTGCTTTCTTTCGTGAATGCTAAGGACTGGCTCTGAAGATCCGAGCCGGCTGGACTCTGCCTCTCTGCTCCCATAACAACAGTCACGGTCTTAGGAGTTTGTGGCATCGAAACGGCGCACCAAAGTGCTAATTGGGCTCCTCGGAGTGGCCACTGGTAACCTACCTACCTCCCCACCTTTCATGGGCAAACGAAACAAAAAAAAGACAGACAGACGGACAGACATTGAACCGCGCGTATCTGGTCAGGCACCAACGATCAGATCCATTTCGGTGCTGCCTATGACTAGTTGCTGGCACGATCAGAAATGATGATGAGGCGGATCAATAGATGGACGACTGAAATATCTTCTAGTATAAAAAACTAATCATATCTTCAAACAGTTCAAAACTATAAGCAACTAAGAAACGCGACATGTGTACGAGTACATCACCATATAAAATCGTTATCTTCACGTGATCTTATCATGTTTAGTTTTTTTACATATCTCTTGCATGAATTGGCGCGGGATATCCTTAAAATTACCACTGACTAACTTACCGGATATTCTAGCCGGCATACATATATCTTTAGTTTATAGGAATCAATCTAAGAATTATAAAAATCCGACCTAAAAGCAAGCACTAGTTTGTCTCATGTGTAAAGAAATATATTCTTCGGACAGTGTGTAGCTCAATGTAACCGAATTATTGCATCATGTAAGCCAAGCGATCTATACATAAGTGTAGAATACATTTGAAACGTTTGAGGCGCAAGACCACACTAGAGACATTCAAGCGTCTTAAGACGCTCACAAGCCACTTGGCTTACTGACGCTCTAAGTTTCGCACACGTCTGTTTCGTTTTTAAGACGCTTCGTGGTACGGTATTCGAAACCCCTGCTCAATTTTACGTCATATTATTTTAATAAAAGTACTTTGAACATATATAGATATATCTATATAATTTTTGTTAAGTTCTAGATCACATATACATTCAATTGTCGTTACGTCGTTATATTTCAATAATTTTTGTTTTTTTTTTTTATAAATTTCGAAGAAACAAAAACATATTTTCATTGAACTCTAGACGCCGCGCTGATCGCATCGAAAACGAACATCGTGATTAATTAATAACAGTTTTTAAATATAAAAAAAATATAAAAAATATATTCTTAATGCCAGAGAAATATCTTTTAATAATAAAAAAAATTAAAATATCTCAATCTAACCATTTCCGATGTGTAAAACTAATAAACGCATAAAAATTTTAATATATCGTGTAAAGTTGACAGAAAACCATAAGAATTATAACTAAATGAAAAGTGCTAATTCTCTAATTTTTTTCGTTAAAACCCTTCATCCTGGATTTATTTTATTTTAAATTGCGTAAACGAAATGTATATCAAATAAAGAATAAATTTCAATGAAATATGCATCAACGAGTAAATGCGTGCAGTGCAGTGAAATTAATTTTGATGTTCCCAAAAAGATAGTATAAAAAATATAGAAGAAGAAATTATTCTAATTTCAACGAAATCAAATTGAAAATCATTGTTATAATTTATAGTTAGTGTTCTATTGGAATTAATCGGTATATTTTCTAGATAAAGTGATATAATTTTTTTTTAATCGTAGGGTGCAGTAAAATATATAATTTAAATTAAAAAAAAAATAATAAAAATAATAAGAAAAGATAATATTTCGTTTAAAACAATTAAATTAGGAACAAAAAGGGATATCTACAATCAATAATACGACAATTGATAATATTTGAACTAGTGATGATATAACATTCGGTAACAGTAAACTATACTTTAATGAAATATCGAAAAAAGACATCCAAATCACTTTAATATAAATAAAACTATAACCCCTCTAGCTTCACTAATAACTACTCTTATTTTAATATTTATTTATATATTTAACGATGGCTAATAAATATTCAATGCCAATTATCATTGCATTCATGCTATTCAGTGTGCATAAAAGTATTATAAAATTTCATGTTAGTGGCGAAATCCAACCAGGACATCACATTCGACACTCGAATCATCAGTATCAACATCCCCTACAGCATCATCGTAGCCTATCCCAACGTCATCGTGGTACCCTTAATCGTCATGATGATTTGCATAATAAATTAGGCTTGAATATCACTAATGATAGTAAACAAGATCATCCACCAATTTTGGAACAAATTGCATCAGGAAATTCACCAAAAGACGTTCATAATAAAACTATAAAGAGTCCTAGTGCTCATGTGGACCATACAAGTATAAAATGTCCGAAATGTAGTGGTAATACCAATGTGCGAGTCAGTGAGGACGAGCTAACTAAGCTTAGAATTGAATATGTGAAAAATCAGATATTGGAGAAGTTACGTTTGGATGAACAACCGAAAATTACAAAACGAGATTTACCACGTCCAGTTTATGAGGGTGCAACAATTCGTGGTGATGTTCAATCACAATCAAAGGATTATGATGATTACTATGCAAGAACGAGCCAAAAGTTTATATTTCTAGAGCAAGGTAAGTCGTGATTTAAGATTAGTCAAGCCATTTTTGTAGTTAGGTCAAAGGAATACTCTCAACGCTCAGTTTTTTGGGTGGGATTTATATCCAGAAAAGTATGCAAATAATCTGCAGGATCGCACCGGTCACCTAACATACATCATTTTCTGAGAGACCCTACGCGATAGTGAATGTTCGCTCTGATATCCTCCGAACACCTTCTAGGAGATCCTTAAAATGAACGGCGTGTCACTTTGGACGAGCCGACCAGGAGAGGAGGGGACAAAGACTGAAGAAGAAGAAAAGGATCCTCTTCTGCTTCTTAAAGCAATAAGCGCGATCTTTAATTTGTTATATCACATTGTTACATTCGACGAAAAAAAACTCCGCTTTTCATATCTGCTGCTTGCATAGGGGAGTCGAAAATTGAAAGTTCGACTCTTGAGGCATCTGGGCTTTGGTTGTACATCACGATTTTTTTTTCTACCATAGATATTGCGTCGAATTTCAAGGTACCATATAGTGGCAGCTTCTTGATTTTTTTCAGATTTTTCGGTTGAGGGATTTCTGAGAATGGGTCCTTAAAAGAAATGATCAATTTCGACCCCAGCAATCTCCTGCCTTTCCCCACATTTAGTGTCAATCGCTATAACCGTTTCCAAGAAAATGCGTGTGACAGAGAGCGTGAGACAGAGGGACAGACGGACAGAAGGACAGACGGACAGACCGACAGACGGACAGAAGGACAGTGAAGCCCATAGTGTTTTACGTAGGCACCTGTCGTGAGACTTAATCCTACGGCCCTCTTCAGACACGGATTGATTTTGTGACCACAATCAGAGCCCCGCTGAGACAAGCAACAACGGTACCAGTCTATACCAAGTGCATGGCTTAGCATTCATACTGGTGGATGCAAGAATTACCTAAATCTCTACCGAACTATGGAGTACGGCACCCGTGTTGATACGCAACACCACGTCGAGGCCCGAAGGTCTCTTCTCGCTTGAGCACAACCACAACCACCATGAAACTCCCACTAGGGGGGCCAACCGCAAATAACCAAGCTGCCCTCACATACAACAGAAGTTCACCCGAAGTATGTGATTCCAGGGGCTTTTCCGGTTCCCATGGTACCAGTATACCCCTGGTAAGGTTTCCTGACCAATTTGCCACTTCAGATGAGTCCCCGTGCACACTCGGGTCTGATCGCTCTGATTAAGTCTTTGGAGCATTCACCAACAGAAGGACAGAAGAACAGACGGACAGACGGAGGAGAATAGAAAAGCGCGGTTACGTACGCCGCGTAGAGATGAAAGGGGACCAAGCTAAAATGAGCTGACTCCGCCCCGTGATGTAATGCCGTACGGTAGTTCCACGGGGCCTGGGGGGAGTCGGGAGTGGTTTTAGTGGGTAAGAATCCGTGTCCACGCCAGTGTCTTTTGAAGATTTCCACCTCCTCAAAAAAAAAGACGAACAGGCGGACAGATAGACAGACGAACAGACGGATAGACAGACAGACGAACAAACATACAGTAAAACGATTTTAATAGGGTTCTTCTTTTACACAAAACCTTAAAGAGTGCACAAAGAAGGTCGAAAATCGAAGGAACTTGGGACGCTTTCAACTGCGCAAAACAGATCAAACATAAAAACTTCAGAAACCTGTAAAACACTAGGAAACCCTAATGGAGAAATGGAACTTCCCCAACGAAGTCAGGGCGAAAAGTGCTGGAAAAACACCTCTAGGATAAATGAAAATTATCAATACCCTTAGCAAAAGCAGACGGGTATATTGAAGGCACCACCTAAACTAAGACATCTGTTCTATACCGTCTCCGTCTGTCGTCTGCCGTCTGTCCTCTGTCCTCTGTCCTCCGTCCTCTGTCCTCTATCCTCTGTGGTCTGTCCTTTTTCGGCTCTTTAGCACGCAATTTCCTCCTCTGGTCCTGGATCATGTTCTTGCGCCTTTGATTTTAGATTATGTTCCTGTAACCTTTGATCTAAGGTCATGTTCTTTTGTTGTTCGGTCCAGGACTGCATGTCAAACAAAAATTTATTAAAATCGGTTTACTGTTTGTCGGTCCGTCTGTCCGTTTTTTTGTTTATGTAGGTGGAAACCTTCAAAAGACACTGGTCTGGACACAGCAGCGTGTCGGATTTGTACCCACTAAAACCACCGCCGACTCCCTCCCTGTCCCGCGGAACCACCATAAGATATTACATCACGGGGCGGAGTCAACTCACTCTAGCTTTCTTCTATACGCGGCGTTCTTGAACGCACTTTTCTCCTCTCCTTTGCCTTTCGCAGTTTGTTTTGGATAGATGCGATCATGGAGTTCACCGTACCCCAATTCTCTTGATGTGCTACCATTTTCGGCACCAGATTTTCTGGTACCAGCACTTCTCCTAGAGTCTCCTCTAGACTCTTCCTTTCTTCCACAAATCTCGGACAGTGGAAAAATACAAAAGGGGGACAGAAGTTCATTAGGTTCGATTGGCCTTATACAAAGAGCGGGAGAGATAACCAGCCAGAACCAAGGATTCACCCCCTGACACGGGGTGAGTGGATTCAAGATTTAGTATAGAAAAACATACAGAAATGAATTTTTTAGTCTTTCATGATCGAAGATCTAGCCTAAATCTCCAAAGCCCCTCCTTGTCTACACTAATGCTACTAAATAAAGCGGACGACCTCAATGAGGTGCTCCTAATCCTTCTGAATGGATAATGAATACGTCAAAAACCACAGCTAACATGTTCAGCGCTAGGTCAAAAATACTTCTTTTCGATGGTGTGACTGAGGCTTGAGATAATAGGCCTAGGAAGCTCAGGAGCTAAAAAACCATCTGGCACCCCAGCAATGGCTAAAAACGACTCCTAACCTTCACGTACATAAAGAACCTAAAAAGCCTTCAATGGCACATAATGAGAACATGAGACAAACAGGGAAACAGGCATTGTGTCTGCCAGTCGTCTTCTTAATTGGTCCTTGCCCATTCCGTAGGGGGGACGGCTCGTCTAGATCTCGTGCTGCCTGCTGGATCTGGATGAAGGGAGTTTGTGCATCTGGGGTTGTTCTTCTCATTATGTCAATATTATTAGCATAGGCCAGTAGTTAGGTGTACTTTTAGGTGGCCTTATGCATTCACATCAGCATCGGGAAGCACTTTTCCACTGTCAGGTTAAAAAGGATCCTTTTCTCTTAGACCCTTACTGACAGTGAAAGGCACCGAGAGTGTACCTGCTTCTCTTATCTGGCCTAGTAGTTAGGTGTACTTTTAGGCGATAGTGTCTCTCGCATTTCCATCAGCATTGGGAAGCACTTTTCCAAAGCCCGGTTGAAAAGGATGCATGAAAGAAAATCCTTTTGTCTTAAGCCCTTACTGACAGTGAAAGGTCTTGCGAGAGGTACACTCTCTTCTTTTATCTGGCCTCGTACATTGGTCAGAGTCCGCCTAGTTAATTTGAATTCCTTCATGGCGGTATACAATTTTCCCCTGACTACGCTACCATGGGCGTCCTTGAAGTCAATGAAAAGTTGGTGCAACTGATGGTCAGATTACAATAGTTTTTCCACCGATTGTCGTAGAGAGAAAGTCTGACCTGTTGTTGATTGGCCTCCTTGGTAGGGACAGACTATGTTCTAGGCATAGGGCTCAAGCAAGATAGCGGAGAATATTTTATAAATCATACTCAGCAACGTAATACCGATATAATTGCTGCGCTGAGTGGTATATCCAAGAGGACCTTAAAGATAAGGTTTTGTGTGAAGCAAAACCTTATTAGAATCGATCGTCTGTCCGTTTGTCTGTCTATCTCTCTATCTGTGTAACTGACACAACCAATTTATTCAGAAACGCCTGAAGCTATTGTTACGCAATTTGGTGAGAATATGTGTTTTGTGAATTCCTTGCCCTTTGTGTTGAGTTTAAGGGGGGCTCTCCATACATGCGAAAGAGGGGTCTACATTTTTTTCACATAATATGGTCATGTGGGGTATCAAATGAATGGGCTCGATTAGTACTTTTCGAAACTTAATTCAGATATTGCAAGAAACGTAGTGGAGAGAGGGTCTAAAATGTTGGCCCTGAAAAATGTAACAAGTCTCGTGTTCTCAGAACCAACGATCCAGCCTAAAAATCATAGTGACTGATGAATTTCGAGTTCGACAGTTTGTTGCCGGTACAGTTGACCTTCTGTATTCCAAGAATGGTCTTCTGGCCTACATAAAATCTGAAAATTGCAACCTAAACCTAAATTCGTGTTTAAGACACTTACATTGAAAGTCATCAATCACATTGTACTTTGCAAGGTATTGTGGTGAAAAAGGATAAAAATTTCTACTGAAAATGGGCCTTTTTCATTGTACGCTTGCTGAATTTTCATTGCATGAACGTCATTATTAGTACCATTAACACATTTTACAGTGTATCATTCACAGACACCAAGAGGCCTTATACAGAGAGCAGGAAAGGCCAATTCGCGTTGGGTCTAGTCCTATAATTGGAGCACTCTGACCTAGGACAACGTCAAATGTAGAATTAGGTCGGTGTAAGGGCAGAGTTTTCTAATTGCCATCTAATCCGGTTGTTGTCCCATACCATGAAGTTTTTTGAACGCATTTTTGACAACCGTTGAAATAACGGTGAATTAAGTCGGGTTTGTCAAGAATTGCGGAACTACGGAGGCAATACAGGCTACGTAGTTACCCATGGAAAAACATCTTGTGAAACATCGCCTTCTTTACATTGCATTTCTGGATCTGGAGAAAATGTTTGACCTTTGGCCGCATGAAATAATCTGGTATGCTCTACGACAACATCCAGCACCAGAGGAACTCGTGGGCTGGGTTAAATTGGTCAACCACGATCCGAAAAGTAAAATTTGAAGTGTGGGGGGTGTATCACAACCGCTTCTTCATCAAGAAAGCGCTCTCTCACCATTTCTCTTTGTTCTGGTAATGGACACTGTCACACCGGATATCCAACGTCCAGCGTCCTAGACACTGCTTCATGGAGA
The DNA here is from genome assembly GCF_905115235.1 of Hermetia illucens. Taxonomy (NCBI): domain Eukaryota; kingdom Metazoa; phylum Arthropoda; class Insecta; order Diptera; family Stratiomyidae; genus Hermetia; species Hermetia illucens. Next base: position 11,696,162 of record NC_051855.1, on the reverse strand, counting down.
TGATGTTTTCCTGGTGTCTCATAGCAAAAATGATCTCAAGCAAGTTATCCAAAAAAATGGAATAATCACCTCATGCAAGATGGTCTCAGATTAAATCTGAATAAGACTCAATTTTTGACGACCGATCCCCATGAAGAAGGCACTATCACTCTCAATGGTAGTGATCTGGCCAGAACTGAGCAATTTAAGTACCTCGGGTCAATGCTATCAGCCAATGGGGAACTGCGCTATGAAATTGCTTCACGCATTAACGCAACCTGGATGGCGCACTTTGTGATCAACGTATCAACGGACGTCTCAAATCGAAAATTTACCGCATTATCGTCCGCCCTGTCGTTCTCTATGGTTCTGAGTGTTAGCCGACTATAAAAGACAATGAACGCCGTCTTGCGGTAATGGAGACGAAGATGTGGCGTTGGATTAGTGGCGAGACACGCTTTGATCACATCCGATGTGAGAGTATCCGCGATCAATATGGGGTTGCAGGTGTCTTCGATGGTATGGTCATGTGATTCGCGCACTTGCCGAAATTGGTCTGTACAGCCGATGGTAAGCGACCAAAAGGTTTGATACCCTGGATGGCGGTTTGAAGACCTCACGACTGCATTCAGATCAGGCCTTTGATACCCATTGACAGTGGGAAGAACATACCTTGAGAAAGGGCGACAATTGTGAGTGATGGCACACATATATGGCCAACGATCTAAGCCCTACATAGGGGCTCAAAGCAACTGCAGATGACATCCCCTCCTCATCACTCTGCCCCTCAAACTCTAAGGTGCTTATGGTCATAAAAAATCTTTTAATGAATCCAACTAACTAGAATGAGAGAGGGACGATTTCATCTCCAGTCGCTGGAGATGGTCCTTGCCGGGGCCTCGCCAGTACAGATTGTAACTCATAGCCGTTTGGCCGGATAGTTGTGAAAAAAACCCTAGACTCATTTAACAGCTAGAAAAGCAAAAAAATATCAAGAAAATAATAAGTAGGCCTTGAAAATTTTCCACAAAGCCCCATTTCTTGGCATTTTACTAAATTTAGGGACAAATGCACGCAAACTATTATCGAAAATCGGTTCATACAGGGGATGTTCCACACACGCACCCCCACACAAATGGGCATAGTTCGAAGATTATCTCATCAGAAATTAAAAAAAAAAAAGAAAAACTTTAAAAATGATACAGAGAAATGAACCTCAGCAATTGAACTTTGATTATGTGGGTGCGTGATACGAAATGGATTCCTATTATTATCCGGATCTATTACTATGCAAATCTATAACTAACACACTACATGGAAAGTTCAGTAGAATTAATGGGAATTATGGGTGTTATTAATTATAATCATAAAAGCTTATCAAATTTTCAGCTATATGTACATCTGTTTTCATGTATGTACCACAGCCTTCGCCCATAGGTTGTGAACGACTCATTGTATAATGATTAAAATATATTTTTTTTTTTAAATTAGACATCTTTGCCTCACGTTAACTAATTTTGAGCAAAAAAAAAAAGAAGCAAAAAATAAAAAAAAATACGTAAAATCGTAGAAAAAAAAAAGAGAAAATTTTCGATCTGTTTGCTCTAAATTAGCCACGAGCCTTAAAGGTTGAATGAAAATTTCAAAGGTTATAAACGGAGACTGAATCTAGATAAGGAGAGCGTTCAATATAAATTTTACTGAAAATGACTAATGAATTTCAATGTAATTTATAATATTTAATTCATTATTCATATAAAATATTTTGATGTAATTAATAAATAGGTTAGACACGTCTGATATAGTTTTCAAAGTGTAAAAGGAAGTCTTGAACTCAGGAGACCTCCAACAGATTCATAAAATAAATAAATCCGCATTCTTCGTTTTTCAAGATTCCCTTCCTGGTCACTCTGAATGAATTTTTGAGTTGAAACCGGGAAAATAACCAATAAATAACCAAAGGTTTTAACAGTCAACACTGTTGTTATACTCCATGGTTCGCGGTTACCAGGAACGCGTTTCAACACCCCCACGACTTCCCGAGACGCTTGCACTCCTTCTCTACTGTTCTGCGTCAAGTGTCCTTAAGCGACCCCCTCGTCGGCCATCTTGGAAGAGTGGGTTCCACTGCATGGGTTAGTCCGCAATGCAGTTGTCGCCCCTCCTTAATGTGTGGCCTATCCACTGCCACTTACATCTTCCGGTCACAGTGCGTACGAGTGGCAGGCCAGGGCGCCGACCAAGGTCTTCGATTGAGATAATATCAGGCCAGCGCACTCTGATGATACCACGCAGACGGGTATGTTAAGAAAAAAAGTTTGGAGTTTTTGAGTAACAGTGGAATTCACGTGTTACTCCCATATAGCTTGCGTTCACCACTTCTTCGGACGAGGTACTGAATTAGGAAAAAAGGCAAAGTCGGTTGTACTTTCACCGTTGTCTTGTGTCAAACCTCGACCTCGATACCTTCTTTTAAAGTCACTTATCCGTTCGAATGTGACCCAATCGGCAATCCTTCTTTTTGGTCTGAAGGTGTCTTTATTAAGCCGCACAACCGTAGCAACTCATGAGTAACTTTTAGGGCACCCTGCCTGACTCGCCAATCAATGTAACTAGTTCACCAGTTCACTAGTTCACTGTCCGTTTGTTGCGCTGGGCACTATAGACCTATTACAACTGAAAAAGGGGGTCATAAGCAAGGGCATGTAGGTGATGCGATGTCGTAGTTTGTTTGAGTGATTTACAAGTCTGAAGGGAGTCTGTAATGAAAGTAACCCTCCCCTCACCGATCCTGAAAGAGTAAACAGTGATCAACGCCTTGAACCTATTTGAACCAATGTTGAATTTAAGAGACGATGAGTTGAAAAAAGTGATCATCCCATTCTTAAGAAAAATAAATAAGCAGTTGAGGACAGCAGCCTCCAATCTCACCCCTTTGTCGTTACTGAGGTAGTCTCCCAGACTTTTGGATCTACCATTAAAATCCCCAGTGATGAGTACCTTGTTATGTCTCTCACAGAAAGTTGGGAACCTACCAAAGGCCATGTTGAACTCCCTCTTAGAGATACTGGGAGGCTAATAGTATAAGTTTCTTGCAGGACAAGAATATCGAAGTTGTGGCCAGGTAAAGGAGGAGGGATTAAGACAACGTACTTTGTACTATCTTCGGTAAAACAAAAATAAAGTGCTGAGATCAGGAAAAGAGACAAATAGAGATAGTTGGAGTTATTCCACTATACTAAATCCTACCTGATCACTCTTGGTGACAGGTCCCCCGACAGACCGACCACGAAAATGCATCCAAGATGATCGGATCGAGTAATAAGCCTTGGAAAAATGCTAGAGCGTCCACCTCAGTCGACGCGGCAGGACGGGCCCCGGTTCTGTCTAGAAATGGGCAAGGGTTCTTGACGCATGGACGACGCCAGGACGTAATTAAGTTAATCCGAACAAAACATATACGTGCCTCGTCCTGAGAATGAAGGGGGTCCCAAGTCCGCATCAACCCAATGCAGGACCGGACCAATTGAGGAGCAACATACTCCCTCCCTTCTGGTCCACAGACCCCTCGCTTAGGGCTTGCACTCAAACTTTTCAAAAAAAAAAAAAAGTCAAGCGACGACGGCTTTACGGTTTCTTACCAGGGCAGAGGCAAATCGTCAGACGCTGCCCCACCTCTGCCCTGGGAGCAGCGCGACCGTAGCGGCTCGCAGATGCCGAACGCTCATTTACACAATTCTCAAAACACGACATGCCCACGAATTATATTGAGCGCAAATCCGCCTTACTGACCAGAGCTTGGCCAGAGCTGAAACACTCGTCCTGAGAATGAAGGGGGTCCCAAGTCCGCATCAACCCAATGCAGGACCGGACCAATTGAGGAGCAACATACTCCCTCCCTTCTGGTCCACAGACCCCTCGCTTAGGGCTTGCACCCAAACTTTTCAAAAAAAAAAAAAAGTCAAGCGACGACGGCTTTACGGTTTCTTACCAGGGCAGAGGCGAATCGTCAAACGCTGTCCCACCTCTGCCCTGGGAGCAGCGCGACCGTAGCGGCTCGCAGATGCCGAACGCTCATTTACACAATTCGCAAAACACGACATGCCCACGAATTATATACTCGTATACGTGCCTGCACCCTAATTGAAAAGACCGAGAAACTCACAAGAGCCCTTCGGAAAAGACTCATTGATATCTGCGCTCTGCAAGAACCCAATGATCTGATGGCAAAAGCTGCCACATTGAACGCGAACGTGGTAAAAATGGCTTTAAACTTCTCTATTTTGACAGACCACATACTCAATACGGTGTTGGCATTGCCATCTCAGAGGGTTTCTGTGATGCCATTAAAGAAGTCGAACGATTTGATGATCAGCTGATGAAGCTCATCATTATATCATATCAGCTGATCGCACTATTCTTTACCGCGTACGCACCACAGACAGGTGGACCAGATGCTGGTAAAGATGCCTTCCTGCAACTTCTCGATGAAAGGACTTGTCATGTGCCTGCTGACGACTATATAATCATTGCCGGCGACCTTAACGGTCATGTGGGTGAAAAGGCAGACGGTAACAGGTGCCATGGGAGAAAGGGGTTCGGAGCGCGCAATGAGAGTGGTGAGCGTATAATCGTACACCAACCGAGATACTTGGCTTTAGAATGAAGGTCCATGAGAAGAAACGCCTCTACTACAAGTTCCTTGACTATAAAATGCTGACCAATTGGCAAATTTATAAGAATCCTAACCGGAAAGCAAAGGAAGAGATTGCTGTCACCCAAGCGAAGCATCACAGAAATCTTTACGATAAACTGGACACTCGGAATGGCGAGAGAGATCTGTATCGACTTGCTAAAAGCCGGAACGAACCTACGAACAGGATATCGAACACTTCTGTTGCGTTAATGACGAATAGATGACGAGAATACTTCGAGAAGATTTCAACTGAAGAATTCCCTCATCCTCCACTTCCACAATCATTGCCGAATTTTGAAGCAGTTCCACCTTTCAGCGTAACTGAAGTCGAGGAGGCAATAAAACGAGTGGAATCGGGGAATCTCACAGGACCTGACGACATCGTATCTGTCGTGTTTTTGCGATGATAAAAGGGAGCGTCTTTCCACCTGTTGGCACTTTCGGTCACACTGCTCCCAGGGCAGAGGTGAGGCAGCGTCTGATGAGTTGCCTCTATCCTGGACGAAACCGTCAATCATTTTTGATTTTTTCAATTTTTAATGCTTGGGGTGCTATGCTCCAAACTAGGGATCCATGGACTAAAAAACGTGGGAGTAAGTTGCTCCTCATTTAGTCCGGTCCACCATCATGTGGATGGGGACTTAGGATCCCGCAGATCCTAAACAACAACCTATCGTATCTGAGCTCTAGAAAGCGAAGAGCTGGGACCCAACACTGTGACTCAGTGAATTCTTTAATCGGGTTATTCAGGAAGGTAGAACACCATCTGACTGGCAAGACAGTACCACAGTTCCAATATGGAAAAATAAAGGTAGGTTTGTCAACAACTGTGAAACTACTCACGCAATACATGGTGCGCGGTTACTCATGGAGAAACACCGTGAGAAGCATCGCCCTCTGTCTGCGGCAGTGTCAGCGGCAGTGATTGGTCCAAAATTGAGCGATCTAAATACCTCGGAACAACACTATCAGCCAATGGAGAACTGCGTTGTGAAATTGCTTTACGCATTACCTCAACCTAGATGAAGTGGTGTTCCTCAACTGGTGTTCTTTGTTACCGACGTATCAACGAATGTCTCAAATTTAAAATTTATCGCAATGTCGTCTGTCCTGTCGCTCTCTATGGTCCTGAGAGTAGACTATAAAAGACAATGGATGGCCCGTTTTGTCATGGATGTTTGTGTTCATCTTTGCGGTGTCATGCCGATGCTTATCACCTGCTGTGATGATAAAGAAACTTTTTGCTAAAAGGAATGAATAGGGAACATACCAAGCCGTTGGTGAATGGTGTTAAAAAGGATTATGACGTCGAAAACTTGACCATACTGGGGTCTGTTTCCTCCACTCTTCATCCCGTCATGGGTATCAGTGTTCGTCTCGTATTTGTCTCGCTGTTGTGAGCTTATCAGCTTATCACTTGCACAGCGCTAAGTTTGACGGTAGTGAAATTGAAGCACCATCTGACTGTTTGGATGCCCTACCCTCCACCAAGGAGTGAACAGAAAACTCTACTACTCTTCAAGTATCTTGTTCAGGACGTTTTTCTCTACCTCATCATCATCAACGGCGCAACAACCGGTATTCTATCTAGGCCTGCCTTAATGAGCAACTCCAGACATCCCGGTTTTGCGCGATGTCCACCAATTAGATATCTCTAAAAGTTGTCAGGCGTCCTGGCCTACGCTATCGTTCCATCTCAGACATAGTCTGCCTCGTCAACGCTGTTACATCAGCCCTATATTGGAACAGGGTATCGGCTAGCTGATCCTTCTCTGTACAGGGCAGGAGACACACATTCCATGAGAAAATGTAGAAATCGTTATTACGTTTTCGTCGTCGTGTTGTCAGTCCTGTCTGAGGCTGCTTTTGTGGCTTTGTATCAAGTTGTTTTGGAGGAAAAGAGACCATCTAGAAGTCCATAAAAACCAGGGAAAAATTTTCCTAACCCGGCTGGACCCGCAGCTTTCCAACCAAAGAACCAACTGCTCTTTGCCCTCCCTCGGTCATTCAAAACGTTGCAAATGTCCCTGGCCCGGATATCATACAAAAGAAGATAAATACAAAATTGTTGGAACCTTGTTCCTTGTTCGCACTAGCTGTCAACCTTGAAAATCCTTTTCTGTCAGATTTCTAAGGAAGTCTGTTGAACTACAATTCAACAGATGAAATGTTGTAATACTAAATTCGGTCGCAATAGAGAGTGGTTAGGAGAACAATAGCTACGAAACTGCTGATTGCAGTGGCTCTTATTCTGAATGATTCTACAGAGGGTAGCAGCCAATTTTACAACTGTCCGGTGAAATGTTGAAGATTGTCAACTACACAAGAGCGACATCTAACGATGGTAAAACCATGAAGAAATCAACATTTTCGAAGCTTAAGAAACATAAGAGGGGATCATTGCTTTAACGGTCCCCTTTGGTTACATGCTGTGCGAAGGGTCACAGCTCCCTGTGAATTGAAATCGCTTCGTTCAAGGGGATCATCACTACATTTTCACTGTGCTAGTCCTGCTTCTTTGGTTGCATATACATGGACAATGATCAGAGGTATAATAGGAATATTCGAGCCCAAGTGATTGCGGGGCTCAAAAAAATCTAATTCTAAGTGGGTCTCAATTTTGAGCCCTGACGAAACTCCGGTATGGAGCCTACTCCCCCTTTTCCTCTTCGTGTCCGATATCTCGGGAACACACTGGAATACTAAAGGAATAAATAGTTGGTTCCAGAGATACTCTACACGCAATCAGACGTACTGGGAAAGGGAATATTATTCGCAACGTCTAAAACGTAATTTTGGGACCACATTTCTTGAGTGCTCTGTAATTCCTAAAGTCTCATCTATAATTTATATAGCCCACGTATATTTAATTGCAATTCAACCTATGTATCTACGGGAAAAACCGCTGATGTAACAATTCACACGTAATACTATGAATATATTACAAAAGAAATTCTTGATGGGTCAACACACTCGCCTTGGCAATCAATTATTTTCAGTTCTTTTTTTTTTTTAAATCTACATTTCGCTCCCAATCTACACCAATATAAGTTACTTGAAAATCAAGTCTCAGTTGCAATCATGGCAGAAATTAACCTGTTTAAAATAATCGATAAATTAAAAGATCATCAAAAAATTAATTGCTCATGTGGGACAGATTTTGCGGATATTGACGATTTACATTCAGAATTTTATAACAAACTGGAAAATGCAATAAATGTTTTAGTATTTCAAGCGAGCTATGGTTCTCTAAATTGTATCTGTTTTTTTTTTAAATCTTTTTTTTTCTCTTTTTATTTAAAATATGAACATAATAAGGCAGGTCTAGATTGGAGTCCAGTTGTTGCGCCATTGATGACGATGACTTATTCAAATCAAGTTATCTTTGAAGTTAAAACTGAACCTGGAGGCTCTGCATTTGAGTTTAAAGATCAAGGGGGTCCTGTGCCCACAAACTATCTCCCAATTTTGTCAGTCCACTTTTCAAAACTAAACGCTATCTCGGCTTCCAATAGGAGCCACGTGAGTAAGTTGACCCTAATTTGGACTACTACTACGTGTGACAAGTTCAGTGCTCTACTCCGACTAGGAAAGGATTCCGCCCCTTTTACCCTATGCTTCCTCCATAACCATTTTCGGCGAAAAAATTACGCTCTTTGGTGAGAACCTAGCGAAGTCAATTATTTATTCCTCTACCACATGAGTAGGGCAACATAAGGGCCAAAAAAAAGCCTTAATTTCAGGTGTGGAAGACGGGAGCTAATGAGTTGTCATTATCCTGAACAAACTCGCAGCTATATCCTGAAAACCTGTACGTTTTGTCCATGCACCAAATACGAGGAAAGATTTTCTCCTGAATTGATGCTATGTCTGGATTCCCAGTCACCTCTTGGTGGGGCATAGCGCGTCAACCACACCTGCGCACCATCGTTCCCCTTTCAGCTCCCCTCATGACTTTCCGAGACGCTCACTCTCCTACTCTACTGTTCTGCGACAAGTGCCCTTGGGGTGATCCACTCGTTACGATCTTGGGTAAGTGCCGACCAAGTTCTTGGTTTGAGGTAGTGTCAGGCCGGGGTATTCCAATGACACAAAAACAGACGAAAGCTTGGAGCTTTTGAGTAACAGTGGAGTTCGACGTCGGGCCCTGGCCGGCTGGATGCTCAGAAATTCCTTTCACCAGCAGGATGGGAGAGGAGAAAGGGATCTGTTAGTTCAAGGAACCCCCTGCTCTCCGGCCCCTACACCGGCCGAGCTCTATCTTTTTTCACAACGAGAAGAACCCGAAAGTGATGCGCAACACCATGTTGTCTGGAGAGAGAAATCCCTGTGTATAAGTAAAGTTGTTGATGAATCCCATCCCACCTTCCACAACAGAAAAAGGTGTAGTGGACGTTAGCCACAACGTTATTGGAAGACACACAATCAGGAGACCGTGACTTCCCAATCTTGTGCAGGCAAAAACCATACTTCCCACCTACCAGGGTAAGGAAATAGTCAGTGTAACTATGTTTTCGATTTAGCCACACAACTAGGTTGCTAAGGAGCCAAACCCAAGCCCATCTGCATGTTTCCCATTAGTCGATTTAAAGCCGAAACTCCAGCTGCAGATTTGTCCGCTTCTGGTTTAATTTGCACGAAAACGCTGATCTCTGAGTTAAGGTCAAATCAAAGGTAATAAACCATGGGTTTTGACCCAGATATAGACTCCGCGTCAAGATTATATTTGAAGTCAGGATGACTACTTGGGTTTTTTTAGTGCAAGGTTCAAACGGTTACCAGTCATCCATCCGCTAACCTAGGATGGATCCCTGCCCTACCCCATTCTCCTTTGATACTCTAGCGTCCCATAGCGTCTCGGATAATCCCTTAATAGCCGTAAGAAGTAGCTCGGCAGTGTGTCCAGAACGTCTTTCCATCTTTAAGGCATTTCTGACGTTTCTGAAGCGTTACTAGGAGCCCACTCATCGAGCTCATCAGCTCTGTGCCTCCGCTGGATGAACGGCATCCATAACCTGCATGTCAGCAGCAACTCTGGATCTCTCTGTTCTAAAGCCGAACTGCCGAATGGAGATAAGTCGCAGTCAGCACGTATCACTTCAGGGAGTTTTCTTCTTATGAGATTTTTTGGGACTTTCCCGCAGTGTCAAGCATACAAAGTGATCGACATGCAGGTTGCAGCTCAGGGTCACTTTTCCCTTTGCCTGTCAGCCTCCAACGAGACGAGAAAGTGCCATTTTTCAAGCAAACCTCGAGCAGTAAGCCTGACCGATATTTGCAGCACCAGTTTGTATACATCTGCTGAGGTACCACCGGGTCCTGGCGCTTTCTTGTTTTTCATAGAGAGGACTGCCTCTTCCAACTCTTTTATAGCGCCTTCAAACAGATGCGCAGGGATTAACGCCCGTACAATGGGGTCCATCTACTTGTCTTCGGCTTCTGCTTTTGGCTAATCTGTTCTTTTTCATTGTGGTTCTCTCAATCGTTCTAAGGTTGCATCAAGCAGCGGAGTTTGTGACACTTCACTTTCCGCCGTCCACCAATATATAGAAGATTTATCACGTCTCGATGCCCTCATGAGCATGGAAGCTCCCCAGGCCGTCATTATTAGGTTCAAAACTGAATTTATGACAGTGTCAGCTACCGCGCCAACCCCAGGAGTGCTCTCCAGCGCCGCCCCACCTGCTCTATGAGTTTCCATATATCGCCCGATGTTCACCTTCGCGACGTTCCATGCACAGAACGTCGGGATGGCATATACCGAGGGATTATGTCAACCCCTTCGAAGGTGATGTATTGATGGCCGCTTGCCGAGAAGTTTTCCACAACTACCAACCCTGTTCTCGCCATGTCAAAAGTCCGGAATCGTCTCATTTGGTGTTAGATCGACACTGAAAAACGTTACCCCTAAAGATCGAATCCTGACAAAGTCGTCCCTTCGGCTTTGGGTAAGAATTCCGTCCTGAACCCAAATGACACCGGTTTCTGGTAGGTCTGGGTGCCATGAAATTGGGTCTGTTCTTTCACTCAGTAAATGCAGTCAGTCAGACCTTATGACGCCCCTTCGGGACGTGGCCGACAGCCTATGTAACACCCAAGAACAGAGCATTTTTAATGGCAGCCCAATGCTCATTGGTATTCTCAGGCGGATTACTCACTATATCTGCTGTTTTATTCAACAAGATAGCTCTCTGGACAGTGGGTCCAGCGACATTTGGGTCATACAAGCGACCTATGTTGAGCTTAGGGGGTCGCAACTTTCCAACCCTGCGGGAAATGGCGAGCACAAAACGCAAGCGAACGTAGGTGACCATTAGATGGTGATCCCTTTCGAGGCCGATGTCAGCATATATTACGCACATTCAACAAACAACTGACTAGGCTGACCCTGATCACTCTCAACCATCTGAAACCACCTCAAAATGGGTATTGCTTTCGAAATCCTTCCTTTGCCTTTTTTGAGAATCAACCGCATTTGGACACCATTTCTGCCGCTTATCCGGGATCCAATCACTGGTTTGGTTTGTCCAGGTTACTGAAATAGAACCACTTTTCACCATACCTCTGGGGGCTTGGCTGCAATCTGGCACTGGAATGCGAATGGTATTAACCAACATCAAATGGAATTCCAAGCATTCCTCGTTAACGCTGGGGTCCTTTTATCGGCCAATCATCTCACCAGCCAGTATAATTTCACAACTATACGACTATAGGTCCTACGATACGAACCACGCTAATGACAGTGGTCATGCGTGTCCAGGATTCTCATTCAAAATCCCATTCCATTTATATGCAAACCGTAACTAGCTTGGTGGTTTAACGTCAGTACATGTCGAGTTGACCTAATGTCACGGTCTTCTTAAGACACGGACTGAGTTTGTGACCATAATCAGAGCCCTACTGAGAAAAGCGCAATAGTACCAGTCTATACTGATGCAAGACCAAACTGTGGTGTACCGAACTGTGGAGCACGGCATCTGTGTTGAAACTCGGTTGAATGTAACCATAATATGCATGAAACTCTCTCTAGGGGGCAAACCACTATAACCCATCTACACGCACATGAACCAATAATCCTTCTGAGACATATGAGTTCATGAGCTGTCCCTATTCCCGCGGTACCAGCATACCCCTGGTTAGGTTTCGTGACCTAAAGCCACTCCACTGCAAACCGCGGGTCTCATCGCCCTCATTAAGCTTTTGAGCATTCGCCTACTGCACCACGGCCAGTAAGCCGTAGTGAGTACAGCATTTTCCAGTGCTACCACAAAATGAGGTTCTCCTCGGATTTGGTTTGGTCAATAGGGTTGCTGAATCGTCTTCCTCGCCGTGGCGCTATATGTGTAGCAAAATTGGGCGATCTTATCACAATTTCTACTGTATTTGGTGGACGATTTATTGTAACTGGCAAGTCCAATCTCAAAGACATGTGCGTATCAAAATCTACCACGCCTAGAAGCAAAGCAGACATTCATATTAACAAGGTCTTGTTTGAAGGTCTCAGCTAAAAAATTAAGGAAAACCCCGCATATGGATACCCATAAAACCTTCGAATCGTTTCTCACCAGCAAGAGAGCTCCACCAGACAAAACTCGAAAACCATCAACATGTGAGACCATTCGACATCAACAGCTAAATACTACGATAAGGGCAATATTTATGGTAGAAAAAGAAGACGAGGCAGACCCCGCCTGAGATGGAGTAATGGTGTAGGTCAGGACGTCAGACAGCTTTTAGGGATATCGAATTGGTGGACCTCGGCGCAAAACCGGAATGTCTGGAGTTCCTTATCAAGGCAGGCCAAAACCGAGTTTTTCCATTGCACGTCCGATCAAGGCGCTGCCAGATCGCACCTTGGCATTCAGGGCACCCATCTTGATCACAACATCACCTTTAGAAAGCCTCCCTTGAACTGCGTTTAATTTTTTGTAGCAAGCGTCTTTCTGCATCGGCTCCCAGGTCAGGAGAGCGCGCTTTGGGGCAGAAGTTAGACGCGACCCGACGCCGGATTTGCCTCTGCTACCACTTGGCTTTCCAGAGTACAAAAGCGCACTTTCCAAAATTCGACCAACTTACTTCGCTTAGGCCCGAACTGTCCAGCTTATATCGCTGGAATTGCCGCTTAAGTTGGAGAAAGCGAGCACCATTTTCGAAGAGCGCGCGAAAATTCCAGAAACCAATCATAATCCGTTTTCGATAACCAGAGGTCGTTGCTGTCACATTGACGTTGACGTTTCGGTAGCAGTGAAGTTTCAAAATTTGCAAGTTGCTAGCCCACAAATTTCTATCCCTTTTAATGGCCTCTTACGACAAGCAGGAAATACTTTGAATATATTCTTAAGCCCCTAGTCCCAGGGGCCTTCAAATGAAAATGTCTAGTTATATTTCAGTTGCGTCTTAAATCCATCTTTAATTGATCACGTTTCAATGTGATAAGATCTAAAAAAAAGTGAAGTCACAGTTAGGATTCTCTAAGGCGATCAATTTTTGCTAATTGGTCCTGCGATAATACCATGTCATTAGAGAAAAATGAATACGAGAATAAGAACATGCAAAAATCACCAACAAAAACAAGTCGGATCACTTTCAAATTTTCAGAAATTGATAACAATAAAACGTTTTTGCTGGAAAAGATATTTACTACACAAATTTGTATAATATTCGATGTGTGATTGTGCTAGACCGAGATACTGCGGATATGATGTAGACTGACTTGGTGAGATTTTGATTTGAACTAGTAAACTTTAGACCATTTTTTTTTTTTTGGTTTTATTCTTTTGATTTTGTCATTTATTGATATTAAAATAATCGCGCTCATCATATAAATTAAAGAAAATGATGACAATGAAATTATATATTTTTTTTTTATGAGAAAAAAAAAAGAGAAGGAACCACGAATGACGTCTTTTTTTTTGGATTTACCTTGATATTTTTTGTCTTGAATAGGTTTTTTATAAGTAGAAATTTTGATTGGAATCGAGGCGATTCTAACAATTTTCTAATTAAAAATTCAGACAAATCTTGAACGCCACATGATTTTTTTGTGGTAATGCATTATTTATATATAATTAATGAAATAGCCAAATTAGTAGAAATTAATATGATAACGTGCATGGACTGAATTTCGTGCGCCCATTACACATTTTTTTCTTTTTTTCTTTTTTTTTATTTAAATAAACGAATAAAAACTGAATATTTGAGGTGAAAAATAAAATATTTTTCATGTTTTGACTATGACGTGGATTTTACTTTATTGATTTTTTATGGAAAACTTGTATGATTAAATGACCAATGGTTCCAAAGCATTCTTAAACGTTCCAGTATATTATAAAGGAAATGTTTGTAGTGATATATCGATTTATTAGACTTGGTTCTGTCGATTTATAAGTCAATATACCAATGACCTTCCGCCTGATCGAAAAAAATTCTTTATTCATAAATTAGTAATTTTATAAGACAGAGGAAACCATTAAGAAATATTCCATAAGATAACAAGAATGTGGTGGTTCAAGGGCTTTCGCCAAAGTCTGGCGCTTAAATTCTTTCGGTACAGGCAAGAATGAGAATGGTCATGAGATAACTGAATGTCTAGGGAAACAAAATGATTTCCAGTCTAAACAAATTTAAAAAGAATCAAGTCTTTGCTATCTGTCCTCTACGGTACCTATGTATTTGTCTGATGAATGGTTACAAGTGACTTTTCTAGGGAAAAGATAGTGGGACGAGAAATGTCGAGTCTTAATCTTTGATTAAATTAAGATTCAACAAAATATATTTTTATAATTGTAAGTTTTGAAGGAAAAAAAGCACTTACAAAACCTAAACATGAATCCAATTGAAATAAGTAATTCTTTAATAATATTTCATTTTAAATAATTCTTCCTCACCCTCCTCGTTAGTGTCATACTCCGAAAAAAAAAAATACAAAACAAACGACGCGAGACGATCAACGGTCAACATTTTGATGGGTATCGACCTCTCTCCTGCATTTTTTCATGGAAATAATTTGCGTAAAAACGACTTAAACAAATCTCAAAAAAAATATAATATAATCGATCATACAATAGAACTCAGATGTGTTTATCAAAATATACTTGAAGCTTATTATATTGTCAATTTTTTTGGACATTTAATCGAAGATAATAAATCAAAGAAATAATATAAATAATTATGAGACAAAGGAGAAATATGAAATGAATCGCAATTTTTCTAGTAACAATAAATGTATTGATCCAGGTCAAAATATTTTTGAGATTTTTTTCGTGGGTCCAGATCGCAGTACAGATTTTTGATTATTTATAATATTTTTATTTTTATTATTTATATTTTGAACATTGTAATATGGTTAAACGATTCTTTTGGTATAATTCATTTTTTCGCGAGATAATCAAAGTATTTTTTCCATGAAAATAACTCTGACAGTAAATATTAATCAATCAAAAGAAAAATAATCAATAAATATTTTCAATTAAATATAATAATGTAAAACACAACTTTATTATTCTTAATTCGAACACAAAAATTTATGGTTTTTGATTTTCAGGGCATCGAAATAAGAGAGTCCAATAAACAATATTGAATTTATTCAATGGTAATACTTTGACCCACACACTATGGTCTCTTTCAAACGAAACCTTAAATGAATAATCTGTTTATTTTGACGAGACAACCGGAATTTCCCAATGAAGAAATAGCATTAATTTTAAAATTAATAATGGCTCATATATATTTCAAATGAAGGAGTATTTATCAGTCGGGAACCAAACAAATATTAAAAAAAAAGGCGGAAGCACCCATGAAACCCACCTTTATCAATCCAGCACTATTAATTTAATTTCACTGGGTCTTCGTACACTTTCCGGGGAAGGGGCCTGGGGTCTATAGTAGACCTGACATACGTGAGTGCCACTTAAGCCAGTAGAATCGCTTGGCATGTCAGTGAGGACTATACTCACAGCGACCATCAGGGGCAATCTGCATAGAGATCAAGGGCGGATCGAGCTCGAAAAATAGTTTTCGCAGAATGCCGGGTGGTATGCTTGGCTGGACAGTGAAAGAGTTCGAGGGGGACACGTTTACCGCGGTGCTCAAATCCGACATATCCCTGAATGGTACGGCTGGAGAGAAAGCCAACCAGATCACTCGATGGGTGACGGAAGCATGTGATGCTACTATGCCCAGAAGGCGATTGCTCCCCAGTAGGCAACCCAACTACTGGTGGAACAACGAAATCTTGCGAGTTTGCGAGCCGCATGTTTTCGGGCAAGGAGGCTTTGCCAGAGGCTCAGGGGAAAACCCGGTGGCGACGGTCGAGAGGAGGTACACAAGCAATTGCGTGGCCGCCTAAAGGAAGCCATTCGGAGGAGCAAAAAGAACTGCTTCAAACAGCTGTGCGACCATGCCGACATAAACCCTTGGGGCGAGGCTTACATAGTGGTGATGAAAAGGCTGCGGAAATCACCCCAGGTGACCTGTCCGTGCCTCCTAAAACAGATTGTTACCACTCTGTTCCCTCACCACGAAAATAGGGGAAGGCAAACTTTGGTCCAGCTAAATGACGGCATAATACCGCCTGTAACTGTGGAGGAGCTACGGGAAATATGTGGTAGGTTCGGTGACAACAAGGCCCCAGGTTTGGATGGCATTCCCAACCGAGCTTTGAAACTGGCAGTGAAGACTAGGCCCGAACTTTTCGCCAACACCTTCGAGGCGTGCCTAAAAGAAGGAATATTCCCTGCCCAGTGGAAAAAGCAAAAGTTGGTGTTGCTTCCGAAGCCTGGCAAGCCACCTGGAAACCCAGCGTCTTATCGTCCTATCTGCCTGTTGGATACAATGGGGAACATGATGGAGAGAGTCATCTACAACAGACTCCTGCCCATCGTCGAAGCCAACAATGGTTTGTCGGAACGCCAGTTTGGTTTCCGACGCGCCCACTCTACGGTGGACGCAATTGGCATGGTGGTAAACCTGGCAAAAGGTGCACTGATTTCTGGCGGTTGCTGTGCCGTGGTGGCGTTGGATGTGAAAAACGCATTCAACTCGGCCAACTGGAATAGAATTAAAGGGGCGTTGGCTGACATAGGTGTCCCCGGATACTTAGCGAATTTGGTGGAAAACTACCTCTCAGAGAGGACTCTCTGGTACGAGACGGATGTGGGCCCCAAAGAGTACATTGTCACAGCCGGGGTACCACAGGGATCGGTACTTGGTCCCCTGTTGTGGAATATCATGTATAATGGGGTGTTTGCTCTTCCCGTCCCAGAGGGGACTACGATTGTCGGCTTTGCTGATGACCTAGCTGTGGTTGTTGCAGCAAAACACCCAGAAGATGTGGAGGTTTACGCAACGGAAACAGTGAGAGCGCTAAAGTCCTGGCAAGAAAAGGCCGGGCTGACCTTGGCGGACGCGAAAACGGAAGCGGTCTTAATAACGAACCGCAGGAAAAATAACACTGTAAAAGTGGAGGGCGGTGGACATACGGTCGTATCAAAGCCGGCTATCAAAAACCTGGAGGTAATAATTGACACCAAATTGAGTTTTAGGGAACACCTAGAGTGTGCATGCCAAAAGGCAGCACCGAAACATTGCCGGAGGTTGGTGCTAGCCGGAGTGGTGCGCTCCATCCTGCTCTACTCGTCGCCTGTGTGGGCAGAGGCGCTTGCAAACTCTCAGAGATGGAAGCAAGTGAACTCGGTTTACCGGCGGATGGCTTTGAGGGTTTGCAGTGCTTTTAGAACCACATCAGATGAGGCAGTATTAGTGGTGGCAGGCATGATCCCGGTCGACATTCTGGCCAAAGAAATGAGTGTCCTGTACAATGCAAGACACATGGAGGGGCATGCACACCGTAGAAATGCGGCAAGGTCAGAATCGCTTGATCTCTGGCAACGCAGATGGGACGAGTCTACGAAAGGTCGGTGAACGCACGGGCTCATTCTCAACATTAGGGTGTGGCTTGAGCGAAAACATGGGGAGACCAACTACCACATTACCCAGTTCCTCACGGGGCACTGTGGTTGCTACAGGCATTATCTGCACCGCTTTGGGTTGGATGATTCTCCGAGCTGTCCCAGATGCGATGGCATACCGGAGGATCCAGAGCATGTGATGTTTCACTGCCCACGATTTGCGATGGAGAGAAGGAGCTTAAACCAAGTGCTGGGCAGGAGCGGGACCTCGGAGAGCTTGGTTACTGAGATGCTGGAGCCCGAGGAGAAGTGGCTTACGGTTGGCTCTGCAATCATCCAAATGCAGGAGGAGTTGCTGAAGGAACAAAGAAGGAGGAAAGCCGGAAATAGGAGAAGGATGAGTGCCTAAGAGGAAACCTACCCCGCGAAGTAATACCTCAATGGTGGTTCCGCGGGACTGGGGCTGGAGAAACCGAGGGTGGTTTTTAGTGGGTGTGAATCCCACACGCGCCCGCTGTAGTTCCGCCGTTCGGGCGGCGGACGTGTCTTTCTAAGATTTTCCACCTCCATGTATGCACAAAAAAAAAAAACAAGGGAGATATCAGACAGTGCAGCAATTATAGAGGTATCACGTTGCTGAGTACTCTACAAGATATTCTAAGCTATCTTGCTAGGCCGGATAACCCCATTGGCCCATACGAAAGAGGCTTCACTCCTGGCAAATCGGCAACAGATCAGATTTTCTCTCAGCGACAAGCGTTGGAAAAACTGTTGGAATATGGACAACAGTTGCACTCTAAAGCCTATGATTGCCCCCTTTTCACAATGGGAGAACTCGAAGAAGCGGTTCTCACTATGAAAAACAGGAAGGCGCCAGGTCCTGATGGCATCCCGGCGGAAGTTTACAAACTGGTGTTCCACCAACGGCCAGAATTGCTGCTCGAAGCGTTCAACGCGTGCTTGAAGGAGGGCATTTTTCCTTGTCGCTGTAAAGTGGCCAGACTCGCGTTGATCAGTAAGGGTAAAGGAGACCCGGAGCTCCCGTCTGCATACCGACCGCTGTGTATGCTTGACACGGCCGGAAAAGTGCTCGAGAAGCTCATCAGGGGTAGACTCGCTGAAGCGATCCGTGCTGCCGGGGACTTATCCGCAAGGCAGTTCGGGTTTAGAACAGGGAAATCTACAGTGGATGCTGTTATGGAGGTCGTAGATGCGTTTAATCGAGCCGGGGCACACAGCCGCCGATCTCGACGGATAGTGCTCCTCATAACGCTTGATGTCAGAAATGCCTTCAATTCCGTAAGATGGACAGATATGCTAGGCACACTAGAGAACTCCTTTCACGTGCCAAGCTATCTCTTGCGGATATTGAGGGATTATCTGAAAGACCGCTCCCTGTTCTATGAGACGCTAGAGGGCCAGAGGAGGATGGAAATCACGTCGGGAGTAGCGCAGGGATCCATCCTAGGGCCGGACCTCTGGAACGCTTCCTACGATAGTCCGCTGAGACTCGATATGCCTGAAGAGTCGCGCCTGGTCGGTTATGCAGACGACGTTGCGGCACTTGTTGTCGGACGCACTGTTGAACAGGCGCAAAGCAGACTTGGCTTATTGATGCGACGGGTAACCGGATGGATGACTGCTCGCGGTTTCAACCTTGCGCTGGAAAAAACCGAAGTAGTCATCCTGACCAGAAGGAGAATCCCGACCTTGCGTCCCATATCGATCGGCGAGTTGACTATAGAGTCAAAACCAGTGATTAAATACCTTGGTTTAATGCTCGACTCGAAGATGAGCTTCTTCGAGCAAATCAAAGCAGCAGCGGATAGGGCTGCAGCAGGAGTCGCGGCCTTGAGTCGGCTAATGGCGAATGTCGGCGGCCCTATATCAACTAGGAGACGTCTCCTCATGGGAGCAACGCAGTCCGTCCTTCTCTATGGTGCGGAGGTATGGGCTGATGCCCTTGACAAGGAGGTGCATCGTAAACGCCTCGCTCAAGTGCAGAGGCGGGGAGTTTTGCGAGTGGCGTCAGCTTATCGCACGGTCTCCGAACCGGCTGTGATGGTGATTGCGGGAGTGATCCCCGTTGCCCTCCTTGCCAAGGAGCGCAAAGCTATCTAGCGCCGTAAGAGCGAAAACTTAAAGAGTTGCCCGTGAAGAACGTCAACGCACCCTTAACGAGTGGCAACTTTCTTGGCAAAATGAGCCAAGGGGCAGGTGGACTGCGCGGCTCATCGACAAATTAGATCCGTGGTTGAACAGAAAGCACGGTGAGATTGATTACTTCCTTACCCAACTTCTAAGTGGGCATGGAGGTTTTCAGTCTTACCTGCACAGGGTTGGGAAGGCGCGATCTCCTGATTGTGTGTTCTGCAATAGAGTGGCGGATGACGCTGAACACACCTTTTTCTCTTGCGAGAGGTGGGACGGCCTCCGCCAGCAGCTTTATGCAGACACAGGGGAGCTCTCTCCAGATAACATTGTGCGAGAGATGCTGAAGAGCGCTGGCAGCTGGAATCGTATTGCGCATTATGTTCGGGCTCTTCTTACTACGAAGAAGATTGAACTCGACCGGCAGAGGGATCGGACGGAAAGGGGTTCCCTGAACTAACAACTCCCTTCCTCCCCTCCCCTCCCGTTGGTGAAGGGAATTCCCTGACTTGAAGGCTCCCAAAGCCGGGAGAGCGGGAGGGCTAGCCCGAAGTAATGTGTCAAACGGTTCCAGGCTAGTTCTCTGATGACAGGGAGGTGTTTAGTTGGTAGTCCGCCAGCGTGCTGTTGCGGGAGTCCAACACTCTGTGCGTAAACGCATTCACCTACCCTACTCCCAAAAAAAAAAAAAAAAACGCCTATGATAGCATAGCCAATAAAACTGTACACGGCCATGAGAGAATTCGGTATCCCGACGAAACTAATAAGACTGACTAGGCTGACCCTGACCAATATGCGAGGCCAGATAAAAGCAGCAGGATCACTATCAAGACCATTCGACATCAACAACGGTCTACGACAAGGGGATGCCCTATCATGCATCCTCTTTAACCTGGCCCTCGAGAAAGTGATCCGTGAAGCAGAGGTAAATGCAAGAGGTACGATCCTCTTTAAGTCCACCCAACTACTGGCCTATGCTGATGATATCGACATCATGGGAAGAACCACCCGAGATGTACAAACTGCCTTCATCCAGATCGAGCAGGCGCCGCGAGACCTTGGGCTGCACATCAATGAAGGCAAGACAAAGTATTTGGTGGCAACGTCAGCATCAAAGACGAACCAACCAACAACATCAAAGAGAGAATACAACTTTGAGACCGTTGACAATTTCTCCTATCTAGGGTCGAAAACCACAACCGATAACAGCTATGATGATGAAATCCGCGCACGGTTGTTATCAACCAACAGAGCCTATTTCAGCTTACAAAGACTGTTCCGCTCGAAACGTCTCACCATAGGGTCAAAGCTCTTACTGTACAAGACTATGATCTTACCAGTCCTCATGTATTCCTGGGAAACTTGGGTTCTTAGCAAGAAAAATTGCGAACTCTTGGCCGCGTTCGAGAGAAGAACCCTCATAAGAATTTTTGGCCCCCTATATGAGGATGGACGATTCCATAGCCTACACGACGACGAAATCTATGAGCGATACCATGACCGTCCGGTTGTGGATAAAATCCGGCTCAATAGGTTACGGTGGGCGGGTCACTTAATTCGTATGGATGAGGATGATCCCACCCGGAAAGTCTATAAGGATAGAAAAAGAAAACGAGGCAGACCCTGCCTAAGAGGGAGCGATGGCGTAGGCCAGGACGCCAGACAGCTTTAAGGGCTATCCAATTGGTGGACCTCGGCGCAAAACCGGAAGGTCTGGAGTTCCCTATTAAGGCAGGCCTAGACCGGATATCGGTTGTTGCGCCGTTGATGATGATGTTTGAAAGTTTGTGGTCTGAATCTGGCATATCAATGCTTTTCACATGGTCAATTAAGACGGAGCAAAGTTCGCAGGGTCAAGTAGTTATAAATATATTGAAATATAATGCTAACCATAAAAAGATATTTCTCATTTAATTTATTTCTAATTAATTTTTTTGTCTTTTATTTTTCAGAACGAACCGAATGTGATCGCGTTAGTCATAGTCCTGCTATTTGTTTTCAATTTAAAATCGATAGTGATTTCGAAGCTAGTGATGTTAGTACTGCTGAACTTTGGATTTATAAAAATTCAAACAAAAATGATTTAAATTATAATCAATCATTTGTTGTATCTGAATTACATTTGAGTGATAATAATGATACTTTACCGAATGTTGAACCAATTGCTATTCAACCAATTGGAACTGAAGGTAAGAATTCTTTTAAAATTATATTAATTTTTATGGATAAAAATATGGCTCCGAAAATTAGGTATTTATATTATAAAATTTACTTCGCCTCATAGTGATTTTTCTTGAATTTTCAAAGATACAGAAATAATTAAAAAGGGATTTTTTTCATTTTTGGTTTAATAAATATATTTTTTGAAAAATATATTTGACCCAAAAATGTCACGTTGAAAATTGGTGACAAATCATGGTTAATGAATTTCGAATAATATTTAACACTCGCATTATGCTCGTCTCATTCATGTACCCATATCACCATAAAAGATTAGAATGACTGATATAATGCGGCCTCAGTCTCAACTACTCTAAACGATCTAATATTCATGATGAAACAATTAATCTTATCAAATACAATGACCCGGGGAAAATGTGGCAAAATATAAACATACAAGTTAGGGAAAAACTGAATTAATATTTTCTTTTTAAATTTTTCTTTGTGGTTCAATCTATCCGGACATAAATCTATGTAGTAGAGATAGACAGTTTTGATAATCTACAATTCTAATTGATCAATAAAAAAGAATAAACAATTAAAAAAATTCAAAACTCAGAACATCTATTTAAAAAAAAAATTACAATCTAATCTGCAATAATGTTAAAAATTTCATTAATTTTATTGCGCCCCTTTAATGCTATCTACACGAATTAATCATTTAGTTTTTCTTCCAAGAAATAAGTACTATTTGGAAATATATTAGTAACCACTGGCGCACGCGAACAGAAAAAAAAACCTTGTCCAAACGAAAAAGATACTATTTTTTTTTTGGTTCCTCGTGGGTTATTTCTTTAATTTAAATGGGAACATCTTTGAACAAATACAACTAAATCGTCTCCTGAATAAGAGTGCAAACATAGAGTCTGCCAAAAAAAAAATGAATATTCAACATTTATAATGTTCACGCAAACTATTTGGGCCGAAATATCAGTTGAGCACACTAGACGCGAATGCCTAGGTTTTATGGAAAAGTTTAAAAGATTTGATAATGTTGATCTTGGTTTTACGCAGGCATAATTTCTTAGATACTTTTTTTATTGCAACTTTAATAAAATTAGTTTAAAATTCTTTAGAATGGATCTCTTGGGACAGGTCACTAGCTTTTACTTAGATGTGTTCTGTAAAATGTTTGCTGAGTTTTAACATGGAGAAATATGAAATTGTTTGTAGGATCAGAATTTCTCTTGGTTATCAGACTGTTGTTCTAGGAAGCCGGAATGGCGGAAATAGAGAGGGAATCCCAAAAGTGATGACAGAGTCGATAGACAAACAGGAAATGGTACGAACCGTATTTAAAGTCGGATTCGAGGCATCGATTTTTTTTTTTTAAATAAATTGTATCTAAATATAGTGTAAAATATTGGGCAAAGTAAGTTTTCGATATTCGGAGTCATTCGGAAATTACACTGTTAAACAAGTCAAGTGTCATATGTCAGGTTCGTGTCGTCCGCCATACTTAAGTGCGAATTTGCCGATCCGAACGACGTTCGAATGACTTCCCTAAAGTAGCGAAAATTGAAGCCAAGGCCAAGATGCAGAAGGTTTATTGGCTAGGTATAGCAGAATCACGGCCAGTTCAGATTTTATGGTTAATAATCACATTCTAACTTTCAAATGCGTTTTTCTCGAAACTACATGTTGTAAATCAGCTGTCATCATAGCCCAAAATCTATCCAGCTTAATTCTTTGAAATTTTCACGACTTATTCAGAACAAATTTTGTACGGTTCGCAAACTGGGATAATTATGATGCATTAGGCCGTTTTTTCATACATGAAAAAAGACGTGATAAAACATCAAAATTTCAGAAAAAGAAGTTTAACAAGGCATCAAACATGTACCTTCAAATATTGTCTAATAATGCTAGTCAGCGAACCGCGTTTAAATCCGCACGTTAAAATGGCGTTCAGTTTTTTCTCCAAGGTGAGCACTGCGTCCTCTAGCGTAGCAGCAAAAATCAAACACCCATTTTGGAGACGGGCCTATAAGTTGCTCTGTACTTCAATAATCAACCATGATATCGGGCCGGAAAAATTATTATGCATACTCAAGATATTAACAAATATTTGGTAAAAAAATCCTATTTGTATCTTCATCCAGTTATTCACAAAAAAAATCCCCAAAAAGCGCAAAAAACGGCATTCACACTGGATGACCCCCTTAAGACCACAAAGAAGCGAAAGTGGAACTCCCCAGGAATTTCTCACCCACGATCCTTCTCAGGAGATATGGCACACTCGGCGGAAGTGCAAATGAAGATTGAATACCAAAAAGCAGAACGACTGTGAGACTAAACAGAAGATGCATAAAGGGTCACCTAATAGTAGCAGGGAGGGGGTGCTGGGGAGAAATAGCTTCTTCATATATGGGACTTTAATATTTCACTCGAATTTCCAAAAAAGCCCAGCCCAAGGAGAGACTTGTGATCCCTCTAACTACTGACCAATAGCTCAGCAACTTCAATTCTGTCAAACGACCTTATCAGCGTTCTATACGCTCGACCGGTGACTTGATGCTACTTCTCACTGCCCTCATAATCACGGCAAGGCCAAAGTTGTTGGCCTTGGTATTTCGAAGACTTTTGACAGGTTATGGCACCTTGCCCTCCTTGTCTTGATGACAAGCTCATCAAATGGATTGGCAACTTCTTCAATGGCCGTTCCATTCGAGTTGTATTGGACGGTGTTGAATCAGAACTTCATACCCAAAATGCCGAAGTACCTGAAGGTACTGTTCTGTCACTCACCCTCTTTTTCATCTTCATTAATGACCTTTTAAGTAGCACTTTCAATCCAATCCACAGCTTTGCTAATGGCAGTACCCGCGACCTTGCTTATTCGATTGATTCCCGGTCTGACTCTCGTCATAATACCTTGCATGTCAACCAGGAGCAGATGTTTGAGTCATTGAATGTGGATACATCGTCTATTATTGCCATTTGGGGCAAAGGAAATTGTGTCCAACTCAATGCTTCTAAAACCTAACCTAACCTAACCCAATCTATCCTTGTCGTTTGTGGGAATATTCCCAACTCACCCTCACCCAGAATACTGGGTATTAACATCTCTGGTAAGCTCAGCTGGACCGACCACATCTTCAGCATTGCGAAAAATACGATGATATGTTTGGGGCTTTTACCATTCGACCTAGCGCAGATCTACAAAACTCAGGTTAGACCTAGACTCAAATACAACTCTCACCTTTGGGTGGGTGCAGGTATAACTGCACTGTCTGCTCTTGATAAGGTTCAACGAAGACCTTTTTTGAACTCATCGGTGATGTGAGCATTACATCAAAAAATTGAGCCCCTGGAGCATAGACGAAATGTTGGATGTCTTTCTCTCCTTTATCGTTACAACAACGGTCACTCCTCCCATGAAATATCAGGTCTCATCCCTTGTAGAGCCTCTCCCAAACCCAACACCCGGCTAAATAGCCGCTCTCATCCCCATACTCTAAGGGTCAATGCTAGTTACGTCGTGAAATACTACGAATCCTTCTTATCTCGAATTATACGAATGTAGAACAGATTATTATCTTCTGTCTCCCCGTCTGACTACATCATACTAGGCGAGGAGTGCATCGCAACTTCTTTTCTCGCTCAACCCCTTCCCCATTCCAATCTCTAACTCCCTTCCTTCTCGCCAAGGCTATGCCATAGCCTCATGGAAGTTCGAGGGATAGTATATCATAGTATATCAAACGCGTACATGTCTCGTTTGATGTTAACTAGGGAAACTCTCTTTCGGCACTTCTGCGTGGCGCAGTGCAAGCACGTGCGCTTATAAAACACTCGATCCCAGATTGAATCTCAACTTAAACCGAGACTTTTCTCTGTATCCTAGAAATTAGCTCTCCTAACACCTGTTCCTAAGAAGGGTTGCTCTGGCGATCTCAAAGAGACAAGGCCTATCTCTCTTGTATGCAATTCACCTCAACTAGCACTAGTCCTCTATCAATCCACTTAATAAACTCGGCTTCGATAATCTCAAATCCACCGAAGAGGTAATACCTTACCTGCAAGAATACATCCTTAATCACCTGAAACATAGGCAATGCACCGCAACCTGAGCCCTAGGCCTTGAAAAGGTATTCGATCCAGTTTAGAAAGATGGCTTGCTCTCAAGCTAATCCAGACTAATTGCCCCTCCCCCCCCCCCCCCTCTTATTTAGAATACTTGTAGAGTTCATCTCCAACAAAACACGTGTGGTTCGATAGACTGTCCTCCATCAACTTCCCCGTAGATTCAGGAGTGCCTCAGGTGACCATCCTAGGTCCCAAAACATTTTAGCATCTTCCTTTGGGATATTTCCCTGCCGTCCCTTCTCCCCTACAACAACTGCAGCCCAGGCTGACCCACGACCGCCTTTTTCCCAAAAAAAGGTCCCACCTCATCAGGTGGGATCCTCTTCGCGGACGACACCATCCTGTACGCTAGTGAGCTCAGGTCCACTCTAGCCCCTCTCTATTTCTCAAACACTTAACCAATTGGGTCATTGCTTATTTCAATCGGTGGACCCTCACCGCTAATATCCATAAGTCTGAGGTTATTTGCTTCAGAAACCCCAGCGAGAAGTGCCAGAAAGTAAAAGGTTACAACTACGCATTGCCAATTACACTCTCGAGCCAAAACCAAACTCTCAACAAACTTAACTTAAATCTAACTCCCACGACAGATCATCTATAGCTAAAGCTTCTAAGGCATCAGCCGTCTTAAGAAACCTCCTCTCCTCCCGGGTCCAGTTTCCTGCCACCCTCCACCACCCTCTTATTCAAAGCCCTAGTTCGACCAGCCCTGACCAAAGGTTTCCCAGCATAGGCTATCATATCACCCAACGCAGCCGAAGCCTTTCAACGCTTCCAAAGGACCACCCTCAGAAAATGCATGGCCAAATACAGAAGACCGAACCTAAAATTTCACAAAAATTCTCTCCCGGGTTTGTCTCATAATTCCGGATATGATCAAACTGTCACGCGTCAGACTGAAGAGGTGGCCATCCCACTCCTATCCACTGATAAAAACATTCGCTACATGTAACGCCTCACTGGGCGAGCGGAGATACTACGTGTCAGGACAGACTCTCCTTTCGGACAGTAATTCTCCCCTCAACCATCAGTCCTTCCCTCCCTCTTTTATCCCCTCCTTTTATCAAAGCTCTTTCCTGGATTTTCGCAGAGGCTAACCGCGTCGGACCAATGCTCCGACAGTCACTCCTAATTTATAATAGTTACCTCTGCCCTGGACGAAAGCCGCCCGAAGCTAAACTAGACTTTTGTTTGAGAATCGAGGGGTTCCTAGGACAGAGGTGAGGCAGCGTCTAATGAGTTGCTTTTGCCCAGGACGAAGTCACAAGTCATATAATTTCTGCAACTTGGCTGCTTGCCCAAGAATGAGGGTTCCTTGGACCACAATTGTGGAACTATGTTGCTTTCCAACTGTTTCCAACCGTTTGTTGATACATTTTTTAAATGGTTGGGTGCCACGCCCCAAGCGAGGGATCCGTGAACCAAAAAGACGTGAGAGTAAGTTGCCCTCCATTTGGTCGGGTCCAACAGCAAGTGGATGTGGACTTAGGTTCCCTCACTTATCCTAAACAAGTGATACCAAAAAAACTGGGTTTAGTCGGGCACTGGCGGCTCACTTACGAACGTTTCCTTTTGGGACAGCTAAAAAAGCTTTCATCGAGCTTTTTACTGAATTATTTGTGCAGCAAGGCTCGAAACCCGCACGAAATTAACTTTGAGATTTTAAGGTTTTAATGAGCAACTACCAGTTGCTGGTCTGCTGAAGTTTCTTGACGCGATTTGTGACATCACACAGAACGGCGTGGGGTTTTCAGTGAAACTTTGAACGCTTATATCTCCGAAGATATCGAGAATTTCGCAAAAAGGAGCTTAATTCGTGATCACTGCTATCAGGGGAGGGTCTGAGCTTGAAAATGGTGTATAGGGTGGGGGTTTGAGTGCCAGGAAAATTGCTGATTTTTGGAGGAATCTTGGGAAGAACTTTAAGCGCTCATATCCCCGATAATTTTGAGAATTTCACAAAAAGGAGCTTCATTCGTAATCACTGCTATCGGGGAGGGTCTGAGCTTCAAAATGGTATAAAGGTTGGGGGTCTGAGGTTCATTCGTGATCACTACTATCGGGAGAGGGTCTGAGCATCAAAATGGTATAAAGGTTGAGGGTCTGAGTCCCAGGAAAATTGCTGATCTTTGGAGAAACCTTGGGAAGAACTTCCTAGTCCTACTCCCTGACCAAAGTCTAGGTCAAAGGAAATCACCTCACGTTACCTCCTCTTTCACTAGGTCTACTCCTCTTCCTTCAGTGCAGTGATCGGACAAGGAAGAAATTTTTCAAAAAGAATATATTGCGTGTAGGCGTGGTTAAGATAAGAGATCTGGAAGGATACGGAGATATGGAGTAAAAGACACCCAAAATCAGAATAGAAGGAAAATGATGGATGGATGAAGTCTTGAGGTTGTGATGTTACAAAGGATAAGCAAATGTGAATCAGAAGAGAAGGATAACTAATAACTATATAATTGTCAATCAGTAGAGAACAACGAAAAAGGGAATGGTCTCAGATAGTTGAATGTATCTTTTGGCAAAAATCAAATCATAGCAATCATAATTACGATTTTTTTGTGCGAGGCAAATGGAGTTGTTGAACTTGAAGACATCTTGACCGAAATGCCCCATTCAACTACTGATACTTTTTGGTCATATTTCCAAAAAAAAAAACAAGCTTCAATGACAAAGCTACTATATTATCGGATCTGGTTCTTTAGAGTATTTTTTATTGTTCACAACGGGCTATCCGCAACCTTGGAAATAATCACATGAATAAATTTTTCTCTATTAGAAAATGGTCTTCTTTTTATTGATAGAGTTTTTCGTTTTTTACTTTATTTTATTTTTCGTATCATGTAATTTTCGTTTTAATTAATTTGAAATTTTTTATGTTGGTGGTTTTATGTTACTTTCCTTTTTGTTTATTTTGTATTCTTTGTCTTATTCTATTTTCCCCTTTACTTGCAATATTTTGTGTTCTAATGTCTTATTTTATTTTCCCTTTTATTTATTTCGTATTTTTATGTCAGTTTTTTCCCTTTTATTGTTTTTTATTTATTTATTTATTTTATTTTTATTTATTTATTTATTTATTTTATTTATTTTATTTATTTTATTTATTTATTTTATTTATTTATTTTATTTATTTCTTTTATTATTTTTATTTATTTCTTTTATTATTTTTATTTATTTATTTTATTATTTTTGTTTATATCTGATAAGTTTTTGTTTAATTTTGAATGAAGTAGGAATTAACAAACTGAATAATACAAAAATTAATTAAAATAAAAATTAAAAACTAAAACAAATAAAAAAATGAATTCTCTTTTCTAATTTCCGCTTTCACATTCGTTTTTATTAATTTTCTTTGCTGGTTTTTTTCTTTTATTTGTATGCGACCAATACACTCACTCAAAAAACAGAGTGTAACGTTGTGTACATCATATATTTTATTGATATTCCCAAACCAACTATTAACCTTTCACCTCACGCCATGAAACGCAATTTTTTCCCCAAAAAAAAAATAATAAGAAAACTTGGAGAGA
Source organism: Hermetia illucens (assembly GCF_905115235.1). Lineage (NCBI taxonomy): Eukaryota > Metazoa > Arthropoda > Insecta > Diptera > Stratiomyidae > Hermetia > Hermetia illucens. The sequence goes on along the minus strand of NC_051855.1, from coordinate 11,666,586 downwards.
AACATGCATCACTACTGCTGCCAAATCTTCACACAAACTTGGTAATTTAACAAAAAAGAGCGTGTGATAATTCGAGCGGATGATTTACTCCGTCATATGTTTAAAAGATTTGTTTTTTTTTCTGTTATATTTATTTTATTTACTTTTTCTAATTGGACATGGGCATGGACAAATAATATGATCACTGACACGCGGTGTTTTTTTGTTTCTTAGTTTGATTCTTCAGAATTTTGATATGATCATAGGAAGAAAGAGTGAACATCATGTGATTGACATAAAAAAAAGAACCAATTGAAGCGCTTGGGTGAAACACACCCCCTGAATAACATCGCGTTTTTTTTGGCCAGTTTATTGTAGATTGGAAGGAAGTTGTCGAATAGAACGCATGTGGGCAGGTTGAAGATCATGATTGAAGTGTTATTTCATATTTGAGTTGAATATAAAAAGCAGGTAAAGAAATATAATGGAATAGATAAATGTAGAAATATAAAAAAATGAATCAACACTAACAAAACATTAAAAAAATCGACTTTCCCCGCCATTGGAGCCCGGGGAAACGTGGGACTGCAAGTAAAAATAGCTCGATTTCTTACTACTCCGTTAATACTTATTGACCAACTTCATAATCAATTAATTGATAAACAAATAATTAAAAAAAAATCAGTAAATAAACACTAAAAAATGAATGAATAAATATATTAAAAAAATTGAATTTTCATAACAGACGGCACCACTAACCCATGCGCTGCAACACTGCAATGACATATTATGTCATCTTGCATCGGTTAGCTGTCAAAGCCACAAAGACCATTGTGCCCGCATCATATTTCTTAAATGTCTCACCATTGGGCCAAAGCTCTTACTGTACAAGACAATGATTTAGCCAGTCCTCATGTATTCCTCGGAAACTTGGGTTTTTAACAAGAAAAATTGCGAACTCTTGGCCGAATTCGAGAGAAGAATCCTCCGAAGAATTTGTGGCCTCCTACACGAGGATGGATGATTCCGTAGTCTACATAACGACGAAATATATGAGCGATACCATGACCGTCCGGTTGTGAATAAAATCCGGCTCAACAGGTTACGGTGGGCGGGTCACTTAATCCGTATGGATGAGGATGATCCAGCCCGGAAAGTCTATAAGGGCAATATCTATGGTAGAAAAAGAAGACAAGGCAGACCCTGTCTAAGATGTAGCGATGGCGTAGGCCGGGACGCCAGACAGTTTTTAGGGATATCGAATTGGTGGACCTCGGCACAAAACCGGGATGTCTGGGGTTCCTTATTAAGGCAGGCCTAGACCGGATACCGCTTGTTGGGTCGTTGATGATGATGATGATCATATTTCTTCAGACAATTAAAAACTTCGAAAACTGATTAAAAAAAACAGCATTTGCGGCAAGTATTCTAGGAATAACTTTTTCGTCAAGAAAACTTTTGCCGGAAGTCATTGTTTGCTGGTGGCGGTCTTGCACTATCCAGAACATTGTGTTTTGGGTGATCTAAACGCTGCGCAAGCGGCGATTTCGATAACAAGGACAAACAGCGTCTTGGTCAAGAGAAACAATTTGAAGACCAAGAATTAGAGACCCTACGCAGTGAAGACCTGTGCCGAACGTGCCTGAGAGATGTCAAAAGGCGATTATTCGCGTCGGAAATGCAATATGATAACCCGAAGCGCAAAGGATCGTATGTTAAGCCCGGCTAACCAGGAACATCGATGGTAAAGCCGAAAATACACGGCTCTAAGGTAATGCTCTGTATTTGGTGGGATCAGAAGGGACCGATCCACTGCGAGTAGCTCAAATCAAGTGGAAACATTACGAGATAGATGCACCGACAACACCTAATTCGCTTGAAGCGAGCATTGACAGAAAAACGGGGAGAAGCTACAGCTTCTGAGCACTCAGGCCATGTTGGCCCATTGTACTCGCTACCCCCGTCTAAGGGAATATTCCGCATTCGTTAACGTATCACAGGATTTCCGTTAGTGGATGTGATGCTACCCATCGCAACTGGAGAACATCGGCACCAAAGATCTGATGCCTGATGCGTCCATAGGCGAGGCATTCACATAGGAAATGCTCCGTGGATTCCGCTTCCTCATTACAGGAGGGACACGTATCATCTTGAGTAATTCCTATTCTGAATATAAGTCCAGGCAATGAATTATGGCCTGTCAGAATGCCTACAATACACCTGCAAGTCCTCCTGCTTTTCGACAGGATAAACTTTGCGGTACGCATGTTTGATTCTGGCAGGAAAAGTTTGGTGTGTCGAGCAGCATTTAGGCTCTGCTACCTGTCATTGTGGGAAGCCTTTTCTCAGTTTTTGAAAACTCCAATTGCTAGTTCCGGTCCCGGCATAGGGAAGATTGACCCCTCTTTCCCTAAAGCATCCGAGATTTCACTTCCCTCTACGCCACAGTGACCAGGTACCCAGAGTAATTCCACCGTATTGAATCTAGAGATAGAGTTCAACCAGTTTCTGTATTCCTGAACGATTTTCGAGGTGATCAAAGGGCTACTCAGCGCCTTCAATGAAGCTTGGCTATCACTGCAGATTGCGATGCGCCTGCTCTTCAACCCTTCGTCAATCACCCAGTTTGCCGCCCTTAGGATCACATAAACTTCGGCTTGGAGAACCCTTGCATATTGTCCCAAAGAAAAAGCCCACTCCTCGTTCCAGAATTCGGCTCCAGAACTCTCTTCTGTTTTTGAGCCACCGGCGTAGAAGACTTCCGTATATCCCGCCACGCATTCTTCTGGGACTTCCCAATTCTCTTTGCCCTTCAGGGTAACTTCATATTTTCTACCAAACAGATGTATGGGGACACGAGAATCGGAAGACATTGTAAGAACTGGATTCAGTACTCCCAGTAACTCTTCCAATGCTCTGTGCCCCCACATCCGAATCAGAGGTACCTTTCTAGTGGATGTTGTCAACGCTGACGGTTTGCATCCTACGGCCGAAAAGGTCAACAATCGACAATCGACGAGTTACTTAGGTTTTTGGGAATGGTAAATTTTTTAGCGTCCTTTCCTTCCTCACGTCGCTCCCTTTAAACAGATATCTCCATGACGGGCATAAAAAAAATAGTTGGACTCTGGACGTGAAGGCCTTGCGATGAGAATTTGAAATACTCTTCTGTGTGATAAAGATGCGCATAAACTTCTCGCTCACAGCCTAAACAAACATAAGATCCTCCCTAAACAAACATGTCTGGCTGCCTGAACAGTCAAAATCAACAGATCAACTGCATCCCATCCACGTTACAGTCGCTGGTCAAATGCGGACTCTTCTGGGGTAAGTGACAGGCCCAACTGAACGTGACTGGCGGGCTTAAGAAGGATAAAGGACCCATCCCTTGGTCTCCAGAATCGGAAGCCAAGGTCACATTATTAGCCCACCCAAACGAAGATGCTGAAATACGGCTTGTCACCGATGCATCTCCGGTCGACCCTCGAACAAAAGTCGGACATATCCCTGGAGCCACTTGGATTTTTCTGCGCAAATTTCCCGGGTATCACCTTAACTACTCGACATATAATCGTGAACTGACCGCTGTCTACTAAGTCATTTGGTGCTTTAAAAATTTTATTGAAGGGCGGGAACTTAAGGTGTTTACAGATAACCTCTCGTAACCATAACCAGTCCGACAGTTTTAAATTGGAGCAATCTTCTCCCCTAGGAAATCAGTGAACATCCAGATGTTAAAAATATTTTAGCTTGGATAGACGAGTTTACCGAGGTTACCAACCGTCTGTTCCTTGGAGAAGCTCGCTTGTGACCAAGAAAAGGACGAGAAACTTAGAAAAATTTTGGAAAACGGGGAGAACCCTTTGGGGGTGATACGCATGTAACCGCTAAGATGGAAATGAGCCTCCTCGCTTATGATAGTTTTCGATGAAAAATCGTCCTCCTCTTCGTTGAGATTCAGAATGGCTTAGGCATAGACCAGACAAGTTTGGCGATCAACACCTAACAGCTGTTGCACTGTCTGTACTTTGTAAGGGACAATTTTCAAACCTTCCACCAAAACTCTGTATAGGGACCACGGGCTAATGCCCAATTGCGTGGCACGTCGTCTAGTCAATGTTCCAGGCTCCTCTTCCACATCTTGGGCAACTGCAGCGATATTCTCAGCAGAACGGCTGCAGGGACGGTGCGTCAACTCACAACCTCGACCTCGTGCCTCAGGTTCAAATCCCAACTGCGGTCATTAGAGATCTGTGATTATATATTTTTTTTATTGGGCCTACTTGAAGGCTTAAGTGTTGAAATTACGGTCCCCCATTTATGCCTTAATTTTAATTTTAAAGATACAGAAAAGAATGCAGCTATTTCCATTTATAAAGGTGCCTACCTGTGTAGACTAACCAATTTCCTTCTTCTTCTTTACAGCTGGTTGGATTAAAATCGATATCGCGTGGGCGACAAAGCAATGGTTCAACAATCGTTTTCCATCACATATCATTCAAATTAGTTGTCCATCATGTAAAATGAATATTAACGAAGGAAGTTTACTGTCAACTGCAAATGATTTTCGTCCATTTATTTTAATTGATGCGACAAATCGTCGAAAACATCATCGTCAAAAACGTTATGTGGACTGTTCGGAAGGTGTAACAGAATGTTGTCGTGAAAAATTATTTATATCATTTGCTGAAATGGGTTGGGATAATTGGATACTACAGCCAAGAGGCTATGATGCATATTTTTGCCGGGGTACATGCTCAACATTGGCAAGTGTTGCATTAACCACTTCTTACTATGGTTCTGTGCTAAAGGTAAGTCAAGGAATTTTTTTTTGACATAATTTTCATTTATTTTGTTTTCAAGTTATCGAAATCTCGGCAGATGCCGAAGTTTACCGAATACTAGCAATAAATACCAAGCATTTAGGCTCGGACCATCCTATCTCCTTAAAAAATAAGGGATTTGGATACAATACCTGTCACTGGTAATATTATGGGGACTACAACCACCTTCTCGAGACGCCAATTTTTTTTTTGATTTCCCGAACCTTTCTTCTTCTTCCTATATTTTCGCTTAATGTTGCTCTTATGGGGATCAGCAATAAGATACTTGGAGCGACACGTCTTGTCAACTAAAGGCATGTCTCGATCAGTTAATACAACCGTAAGCAGAGCTATCGAGTACTGCCTGCGGTTCATGTCGATTAACCAGACAATGCAGCCAAAAATGAGATTGTCCAACGCCTCTAAAACAAGAACGACACATCTGCACTGGTCATTCTTCGCCTGCTCTTTAATTATGAGCTTTTGTAATCCCCGGCTGTTGATCACGTCATCCCTTCGTCTCGGCAAACAGCCCCCCAGCACTCAGTCACCTGTACGGGAAGTGCAGATTCGACAAATGGCTGCCAGATCCGCTCGTTTTCGCTTATTTTTTTTTAAACTTGGATGCTAACTGCTGCTGGACCAAAAAAAAGGGAATAGGCTGCTTCCCCTCCCCCCCTTAAACAAAATTTTTCAGCTTTGACCTAAAGTTTGGACGCAGTCATGTCGTGCTTTACGAATCATATGAAGGAGCATTTAACATTGACACACCTCTTCGATCACGCTGTTCACAGGTAGGGATGGAGGCAGCATTTGACGATTTGGCTCTGCCCTAGTACGAAACCGAAGAACCATCTTCACTTGTTATTTTTTTAATCTTGGGTGCGCGGAGCTTAGATATTCGCTTCACCTGCCCTTCATCGATTTCGAGAAAGCTTTCGACAGCGTGAAAAGGTTGGTGTTGTACGCAGGAAGGGCATTCCAGAAAAACTAAGAGCTATTATCAGAGCAGAATATGGTGGCGCATCGAGATAAAATCTTAGAGGAATTCGAAATAGAAAGCGGAGTCGGTCAGGGTTGCATATTATCACCGATACAATTTCTTGTTGTTATAGGTGATGCTCGTCAGGTGGGACTGTTCGGAAAAAGTGGAGGAGTTCAATGGACTATGACGTCCTTCCTCAAACACCTCTACCTTGCCAAATGGCTCTGGATTTGGAAAGAGAGGCAAATAGAGTTGAACTGAAGACGGGTCATTGTACTCTCCTTACCTGCACTAATGGGCACAAAATCAAAGGTGTCGACTAATTTGTATATCTAGGAAGCGTGGTTTCTGTCAACGTGACACCCAACTGGATGTCATTCGACTTATTAACGACGCCTGACCCATCTTCACTGCCTTGATCAAGTTGAAAATGTTCTATGCTAGTGTTGCTATAAGGGAAAGTGACAGTACTCTCACATGAAAGCTCCAAGCCTTCTTGAACACTTGTGTGCGACTTGTCATTGGAGTACGCTGGCCTGATGCCAAAAATAACACTTGGTCAGTGCACAGGCCCGTAGATGATACGATCGGAAAGCGGAAGTGGCATTAGGTAGGTCACATATTAAGGGATGGCAACAATTTTTTTGCTTGCTACGCCATGTAGTGGAATCGATTCTCCCAAGATGGCTGACAAGGGGGTGGTCCTAAGGTTATTGGAGGCAGAATAGTAGAGGAGAATTGCGGGCATCTCGGGAAGTTTAGAGGCGCATTTCAGGGAACAGTAAAAGAAAGAAGAATTTTATGTACAAAAATATGAGGGGAAACCTACTTTAGGAAGCAATACCTGAAACCAAAGTTGGAGGGGTGGGGGAGGGGATAAAGTGCGGATTCAGGGTGAAAATTATGCACTCCATTCAAAACCATAATGATGCAATAGGAGGCAATGTGGTCAGTAATGCGCTCGCTCGTGATTATTACTCTGATTTGACTCAGGTACTCATTCACACCTGAGCCGGCTGACCTCCGAGGTCCTCGACCTTCCATTGCAAAAGTCTAGTGCTCTAACCACATGTCGATATCGCAAAATTATCCTAATTTTATTGTAGTCTCTATTCCCGGCCACGGGAGAATCATTTCTTTCCACCATCGCCCCCACAATGAGATGCATTTAGATGCCTAGATTTCAATTTCAATCATTTTCATTTTTTTCACCGCCCCCAAATGAAACCTAGGGGTTTCAGCAACTAAACCCGGAACTGCGATTCCCATCATTCGGCGAAGCGAACGCGACGTTGATTTTGGGCGCAAACGGGCTTCAACCTAGACAAGGAGACAGCCTTTTTGTGTCCCCCGATCTCGAGCTGGAAGAAATGTTCTCCCTACTCGAGAACACGGTACCGACCTTCGTATAGAGGCTGCAGCGGCTTCCGGACAGCATCCGTCCTGATGAGGACGTGCGTTCACGAGTCCAGTTCCTTGGGAGCATAGGCAGGTGTATGTCGGGTGGGAGGTGTGGTTTTAAGGTGGTGGAGGTTGTCTCTCAGCAGACGCAGCAATCCAGAGTCTGTGAGACCCGTCCTCTTGTCGAAGGCCGGGTCACTTGGGAGCCTTGGGTTCTCCCCGTATACCAGTTCCGCGGGGCTGGCAGCAAACTTCTCTCGGCGCGTTGTTCGGAGGCCAGGTAGGACGAGAGGCAAGACTTGAGTTCAGAACCGATCGTCGCATGCCATAATGGCGACTTTCAGCGTCCGGTGCCAACTTTCTAGCATACCATTGGATTGTGGATGGTACGCAGTAGTCTGCTAGCGTTTGCCTAACCCCGAAAAAAAAGGACTCAAATTTCATTCCCTGATCAGTGATCACAAAATTAAAACCAAAGAACGAGGCACTGAAAACCTGAGAGCAAATACTCTTTTAGATTTTGTAATGGGTCCGTAAAAAGAAAGGGTCGAATGGGTATCCCGAATGACTAGAACCAGAGATGACGGAGCAGTTTTCCGAAAATATGGTGAAAAATCGCAAAAATCGACCATGCAGGCCCATCAGCAGTGAAATGCAAGTATTCCGACGACACGTGCTTGTAAGCAGATCCGCAGAGACCCTTCTCCGGGGTCGGAATTTCTTAATACTTTAGCCCCTTTCGTATCATTTACGAAAATTTGAGGCTTGCATTCCAATGGAGGTAAGGTTTTGTGTAAAAGAAAACCTTATTTAAAATTGGTTCACTGTCTGTCAGTCTGCCTGCCTGTTCGTCTGTCTGTCTGTTACACGCATTTTCCTTGGAAACGGCTATATCGCTTGATGCCAAATTTTGTGAGAACGTGGGAACTGTAAACGCACACATATACAGTGAGTGACATAGTTCTACGTCGGGTTTAAGCGGGAGTCCTACACATGTAAAAGGGGGTGGTGTTTTTTTTAGCCATGTGGGGTCTCGATTAACACTTTTTAAAACTGGTCCCGTCGTAGTTTCCCTTTCAATTTCCCCACTGAATCGAATCGAAAACACGATAACATTTAAGGCCGCATTCACGATCAGTTTGGCCTATCAGTTATGCAGGAAGACCCCGGTGCACCCGGCTGTCGCTTAACTGAAAAAGGAAGAGCGCATTAACGTCGGTGGCCAAATCGTTTTTCATTCGACCACCTGCCGTCTGAACAATTCAAATGGAAGGGACAGCCCCATCCCAGCCCCACCATGGCGATCTTCAAACTGACGAAATTATTGCTGAAGTATCATATCAGCGGGAGTCAGAATCCTCCTGTGGAGTTCTAGATTTAATTGCTGGTAGGCATGCATGGTCATTTTCCCCAGTTCAAGGATGGCTCTGCCACTGTGACTAGCTTTAACTAGACCGAAGGTCACTCCATTCCCCCTCCCCCTTCAGGCTTAGTTATGGGAGACCACTGAAGATTTTACCAAAGTAATGAATATCTGCTACAGGTTCTTGCAAAGTATTCGACGTTTGACAGTGAACAAAAGGAATAACATACGCCGGTTTGAAGCCGATCCAGACATCATGGAAATTATTGTAATTGGAAATGAAAGTTGGGTACATGGATATGATCCTTAGACAAAAAATCGAAGGTTCCCTATTTTGAGCTAAAATAGGTCCTCATGTCCCTTATCCTGTATTTCGGGAATCAATTATTCTTTTCTTGAATGTGTCTGGTCTGTTTATGAGAGAAATTCAAACTTGTCTGTGGAAAGCAAGAAGGAGCCCTATCTCGAACAGTTAAACTGACTTCTGGTCTGATTATTATTGTTTCCGAGTGGTCCCAATTTTGGCAGGGGCCGGATTTTACCTAATACAAGCACTAAGTGCCAAATGCATTTAGGCTCGGATCATCCCACCTGCTTAAAATATACAGGGGCTCTGGTCATGGTGGAAAATCGAGAACTCCCCATAACATCAAACACGTTTGCAGAATGGTGTACTTCTGCATGGTCTTAACCAACCTGTGTGAGAGTCCTAGGACACCAACGGAAGGCGTAAGGATTCAGGTAAAATACCTGTAGCTGACAGCATTATAGGAACTACAACCACCTTCTAGGGAAGCTAAATTTCTTTGATTCCCCGAACCATGGGGTAGCAACATCAATAATATACGCGAAGTGACCCGTCTTGTCAACTAACAGCATTGCAGGCTTATTGTGTGGTATGGGACGGTCAGTTAGAAACTGCCGGTCCCAAGACATTCTGTAAACAGAACTATCAAGTACTCTTTGCGGCTCATTTCGGTAAACCCGACATGCTTCCATGAATAGTTCATCCATAATAGTTCATGCAAGGTTGGTGAATCAGCTTATAAGCATCATTGTGGCATTACAGTGCAGCCAGAAACGAGATGGTCCAACGTCTCTAACGCCGAACCACCAGCTTTTTATAAGCTCGGGTGGCGACCACGCGGTACTGAATAGCACAAATGAAGTTCTCGGGCTCAGCAAAGAGCTTCGCAGCAAATGCCAAATGTCAAAGGCCACCTCAACCAACCTCCAATGTCACGAGTCAGGTTCATCTACTCCACACCAAAGTTTGGATGATGCATTCGAAAATTGGGCATGGTAGTCCCTATCCGCCATTGGATGCTTTCCAGATCGGTCTTCGTCCACGGCAATATTCCGAATGCATAAACCAGTGAAGGGATAGCGAATAGCGCGTTTATTTTTTTCTCCCCCCAGAGATGCAATGTCGCCAACTTCATAGGTCGCAGCAGAGCTGTACCTGGGAATTCTGCAAAGAACCCAGGATTGAGCTGGGGGGCATGGGTCCCTTGCAGAATTCCCGGGTACTTATAGAAGTCTGTCTCAGTCATAGCTTGGATGTGGAGGTCCCAGCGCTATGTCTGGCATGCGACACGTGATGACATTTCGCGGATGGCTTGAATTATTGTTATTTTCTGGATTATTATGTTGACCTTCCAATATTTTATTGTCAACTCGGTAAAAATCTAAAAATATCTAAATAAATTCAATTATTTGCCGCCAGCAGCCCACGTGATCTTCATGATTTTAATTATATACCCCAAAATTGTTCTGTACTTGGAAGCAATGTTGCCAGGAAGGAGCTCATTAAATGAAAATACACAAATAATAAAACCTAATTAGAATCTGTTATCAACTCCGGTTTAAGTATTAATGAAAATTATGTAATTCACTGACAAATTGTGGAGAATATACTTCTTGATTAGTTGGTTAATTTGGCATTTACATTAAATATTTTCCTAGTTTTAATTGGGTTTTTTCAATTTTATATTTATTTTAATCATTCAACACTATTGCTTTCCTACTATCTACACACATATATATAAAATATGTAAAAAAAGCCCACGAAAGCTCTTCCCGTCCAACCGGACCGAGAGGCGACCAACCTCAGGATGGGCTAAAAGCAACATCCAAAGACCCGCATCACAGCGAATATGCGCTTCAACGCAAAGTCTGTGCGACCAAGGGGCCGTAGTTCCGGATTTTTTCTTGCTGTTTGTCAACAGTGTTCCGGTTCAGCGGTATGGCTACATCGATTATGAAACACGCTCGTTTTCCCTTGAGAAGCGGAACTAGATCGGGTCTTTGTGATTAATACTGTGGTCCATGCCAAATCCCACAGTTGTTTGACCCGATCTTTTTCCAAGATTTAGAGATTCCATTAAAATCTGTGATGGAATTTTTCGACCTGCCTCCTTGTTTTTAGTGGGCGATGGTTGTGTTGCTGACGATTGTGTCGTTGCCTGATTGAACGTCGTAGCTTGACTTGAAGTTGGTTTAGAATAAGTTTGTGCAGCCTGATTTGGTGCCGTTGCTTTTGAAAAAGCTCTTGCACAGGGTGCTTTATCATTTCTGGTTGATGTTGCTGAATTGCTGAGTTGCTGACATCGTTTGTGGGTTAAGTCCCAGAAATGTTTGTTTGAACGTCGCTTCAAGAAAGACGGTGGTCCCTTGAAGCCCCCGGATTATATCCTTCGGGAACTTGTTTCGTAAGAGAGCTTCGTCGAGTTTCCTCATGAGGTGCGAGTTTTGCTCCTTCATGAGAGCTAGCTACTTCTCAACTGCTATGGGTTCATCTAAAATTTCACCGGAATCTCATAACCATTCGGTCTCATTGTCCATCTTAGGCAGGGTCTGTCTCGTCTTCTTTTTCTACCATAGATATTGCCCTTATAGACTTTCCGGGTTGGATCATCTTCATCCATACGGATTAACTGACCCGCCCACCATAACCTGTTGAGCCGGATTTTACCCACAACCGGAGGATCATGGTATCGCTCATAGATTTCGTCGTTATGTACGCTACGGAATCATCCATCCTCATGTAGGGGACCAGTACTTCGGGTTGGGGAATACCTGCGCCCTTGCTGAAAGTCTAAAAAGGGAAATGGACACACTTAAGGAATTCGTTCAGTTTGATTTGCAACATCCGCGACACGGTACAGCACACTCCCTGGTGTGGTCGGTCGTGATAGGAACCAGACCGTCGCTGTCCGTGTAATCAAGGCCGCCGCCAAGGCTATCAAAGGCAGTTTGGGTTTCGAGGAGGAAGATTGACAATTGATGCAGTCATGCAAGTCGTGGACGCCGTTCGACGAGCAGAGGCACATAGCTGTCGAACTCGACGGGTGGTGCTCCTCGTAACACTTGACGTCAGAAACGCCTTTAATTCCGTAAGATGGAAAGACATTCTAGACACATTAAACAATACTTTCAACGTGCCGAACTATCTCTTACGGATATTGAGGGACTATCTGAGGAACCGCTCCCTGCTCTATGAAACACTAGAGGGTCAAAGGTGGATGGAGGTCACATCGGGGGTAGCACAGGGATCCATCCGAACCGAACCTCTGGAGCGCTACCTATGACAGTCTACTTAAACTCGATATGCCAGAAGAGTCGCGCCTGGTCGGCTATGCAGGTGATGTTGCAGCGCTTGTTGCTGGACACAATGTCGAACAGGCACAAAGCAGACTCGACAATTGATGCGACGGGTAAGCGGATGGATGACTACTCATGGTTTCAACTTTGTAGTGGAAAAAACCAAAGCAGTCATCCTGACTGAAAAGAGAATTCCGATCCTGCGTCCCATATCGTTCGGCGAGTCGATAATCGAGTCGAAATCAGCGGTAAAGTACCTCGGGTTGACTCTTGACTCAAAGATGAGCTTTTCTGACAAAATCAAAGCAGCAGCGAACAAGGCTACAGGTGGAGTTTCGGCGTTAAGTAGGCTAATGGCAAACATTGGGGGTCCTACGTCTCCTGATGAGTTCAACGCAGTCTGTCCTGCTCTACGGCGCAGAGGTTTGGGCTGACGCTCTTAACAAGGAGGTATATCGTAAACGCCTCGCACAAGTACAGAGACGGGGAGCTTTGCGGGTGGCGTCTGCGTACCGCATTGTCTCTGAAACGGCCGTGATGGTGATCGCGGGAGTGATCCCGGTTGCCTTTCTTGCTAAGGAGCGTCAGGGAGATGAGCCAAGGGAGGTGGTTGCTCGCGAAGAACGACAACGCACTCTAGACGAGTGGCAGCTCTCGTGGGAAAATGAAACTAGAAGCAGATGGACTGCGCGGCTCATCGGCAACTTAGGTGCGTGGCTGAATCGGAAGCATGGTGGGACTGACTATTTCCTTACCCAGTTTTTAAGTGGGCATGGAAATTTTCAGTCTTACCAAGATTGGAAAGTCGCGTTCTCCGGATTGTGTGTTTTGCAATGGAGTTGTGGACGACGCCCATTCTTGTGGAAGGTGGGATGGGGTTCGTCAGCAACTCTATTTAAACACAGCGGATCTCTCTCCAGACAACATTGTGGAAGAGATTCTGAGGACTGCTGACAGGTGGAACCGTGTCGCCCATTACGTTCGGGCCCTTCTCGTTGCTAAGAAGATAGAACTCGACCAATGGAGGACCCGGATGGCAGAGGGTTCCTTGAACTGACAGTTCTCTTCCTCCTCTCCCCTCCCGTTGGTGAAAGGAATTCCCTGATTTGAAGGCTCCGCAGGGCGGGAGAGTTCTGGGACTAGCCCGAAGTAATGTGACAAACGGTTCCAGGCTAGCTCTCTGACGATGGGGGGGGGGGGGGGGGTGTTTAGTTGGTAGTCCGACGACGTGCCGAAGCGGGAGTCCAACACTGTGTGCGTAAATGCATTCACCTACCCTACCCCAAAAAAAAAGAGGCTAAGAATGGAGAATCAACATCTTTCTGGGCACAATATAACTATTTATTACTTCCGGATAAAGTTACTGAGACGGCAATCTTAAGTTCAGCAAGTTCTACTGCTTTCTCAAGAAGTGGCCTTTCACAACCAACTGCTGGATGAAGTAGTGGGGATCAAGTAGTGGGCGGTCGTTCTTTCCGCGACGGGATTAGTCCCGCAAAATTTACATAGAACACTGAAAACGCTCGATTTAAGAGCTGGACTATACATGGAGATGTAAAAAGCTATAGTCCAAAGAGTCCTGTCCCGTAAAAGTTTAGCCTGGTGGGGTCGAACCAACTGCAGGATGAAGTAGTGACGATCAAGTAGTGGGACGTCGTTCTTTCCGCGACGGGATTAGTCCCGTAAAATTTACATAGAACACTGAAAACGCTCGATTTAAGAACTGGACTATACATGGAGATGTAAAAAGCGGTCATCCTTGTAGCCTGTGCTATAGTCCAAAGAGTCCTGTCCCGTGTAAGAGTCTGGCCTAGTGGGCTCCAGTGTTGGTTCATACTGGCTTCGACTTAAAATCGGGATTCATCAATACATTTTCTCATGAACGCCCACACTGTGTGGTGGGGACCTTTGGATGTTACTTTCAGCTTATCCTTAGGTTGACCGCCCCTCGGTCCAGTTGGGCTGGAAGAGGGTTCGTTGGCTTTTTTAACATTATTATATTATTTTTATATTTCTTTTATCAACATATATTTTTTTTTAATTATTTTGGTGTTTTTTATTTGTATTTTTTTAATTTATATATTTTTTTATTTGTTTATTTTCAGAAACTAATTTTTGCCCGCCAAGGTCGAGGGGAACGAACCCTTGAATTAATACCATGCTGTTCAGCGAGAAAATTCTCGTCGTTACAATTATTATACTTGGATAGTAATAAGACAGCGATCCTTAAAACTTTACCAAATATGGTTGTTGAAGTATGTGGATGTTCATAGAATCAATGTGCGATACCGATGCCCTTAAATTAAATAAAATTTGATACCTAAAAAACAGCGAAAGTTTTTTGGGAGAAGGAAATGAAACTAAGCAACAAAATGATGAGTTTTACAAAGGCCGGAAGAAAAGGGAGATGAAAATGGCATAATAAGTGAAAATATTTACAATATTTACTTATGTTTGTATACTTACTATTGTTAATTCTAATTTATTTTTTCAATTCAGTATTTTTGTCTTATGTATGAAGAAATTTCGTAGTCACATATGCAATTGCATTTTTTCCAAGCAATATAAGCGGAAGAAAAAAAAACCAGAATACAAATATCTTAAAGAAAAACAAAAAACTTTTAGTATTTTATTCAACCCCTTCCCAACACATGGCGTCTAACGTGCTAAAAGATAGAAGATACCTAGAAAAATGCGTTCACCATTGAACTCTGATTGATATGTGTCGACGTGCTAATTTTGCATAGTTGGAATTGCTCAGCATTTTTTCCATTAAAATTTTCCTCATACAATTGTAGGTTGCAATCGTAAACAATTGGTCACAGCTGAGCCGTTGCTATAATACAAACCATCCATGAAAAGTAAAATATAAATAGGAACCATGAGAAAATGTTATTTTTTCAGTGCTTATTGTACAGCAAAAGCATAATGAGTTAAAATGTTTAGTTTTTTTTTAAATAGGTTGAAGCTGCTTCGTAGTCGCTTGCACGTGTTAGAGGTATTCCAGGTTTGAACTGGAAAATCTAAACCATTTACCGCCTACAAGGCCGTAGAGAGAAAAGCCCGATCACCGGAAAATTAGATTATGCGGCCCCCAAGCCTTGTAAAGGGACTTCTTCTTTTTCTTCAGCCTTTGTCCCGTTCACAAGCGGGGTCGGCTCTTCGTGATCGGCTCTATCGAATGCCTGATCTGGGTGCAATCTCGAGGCTTTTAAATCCCCATCCAGGGTATCAAGCCACCGTTGCTTAGGTCTGCCTTTTGGTCGTTTACCATCGACTTCGATGTTCAGACCAATCTTGGCAAGTGAATTCTCGTTTGCACGAATTGCGTGACCATACCATCGAAGACGCCTCTCTCGCAACTTTTCCACGATCGGTGCAACCCCATAACGATCGCGGATATCCTCATTTCAGATGTGATCTAAACGTGTGACGCCACTAGCCCAACGTAGCATCTTCGTCTCCATTACCGCAAGACGCCATTCATTGTCTTTTATGGTCGGCCAACACTCAGGACCATAGAGAGCGACTGGACGGACGACATTGCGGTAAATTTTAGATTTGAGACGTTCGTTGATACGTCGATCACAAAGGACACCAGTTGTGGAACGCCACTTCATCCAGGTTACGTTAATGCGTGAAGCAATTTCATAACGCAGCTCTCCATTGGCTGATAGCGTTGACCCGAGGTATTTAAATCGCTCAGTTCTGGGCAGATCATTGCCGCTGACAGTGATTGTGCCTGTTTCGTGGGGATCGGTCGTCAAAAATTCAGTTTTGTTTAAATTCAATCTGAGACCGTGTTGCATGAGGCGATCATTCCGAGATCATTTTTGGTATCAGATCCTAGGAAAACATCATCTGCATAAAGCAGTGTGTAGGGCGCTGGACGTTGGATATCCCGTGTGACGGTATCCATAACAAGGACAAAGAGGAGTGGTGAGAGGGCACTTCCTTGATGAACTCCAACAGAGACATGAAGCGGTTTTGATACACCCGCCATACTTCCAACTTTGATTTTCGGATCGTGGTAGAGCAATTGAACCCAGCGCACGAGTCCTTCTGGCACGAAGCTTTCTCTAGATCCAGAAAGGCAATGTAAAGAGGGCGATGCTTCTCACGGTGTTTCTCCATGAGTAACCGCGCAGCGTGTATAGCGTCAGTAGTTCCGCAGTTCTTGACAAATCCGGCTTGATTGACGGTTATTTCAACGATTTCGTGAATACGGTTGTCAATGGGGTATGGGAAAGTAACCGGATCGGAAAATTCTGAATTCGAAAAGGCTGCGTCGATTGACGAACGCCACGCTTTCGCTTCCTTCCCCCAATAAATACACCATTTTGAAGCTCAGATCCCGCCCCGATAGCAGTGATCAGGAATTTCGCTCCTTTTCTCGAAATTCTTGATATCACCGAAGTTATAAGCGTTTAAAATTTTTGCCAAGATTCCACCAAATTTCGCCAATTTTTTGTGCCACCCACACCCACCAACCTATATACCACTTTGAAGTTCAGGTCCGCCCCCGACAGTGGAGGTTATGAATTTCGCTTTATTCTTGAAATTCTCAATGTTAACGGAGTTACCAAGGGTTTTCTCAAGATCCCTCCAAATCTCCGCAATTTTCCTGCCTCCCACACTGGCCAAACTGATACAATTTTGGAGCTCAGATCGTCCCCCGGTAGCAGCGGTCATGAATTTCACCCCCTTTTCACGATATTCTCAACATTATCGACTTTACAACCGTTTAAAGTTTTTCCCAAGATTCCCCCAAAATTTCGGCAATTTTTCCGGCACTCAGACCCCCAACCTACACACCATTTTGAAGTTCAGACCCTCCCCCCATAGTAGTGATCCCAAATTAAGCTCCCTTTTGTGAAATTCTCAATATTATCGGAGTTATAAGCGTTTTAAGTTTTTCCCAAGATTCCTCCAAAGATCAGCAATTTTCCTGGGAGTCAGACCCCCAACCTACACACCATTTTGAAGCTCAGCTTGTCCCCCGATAGTAGTCAGCACAAATTTCCCTCCCTTTTCCCGAAATTCTCAATATTATCGGAGTTATAAGCATTTAAAGTTTTTCCCAATATTCCTGCAACTTTCGGCAATTTTCCTAGGAACCAGACCCCCCAACTTTTATACCATTTCGAAGCTCAGACCCTCTACCAGACGTAGTGATCACAAATTAAACTCCTTTTTGTGAAATTCTCAATATTAACGGAGATATGAGCGTTTAAGGCGATCAAAGCGTAGTATAGGTCCCAGAGCGAAACGTGGATTGGTACCCACGATGGAGCATAAAACCTGGGAAATGACTGCTGAACCAACACCAACAGCTCTACTACCAAACCCTATCTCCACCTCCACGTGGTGATCGCTGGGAGTTCTTTCTTTATGAAAAACTGCAGACGGAGAAGGATGAAGGCAAGTCTATCGCGCCTGAAAACGCGAAAAATTGTAGCAACTGGTCCTCCGGGTTGGGGATTGAGTAGGGCTCCCAATACACGGAAACCCCCAAGTTGGGGGAGGGGCAGCAATATAGACTCGGATCACTATCTTGTTAGCATGTCGCTTCGGGCTCGAATTACAACACCGCCATCAATCCCCTCTGACAACCAGGTGAGAGTGAATAGTAAAGCTATTCCCACCACCAAACCAAATGTACCAACTGGTCCTCCAGGTTGGGGGTTGGGTAGGGCTGACAACCCTACAGGGAAAACCGATGTTACCAAGCCACGAAAGGAGCCTCGGACAGGATGGATCTTACAACACCGAACCTGGCAACGAAAACGGATTAACGATTTGCGCATTTTCTCATGGAACGTGCGCTCCCTGTACAGACCGAATGCTGCTGAGCAGCTAGCCGATACCCTGCCCCAATATAGAGCTGATATAACAGCGTTACAAGAGATGCGATGGACAGCAACCGGTTTCATGGAGAAAAACCGCTACACCATATATTATAGTGGCCATCCAGTAAACAATGTGCTCGGACTAGGTTTCTTAGTCAGCCAAAAAATGAAACCTGCTGTTGTCGGCTTTGAAAACATAAGCGAAGGGCTATGCCAGGCGCATCATCGGAGGACGAGCTGCTGGCCTCCAGCCAGGAAACAGTGGCCGTCGAGAGCAGTACACTCGGTGCCAGCCGTAGCACCGTTATGCTGAAACCAACCGCAGGGACCTCCCGGAGCAAGGCGTCAGACGGGCTAGTGGCTTCTAGCCTGGAACCCACTGCCGTCAGGCTGGGTGTAGCGAGTACCAGACATAGTACACCTGACCCGAAGCCCTCAGCGTCGGGGGATCCCTCGAAAGCGAAAACCGACAAGAATCGCCGGAAACCGGCTAAGAAGCGAAGGTCCACGGGTGTCCTGCTCAAGAGTCAGTACCAGAAGGCCATGCATATTCTCGGCAAGATTGCCAAGAATAAGGAGGCCGGTACTGTCGACGAGCGGGATGAAAAAGACCTCGCTAAATACCAGGCGATTGTTGATGAATACAACAGCAAACGCCGGGCTGACGAGCAGAAGGCGAAGCCCATCGCTCTAAAACGCAACCGATCTCAAGACGAGGTCGAACAAGATAAAAAGCGGAGTAGAGTGGGCAAGAGCGCAGACGCCAAGCAACATACGAAGGAAATTGTACAGCAACCGTCAGCCGGCGGGCCACGTACTGCGAAGACCTTCAGCGATGTGGCCAGGAGTCACTTATGGGTGGCGCTGGCGGATGGCAATTCTGCTAGCGGCAAACTAACGCTAGAGGTGTGGACCAGTGTTGAGGCTAGGCTGTTGGGCATGGTCTATGAACATCTCGTGGAGACCGGAGGCAAACACCCGGGACTCACTCCCCACTTTGATTCATCTCAGGTGGTCCTTGGGTTCCACGTAATAGCTTGCATGGACCAGTTCTCCAAGGACTTTCTCGGCTCGTGCGTCGCTAAGATCAGCGACGCTTGGGAGGGCGTTAAGCTGAAGATTATCCCTTACGACGAGATTCCCAGGAGACCGGTCGCTCGCATTTGGTTGCGGAAGATCCGCATGGAGAAGGACAAGCTGGTCCATTTCCTGCGCCTTCACAACCCCGGGATTCCCATGGACGACTGGGTTGTTATAAAGGAGGAGGAACCTCAGATAAACAGCCAGCCCGTACTACCACGCATAAACGAGGAGTGCCTGGAGGCACTGAAAAAGGCCGATTACAAAGTGTGGTTCGGAGTCAGGAATGCCAAAGTAAAAGTGTTCCGCTCTGCAAAACCGGACGACGACCTTGACCCAATCGACGCCGCCAACGAGCTGTTGAAGGAGATGACTATCGACGGTCCGACGGGGGCTGACGAACCCCCCACGCAAGCAGATCATGCTGAGGGTAACGCAGATAAATCTGCAGCACTCGAAGTGTGCCTCGGCTAATCTGCTCGTCTTCCTCTTAGAGGAAGACATCGACATCGCATTAATACAGGAGCCCTGGGTCGGAAGCGACCGAACCATCAAAGGGCTCCAAAGCAAATATTTTAATTTATTCCACAGCACAGGAGACGCTGATCAGGCTAAAGCTAGAGCATGTATTCTTGCGAGGAAGAGTCTGCACGCTTTCCTGTGCCCGGACCTGAGTTCCAGTGACCTAGTTGTGGTCAAGCTGGAACAGGTGGGGGCAGAGAACGTGTATATTTCCTCGGCGTACATGGCTCACGACCGATCAGCTCCGCCACAAGAACTACAACATCTGACGAACACCATAACACCAAACAAAGCCAACCTGCTGATAGGCTGCGACGCAAATGCAAGGCATACGCTTTGGGGCAGCTCTGAAATCAACGAAAGAGGTGAGTCATTCTTTGATTTTATTATTACTTCAAATCTATCGGTGTGTAACAGGGGCAGTACACCAACCTTTCATTTCCCCTGCTCGGAGAACTGTGACGGTTGGGAGGAGGTCCTTGATATCACCCTAATAACCGACAATGGGATTCTTAGGGTGGAGGACTGGAGAGTGTCTGACCAGAGATCCTTCTCTGACCACAGTTGGATACTCTTCAGTCTAGATCTCACCGCAGAGGTCTCCAAGCCCTTTAGAGACCCCAGGAGGATCGACTGGAGAAAGTTTGGTCAGGTAATTAAGAACAAACTCTCCGGTGCGCAAATTGGTAGGATTGGCACGACAGACGAACTGGAGTCAAAGGTCGGGGCTCTGGAGAAGGCTTTTGATACCGCCTTCAAAGTCTCGTGCCCTGCTAAGTACAGCAAAAATACCCTGCCACCGTGGTGGAACGAAGATCTCTCTAGTCTCAGGAAGCTGACCAGAGAAATCTTCAACATCTGCTACAGGCAAAAATACTGGCAGCCATACAAGGACTGCCTAAAGAAGTACAAGTCGGCCATCAGGACCGCCAAGAGGCGGTCTTGGCTAGACTATTGTCAGAACATTGAAAGCACTAGTGAATCCGCGAGGCTCAATAAGATTCTGTCCAAGGAACATAAGAGTCCATCCTTCCTTAAAAAGTCGGAAGGCTCCTGGACGGAATCTTCTAGTGAAACCTTGGAGCTGCTGGTGCAAACGCACTTTCCCTCCAGCGAGGAGGACTGTGAGTCAGAACCTCACTTGGAGGGTTTGCGGCAACCCCAGCTGTGCGAGACTATCAAATCGGTAATTACCGGGGATAGGATCGGCTGGGCTATAAACAACTTCTCCGCATACAAATCTCCAGGCCCAGATGGCATAATGCCAGTCATGCTACAGAAGCAGCAGGAAAGGGTTGTGCCGTGGCTTGTTGAGATTTACCGGAGCTGCTTCACTTTAGGATTCGTACCGCAGTCCTGGAGGCGCGCACGAGTGGTTTTCATACCGAAAGCGGGCAGGCGCGGTCATGAGTCCGCGAAGGACTTTCGACCAATCAGCCTGACCTCTTTCGTGCTGAAGACCGTAGAACGCGTCCTGGACATTCACTTAAGGACGATTATGGAGAGAACGCCTTTCTCTAAGTCCCAGCATGCCTACCTCAAAGGAAAATCCACAGAAACCGCCCTCCACGAGGTAATTGGCACGGTTGAGCGGTCGCTGCAGTACAAGCAGTATACCCTTGCTGCCTTCTTGGATATAGAAGGAGCCGTCAACAACGTCAGTACCAACGCCATCAAGGAAGCCTTGACCGGTATTGGATTGGAGGGGTATCTCACGCATTGGATTATATCCATGCTGAGTACCAGGATAATCCAGTCCGATCTGGGAGGTAACCACTTGACCAGAGCTGTGAACAGAGGCACGCCCCAGGGTGGTGCTATCTCACCGGTGCTCTGGTTAATAGTAATGGACAAAATTTTACGTACATTAGACAGCAGCGGGGTGAAGGTGGTGGCGTATGCCGACGACTTGGTGATACTAGTATCTGGGATGTTTCTGTCCATTATGAGCGACATCATGGAAGGAGCGTTGCGAAAGGTGTGCCTGTGGGCCGCAAGATGCGGACTCAGCATAAACCCAACCAAAACGCAACTGATGCTATTCACCACCAAGACAAGGATACCTGAATTCCATCTACCACGGCTGAATGAACAAAGATTGGTTCTTTCCTCTAATGTGAAGTATCTGGGTGTAATCCTGGATCCTAAGCTAAATTGGAGGTTGAACATAGAACTGAGGGTTAAGAAGGCCTGTATAGCCTTCTATGCCTGTAAGAGAACCTTTGCCAAGAAATGGGGTCTCCGGCCGAGGATGGTTCTCTGGATGTACACCGCTGTAGTGCGTCCGATCCTGACGTACGGATCTATTGTATGGTAGCAGGCTTTGAAGAAGAAATACAATAGAACGAAGCTTAATAGGATTCAAAAAACCGCGTGTGCAGGTGCTACGGGGGCTCTGCAGTCTTGCCCGGCAGATGCTCTCAATGTACTCCTGCATCTCCTCCCCCTTGACCTCCACATCAAATATGTTGCAGCGTGCAGTGCCGTCAGACTACGTAAGTCCGGATGCTGGGCAGCGAAGTCCTACGGCCACAGCAACATTCTAGATGAAATACCTCGAGAAATCTGGGCATCCCCCACGGACTATGTCACACGCAAGCTGAACTTCACGAGAAACTTTGCTGTGCACCTTCCAACCAGGGCAAAGTGGAAGACCGGCGGCGTGTTGCAATACTATGACACGGTATTCTTTACGGACGGATCAAAGATGGCCTATGTAGTCGGCGCGGGGGTTTTCTCGAATACACACGGTGTATCCAAGTCGTATGGTCTCCCAGGTTTCACCAGTGCATTCCAGGCGGAAGTACTGGCGATATTGGAAGTCTGTCGATGGCTGGAGCGTGAGTTGAGCCCCAAGCTTAACATAGCCATTCTGACCGACATCAAGGCCTTGTACTCAACGACGACATCTTCCCGGTTGGTGGGGCAGTGCAGAGACACGCTCAACCATCTGGGCGGCACGCTCAAGATCACTCTCCTCTGGGTTCCCGGGCATAGGAACATAGAAGGGAATGAGCGGGCTGACGGATTGGCCAGGCAAGGCTCTGCTCTTGGCAGTCCCTCGGGGAACACAGTCGGTGTTCCGCTGGCGGCTGTCGGGGGCCGAGTCTACTCGCAGTACCTAGCAGCCGCGGACCTGAGATTGCGAAGGCTTACAAGCTGTGCCAAATCAAGGAGAATTTGGCCCGCTTATAACATAGCCCGATCACGAGAGCTCCTGTGCCAGACGCGTGCAAATGCATTCAAGATTACGGCGGTCGGCACGGGGCACTGGTCCATAGGGGACCATGCCGCTAGGCTCGGCTTACCCTACAACTCGCATTGCCGAAGCTGCGGAGAAGGAAGGGAAACCCTCATCTACTTTCTCTGCGATTGCCCGGCTCTGGCTCGAGTCAGGCTGCGGACACTGGGTAAACCATTCTTTGGGGACCTCAGTGAGATTTCTAGTTACAGGGTCGGAGAGCTGCTTTCCTTCGTGAATGCTACGGGCTGGCTCTGAAGATCCGAGCCAGCTGGACTCCGTTTCCCTGTTCCTATAACAAGAGTCATGGTCTTAGGAGTTTGTGGCATCAAAACGGCGCACCAAAGCGCTAATTGGGCTCCTCGGAGCGGCCACTGATACCTACCTACCTACCTACATGAGGATGGACGATTCCGAAGCCTATATAACGACGAAATTTATGAGCGATACCATGACCGTCTGGTTGTGGATAAAATCCGGCTCAATAGGTTACGGTGGGCGGGTGACTTAATCCGTATGGATGAGGATGATCCCAACCGGAAAGTCTATGGTAGAAAAAGAAGACAGGACAGACCCTGTCTAAGATGGAGCGATGGCGTAGTTCAGGACGCCAGACAGCTTTTAGGGATATCGAATTGGTGGACCTCGGCACAAAACCGAGGTGTCTGGAGTTCCTTATTAAGGCAGGCCTAGGCCGGATATCGGTTATTGCGCCGTTGATGATGATGATGAAACGTTTCTGGTTTGCCGACTTGTTTCAACTTTTCTTAGGTTTCGCCTTGTACTTGGAAGACCTCCTTTGTGGTCACTAGGGTCTGAGTAATAAAATGTGTGGTTTTAGTTTCATAATTTTTGCATTTATTTTTCCCTCAATGGATGTTTTTGAATTTCATATACTTTTTGTTTCATGCAAGTGCGCTCATTCTGAGCTGGCTCTGTAGTTGTTAATTAATGTGTTTTCTTTAGAGTAATAAACGAATCATCTGTTTTCGCACCTATTTTTAAACGTTTATTATAAATGTTATGTCAATATTACATATATAGAGGTGTTTCTTACCATAATTACTTCATTCTCCGGTATGTATTCATACGTTTTTTTTTTGTCTGTTTTTAATATATCCCTTGATTTTCATTACTCATTTACACGTATCTTATCCGTTTTTTTTTTTTTTTGTCTTCTCTAATAGTCTTGAACTTAGATAGTTTCATATTTACAATAAAATATTTACAGGATTGCGTTTGAAGTTAGTAGATAGATGTTAGAATGGAAATCAGAAATAGGATGTGAAATAAATACAAAAATAAAATAGTAATCGTTGGCGCAACAATCCATATTGGATCAGGGCCTTGAAGTGTGTTAGAGGACTTCATTCAAGACCGAAACGGTACACTACAGTATACTGTAGGAGACAATGTGGTCAGCATTGTGCTCGACCGAGATTATTACCCTGATTTGACTCAGGTACTCATTCACAGCTGAGTCGACTGGTATCCGACGTCAAATCACGATACAAATTCCACTGCCAACCAGTGAGATTTGAACCGCGACCTTCCGTACGATAGCCTTGTGCTCTAACCACTCAGCTATCCGGACATTAAAAATGAATTAGTAAACCCAAAATACCTCAGTGAAATAGAAAAAAATGATGCTAAAAGTTTATATACTCACTTTGTTTCGAAGCTCGCGCATGTAATAGGATAACGCTACGCTAAATAATATCACTAAAACCCAACGACAGAAACGAAAAAAACCTAAAATTTAACTAACAAAAAACAAAAAGGATGGAAAAATGTATTTTTCTTTCTATTTAATTTGAAATTTCTATAAAAAATATGTCCGTCTTTCCTTCAAAACCATATCAACATAATCATCGTCCCTATTTACAGTTAACTTTACAGTATAGTCCTATTTAAATATGGTCGCGATTCGAATTTAATTCTGTTGTTCTTTCGTACACAATTTCTAGATTTTCAATTCACTTTTGTTGTCTATCAACTTTTCATATCATTTCTAAGTTATTTTTTTTATGTCAGTTTTGTGTTCAAAAGGTTCTTTTACTCTTTTCCAGTATCTTTTATCCATTTATCTACTCATTATATGTTATATTGTAACACACAATATACTATTGGAATTTTTTGCAACATATACTATCGCAATTTTTAATTTTTGTATTTGTTTTCCATTTTTTTTTTTTTTAATATTTTTATTTTACATTCCACATGAACTTCAGTGCTTTACGAAAATCGTTTAGATATTCCTAGGGGGGGCGGGGAGATTGTGAAAGAGAGATGGACGAGGAGATTGTGAAAGAGGGATGGATGAGGAGAAGGGGGTGGAAGGGTGATTTCAATTCGAATAGCAAAAATATATGTTTATATGTATATGAGTATATATATTAAATATGTAGAACATTTGACATTTCAACGGGTCGGTTTCCACCTCACCAGATTTCGAAAGAAGTGCAGGGCAGGGGTAAGGGCAGTTTTTCAATCAATTGATTTAGGTAAACCAGGATCTTGGGAACAAAAGCGAAAGGATCATGAGGATAAGACCATATTACTATTTCAGAAATAAACATTTCAACCTAAAAAAAGATAAGGTCCATGCATTTTATAAAGCTCCGACAGCTTAATTCGGTATGGACAAGGAAGATAGTTAGAAAGGATTTAGAGAGGGCCGTTAATTTAGAGAGATTTGTCAGTTTAAAGGAGAATAAGGTTACTGTAATTGGTTTTGATTGCATATTAATTGGACGGAATTTTAGGGAAATAGCGTGGCGAAATATTAGAATTTTTTCTTTTTGTTTCAATTCGTGTACGTTCTATTTAACATTTGCTTTTTTTTTTCAATATGGTGCAGTGTAATCAATCATATAGTCCTAAAGAGATGTTAGATACAAACACAATAATACCACTCAGTAATTTTTATTTGATCTATCTGTTTATGTCTTCTCTCTTCACTCTTTATATATTATATATATTTTTTTTTTGTTCGTCTTTTATTTATTTCCCTAAATATTTAAAATTTATCATACCTATTCCATTTTGACGCCTCCTCTTTTAGCGGCAAATGTTTCATAACATCAGTGTAACAAAAAATATGTCTTTGCTTGCCTATTTCAAAAATTTCATTCATCATATTGTGTTAGCCCTCGCTCATGAAAATGAAACATGAAAATAGTCATGTTCTTATTTAAAAATTCCCTTCGGATTTTTCTTTATAATCTATCGGTAAAGATACTTTCATTCCCTACCTACCTAAAAATATTAAAAAGCTTCACAGCTATTGACAAATGAGATAGAGTTAAATACAAATTGTTTGTTTTTCGCTTCAATGATTTTATAACACGATAGTATGCTAGATAATATTTCCTTACTAAATTGTACACTACACGAAACTGAACTGACTAGCTGAAACAACTGGCAATCAGTAACTACAGTTGCTCCTCAAAATGATATTAGCAGCCAGACTACCTCACTACCTCAAGGGGTGCAACATGACGAACAGGCTTGACCAAGGTTTGGAGAGTTTTTCGTTTTGTGGTCTCATGATCCAATTTAGATAGCCTCGTGGTCCGATTTCGGGGGTGTTACCTTAAATCTTGGTATAAGTTCTCGTGCAATGTACACTGTGATTGAAGCTTGATGTTTCTCTCTTTTTTTTTTGCTTTCACTAACTGGCGTTCCAAAGTGAGCGGTGGCAATGACGACTTTTCCTCTCTCTCTCTCTCTCTCTCCCCCCTCTGCACATGTCCCTATGATATTAAAACTTAATTTTCAGCGTAACTTAGTTGTTGCCAGCGGTATGATGTCATCATTTTGGCAATGGTTCCAAATAGCATACAACTGTGTTATTTTCATCTAACATGGCGGATAGCGTCCTACCAACAATTTGTTGTTGCTGCTGTTGATGCATCTGTTGCAGTTGTTGTTGCGGTTGTTGCTGAAGTTGTTGCTGTTGCTGTTGCTGTGACCACACATTATTAAAAGAATTTTCACTACCTATTCTTCCAGAATTGCTCGATGGAATCTTCATACCTTTTGCTGATTGTACGGGATAATCGAATTCAGATTGTTTCATATGATATCGACTGGAATGGTATAAGAAACAAACAAAAAAACAAACGAGTTTATTACAACGCCATGATATAAAGAATTCTACGCGGTTTTTTGATAACTTGCCACTAATTGAAGAAATCTATGGACGACATAGTCTAAACTAAAAAGCGGAAATGTCCTGTAATCTAGGCAATCTCGATTTTAGTCCCTATGTACTGTCTCCTATCACCAACAACTTTCAAACAAATCGGGAATCCGGAAGCTGCACGCTGAAAGATTATGTGAGCCTATCCACATTCAGTCTTGAATTTGCAAAGAATCGACAACTTTGATCTATTATAACTTTGTTACTAATAGTGCGATTTCCACCAAACTTGGTAAGATCACGCTCTATTCTGTTATAGCCTACACTGCCACAAAATTTCTTAGGGCTAGGATGAACTTAAGATGGGTTCTGCAGCCAATTACTAGCTGGCTCAAGAAACGATCACTTTCAACCCGCCGCACTCCCCACCTTTCCAACAAATGGGGGAGTCGGGGGTGGTTTTAGTGGTTAAAAATCCCAAACTCTGGCGTGCCCAGGTCTTTTGAAGATTTCTACCTCCTTAAAAAACAAAAAAAAAAACAAAAGGAAACAAAAAAAAACAAAAAACCAAAAAAAACAAAAAAAAACAAAAAAAAAAACAAAAAAAAACACCTGTGAGGAGTTGTCAGATCTCCCATCAGGCGTGACCCAACTGGCGGATAGGGGCATACCCTATTGATGTGTAAATATGTGTTCATGCACTTTATTTTCTGACTGTGTGTGGGCTAGTGTTTGCTCATCTCTGGTGTATGGACCAGGACCAAAATGACTATGGGAACGACACAAAAAACATAAAACCAACATGGAAAACAAAAGAAGGAAGAAACTTACGGCGCAGCGGCACGGAATCCCAGTACCGACGGCTTTTAGGAGTGAGCAAGCAGGCTCCTCCCGATCGTCGATATCCCTCGACCGCAGTGCCTCGGTGGTGGGCAACTGGGCCACCTTCGCATATAATGTTACAAGTGATTTGGATCTGGAGAAGGAGGTGTTAAAGCGAAGTATGGACCCTACCGGGAACACCGGTAACAAGACAAAACAAACATGAAAGGAAGGCAGATCATTGGGCGACTAAAACTGTGATAGCACCCACCGCATATTATCGAGATGCACGATAGCAGGAGGTACTCCAGGACCAAGAAAGGAATCCATTCAAAACAAGCTCGTCAACTATGAAATCTCCTCCAATATCAAAGACGATAACGGATAAGATACAGGCAAGGTCAATAAACGAGAAAAGTGAAGGAGCGTATAAAAGGACGTAAAAAGGAGGGTTACCTGTCGAGTCTCATAGAGAGATGAGTCCCGATCCGGAAGTTTGCCTTTTAAGAAAACAAACTTCACTAAAAAAGTGCTTTAAATGCCTCACGTTTCGGCACTTCACGAAGGTATGCACCAGCAGCATTGATTGATCCGATCGATGCAAAAGGTGTGAGGAGAAAGTCCCATATTGCCAGGGAGTGCAATAGGGAGTGCATATTGAGCGAAGTAGAAGAGAGACACGATAACAGGCATATTGCCGGAAGTAGTAAATGTCCGGAGTTTAGGAAGGCGCTCACTGCAATGAGAAATAAACCTCAATCATTGCAGGGTCACTCAGGATTTACTTGGACAGAAATCTCCATCATAAGTGAACCGTATAGAAACCGTCGCGGTGGCGTATGGGTCACAGATTCTACTGGTGGGACGGCGATATGAGCTCGCGGTCAACAGGCCATACAATGTACTGCAAGTCAGGCAGGCAGTAGCTTTGTGTGGGCAAAAATAAATGCTGTATATGTATACAGCTGCTACGTCCCACCAAGTATGACACTGTCTGAATTTTAGAGGTGTGATTAGATCAACGTCATAAAGCAGGCGCCTCTACGGAAAGAGCCGTCCATGTGGGCCAATGCATCGCCATGGCATGTGACGCGTCCATGCTTGGGAGGCGCTCATTCCCCAGTAGAAGACCAAATTACCGGTAGAATGGTCAACTGGCCAGCCTTCGATCGGCTTGCCACTGAGCCAAGAGAGCGGCTCAGAGGGCGATTGGTAGAATCGATCAGGGACAACAAGAGTGTGCCTGTAAGGTAGCCCGCAAAACCCTCAAGCTCACCATCCAGCGCTTTAAGGAGCTCTGCTCAGAAGCGGATGTAAACCCGTGGGACAGTGCTTATAGAATCGTTATGGGACGATTTAGAGGCCGTTCGTCTCCGCAGATAACGTGTCCTACCCTCTTGATAAAATCATCCAGGGATTATTCCCCCAGCAAGAGGAGGGCACCAACACATTCCAACCACCTCTGATTGTGACGGCAATTTCGCTAGTCAACAGAGACTAGTTGTTGGAGATCTACCGCAGATCTGGAGACAATAAAGCGCCGAGCCCTGGACTTAGTACCGAATAAGGCCCTTAAGCTTGCCGCGAAATTCAAACCAGACATGTTCGCTGAGTTGTTCGAAGCGTGCATGTCCGAGAAGATATTTCCAGCAGCATGAAAACGGCGGAAGTTGGTACATTTGCCTAAGCCTGGTAAAAACGGCGGATAAGGAAGACACGCCGGTCACCCGATAAAACACAGAAAAAACGATAAAATTACCACAACTGCGTCTATAGGAAGCACGCTCTCAAATTACCACTTTTCTTCAACAAACCTCTCGCTAGCGTGACTAACGAAGGTAAACAGCGCAATCGATATGGTAAGCAATAAAATACAGTTGTAGGAAAACGCTGTGAAAGTGGCATTAACATTTGTTCAGAATTCTTGGAATTAGAGCGTTTTAAAATAAAATTTTACACTTCGTACATAGGAATTGCACGCACTGTAGTACGTTGTGCGCATCTCCTAACAATGTTTAAAATTATACGCAAGGATTTCAGTTACGGAAACCTGGGACATTCGAGTGAAAATAAAAACCCAAATTAGTATCAGGTTATTGTATTACGATTACCAGTCTCGACAGGGGAGTGTCAGCATCACCAACACTATTATCATTTTCAGGACCATCAAAAACAATCCAGGTCCTACTCGAATGTAAGCTTCAAAAACATGGATTGGACGTAACTTAGATCCATGGTTTTCTTCTCATCTTGTCTACAGAGACCTGGTTCTCACTTCTATTTGGGAAGTGTTTACCAGTTCCTTTGAGAACTCTAGCTCTTTTTAGACTGGCTCACAAAGCTCCATCATCCCATTCTATATTTATTTCTATTTTTAAAACGCTTGAAAAAAAAAACAAAAATATTCTACTCACTTAAATGATTGCCGCAATGGTTCCATGCCACCTAATCCGCTATCCTCCTTACTGGCCAGCAGCCTTCGCATACGATTATAATGTTCTTCTTTTCCCATTCTGCCACCATCGTCACGATCATCTAACCCCTCGTCATCATCATCCTCTTCATCACCATCCGAGTCTTCATGAAAATCCGACGCACGATTGCTTAAAATCTCCTCATAAACTGGTTCATCCATACCAGCCGTAGGACTACGACTATAATACGATGAAGATGCTGCATTATTCGGCGGGCAACTGGTCAGATCCTGATTTGGAACTGCCGGTAAAGGCATGGTTTCAGCGAAATCTCCACCACCCAAATATTTTTGACGATAACGTTGTTGTTGTGGTCTATAACTGGTGGAGAAACCATCGAATCCATTATCGGATCCGAAACCCTTAACATTGGGTCGCGGTAGAACAACGTGGGATTCAGTACGGTCATCATCCGATGGATAATGATAGAGTCGGGGATCCGTGTCTGGGAAATCACAGTCATTTTTTAGTTTGTCATGATCACCTCCTGGTGGCATCGGATAGTGACGTGGCGTCTTCTTATACGATGGGTAAAACGAATGAACATTATCCGATTTTTGAGAAGTTGCTTTCAGTTCGCCATTAATCCTTTGCTTTTTAGGCGAGGGATTGTTTTCACCCCAATAGAAATACTCATGATGATGCTGCGGAGCATGTTCTGCAGAAGATGTATGACAACTTCTCATCGTGTTACCACCCATCGGATGCTGCTTAGCCCTGTTCGATTTGCAGTCATAATTTAGGTACTTAGCGTCGTAAATATTTAGATTTCTAGCACTAAAGTCGGCATTTCCAGAGTGTGATGGAAAATGCTGTGGCTGTCCCGGTTTCGACAGTTGGAAACTCCAGTCCTAAAGCAAAGGGGAACAGAGAGAAAAATTACAAAACCATTCAAGAGTCCAGTGTCAATAGCTTCCTACCTGCGAATGATCATTCTGGGTAGAATTGAATATCAAATGCGTCGATCCCGCCGATGAAGCTGGCGAGATGTGACCACCGCTTGCGATGGCGGAACCACTGAAACCACGTAATGTTCCTCCGCCTGTCGCTTGATCCAAAAATATATTTTGCCGAAGGTCAGCAGCTGACACCTTCGTGACCGAATCTACAATTGTGCAGGAATGAGCTGCCAGGTCCTGATCTTCAGATAAGTATGGAGCTGACGATGATGGCACTATGCTTGGATTCGAAACTGAATGTGCACTTGGTACAGCGGCAATTGGACTTTTCTTGCTAGTGGTTGTCCCGTAGTGCTGTTGATGCTGACTGGCCGACGATGAGATGGATACCTTGGAACATCTTAAACATTTTGGTAACCAAGAATTTTGTCGTATGTATTTGCGGTACTCGTGGCGAATCTGGAGATGAAAATAGCAAAACTATGTAAAGAAATCTGTTACTTCGATAGCCTCGCATCATACTGACCTTCTCATTTTGAATACAATGAAATATAAATATATACACGCCCATTATCGAATTACAAGCAATGAAAATGTACCCATAAAATAGCGAAACACTTTCTTCGAATTTCGCCTTTCTTAGGTATAGGTAGGCGAACACCCAATCGGCTAGGAGTATGGTCAGAAATAGGAATGAGCAACGTAAATCAAATCTGTGGGAAGAAGAGAAAAATGAAGGATTATTGGTTTCCACTTTCCTTTTAATCCTTCTGGAATAATAGAGAATAAATTTGAATGATAAGTATCTTACCTTATACTAGACAGTCTGCTGTGCTCCTTGTTTTTCAATGTTGTCTTGCTCTTCTTACACATGATATAAGCAGAGAGAATAGAATAGCTGTTTGCACCCTGTGAAATGAAGACAAGAAAATACTTTCATTTAGATTTGTTTCTATTATTTTAAAAATCTGGCTTGGTTCATCATCGAAATTTCCATTAGATGTGTAATGGCTATGATGATTGAGATAGCCAGAATTACCACCCGTGTTGAGGATGGATTGGTTTGGAGGTTTCGCGCCGTGTCAACAAGATCCTTCTCTTTTGCGAGTATCGGTCGCGTTCGCCGATAGCTCGTCGAAAGAATCGACTTCGGCAAGTAATATAAAAAGTGAGCTGCGTTATGCGTGCTCATGTTAAGTGAGCAGAGACCTCTCCATGCCTCACAGATTCCCTCTTACTGTACTCAAACGTGGATTGCAATTTATAATAATGATACTAAACTCCGCTGTAGGTGGTCCCAAGACCGGTTGCGAATGCGCCACGATGATGGCTCCACCTGCTGCAGCTGTTTCGTCACAATTTATGGCTCCTACTACAAAATAACGATAGGGGCGGGTACAACAACTTACCGCCCCTTGTTGCACCAGAGACTCGTCGGGCACTCGCGCACGTGACGGTGCAGCGAGTCGTAGACCAGTACCACTTTATTACTCGCAGCGACACAATCCCTGCCATCATCAGAGAGCGTGTTTAACTTGTGGTCATCGCGGAAACTAGTGACCAAGAGTCAATGGGGGCAGAGGCAGCGGCATTAACAACACCACGCTGCACTGCAGGCAAGTTTCAGTACTCGACGAAGCCCTCTTCCCCACCATCCAGCTGAGGTTCGAGATGAATTCCGAAGAGCGTGTATACAATTCTCGGAACTGGATCCTTTGCATAGACCAGGTATTCCCGGGCTCTATTCGTCTCCAGCAACTCCGAGATTTCTATCTCAAATTAATGCTGAGATTGCATCTCGACTGTGTGCTAATATGTCACGGCTACGGCTGTGAGATTGCACGGCCAGAAGATTCGGTTTCGCGTTATTGGACTGAGTAACCGAAGAGATCCACCTAGAAAATTCGTCTGGAATGTCGACGGAACTCACTAAGACAGGACATCGTTAAGCTGACTCAAATCAACGCTGGCATTGCCAACAGACGGATGAAAAATAAAATGCAAAAGGGAGGAGCTATTCCGTCCCAAGGGAAACACTCATGGTTGAAATTCTGGACACACAAAAGCGGAAACTTTCCGTCATATGCAGTTGATATGGCGAAAGTCACTCCAGACGTGTCCAGAATGCAACGTACGCGAGAAACAAGCGGAGTTTTTTCAGGTCACTCAACGAATCCCAACAGTTCAGTTGTCGGTGATGGAAGCGAAAGAATTTTGGGGTGGACTTTGGGGGTCACCCGTCCAGAATACTGAGCATGCTGAGTGGATCACCGCCGAAGACACCCGCCACGCCAATACGCCTGGAATGAATTTTACGGATGTTACCGGAGAGGAGAGGCGACGAGCCGAGGAACTGGAAGGATCCTTGTCTTAATCGAATGCATAATATCTGGTATAAGCAATTTACCAATACACACTGTCGATTGGCACATAGCATAAATCAGGTCATTAGTCGGCCGGAAGAATTTCCACCCTTCCTCACAGCGGAAATTACCTACCTTGCCCCTAGAAAGGACGCAGGATCCCGCAGACAGAAGACCGATTACTTGCTTACCAACCATCTATAAATTGATAAAAAACGGGAAGAGTGGGGGGCCAAGTATAGAGTGTTGGGGAACGCCAGAGGAAGAAGAGAAGGAACGAGATGAGAGCACAGTCCAATGGAGACGAAACAGAGGCAAACAATTTAAGGTCGTCTGCGTAAAGCAAATACGGACAGGTGAGGATTGAGGCGAGGTCATTGATAAAAAACAGGAAGAGTAGGGGGCCAAGTGTAGAGCCTTGGGGAACACCAGAGAAAGGAGAGAAGGAACCAGATGAGTGACCATGAAAAGAAACTTTGCAAGAACAGTATGGGAGATAGGAGGAAAACCAGGAGATGATTGAGGGAGGGAAGTTGGATAGAGAGAGTTTAGAGTGGAAAATATTATGGTCAACGATATCAAATGCTTGAAACCGTAGATCTATGTTTCACGAAGAGAAATGAGGCGGTAGTTCACAGCAAGAGAATGATCACCACCCTTGAGGATATAGATGATAAGATCCTCTGTCCAGAGATGGGGAAACTAGCATTCTTCTAGACTTTTATTGTAGATTATACGCAGGGGGAGGGACATGTGGTTTCTACAGTTAGGAAGGAAAAGATTAGGGAGCCCATCGGGGCTAGGTCCGACATTGAAATCAAGATTACCAATGAGGAATTCAATCAAGGAAGGAAGGAAAGGAGGAATGGCCAGAGATTCGGAGCAGTCAGCAGTTAAAACAGGCATAGAGGGTGGAGAGGTCCAGGGTGAAAATACAGAAGAGATGGTCGCAAGATTGTTGTGGGGAGTTGGCAGTGGAGTCAGCAAAGCCGATAGATTCAGTGGGATTACGAACTGCGAGTGTGAAATCAAAAGGGTTTCAAGTTACCGCGGGTAAGAGTGGATTCGACGCACAATAAGTACCTTTTATGCGGTTTTTTAATCATCATTTTAAACATTATCGCCAAGTCGGCTCGCTGCTCGCCTATTTTTACAGCAAAAAGCAGGCCAGTCCTTTGCATGCGGTTGTCTGTAAGGCAGACTGGGAACTGACTCCACTTAACCTGAAGGATCGATGTTTCAATCCTCTGAGTGGGATGAAGTCGGACCAAGAGCGGATCGATGAATGGAAGTCGAAGGCAGAGACGAAGGTAAAGACGTGAATCACGAATGTTAAAAAATGGTCATAAACTTCTCTACATTGGTTACCACTTGCACTTAGTGTGGTGTCGGCATTACCATCTCCGGCTGAAATCGCTATAAAGAGGTACAGAAAGCTCTTAAGAAAAACGTAAGATCGGCTAAACGGTCATCATGGAGACGCTTTTGCGAAGAGACTAACTCTCTGGAGGCAACCTCAAAGCTCGATAAGAATGATACTTTGCTTACCGACCAACGAGCCATGATAGACAGGTGGCAGGAACACTTTTCAACAGAAGAATATGCTCATCCACCACTTTCCCAAGCACTGTCGACATTTGGATAGCACTCTGGCTTAGTGAGTTCTTCAATCACGTTATTGAGGGTAGACCACCATCTGACTAACAGGGAAGCACGATCCTTCCAATACGAAAAAGAAAATAAGTCAGTCCAAAGGAACGGTTATCCCATACCATAAATATTTTTAAGCGCATTCTTAACAGCCGCATCCCAATTATTGTGAACTAAGCCGGATTTGTCAAGAACTGTGGAGCTAGTGGCGCAATATACGCCGCGCAATTACTCAAGAAAAGATTTTGTCCCACAAAAACTTATCTGGTATGCGCTTCAGGAAGACCTAATGCCAAAGAACTTTGTTCGCTTAGTTAGACTGCTCTATGACGATCCAAAGAGCATAGCCTTTCGGATTTTCTGGGAGGTATCCACTTCGTGTCTCTCTCGGTGTTCATCAAAGAAACGCCCTTTCACCACGCAGGACATTCAATGGCCAGCGCCACATGGCTCTATGCAGATAATGGATTCGTAACAAAGCTGATCTCGAGCCATTCTTTCAAATGTGGCATGCAGCACAGCCTAAGATTGAATCTAGAAAAAAAAGGGATTGAGGAGTTTGGAAGTTTTGACAGGCCTAACAGGTTGTATCCTTTTTGCAGCTGGGTTGCACGAAACACAAAAAAAGCCATATTAAAAAGGATTGGCCAGAAGTAGAGAATGACCTTTTTGGATCACCTCTGCAACTTGGAAAAACCTTCACATCAAGTTGAGATTGATGGAAAACTTTGTGGAGCCGACGAAGTGCTGAAAGGTTTTCTCTATTTATAAAAGAAACTTTTCAGGATAAGCGATGCGATAATAAAGGTGGGAATATTTTTTATGGCCCCAAATCAAGGAACGAATCAGAGATGGTCCTGATTCTGTACTTTTTTCACCCAAGGCAGCTGAAAATCCGAACCTGGGATGAAAATCATGGGAACTTGATATCGGGGGATCCCACAACCTCTCGTCAAGATCGTTTATTCCTATAACTTTCGAGTAGCAAATTGGGGAGGTCTTTTGGAATACAAGCCAAAATCTACTGAGATATTTAACAAAAATCTTGGACTTACCATTACAAATATCACAACAGGAGCTAAAAATGTTGTATAGAAAAGTGCATTTGGTTCCATTAGAACGCAAAAATCACTTTGCGTATATGTCCCCGGATCAATGGCCAGAGATATGGCAACTATAGTAAATGATAAACCATATGATAATAGATAATACCATATTAATTTCGAGGAATTTTCCACTTCTATAAACATGTCGTCTGTAGTTAGTGTCAAATATAATTGAAAACCTGGAATTAGAGAAAATAAAGAGAAACATTTATTTAGGTATTTTTTAGTACTAATTTAAAATGATATACAAAAGATAAAAAAAAAGAAATTAAATGGAAAACTAAATAAATGCGACATTTTCTCTATTATTTTAAAACAATTTTGTCTTAAATCCCCGCCCTCTAGCTCCCCACACGATCTGCTGAGACGCCTACAGACCCTCTCTACTGTTCTGTGCCAAGTACCCTTATGACAGCCCAACTGTCGGTCACCAAGTGTTACAGGTGTCTGGACTACACCTCAGTAGCTTGCAAGGGACCGGACAGGAGAACAGCATGCCGGAGATGCGGTCAGCTATGTCACCCAGCAAAGGCCTGCAATGAAAGCGAAAGCTGCGTTCTCTGCAGGTATCGTGGCGTGTCCGGTTAGAGCGTCGCATACACTGGGGGCTCGGGACGGTGTCCAATCGTTAGGGCGGAACTGGAAAGGGCTATGACACGAATGGCATGATCCGCATTTTACAAATTAACATGCACCGGAGTGCAACCCCTCACCAGTTGCTAGCACAGTTTGCTGCTGATCTAATGCTAATCAGCGAGCAATACCGAAACCGGTTTCATGACATTTCGACTTACCGAATACCGCTCCCATCTGGAGGAGTCGGTTTGTCTGGATTCAGTGTTTAGCCATGACGTTTTCTAGCATTTACCTAACGCCAAATGATACGATGCTCAACTTTCGGCGCCGGCTTGATGCTCTGGAGAACGGCGTTTCGGGCACGAAGGGGCAAATCCTAGTAGGCGGTGATTTTAATGCTAGGGTCCTTGAATGGGGCATGCCTCGACCGGATTCCAGAGGGAAACGAATTTTAAATATGACGGCGAAAACCGAGATCGTAGTTTTAAACACCGAATCCACGCCAACGTTTCGGCGCCCAGACTGTAAAGGAAGCATTCCTCACATCACTTTTGCGTCGGAATTTCTGGCATCATCGGTGGACGGATGGCGAGTCTTGGAAGACTTCTCGGCAAATGATCACCTGTATATCGCGTTCGAAGTGGTTGACGCTTCTTGTCGGCGAGTATCAACGCGACGCCACCCTTGC
Organism: Hermetia illucens; assembly: GCF_905115235.1. Classification (NCBI taxonomy): domain Eukaryota; kingdom Metazoa; phylum Arthropoda; class Insecta; order Diptera; family Stratiomyidae; genus Hermetia; species Hermetia illucens. Next base: position 11,629,018 of record NC_051855.1, on the reverse strand, counting down.
CTGTGGAATGTCGCGAGGGTGAACATCGGGAAGTTCGTTGAAACTCTTGGAGCAGGCAGAGCCACGATAAACCTGATAACGAGGGCGTGTGACGCTTCCATTGCCGACCTACGGAGGGAGTGTTATAAGCTCCGACGTTTGGTACAACCTTTACACGCCAACGAGGAGGCATGCGCCATAAAGGCATAGTATAGATCAGCAAAAAGAAGACACCGCAGCGCGATAAATGAAAGCAAACCTCGCGGCTGACAAAACCGAGGTGAATGAGGACCTGTGGGGATTCAAGCTATAAGCTTGTTACCCGGAAAATCAGGGATCTTTGGAAGCCTTGCATACTAAATGCTGACTAGATGGACGGCATTGTACGGGCATTATTCCCCAGAGTTCCTGTACAGGTTGATGTTAACAGCACGGAAAGCGTCGGGGATTGCCCCCTTTTCACAACGAGAGAGCTCGAAGAAACTGATCTCACTATGAAAAACAACAAGTTGCCAGGCTGCCTGATCCCAGCCGAAGTTTACAAACTGGTGTTCCGCCAACGACCAGACTTGCTGCGTTTTTCCTTGTCGCTGGAAGGTAACCAGACTCGCGCTGATCAGCAAGGGCAAAGGAGACCCGGAGCTGCCGTCTGCGTACCGACCGCTGTGTATGCTTTACACGGCCGGAAAGTTCTCGAGAGTAGGAGGAGTAGACTCACTGAAGCGTCCGATCCGCGCTGCCGGGGACTTATCCTCAAGGCAGTTTGGGTTCAGAACAGTGAATGCGGTTCATCGAGCTGAGGCACACAGCCGCCGATCCCGACGGATAGTTTAGTTTAGTTTACTGGGGGGAACCGGAGCTCCGAGCACTCAGACCATTGTTAGGCCCATTGTACTATCCCCGTAAATCGCCCCGCCGATAATCGCAGCCTTAAGCGAATTTGACAAAATTCTCCAGAGGCAGAGAGTGCGCAGATTCTTCATTGAAGAAAACCTTGCCAAGGTATCTTCGTCTGAGATCTGAGGGGACAACAAAAATCCCGCTCTAGTGGCCCTAGGCTCTTTCACAAGGATTTTCGCCTGCCGGCAAGAGTCCGGATAGTACTCCTCATAACGCTTGATGTCACAACCGCCTTCAATTCCGTAAGATGAGCAGATATGCTAGGCGGATATTGAGGGATTATCTGAAAGACTGTTCTATGAGACGCTAGGGGTTCAGAGGAGGATGAAAATCACGTCGATCCAAGGATCCATCCTAGGGCGGGACATCTTGAACGCGTCCTACAATAGTTTGCTGAGACTCAACATACCCGAAGAGTCGTATTATGCAGATAACGTTGCGGCACTCGTTGTCAGACGCACTGTTGAACAGGCGCAAAGCAGACTTTGTATATTGATGCGACGGGTAAGCGGATGGAGGACTGCTCATGGTTTCAGCCTTGCGCTGGAAAAAAAACGAAGTAGCCATCTTGATCAGAAAGAGTTGACTATGGAAGATCAGCTTGTTTGAGCAAATCAAAACAGCAGCGGACAGGGTTGCAACTGGAGTCGCGGCCTTGAGTCGGCTAATGGCGATTATTGGGGTCCATATATCCACTAGGAGATGTCTTCTTATGGGAGCAACGTAGTCGGTTCTGCTCTATGGCGCGAGGTATGGGCTGATGCCTTTGACAAAGAGGTGCATCGTAAGCACCTCGCCCAGGTGCAAAGACGAGGAGCTTTTCCGAGTGGCGTCTGCTTATCGCACTGTCTCTGCATCAGCCGTGATGGTGATCACGGGAGTGATCCCCGTTGCCCTCCTTGCCAAGGAGCATAAAGCTACCTACCACCGTAGGAGCGAAAGAGACGTGGTTGCACGTGAAGAACGTCAACGCACCGTTATCGAATCACAGCTCTCTTGACAAAATGAGCCCAGGGGCAGATGGACTGCGCGGCTCATTGACAATTTAGACTCGTGGCTGAACCAAACGCATGGTTAGATTGATTACTTCCTTACCTAACTTCTAAGCAGGCACGGAGGTTTTCAGTCTTACCTGCATAGGATTGGGAATGCGCGATCTCCTAATTGTGTGTTCTGCAATGGAGTAGCGGAAGACGCTAATCACACCGTTTTCTCTTGCGAAAGGTGAGACCGCTCCCGTCAGCAGCAGGGAAGCTCTCTCCAGACATCATTGCCAGAGAGATGCTGATGAGCACAGGCAGCTGGAGTCGTGTTGCACATTATGTTCGGGCTCTTCTTATTGCGTAGAAGATTGAACTCGACCGGATGGCAAGGGGTTCCCTAAACTAACAATTCCGATCATCCCCTCCCCTTCTGTTGGTAAAAGGGACTCCCTGAGTTAAGAGCTCCCGAAGCCGGGAGAGCGGAAGGGCTAGCCCCAAATAATGTGTCAACGGTTCCAGGCTAGTTCTCTGATGATAGGGAGGTGTTTAGTTGGTAGTCCGACATCGTACTATTGCGGGAGTCCAACACTCTGTGTGTACACGCATTCACCTACCCTACTCCCCCAAAGAAATAAAAATAAGGGCAATACCTATGGTAGAAAAAGAAGACGAGGGAGACCTGCCTGAAATGAAGCGAAGGCGTAGGTTAGGTCGCCAGACAGCTTTTAGGGGTATCGAATGGTACCTCGGCACAAAACCAGGGTGTCTGGGTTTCATTACCATCGCAAAGCTAGACCGAATACCAGTTAAGACGACGTTGATGATGATAGTAGCAACGAATCAAAAAAGAAACAAACGAAAATTTTAAGAAGAATTAGCTGACCAAGATAGGAGAACGTTTGGACGACTGAGTCATAGCATTTCCCTTTAATAATTAAAAGCAAAAATAACAGAAAGCATTTGAGCCTAACTCAGCTTTTTCAGTAGAGTTAACTAAATTAAATAAATTCTAATAGATAAAAAAAACAACACTCACCTTCAAAGAATAACCAAGCAATAGCTGAAAGCACGAAACAATGTAAAAATGCTGTTGTAAAGCCGCACAAAACATTTGTTTCGCTTTGTTCAATTCCAAATAGGAATAAAATTTCGATAATAAATAAGCACACGTAGATATTCTTGTAAACAGACGAGCGGCTAGACTGTAAAATTGTAAAGGTTAGATAAGAAAAAGGATAATTATGATTAATAATATAATTTGTTAAAATTAAATATTTTTGTTTTTGTTTTTAGTTAAATTTTAGAAAGTTTCAAAAGGAAAACCAAATAAAGCGAGAAAGTTAATGATTTTAGTAGTAGAATCAGCGAGAAAGTTATATTAATTAGATTTGATTGAATGAAGTTGAACCCCAATAACAGATAAATCTCAGAAAACCTAGAAGTTAGGAAAGTCTAACAACAAAAAATAGAACTGGGTTTTCGGCTCAATGCCATATCCCCCCAATTTTACGAATTGTGCATTGCGCTAAGAATATTTTATATTTTCAAAGTATTTATTGTAATCAAGTGGGGCTACTCACGAACAGAGATTTATATAAAAGCAAAAGGGACATGGAAATAAACTATGGTACGGAATTAATCACTCAGCTAGTTCTAATATTTAGAAAACGTCAGTAAATAGTCACATTCATGCGGTTAGTATGTATTAAAAATCTTAAATATTTGATATAAATATCATTTTTAGTGTCAACCAAGACCAACCAAGTGCAAGATATTGAAGTAAAGCTGGAACATCTCTCACTTTCAACCTTTTTTGGTTTTTCTTTTGAAAATTCTAAATTAGAATTGACTAAATAATTAAAGATATTAACTAAATATATCAATATTAATAGAAATTTTAATTTGGCATTTGAATTTGATTATGAATCTATTCATATGTGGTTTATAATTATTACTTTTTATTTTTTTTGAATTATCTAAAGCGAAGCGAGTACACATAAAAAAGAAGTCGGAATAAAATTTTTGATTTTCTTGTTTAGAATCTTCAACTATTCATTCTATGTTTAGTAAAAAGAATATAGAGAAAGGCTCCCTGTAACCAGAATTATGCATAAGTACCAATAGTAATTATAAAGCCGTAGGAAAGTAAATAATATTCGCAAGTGATAGTATTAATGTGTAACGATACATGTTAGATATAACTCATTCAGCACACTCTAGTTCAAATGAAAATTAAACAACGATTAGAAATAAAATAAGAGATAAAATAATAGTAAGTGAAAAATAAACCAAATCTGAATCACACAATCATACACTTTGATTATAAAAAACAAACAAAAGATAAAACTATTTGATTAAAAACAGAAATTTTATTCCAAACGATTGTCAAAAATAATAAAATTGCATCTCGTCTTTATCAAATCTTAAGAAAAAAAAACGTAAGTTTCAAAATTGATTGCATCACATTGACTTAATTATAGTTTTCATTTAAACAAACAGAAATACAAAATTATTGAACAAAGGTAATTGAGACTTATGTAACGCCTCGCTTCGTTTTGTTTCATTATTATTTTCATCTCTGTATGAAATTTTGTTTTGAATGTTTTTTTCTTTTAAACAAAATCGTATTGCAATAGTTATTTTTTTCTCTAGTTTACTCGCCTAGCTACGATTTATATTATATAGATTTCCCTAACTTCGAGTTATGTCTTTCATCTCTTTCATAAGATCATATAATATACAATTAGGATACTTTTTTTCACTAAAATTATATATCACATTGTGTTTTTCTTGTTTCGTAATCAAATCTTAAATAGTTTGCTTTTTGTCGTTTGGATGTTATATCAATGGTTTGTCAAGGAGATACGGGGACAGAGAATTAAGGAAAAGTGTTTTTCGGTCATCCATCGGTCCAATAATCAGATGGTATACTTATATGCGTTAGAGAGCTTTATTTACACTAAATAATATACCTGACTGGGATGTTTTATGCAACAATATAAAAGTACTATTATTGAAAGGGCAACGTTCGTGGTTCACTGATAATATCATTTGAATTATCAACTCTTAGACAGCTAGCATGGTACCACGTTACGATGGGACACTCGCGCCTTAAAAGATCAAATTAAAAATGGATAGTCATAGGTAATTCCTACTTTTATATCACCCCATCGAATAATGTTAACGTTCAGCCGAAGTGAGAAAATCCGCGATCGATATGGAGCCGCACCGATCGTGAAAAAACCGCGAAAGAGGTGTCTCTGATAGTATGGTCACGTAATTCGCACTAACGAGAAATCACTTGCCAAGATTAGTCTGAACATAGAAGTCGATGATAAACGCCCAAAAGGTCAGCTGAAACAACGGTGGCTTGATACGCTGGCTGGGGATTTAAAAGCCTCACGATTGCATCCAGATCAGGTATTTGATAGAATAAAATGGCGAAACCGATCAGGACGGGCCAAAATCGATCACAAGACAAAGAAAAAGATTCTCGAAACCAGAGCCTACCCTCCAAAAAATAATTTGCTCGCTCTGTTTTAAGGAGACTTTTAGATTTGTAAAAAGTTCCCAGCGATGCATCATTGTTGCACATGAAATGGCAAATACTCCTACATTTAATCAAGGGGTCATTTCAGTTTTGACCATCGTTGTGTTAACAGTGAATAGAAAGGAAAAAAAAGGATGGAAAAGAGCCAAGAACGTATACTTTTTCTGTATGAGGTCAAACTCGGTCATAAAGTAGCGGAGGCGACCAGGAACATTAACAATACATTTGTAGCTGATACGGTAAGCGAACGAACCACACGGCGAAGGCTTGAAAAATTCCGATCAGGCGACGTAAACCTTCAAAGTGGGTCACATGGACATCCAAGACTATCAATTGACAACGACGAGCCGCGTTTGCTAGTCGAATCCAACACACGTCAGTCTGTGAGAGACATTGCGGAGAAACTAGGCGTACACTATTCGGCAGTTTCCCGGCACTTGCAACAACTTGGAAAGGTGAAAAAGTTCGATGAGCGGGTTTCGCATGCCCTTAGGGAGCAAAATAGGGCACTTCGAATGGAAATTTGCAGTTCTTTACTCACCCGCAACAGAAGCGATCCTTTTTTGCACAGAATAGTGATATGTGATAAAGCGTGGATTATTATATGACAATCGTCGCCGATCAGCACAATGACTAGATGCTGATGATCCTCCGAAGCATATGCCGCAAACAACCCTCTATCCGAAGAAGGTAATGATAACTGTTTGGTGGTCTACAGCTGGAGTTACCTACTATTCATTTTTGGCACTTGGAGAAACGATAAATGCACGGAAATACTGTGCCCAACTCGGGGTAATGCACCAAAAATTGAGTATTAAACCGTCGAGACTAGTCAACAGATATGGTCTGATATTCCTTCACGACAATGAACGACCTCATGTATCCAGAACAAAGGTTCAAAAGTTGAACGAATTGCAGTATGAGACTCTGCCTCATCCATCATATTCACCGAAAAGGATCTCATTCTGTGTGGTAAGTAGGATTTGTATAAAAAGAGGATCCCATCGTGTTGATGTAGGAAGTCTATTTTGCAGGATTTTTTTTAAACAAGACAGGGAGAAAGCGTCAGGCAACCGTAATAGCTCTTAAAGACATTTTTTCTATTCACGTAAATAGGACAACTGCGTCCCATCTAGGGCAATTGAGGAAAGGGAAAGCCCTAATTTGTTACCTCTTGTAAAAAGAAGTTCCATACGAAAAGCAGAAATTATGTAGAGAGCAACTTTCTCTTATTTAAATATTGTACGAAGTAGATCTTCAGTCTTCTGATAAAAGCAACCTCATGCCGCAAAAGGAACCCAATATTTGCGTGAAAAACTTACGCTAACAAAGGTGAGGCTCCAATAGTTCAAACAAAACAGAGGTTTATTTCTCCTTCCTACCGGAAAGGGGTCCTTCTTCTACGTACATTTATTTACATAGAGATGCTTATCCGCATAGAGGAGGATGGTTTTCCTTGAGTAAGTAAGTCCCTTGGTTTGTTTTTCAGTCATGAAAGACAGCCTCAGTAAGAATATCCAAATTTGGACACATCTCAAAAGGAAAAACAAATATTTTCACAACACTTTTGATAGAAAACAAACTAATCCGCTGCAGGTCCAAGTCGCTGATCAGTTGGATCACGTTCGACTCTAAACCATGGCTAATCATAAAGAACATTAGGCTTAGTTCTACTACCTATATTAATTGGTGCAACAACCACATTACTACTATTATCCACGCCGCCATTATTCTCTACCAATGATGATGTTGCAAATAATATGGCATTACATGCATTTGTATTTTTATAATTAATTAAATTACTATTATTGGATCCTAAGGAATTATTGACTATCATTGAGTGATTATTGGAATGGGGATGATGCGTATGGAGCAATAAATGATGGTTGTTGTTCTGTTGTCCCCGTGACGGTGACAATACGAAATTTGGAAGTGATAACAAACGTTGTTGAAATTCAGCAGCAAGAGCTACAGTAGCACTACCACTCCCGGCAGCATTAACACTGCTACCACCAACTGCAGTGCCCTGTTGTTGCTGATAGGACGATTGGGTTTGTTGTTGGCGCGGTAGTTGCTGTGGTCCACGACCTGATCCCATTCTTCCTGATGTCACCATTTCAACAACCAAACTGTTATTTATATTGTCGTTGTTACTTAAATTACTAGCGTTTCGTATATTCCTACTATTATTGATATTATTCACTGTTTGATGATTTAAATTGCTACTACTACTATTACTATTGCTAGCATGATTATTTTGTTCACTTGATTCATCTGTACGTCTTCTTACCTTTACAAAAATTCCATTAAATAATTTTAACGTTAAAATTGCTACTATTATAAATATAATACATATGGCGATACTAATGTAGATTAAAATTCGGATGTTGTTATTGAACAGCGAAAGCAGAGACGGTGCGGTGTCGTCTGTTGTGTCCATTAATATGGCGAAATTTGTTAGATGATTGCACATGCAAATCGTGTGTGAATGGTTTGTATGCTCCAAATAGCAACCATCTTCTGACCAGGCACTGGAAGTGTAGCAAAAAAAAAAATCATTGTTAATTAGTTTCGCAATGGTTGTATCCTGTAGACAATAAAAATCGAGAGTTCGCGCGTATATAATGGGACAATCTAGACTCGGATCACTATCTCGTTGGTATGCCAATCCGGGCTCGAATTACAACACCATCTTCAATCTCCTCTGACAATCAGGTGAGAGTGAATACTGAAGCCATTCACAACACACCACTTCGACCCACCTATAAGGGAGAAATGGATACCGCAATAACCGCAGTTAACAGATGTCCTGGAGATAAAGCATCAACAAATGATCTTCACAACCACCTGAAGAGCGTTATCATTGATACGACCACAAACATACTTGGCCCCAGTCGCAAGAAAAGTCAGAAGAAAAGAAGGAATCCTGGGAGAACCAGAACCTCTGTGGACTAGAGAAAAATGAGGAGGAGCCGCACCACGCAGGCGAATTTTACCAATAAGTTAGCAAGTCCATATCCACACGATGTTGGACTGCACCAAATGGGGAGCAAATTACTCCCACGTTTTTTGGTCCACGGGCTCTTCGTTTTGGGCATAGCACCCAAGCATTCAAAAAACAAGGACTAATGGTTTCATCCAGGGGAGAGGCAACTCTTCAGACGCTGCCTCACCTCTGCCCTGGGAGCAGCGTGACCGAAAGTAACAACAGGTGGAAAAACGCTCCTTTACGAAGCAGACCCTGCCTGATTTGGAGCGATGGCATAGGTCAGGACGCCAGGCAGCTTTTAGGGATATCGAATCGGTGGACCTCGGCGCAAAGCTGAGGTGTCTGGAGTTCCTTACTAAGGCCTAGACCAAATACCGGTTGTAGCGCCGTTAATAATGAATGGAGGACATCGTATAGGCTACTTAGCACCTAGGGGGAGCAATCAATGCTCAAATTGGGGTGGGTAAGGAGATAGATATCAGGCTCAAGACATTCCACAAACGCTCGAAAATTCATAGTAAACCAGCCACGGGTGCAAAACGTCGAAAACATACTGAAGGACTACGAGACAATCCCCAATAAGCCTCTATATCGTGCACTGCGTCAGCACATTCGTCAAAAAGTCAAAGAACCGACTGACGTGGCGCTAATATCCTACAACATGTTTAACAAAAGTTGGGAAGCGATCAAGAAGCACCTATCGCTCCACTACGCCGATAAAAGGGATATCAGGACGTTGGAATACCAGCTAACCAACATGAACCAGGGCAACAGGAGCATAGACGAATTTTACGCCAAAGTAAATCACCAATTTTCGCTGATTGTGAACAAGATTAAGTCGGAGAATCATTCTAAGAAAACTCTTGGAAATGTACAGGAATAGAGCTCTTGATGTCTTCATCAGAGGAGTAAACGAGAACCTTTCCAAAATGCTTCCTATACAAAAGCCCAGAACCTTACACGAAGCATATTCGCCTAGAAATACAGAATCTAAATTTCCGTAATAGTGTTATCCGCAAGCCAACCTCAAACAGTTCCGTTACTTCCCCCATAAACCAATCTTTCCCTCGTCATTATCGTGTTTACAATATCCAAGGATCTAAGCCGGGATCAAGAACCTTCCCTTGGATCCAACCAACCAAAGGAATGAGCTCTACCATACCCAGCACCAACTGCATCCTCAGCCGCTGACGAGACCTCAAGAACCGAAACCACCAGTGCATAGGGAAGTTGATCCATCCCTACAGACGAGACAAGTCAATTATATGAATAGATCTGGCTATGATCCTCCCCACAAATGTTACAGTGACATCGATAACTACCGCCAAAAACATCAGAGAGTCAACATACATAGGCTGGACCCTCTTCAGGAGGAAAATGAAATCGACGACAAGCACCTCGAGGATAATGAAGGCGAAATCCCTGAAGTAAATTTATGACGCAGCCCGCTGGAAACCGTCTTCTGACGAGCCAAGAGTATGTACGGTCGGGCTGGGGTAGGTTCATCCAACTGACGAGGATCTGCTGGCCATTTGTTAGGGCCAAGTGGATCTAGCATGGGGATGAGCCGAAGCAACAGACCGCGGACCATCCTCCCTGCACCGAAGAAGGAGCTAAGACGACCCCAAGCCAAGTTGGAACAGCATACGCCGAGGGTTGAGTGGCCATTGGGGAGCTTGGTCTTTAGTATGCGAATTATGGATACCGTGGGCACCTTCAATTTCAAATAAGACCCTTACCCTGGTGGCCAGACTAGTCAGGGTGGACATTCTTCCCGGACTACTCGTGGAACCAAGATATGGACTCAATTAAAAAAAAAAAAAAACCCCGACGATAGAAGAAGAGGTGATGATGCCAGGCGCATCATCGGAAGACGAGCTGCTGGCATCCAGGAGACAGTAACCGTCTAAGCAGCACACTCGGTGCCAGCCCTAGCAACGCTGTGCTGAAACCAACTGTAGGGATCTCCCGGAGCGAGGCGGCAGACGGACTAATGGTTTCCAGCCTGGAATCCAATTCCGTGAAGCTGGGTGTAGCAAGTACCGGACACAGTACTCCTAACCCGAAACCCTTGAAATCGGGGGATCTCTCAAAAGTAAAGACCAACAAGAATGTCGATCACCAGAACCTGGCTAAGAAGCGAAGATCCACTGGTGCCAGTACCAGAAAGCCATCCATATTCTTAGTAAACCTTTCAGCGACATGGCCGTGAGCCACTTACGTGTGGCGCTGGCGGGTGGTAATTCCGCTAGCGGCAAACTAGTGCCGGAGATATGGACCATTGTTGAGGCCAGGTTGTCGGAGATGGTCATTGAACATCTCCTGGCGTCAGAAGCAAACACATGGGATCCATCCCCTGCTTTGATTCCTTTCAGGTAGTCCGTGAAATCCACGTTGTAGCTAGCAAGGACCAATTCTCCAGGGAATTCCTCGGTTCGTGCGTGCCTAAGATCAGCGATGCCTGCGAGGGCGTAAAGCTCAAAGTCATTCGCTACGACGAGATTACTCGAAGTGTTCCTCGGATAATCTGTTTGCATTCCTCCTAGAGAAAGACATCGACATCGCACTAATACAGGGGCCTTGCATCAGAGTCGACTGAACCATCAAAGGGCTCCAAAGCAAATATTTTAATTTATTCCACGGCATAGGGGACGCTGATCAGGATGACCTAGAGCATGTATCCTCGCGGGGAAAAGTCTGTACACTTCCAGGGACCTTAGTCGTGGTCAAACTGAAATAGGCTGGGGCAAAGAAAGTGTATATTTCCCCGGCAGAAGACCTAAAACAAAGATTTGGTACACGTCAACGTTATATTCCCAGCACTGGTCGGTTGTGAAGCGACCCGGCCTTAAATCGCCGTGGTATTCTTCAACGAGTCGTTCGGTGTATGGTCTTACTCTATTCTCCTGGATTTTCGTCAATATTTTAAAGGACGAACAGACTGCCTCTGTAGTTTTCACAACGCAATCTACCTCCCTTTTTTGGATGGGACAGATGATACTCCTGCGCCGGCCGTCTGGGATCTCCTCGTCCTCCCAGATTCGCAGCAATAGTTGGTGTATCGCATTCAGTAGAGCCGTTCCACCGGATTTTAACCGGGATCTCATCCGTGCCCGGCGCTTTGTTTGATTTCAGTAACCATATGGCGACATCAACTTCTTCTGCTGATAAGGTCGGCTCAGAAGTATTGAAAACGCTCTGGTTGCAGCAGCCCACAGAAAGCACCCGCGCTATCTTGGTTTCCGCGGACTCGGGATCGCTGGAGGTGCTGTCCGCCACGGCCGACAAAGTCCACGAGGTATATCCACGCCCTGTGGCCGCAGAAGCATCTAGAGACACACGTCGAGAGGTCGTAGATATCAAGTCAATGGTGACGACACTTGTGGACACAGTCTCTTAGTTTACGACGACTATAGGTGCTTTGTATTCGGCAGGTAGATCTCGATCGCAGTCACGGTAGATGTCTGCTTACCGTAAAGGGCGTTCGGATAGTCTTACGCCGGGATCCTTATCGGCCCCGACAATTTGCTGGTACCACCGTAAATTCGGAGCTCAAGCGACAAAATGTACCACCGGATGCAATTTCAATACCACAAAAGACTCTGAAAATCTCGCAACATTACTACTGAAAGTAGTTTCGCCCAGCCGGGAAAGCACGATGTGCAGCACCACATCAGCACTACCGGCTCCCCGGTCTTCTCAAAGTTTTTGGTCATCTCCACCCAATATGGTCCTACCCTACCTATTTCTCTCATCCATAACTTTGCGGAATCACTGACAAACTGCGGTATTTTCAAGACCTTGGATCTGGTCAAGGGGTATCAACAGATCCCTGTTACTCCATATATACCGAGAACGGCTATCTGCAAACATTTCAGAGATCCATCCACTCTGCCTACGAAACTTAAACTTCTGTTTCGTCTACATGGATGATGTTTTGGTCGCCTCTTCCTCCGAATCTCAGCCCAACGTAACTACAGCGCCTACGATTGTAAGCTACTCGCCGTATGCCTCCCCATTAAATACTTCAGTTTCTCCCTTGAGGGCAGACTGTTCACCGTGTTCTTACTTTCGCGCTTAAACAAAAGCCCCACAAAGCGTCTCCTCGTTAACTTCGGCAACTGAGCTTCATCAGCGAGTTAACTTCCCGACATCCAACACGTGTCTGGGAAAGACATCGTCGTTGTGGACGCTTTGTCATGAATCTCGGAGGTCACAGTCCGCATCGGGGTCGATTATACGGCAACCACCGAGGCACAGATAGACGAGAGGACAAATTTCAATTACAAGTTTAAGGAGTTTCCTATCTCCGGCTCAAATTCCTACTTATTCCTGCAGATTTTGGCAAGGAAGTATTCCACGCCGTCGTGTGGCGCCAGGACGACGAACCGGTTAGTCATTGGAAAATCTTTCTGACCGTCCATGAACAAGGACGTAAACTCTTGGGCCAAACAGTGCATCGCGTGCTAGAAGTGTAAGATCAACAAACAAAGAAGGAAGTAGTCGGTCCACAAAGCGCTTCCACACCATCCTCCTCGATATCATTGACCCTTTGCGGGACTCGCACGGATATAAATATTGCCTCACAATCATCGACAGGTTTAAGCGGCTCGGGACGATTGGTCAGTCCTTGACTTTCGTCCTCCTCAAACTTCGCACAGCCCATCAAGAGGAGTGCACAACTAGCCCCACGGCGATGATGTACGGGGAGAATCTGCGACTCCTCGCCGACCCTGTACTGGATATCAGACCAGGGTTAAGCGACTCCAGCATGCTGCCTCTACTCAGGGATGCGGTTTCGAAACTGTAGCCGACTCCATCTTCCCGACATACAACGCCGGAGGTCAACACTTCCAGGGACCTCGAGACATGCTTCCTCATTAGGATGGACGCTCCTCGAAGGCCGCTGCACCCCCCATATGAGGGTCCTTTTAGTCCTGGAGCGACGGGAGCACTCCTTGAAGCTCAACGTTCGGGACGGGCCAAAATCGGTCTCCTTGTCGGGGCTGAAGGCGTTCGCCAAACCGGGGGATGGTCCAAAAAGCGTGCTGAATGTTGGATCGCGTCGCATAGCGTAGATACAGTCATAGCTTTAAAAACCCTACCCATTTTCCTGAATTAGCTAGTACAGTGGAGCGTATCAGCAAGCATCAGCCTAACCGCAAGGCGCGTTCTCTTCACCTGGGAACCTGTTTTTGACAGACCTACATGATTTCGGTCCATGTTAAGCAATTAAACTTCATGGGAGACGTCTTAAAGATGACATTGTGAACGTGGTGGGTAACTTGAATGCCAAGATGGGATCGGACAATACTTTGCTCAGACATGTTCGAAAGACGAGACTTAATTTTAACAAAACATAGCGAACTCGAGAGACAACTTGCCAATGGTAACCATTTTGGGAATGTTCATTATAAATTCCGTAGTCTTAAGAGATGGTTGAGACACTAAAGTTCATTGGTTGATTCCATGATCTGTAATCTTCCATGGTTTTCCATGACTATTTCTACTATCTTGAATTATGTGGAATAACGAAATAATATACAAAAATGTGGTACTCACTGGTCAATATAGTTCCAAAATACACAAACGGGATTGGTGACATTTTCCACTTTTAAATGTCGCAGGATCAATCGTATTGGCTGCGATAGTTGTATATGTCGTCCCTTACCCAAACTGGCTGATATCACTTTACTATTTAAAATGCGATTCTGTTGAATGCCCGCTGTATTTTTAGAGTGATTGCGTTGCACTGTAAAGAAAGGATAAAGGACAATAATTAGTTAAGGAAGTTAGCAAAAATAGAACAATAAAAAAGAAGAAGTTTTCAGCAAACAACTGTACTCAAAGGTTAGAATCAAACTAAAATTAATCTTTGCTACGTCTCAAGCCATCTATAGGTCCTGATATACAGAAAAAAAGGATAAATAAAAGATCCTCAAACTTACTTTCACCTTTTGTAAACTTCACATCCAAGTGGTTTAGCCATGGTTTTAATATCGTCTCAAGTCTATCGAATGCAACAAATACAATTCGTACAAGACCCGCCTCACTATTCTCAACGAGTGCACCTCGAGGGAGTTCAATACGATCCTCGCTCACATCCCACTGTTCAACCTTGCCGTCCGGAAATACTTCATTGCCAACAATGTTGCGTGTTTCCAACACACGAATTGATAGAACTGTAAAGAGAGAATAAAATCGTTAGTATTATGTAGGATCAGGCCAGCCCCAAGGGGAGGAGCAAAAGGGAGTGATTCTTCCATGACCAGCACAGAAGCTGTAAAAGAATAGTAAAAGGATGCCAATCTACTCACGTATATTCTTCACTTTTTGCACAACTGTCCGCTCCCGAATTATCGAATCGGCCAACAAAAACGCATTGTCCTCCAGCCCCGTAAGCAATGATGTAGCCACACGCATTTGATCTTCAAAACTCAAATCCAGCCACGTATGTTTGTGCGAAATATCCAATAAATTTGATCCGGTCTTCACCACACCACTCAATAATTCCGTGATGATAGCTTCACGTTGCTTCTGATCCGGAAATGTTTCAATATCGTATGCCATCTTTTCGGACATTGTTTGAATTATTTTTGTTGTGACCAACATATCACCACCGTATAGGGTTTTACTACTGGTTATCTGCGACAGGTCGTTGGCAATGGATATCAAGGAGGAGTCTCGTTGGTTGACGCTGATCTCGAGATTGTTGATCCACACACTTCGGCACTGTGTGAGGTCTGGGGTCAGGGGATGCCAGACCGCTCGGTGGGGACTATTTCGACTCGAGCTCAATTGATGTTGGGTCTCACAACTCCTTGAGGCACAGTCGCTCAGGATCATCTGAACGTCCGATCGATTTGATGATGAAGCGATTTGTTGGAGGACACAACGCCACTTAGCGATTCCGAATGCACCTCCTAAAAGAAACCAAGAAATACACTCAATTTTTACTTGCCCAGGACCCATTTTGAATGAGGTAAACTTACCGGGACATGGTTGAACGTTCACTTCCCCCACCCTAGTCACGTTCCAGAAAAGATTTCGCATTGTTGTAGGACCACAGTAGTAGCCGCTATCGATGGAACCATCGTAGTTATTATTATTGTTGTTAACTAATACTGAAGGTGATTGTGTGGTCAAAGTCTGCTGATTGTATATTGAATTGTCTTCGTTGCGGTTCGTGTGTTTCGACTGATCCTGCGATTCATGCCTGCCCGCATCATCACTTGGAGTCGATTGTGTCCGATTGAATGTACCACTATCAGCCCCATTCTCACTGGCTTCACCTGCCGGGCTGCTGCTATTTACTGATGTTCGACTGGACTGCAGGACACCACCTCGATTTGAAAATGGCGTATTTGTTGGTCGTGAAGCTGAGCCTCGAGTATCAAAAGGATCAACAATTGGTGGTCGTCCACCGGCCAAGTGAATATTAGTTTGACTTGTACCAACACTTCCAGTACTAGGACCACCCGACCCTTGTGAGGTGCCCGGTGTTTCAGCACCTTTTGACTGTGGCGGGGGCTTCTGGGGGAGGACCATTTGATGGATGCTTCCTATTCGCGCTGTGGTAGGAGTTTGATGTCCTGACGTGCTCTTCATTGACGATGTAACCGTTGCTGGTATTGTTGAAGTACTCCAAATGTTTGGCGAATTTGTAATCAGCCATGGCGGACTAGGTCGGGTTGTGGTCGTGGAAGTCTGTGCCGCCGAAATGCATTGATAGTGGGCTTCCAGATATTTATGGGTGCCAGGACATGGATCGCCAAACATATTTGTACTTGCTAAAACGCTGCAATTCTGCTTATGTGTACACCTATGAGGAAGGTGCAAGTCAAAACGGGATCAAGGGACTAAGTAAATCTTCAAACCTACTTGGAATGTAAAACTCTTAAACTTTTCGGCGACATACAATTCACACTCCATTCGACATTGCCGTGATCGTTGCATATCGTTATAGAGAAACGCCCATAATTTGCCCGTATCAGACTTATTAGATAGCCTGGATCGCATGAGATAGTCAGGGTTTTCCCTTCGCATGCATATGCTGTTTCGTATTGTAGACCTGTGGGAGTCGGAAGGTTAGTACAGTTGAAAACGAATGGGGAAACCAGCTAGATGCTAGCCACTAGTCAGTTTCCCTCTTTGAGGAACGATGAATCCATGAGAGCTCTGTATTTCGAAGAGCCTTTTGCGCGAATAATTTAATCTGGAAAAGTGTACTGATAATAGCCAATTTTATGTGCTTCAAACTAGGACTTCAACATTATTAACACATGTGAAGAAGACAACCCCCTAGCCGGCATAACACCGGTGTCCTAGGTAGTAGCCCTGAGAAAGTTTCTCGATGAAGGGCGAACTGCTAATGACCGATACACGCCGGGGCACACTAGGAGTACCTGGGGCCGTCAACAACTCTGTGTCTGTCGACGTCGATGGGGTGATGTGAGCCTAGTTCTGCCAAGGTGATAGTTGTGGGGTGTACCAGGAGCCTGACCCTTCAGACCCTGATAGGTTAATGTGCATTGAACCCGTATTAATCGACCGCGTTGCCCCGAGTGAGCGCTGATTCGTCGAAGAGTTCCGTAGGACAGGCCTCAGGGAACTAGGGAGGGGCTTTGTCCCCGAAGGTATACCCGTTCCTGGCTGGTAAAAACTTAAATGGCGAATAAAAACAATACGAAGGAGGAGATAGTGGCAATGCAGAATGAGTTGACCGCGTTTTTACACAACACGAAAACATATCACTCGCCCTAGCGCTCAGCGAAGGATGCAACAAGGACTGATATATCCGACGAGATATCGGGATCCGCAAACAGAGAAGAAGACTCGCAAAGTCATGCGGTACCTGCGAAGGAGACGGCAATCCAGATAGTACCACGCAGTGCTGTTATTGCGGAAAAAGGCAGAGTTGAAACAGCTGAAACTGACCCTGCTGACCAAACTCCTCTCTCCTCTCCCCTGGTGATTTGGAATATAAGTCAAATGGGAGCGCTGTCGACTACTCTGGCAAAAGCTGAAGAGGAAAGGCTTATTAAGAAATGCGCACCAATTGCGAAGCGCATCTGGGACGTTCCTCCAGGAAAACGTCAGCAAAGGCATGAAATACGGGCTGATAAAGCTGGAGGAGCTCCTGGACCGAATTTCGTATTACAGGCGGACATGAAGAATAACAGAAAATGCGCGGAAAGCAGAGAAAACCGCGTCACCCACTGAGAATAAACGGATCGCAGATAGCCCATTGCAGAGTGAATTGGGGGGGAAAAAGAAGAAAGGGGCATCTGAAGGAGACTTCACTCAGATACTCTCCAGAGATTAAAAGAAGAAAGCGAAGAGGGACAAGAGGCAACAAAATGTCGGGCCAGCGAAAAACCTCTGCTTAAAAGTATGGCGGACATGGAGGATGGAGCACCAAACAAAAAAGGTGTGGAGAAGAAGGAGGACTAGACCGCCAGCTCTGCTTATTAGCCCGATGGAAGGCAACATCTTTGCAGAAGTCCTCAGCAGAATCCATTACCAAATGAAGCCCGAAGATAAGAACCGTGTCTTCCATTCGAAAAACGAAGGGTAATGGAGTCCTAGCCGAATGAGGCCCGAGGACGACAAATAAGGGGCGTTCTGTGTAGCAGCCAAGGGGCTTCTGGGAGATAAAGCTTTAGTTTCTAGCCTGGAACCCACGTGCTCTTTGGAAATCCGAGACCTTGACTGCCTGACGAAAAGAACCAGGTAGAAGAGGCCACCATTAAACGCGAATGTCCAGAGGTAACCAATGTCCGAATTGGTATTATTTCTGCGAACTCCCGGGGTTGTGGAGCAATACCCGAGGAAGCTTCTAAACAGCGGGAAAATCAGAATGGGTTGGATAATGTGTAGGAAACGAATCCGATCCACCCCAACCAAATGTTACAGATGTTTGGATTATGGGCGCACGTCGGGGGCCTGACAGAAGGGCAACATGCCGCGAATGTGGCCAGGCATGCCATAAAGCCAGCACCTGGAACGAAAAAGAGAGCTGCGTCCTATGCAGGGACCATGCCGCGTCTGATGAGAACGTTGCGCACACTGTAGGCTCAGGGCAGTGTCCACTCTTCAGAGCAGAACTGAAAAGAGCTAGGACTGTTGATCAGTCACGAGTTGGTAGCGAAGCTCGTTGCGGAGACCAAAGCTGATTTAGTGCTCATCAATGAGCAGTATCGAAACTAGGACCCAGCTTCATAGCACCCTAACATATCAGGGACCGCTGCCATCTGACGACGCCCACCTTAGGATTCTTGCTCAAGATCGAGGGGACAGCTTTGTCTGGATTTGGAGTTTAGAGGTAACGTTTTTCAGTGTTTATCTAACACTCAATAGGATAATGACGGACTTTCGACGCTTGATGCTCTGCAGGACGCTATCTTGGGCACAGAGGGGCGGATCGTGTCGAGAGTGACTTCAATGACAGGACACTTGAATGGGGCATGCCTCACGCAGACTCCAGAGGGAAATGCATTCTCGAAATGGCGGCCAGAACACTTGAGACTTGTAGCTTTAAACAAAGGATCCACTCCACCGTTCCGACGCACGGACTGCGAGGGAAACATTTCCGACGTAACCTTCGTGTCGGAGTCACGGTGTCGTTGGTAGGCGGGTGGGGAGTTCTGGAAGGCTTCTCGCCAAACGGCCATCAACACATTGTCTTCGAAGTGGTTGACAAATCTCTCGGTGTGTGCCACCACGGCGCCCCTTCTGTGCAAGGAACGTCGCGAAGGTGAACACTGGGAGATTTGTGGAAACTCTTGGAACAGGTGAGGCCGCGTTGGAAGGTACTCCTGAGGGTAGTGGCGCTGCAGCTGATATTATCGTAAATTCGGTTATGAACTTGATAACAGCAGCCTGGGGAGCTTCCATGCCAAGGAAGGCATCGAGACGTAGCAAACCTTCTATGAATTAGTGGACGGCGGAAATTGTAGAGTTTCGGAAGGAGTGTCACAAACCCCGCCGTTTGAGGCAACGCCTAAACAACCGGGAGAAGGCATGTACACAGAGTATAGATCAGCCAAAAGGAAACTCCGCAGCGCAATAAATAGGAGCAAAGCCCGCTACTGACAGGATCTGGTCGACGAGGTGAATGGGAGCCCATGGGAATTCAGTTACAAAGTGGTAACCTCAAAAATCGGCGTTCCGCGGAAACCCTGTTCACTTAAGTCCGAGTAGATGGACCGCATTCCTTGCGCACCCCGTACGGGATGATGACATCAGCGCGGAGAGCACCGAGGACTGCCCACTTTTCTCTATAAATGAGTTGGAGCAGACAGGTTTCTCTATGAAAAACAAGAAGGTGCCAGGACCCGAGGGTATTCCAGCAAAGGTTTACAAACTAGCGTTCCAAAATCGGCCAAATCTACTGCTCGGCGCATTAAACGCTTGCCTAAAGAGAAAACTTTCCCTTCTCGTTGGAACATGGCGAGGCTTGCGCTGATCAGTAAAGGGACAGTAAAACCAACGATAAAATACCTTGGACTGACTCTTGACTCAAAGATAAGCTTTTTTAAGCAAATCAAAGCAGCAGTGAACAAGGCTGCAGCTGGAATCTCGACCTTAAGTAGGCTAATGGCGAATATTGAGGGGGTCTCCGAACGAGTTCAACGGAGTCTTTATAGGCCGACGCTCTTGGCAGGAAGGGTATATCATAAGTGTCTCATGCAAGCATTGTCTCTGAACCAGCCGTTAGGGATGACCGCGGGAGTGATCCCCGTTGCCCTTTTTGCTAAGGAGCCTCAAACCATATACAAGCGTAAGATAGAAGAGCCAAGGGAGGTGGTTGCTCGTGAAGAACGGCAACGGACCCTAAATGAGTGGCAACTCTCTGAGCAAAATTAAACCAGAGAGAGATGGACTGCCTAACTTAGATGCGTAGCTGAATCGGAAGTATGGTGAGACTATTTCCTTAGTCAGTGCGCATGGAGGTTTTCAATCTTACCTGCGCAAGATTTGAAAGGCACGATTTCCTAATTGTGTATTCCGCAATGGAGTTGTGGAAGACGCCTATTACACCTTTGTTTCTAATTCGTCAGCAGCTCTTCAGACAACATTGTCAAGGAAATGCTGGGGAGCGCTGACAGGTGGGGCCGTGTTGCCAATTACGTTCGAGTCCTTCTTATTGCAAAGAAGATAGATCTCGACCGATAAGCCGGATAGCGGGGGGTTACCAGAACTGTCAGTTCCCTCTCTCCTCCCGTTGATGAAAGGAATTCCCCTTCGCAAGGCGGGAGAACTAGGAGGCTAGCCCGAAGTAATGCGGCAAACGATTTCAGACTGCCTCTCTGATGGTGAGGGAAGGTCCATATCATACTAAACTGTCTCGCGCTCAAGTGATTGGAAGTGAACCTTCTGCTTATTAGCAACTCCTGAGAAAGACTCTATTAGGTGCACCTAGAAGAATATCTCTTTAACCTAGTGAGTGACAAAGGACTATTTACATAGATGAGTTTTGATAGGACGTACAACAGGCCTTCAAGCTGCATAGTTTCAAGATAGCTTACTTCGAATCCTTACTAAACAGGGACGAAGCTTGCAAGGTTCTTCGGTTGAAATTTGAATAAACTTTCATAAAATGCATGTCATACCCACTCGCATGACTCTAATGACTATCATTCCAATAACAGATTAGCTACTGCTTTTACATATCCTTTCTCTTCTCTCTCTTCCCCCGTTCCAGCGCAGACCTAATGAACTGTTCGCACTTAACACAGAGAGAAAATGTGCGATTTGAAAGTGTAAAACGGGCCTTCATTCCACTCATGCTTTTCCTTTGTATCCACATGTATCGCTCTCTACTACACTCCCTCCCACCCACCCGCTCCGTGTCCAAATATACACCATCATTACTACCCCATCAATGGAGTTCTTCCTGGCACATACATAGTCCTTTTAGTCGTGCTCTATTTTAGCGTGTTCACATCCCACTCTTGCTCCTTACAACCTTTTCAATGGTCGAATTGTAGGACTAATAATTAGGGGAGAGATTGGATAGTCCTTGGGCAAACTGTTTATTATCATTTTCTTGAGGTTTTAGTCAAATAGGACTCGAATCATGGGACTGACATTACATCAATTGACACATGGACAGGTTTAAAAAGGAGACCTGGTTAAGAAAAAGTGGGGAGAGGCGAAGAGGGAGTGGTAAAAAATGAAACTATTGATAGAAGGAATTTATAGCTCAGTAGAGGGTAGTTGCTACTTTGAGGACCAAATGAAGCTAATGGAAGTAGCGATTCTATATTCAGAACGGGGATTGAAAAGAGGAGGATGGAGAAAAAGGATATATTACCAAGCATGCAATTTATCTCGGAGATAAGGATTGACTGACCTCGTTGTTTAAGGGAGAGAGAATTACGTTGCTGACCATGCCGACTCAGTTAAGGTCACCAGGGCCAGGACTAAGGTGATCAATAAAAATTCAAGAAGTTCGTCAGTGAATTCGGAGCCTATAAAAATTCATTCTCGACCTAATCAAAGGAACTGATCCCCTTCAACTCCTATATAGCAATTACACCCCTTAACCCTCTATCAAATTTTATACACGTAAGCAAAATACCTACATGGGTAATTTAAGTCAACATCTTGCCTCGATAATTTTTCGTCCCCATTATTGATTTAATTTATTAGGGCACATATTTTCAGACTAGCCCCACAACCATTCCACTGGCTCGTCAGATCTTTTAATAAAATCTTGTCCCAAGAGAAGCGGTGATTGCGTATGCCCTCCCTCACTTAATAGCAAAAGGAGAGAGGGATGCATGTGGAAAATTTCGACTTATAAATAATACAAAATATATGGAAATAGGAGCTTATATGGATGCAATACTACTTACCAGCCGCTAATGATTTCCTTGGCAATAAAATTAGCAATGATATTATAAAATATATTGATAATTTTATGATAGCACCGCCATGAAACAATTCGTTTGTTGTTGTTGTCGATGTTGTAGACTTTATGGGAAATATGGGTAAAATACCCTCATTAAAATGCGGGCATCGATTGTACATCGCTATCTGAAAAATAGGACAGAAAAGGGGGAGAATATAATTAATGAAATACGCACAAACTAACATAAGCATTGGAGAAAATAAATAAATAAATAAAAAAATAAATTTGTAATTTTGAAAGCCCGCGTTTTACAAATTGGTAAGCCCCTGATATATTCTCGTTGGCAACACTAATTTCAACGTTCTGTCAAAGTTTGACATCAAACCGATCATTAGTTTTTGAATTGCGTCTGTTTTAGTAAGCCGAAAAATTGGTGTGTGGCCATTTTTACTATGGAAGAAAAATGAAACAACGAGAATGCCTCAAATTTTGTGTTAAAAATAAAAGTTCATGTTCCGAATGGCTTAAAATGTTAAGTGGCTTTCGAAGAGTCATGTATACAGAAAACAGAATCATACGAATGGTATAAAGAATTCAAAGGCGTCGTCCTGGTACCTGAAATACCTGAGAGAAGGCCTAAAACCAGAAGAGGCCCTTAAGAAGGCTCAGAGTAGACCTAAGCCATCTTTACCGGAGCCAAAAAAGCGGGGGACAGCAGAGATTAGCCCCCATGAAGAGAGTGCTCCCCAAAAATCCATACCTGAACCCAAGGGGGGAAAAACCCCGGGCAGATCAGGGGTGCAGGCAGAAATCAGGAAGCCTAGTGCGGTCAAGGACATTCGACTAGTCAAACTGTTAAAAATGTTTTCCGAGTCAGTACTCACTCATGAGGATCAGGAAACCATCAAAGACCTTGCCGTCAGGCAGATGTGCAAGAGATGGACTGCGAAACTTGTGGTCACCGAGATACGCTTCCGAGCAGGCCATTTTCTGGTGGAGTGCGCGACGGAAGACATTGCAGAGGGCTTTAGGACCATAGTTCCTGGGAAGGAGCAAAACTGTAAACATCTGCTGGGGATGATATACAGTATACAGGTGACAGTATTTCTCCCAAAAGCCGCGACAATACAGTCGGAAGATCTCATGGGTCTCGCGATTATGGAGAGTCTTCAGAAGCAATGTGGAGAGAAAGTCGTCAGAAGCAAGGTGGAGGGAAAGAGTAAACTACTCACAATCGGGGCAGATTAACATCTCTGGAGGGAATCACACGTCGGAGTTGTCATATTAACTACCGATTTGGCAATATACCCGTGCATGTGCACAGGGAAAAGCCGAAGAGACATCGAGTGAAAAGCATATCCAGGTCCTCGAAGAAGTCTCAAAAGCCAAAGCCGAAAAGGACTGGATCAACCAAGGAAGTAGACCTGCTGCCTTTTCATTTAATTCTAAGTTATAAGCGAGAAAGTCTTTAAAACTTTAAAAAGGGACTTTTCAGATTTTCCCTCATTTTCGTCACCTTCACATCACAACCTATACACTTACCCCCAGACACTGATACCCTCAAATCTCATGAACACAAATCAGGTTCCTTTTCATTCAGTTCTATGTACTAAGTGAGAAATTAGCCTTTAAAACCTTAAAAAGGGACTTTTCAGATTTTCGTCACCTTCACCCCACAGCCTGTGAAGAGCAGAAGCTGGACGACCTAGACTTCTAGGACTCAAGGTGGACAGCGACGCGCGGGAAAGCGCCATGTCGTCGGCGGAAGGCGATACTCCGACAGTGGAGAAAAGCTCCAAAAACTGACGGAGCGAATGACGAGCACCAAGATAGCCCAGATAAACCTTCACCATGCGAAAGCTGCATCTGAGGTAATTGCAAGGGTAAGTTCCAAGGAAAACATTCGAATAGTGCTGGCTCAGGAGCCCTGGGTGTACCAGGGGTTGATTCGCGGTCTGCAAGGAGGTAATTTAGGACTCCTGTTGTGAAAAACCATGAGCTTGCATAATTCTTAAACGTAATTTAATATATATGTCTTTCAGAGTTCCTGACCGGAAGGAGCACTCGAGAGGCAGCCGTGGCATCGGGATACTTCCTAGGAGACGACATCCGAGTTCCGCCGGAACAAGTCGCTAAACTGGTAAAGTACTGTGAGAAGAGGGCGTTACCACTTCTCCTCGGTTGCGATTCTGAGGAACTGAGGAAGCCCATTAACTATTGTGCCCTGCAGCGAAGTAAGGCAACTCTCAACGGGAGAAACTGGAAATCCGACTACAACCGGCCCGTCTGCGGTACTACAGCCCAAATCTAACCGTAAACGGAAGAGGAAAGCTCAGCAGAAGGGAATTTCAGCCACTAAGGAGGGTGCACTACAGCCTGTCAGAATCTTCTCCTTCACCCTTACCCGGAAGAACCTTGGGAATGAGGACATGGAGATCCACACTGGACACACCAGACACCCCTGTCAGTGGTAACATGTCGGATGTTGGTTACCTGGTCCTCGAAAGAAAGCAGAGGACATCATCCGCATATTGCTTGAACAGAACCTGGGCGTGGACTCCGAACACTGGAGGAAAAACCTAGAAACGTACAGAATTTCAGCCTGGTATTTGAACACCACCTAGAATCCCCTCTGACAATCAGGAGAGAGTTAACATTGAAGCCATCTATAGCAACACCTATAAGGGGGAAATGGATGCCGTAATAACCACCGGGGACGAGCGGAGAAACGCCTTCACAGACGGGAAAAGGAAGCCTGGGAGAGCTACAAGTCTGTGAACTCTAAAAGTACAGGGAGCAACCGCACCAGGCGCGCAAGTTTTACCAGCAAGTCAGCAAGAAGCCTTACAAACCTCGTTGCGTACTATGAAGAGGTTTGTCCTATTTCCCCGAAGCCAAAGCGGTGAAACAGGTCCGTGGTGGAAATCAACCAAACGATGGTACTTTCACGAAGTCCATAGTTATGTCAGGCATGGTCAATTTGGAGAGGACATCGCATGAACGCATGAGGTGTGGGAGCCATGCTGCACTTCTCCAAAAGACTTCTGGAGTTTTGGGGAAAAGTGGGTGTGACAAACACAGTTTTATACAAAACCTTAGAACAGTACGGACTGTAAAAAGTCCCCTTAATGAAATATCCGCTTCCATACTATGCAAGGCATATTCCTCCAATTTACACTCAACATTTTTGCAACAATGAATTGATTTACTAAAAAGGCGAAAGCAAAATGCATACCACAATCTTTTGTATGCAAATTCCCTGGTTAAATATTCAATAAAAGAAAAACCCCAAAAGATATAAATTGCAATTGATGAAGACGTGCAAGAATTTAATTAGCTAGAATTAAAGAGGAGGAGTACTTACTCAGCGTGGATTGGTTCAGCAATGAATTTTAAGCAGCCATTTGTATTGTACAATGATTGTTTTATTGTATATTCGAATCATCACTATTTGTTGTCTGCAATTGAAAGAATAGAAAGAAAAACGTTAGGAGACCTGATCAGATTGAATATTTGATATAAAAAGAGAGAATATGCAGATACTTGAAAGTGAAAATGAAAAAACCGCAAAGCATTCCACTTAGGAACAGGCCATCGGAACATCTGGGTTTACTTGGCACCCATTAAGTACAATAAGCGGGTTTTCATGGTCCAGAATGCCTGAAGTCCTTTGGAGGAAACATAGCTGGGCAATGGTCATTGAATCTCACACTAAAGGAGCGCGTCCGCTTGGACCGACAGGACACGACACGACAGTTTTGCTAATGTCCACTTTGAACGACACGACACGACAAATTTATTAACACCCACTGGGAACGACACGTCACGATAAAATATTATCTAGTTTATTTGTAAGGTAACCTCAGTAAGGTACTCCAGACATCCCGGTTTTGCGCAGTGGTCCACCAATTCGATATCCCTAAAAGCTGTCTAGCGTCCTGACCTACTCCATCACTCCATCTTAGGCAGAGTCTGCCACGTCTTCTTTTTCTGCGCGACAAGAAAGACGCGCTCTCAAAGTTAGGGGTTATGATCTCGAACCTGATGGAATCTGTTGGTCTACGACCCAACGTTCAAAAAGTCAAACGGGTGCTATACGATCTATGTATAACGAACGCAACAGTAGAACTAGTAACACAAACGTCCTCAAAGTCAATACCCCTGGTAGGAACCCAGACTAGAGTCAATAGCACAACAGTGGATCGACTTCGATCCGGAAAAGAAACACCAGAGTTCCCCAAACGACATAGGGATACTAATGGGGAGCCCCCAGAGCGAACTCCAAAGCGAAAGAAGGGGAAAACATAACCGACGCAATCACCAATCTTATCTAGTGAAACTGAACTGAACCATCTGGAAAAACGCACCAATCAGCCTAGTTGTACTAAAGTTTTAAAAAAAGGAAGACCGCAAAAAAAATCCCGGCCAGATGCGGTGATTATAAAAACAACAAATGAGCTGACATATGAGGAAATCTTAAGGAAGGTTAAGGCAGACAGTTCCCTCGTGGACTAGGGTGAACAGGATAAGTCGCAGAAAAGCGATTTGCTCCTTGAGTTTAGGCCCAGCGAGAGTAAGTCTGACAACCCCCATAAGAAGATCGAATCATCACTGGTCTAAGCAGTGGAGGTAAAGGTGAGCCAGGACTTAACCCTGATTGAGTGCAAGGACCTAGATGAGATCACTACAAAAGGGGAGATCTACGAGGCCTTAAAGGGTCAACTTGGACTAAATCCGACCCTTGAGTCCAATGTGATCAGGCTGTGGTACTCAGACGGCCACAATAGCCTTGCATTCGAAGTAGCGAAAAACAACTATTGCTGTTGGTAAAATTCGCCTTGGCTGGGTCAGCAGCTATCGACTGCGGGAATAGATCCCTGGAATTTGGACACATTTCGTGAAACTGTACAAGCAAGTACGATAGGTCTAAGTTGTGCCGAAGATGCGGGGAAGAAGACCGTATTGCCAAGAGCGCAATGCGGATCCTAAATGCCTACTATGCAGGGAAATACAGGAGAGTAACATCGACCATATCACAGGCAGTTACAGATGTCCTGCATGCATGAAATTCCTACAGTCCCAAAGCGACAGCAAGAAACTTGACAAGCAAAGTAGGGGGAAATACTACTGCAGGAAGCGATGCCGATTGGAAACGCAGAACACAGGTTCGGGCTCAGTAGTCGATCTGAAATATGTGAGTACCACATTGGCGAGAAGAATGGCATGGTTTGTCAGTGAGCATTATACTCATAGCGGCCACCAGGCAATTTTCCTCCAACGTGGCGATGTGCGACCCCGCGGAGCTGAGGACCAGGCTTGGTTCGTGAAAAGGTTTGAAGAGGATGCATTTATAAAGATACTATTGGAAACCCATAATTCCGGTGATGCGGCCTCAGAAAACATAGAGCAAATGATGGAGCGCATAAAGAGAGCAGCTGCTATGACGAGGCGGCGAGTCCTCACAAAAAGGCGGTCAAACTATTGATGAAATGAAGGGATCGCGACTAGTGGCTCTAAGGGTGTGCAGCGCCTTCAGAACGATATTAGGCGACGCAGCGTGTGTTTTTGCGGGAATGATTCCGATGGACATCCTGTGAGGCACGCTGTCCGTACGAGAAAAGGAGATTGTGAATCCACCTGAAAAGGACACAGAATATCGAAAGGCGGCAAGGCGAGAGTCGCTGGAAAAGTGGCAGCAACGTAACCCCAAAATTGTAGTGCAGAAGATAGAGATAGGGTAGAGCCGAGGAGGAAAGGCTTATCAGAAAATGCGCGGCAGTGGTGAAGCGGTCGGCAACGTTCCTCAAGAGTAATGTCTGCAAAGGCGTAAAAAACGGACTGATGGAACTGAAGGAACTATTGCACCGCATCTCCTTCTACAGGCGAACGTGGAGAGCAGCAGAAGACGATTGGAAATCAGAAACACCCGCACTTCTCGCTGAGAACACTGCTCGCGCCAAAGGGACCACAGATAGCTCACTTCAAAGCAAACTGGAGAAAAAGCGGAAAGAGGACGACGTGCCTGAAGGAGACTATCAAAGTAGTTTCCAGGGCCCAAAAAAAGAAGGCGAAGAAGCATAAACGGAAACAACTGACCGCGACAAGTCTTCTATGCACCAGTACAGAAATGGCCAACCTACAGAGGGAGTGTCATAAGTTCCGCCGTTTGGCACAAGGTTTACACGCCAACGAGCAAAGGCACAGTATAGATACGCAAAAAGGAGACTCCGCAGGGCTATAAATAAAAGCAAAGCGGCTGGCAGAAACTGGTCAACGAGGTGAACCGTGGGGACTTGGCTATAAGTTTTTTACCTGGAAAATCGGGGTTTTGCGGAAGCCCTGCGATCAGATGGACCGCATGGTTCGGGCATTATTCTCCAGACATCCTGTACGGGTTGATGTCAATAGCGCGGAAAGCGTCGAAGATTACCCCTTTTCACAATGAGAGAGCTCGAAGAAGCAGTTCTCACTATGAAAAGCAAGAAAGCGCCAGTTCCTGATGGTATCCCGGCGGAAGCTTGCAAACTGGTGTCCCGCCAACGACCCGACTTGCTGCTTGGGGCAGCATTGAAGCTTGAAGGAGGGCATTTTTCCTTGCCGTTGGGGTGGCCAGACTCGCACTGATCAGCAAGGGGAAAGGAGACCCAGAGCTCCTGTCTGCATATAGTTGACACGGCCAGGAAAATGCTCGAGAATCTCATCAGGAGTAGGTTCACTGAAGCGATCCGCGCTGCCAGGGACTTATCCCCAAGACAGTTCGGGTTCAGAACAGGGAGATCCACGGTGGATGCTATTATGGAGGTGGTGGATGCGCTTCATCGAGCCGAGGCACACAACCGGATAGTGCTCCTCATAACGCTTGATGTCAGAAATGCCTGCAGTTCCGTGATATGGACAGATATGCTAGGCACATTAGAAAACTCATTCTACGTGTCAAGCTATCTCTTGCGGATATTGAGGGATTATCTGAAATACCGCTCCCTGCTCGATGAGACGCTAGAGGGCCAGAGGATAATGGAAATCCGGTCGATAGTAGCACAGGGATCCATCCTAGGACCGGACTTCTGGAACGCTTCCTACGATAGTCTGCTGAGACTCGATATGCCCGAAAAGTCGTGTCTGGTCGGTTATGCACACGACGTTGCGGCAAAGCAGACTTGGCATATTGATGCGAAGGATAAGCGGATGGATGAGTGCTCATGGTTTCAGCCTTGCGTTGGAAAAAACCGAAGTAGCCACTTTGACAAGAACCTCCGTCCCATATTGATTGGGGAGTTGACTATAGAAGATGAATTTCTTCGAGTAAGCATCAGCGGACAGGGTTGTAGCTGGAGTCTCGACTTTGAGTCGACTAATGACGAATGTTGGAGGCCCTATATCTACTAGGAGACGTCTCCTTATGGGAACAACGCAGTCGACTCTGCTCTATAGCGTGGTATGGGCTGATGCCCTTGATAAGAAGGTGCATCGGAAGCGTCTTGCTCAAGTGCACAGACGGGGAGCTTTGCGAGTGACGTCTGCTTATAGTGCTGTCTCAGAACGAGCAGTAATGATGATCGCAGGAGTGATCCTCGTTGCCCTCCTTGCCAAGGAGCGTAAAGCTATCTACCGCCGCAAGGGAGAAAACTTAAAAGAAGTGGTTGCCCGTGAAGAACGTCAACGCACATTTACCCAGTGGAGTGGAGTGGCGGACGACGCTGAACATACCTTTTTCTCTTGCTTAATGTGGGACGGCCTTCGTCAGCAGCTTGATGCACACACTCCAGACAACATTATCAAAGGGATACTGAGAGCGCTGACAGCTGGAGTCGTACTGCACATTATGTTCAGGCTCTTCTTATTGCGAAGAAGATTGAACTCGACCGACGGAGGCACCGGATGGCGAGGGGTTCCCTGAACTAACAACTCCCTTCCCTGACTTGAACTTGACTGCTCCCAAAGCCGGGAGAGCGTGAAGGCTAGCCCGAAGTAATGTGTCAAACTGTTCCAGGCTGGTTCTCTGATGACAGGGAGGTGTTTAGCTGGTAGTCCTGTCAGCGTACCCTAGCCTAGCCCCACAAAAAAACCCCAAAAATTGGGCTCCAAAGGGACAAATGAATTTGTAAAATTTGAAGTCCCTGTGTACAACCCGAACTTTCTCCAAACACTGGAGGTTGTTCTATCTTATCCCTTGTAACAGTCAACATGTTTCAAGCCCTGTCAATGATAATTTTATCTATTTAATTCCAAAACGTTTGTCAGTTGAAACTACACTTCCTTTCCAAAAATAAATCCTCAATTTCAAAACACTCTTATATGTGCCTTTAATTACCAGATACCTAAGCGATTACGGAGGGATCATCCATCTTGTCCTGGCACTTTGACTGAATTTTCGCTTCGGTTTTCTCATCTACCGTCCCCGAAAACCCCATCATAAAAACTTCATGGAGGCAACTTTGTGTGTTAACCTTTGTAACAATATTACTCCACCATCGTATGGACGGTTGGATGCCTCCTTCCTCTCCCTCTCTTTCTCATCGTGCTGCCTCTCCACTTTGGTATCTTGTAAATTACTGACCCAATAAAACTTTTAGTAAAATAATGCCCGTCAGCCAGAAGGAAACCTCATTCTTTGTTCGCCACCATTATTCGCCCTCCGGTGTTAAAACGCCAAGAATAAACGTTTCAAAATGAAATTAAGATAAAGTTAAAAATAATGAAGAGAGGGAAGGGAGAGGAAGGACACAAGGGATATTTTCGAGAGCGGAAAGGAGAGTTGATAAACGTTTAACACTGAAAATAATGAGGAACGAAGGAATCGTCCTTCCCTGTTTTCGGTTTTTTTTTTTGGTTTTGTCTTGTTCCTATTCTAGGAGAAATTTAGGAGATAGGTTAGGAGAGTAACATCCTTTTTTATAGAGAGGAGAGAGGGAGTTTAGAATTTGAAATTTCGTGGGAATCCTAAGGATTTCATGGAAGACTTTGAACATTTTTATAATAAGTAGATGTGCCGGTTTAAGTTTGAGGAATGGGGATACAATAATGATGAGAAAGGAGTTGAATAATCTAAAAATGATGGCCCATAGATAAGTGCGGCTACAACGCACATAGTCGAAACGGAAGCAGCAGAGATACTTAGACAACGAGTTTCCTTAAAACGTGAAAATTATGTTCAGGTATGTACCTGGAATCCTTCATCTACTTTTGACTGTCGTCCCTTTTCTTTCCACCTTGCATAACTCCCGACGATTTGTGTCAAGTCTGACCGAAACAGTCCTTCCATGCTCGGTGCCCCAACCCACTCCTCCCCCCCTCAGACGTCTAACAAGAACATGGAATGCTTCCAGCATCCGAATGATTCCAGGACATTGTAAGGTTCAAACGAAGTGTCAATGTACCTGAGGATAATAACGATAGAAAGCACTAAAGTGACAATAAAACCAGCGAGAAAGACAAAATTTATTGTCCCTTGAACAAAAAAATCGGTTCCTACAGTTTATTGTTAATTTACAAGGACTTAATGAATGAATAAAGGATGACAAAACATTCGAGATTGCAGCTTTCCTCCGTTTGCCAAAGTATTTCAATATTACGTTTGTTTATTGTTGACGTGCTAACCTGAATTTTTTGGGGACAAAGTGCTATTCCCTACAGAGAACACGACCTTCTACTTTTTAAATTAATCTCTTAGTACTGTTAACGGTTTGAATGATTCCAAGGACTGCCAAAAACTCAAGGACAACTATAACATACCAGCGGGCACGTCAGTCACGTTTGTGTTGTGATTGGCAGGTACTGGTGACTTCAGCTTCATCATTGTGCCCTTGAGCAGACGCAACAAACCGGCGGTGTTGAGTCCTGACCTAATGTCGGGTACAGGATCGCTGAGGAGTCTCAAGTTTTCTCCGTATGCCAACTCTGCAGGAGTTGCAATTGGCTATGCGCAGGCCAAGTTGAACGAGTGGTAGGAACTGCGACTAAGGATCATCTTGAGCCATTGCGTCACCTTTCAAGCATCCCATTGGACTGTAGATGGTACGAGGTTGTCTGATGGCGCCTGAAAAAGGAATACTCAAACTACATTCCCTGGTCGGCACATCAAAGCGTACGGTCCATAGACAGAGGACCTCAGCACAAGATTGTACAGTACTGTCTGTCAAAGGTATCACCTCAGGCTAAGGCAATACCTGAAACCGTGTAAGTCTCGCAAAGGGCCAATTAAACCTAGATGGATCTACCTCTTTCCTCACATGTTTTTGTGTCTTGCACTTCTGACATACAATGCACTCTCTGGCCCAACAACTAATGTCCTTGTTTATGGATGACCAGAAATACTTTGCGTTGACTGATTGGTTATCCGAAGGCCTGAGTGCGCTGGATCGTGAACGGCGTAAAATTCTTCCTCTCGGAAATCCTTCAGAATATATGGTCTCACTCCCTTGTCTGAGTCTCCCAGTATATATTGGATGTTTAGCCAAAGAGAGGAAATTCTCTAAATGTGTATCTGGAGTTGATCGCGAGGCTCTGAAGAACCGTGTCGTCCTCCTGCGCCTTCGCTTATGCTGGAGAACCGATGATGGCGGGATCTTGACTCCTACAAGAGGTGACAAAGCGTCAGTATCTACTTTATCTTTCCACACTCGTGTTGAACTGGCGACGCTTTATTAGGCTTTTGATTCAAAGCAAAATGAGGGGTTTATAGTCCTTGATCACTGTGACTGGCCTACCTTCAAAATAATGTCAGAAGTATTTAATTGCGAGACGCGTGGCTAACAACTCACGACCGCAAGTGCTTGGAAAAGAAACTCAACGGCTGCCAGATTTGGTTCACCTTTTTGTGCATACTGTGATGTCTGAGGCATCGACCAATACCGCTACGGCTGCATTTTGCTGATAAAACGCCAGAAGTGTAGCATCCACCAGCTGTTCCTTGGTAGTCTCAAGCGCCTGGACAGCCTCTGGAGACCATATAATTAGGCGGGGGTTTTTGATCTTCGGGCCAGATAAATAGGTGTTAAGAATCGACTGATGGTGGGCGGCATTGGGCAAGAACTGATAGTAGAAATTCAATATACCCAAAAACCTTAACACTTTTCGAAATTAGGAAGCTCGAAAGCGCTTATACTTTGACTAGGTCCGATTGGATGCCTTTATCCAGGAGGAATCTCACCTGCAATTGTAGGAATTTGCATTTCCCCACGTTGACTAGTAGACCGGCCCCAAAAGAGAGACTGAAAATGCACTCGAGGTACTCTAAATGCTCAGACTCAGAGAAACACCATCCAAATAAATTAAACAGACATTGAGGTTTCGCAGCACAAGAGAGGATGAATCTCTGAAAGGTTTGCGCGTCATTGCATAGTCCAAAAGTCATCTTAGTGAATTCGAGGAGTCCGAAAAGTGTCTGATCAGTTAGACATCTGTAATCGCCACAAGGTCTCCATTCGCCATTGGATGTAGAAACCATGTGAAGTGGTGAAGACCAACAACTGTCTGAATGTCTGCAGATACCATGCTTGGGAAGTTTTTCGAACTCTTTCCAGGCAACTGCGAGCTTCTTCGGGAGCAATGGACGCGCCTTAGAAAAGATAGGGGAGTCAGTAGTGATGATGTGGTGCTGAACATCATGTTTAACTTGCTTAGAGAGACTACGCTTGGTAGTACTGTCGCGATATTTTTGAAAAAGGGAGCGAATAAGTGATTCGGCAACGTCGTGCTAGATGAACAGGATAAAATTCTTCCTCAAGACCTAAGGGAAGCTGTGGAGTCAATGAGGGACCTGTTATGTACACTAGCGCAGAGGACCCACCTAAAATGGGAATGCTAACTTCAGCACCTATATCAAGGGGTCATAAATCGTGAGAGCGTTTCCTCGAACCTACGATGATATCAGCATACTCCGGTACTTGCCGACTGGCATATCGCAACCTCTAACAGCGTTCGTCGATGCCCCAGACACAACAGTAGGCGCTGCTCTATCCCAATGGGTGAATCAAGGCTGGTAATCGTTAAGTTCCTTCTCAAAACAGTTGAATCCCGCTCAGCGAAATTATAGCGCCTTTGATCGTAAATTACTAACCTCGTACCTAAGTATTAAGCCGCTGCCACTTTGTCCCGGATTTTTGAGATCAACATTCCAGCCGCAGTCGATTTTTCGGGGATCGTTGTGGCCCAGAAGGATGACGTAGTTCTTGAGAGCATGCAATCGCATTCCAAATACAAGCTCACAAGTTTAAGGAGTTCCCTACCTTGGCTTCCGTACAACCCAACTGAGCTGGTGGACAGGGAAAACCTTCGACTGCTTGGCAACCTGGTCTTCGACAAGAGAGACAGCCAGAGACAAAACAGATTATTACACCTACTGAAAGAGGCCGTTCTCAAATTAAAACCAACTTCACCATCTCGTCACACACAGCCGGCGATCCACACCCCTGAGGTACTTGAAATTTGTATCTACGTTATGGTGAGGACTGATACCCTCCGGAAGCCACTGCAACCACCATACGAGGGACCCTATAAGGTCCTCGAACGTGGGGAGCACTCGTTCAGCCTGGATATCGCTGGCAGCTTGGACAAGCTGAAAAGCCCTTCTTCAAGGAAGCTGGAAGGAAGCGAGAACGTCGCGTTTGTTTTGACGTCCGCCAATCGACCGCAGCCGAATAGCCTCGCCACTTGTAGACGAAAAAGGAAGCCACTATTTGAATGAGGCTTCACTCAAAGGGGACATGGCGGAGATAGTGAGTCGTTTAACTTCGGAGTGGGCCAGCTCTCTAACAAAGCATTCTCAAGCTGAAAGCGAGAAAAACAAAATTAAACGAGAGGAGACGAGGCAATCAAAAACAGACGCTTGGGAAAATAAACGCAGAACGATGGAATGGCAAAGAGTTAGTAATAAATTTAGTGACAAGCTAGATCCTGAAGCCTCGGATAACTGTTCCGAGTAACCATAAGCTCCAAAGGCTGGCTTGCGTCTGTATCACTTGGGCAATGAGGACATGCTCAACGGCATCCCTGGAGGTCCTTCTGGGATTAACCCCACTCCATCTGCACACACAGATGCAGGCAAGGAGGGCAATATTCAGGATGGCCGGTAGTACCAGTGAGCCGGAGAGCTGCCTAAATCGAAGGAAGATTGATATCCTTTCTAGGCGTTATCCCGAATCATTGATACCAAGGGATAACATGACAACGAGGTTTCACTTCGATAAGAAGTTTGAAACACGTTGGAGTAACAAGGTAAACTGGGAGAGCGTGGCTGCGACATACGGCTTAAACCAGCAACTGATTACTTGGTATACTAACGGATCCCTTTCAGCAGAGGGAGCGGGTGCCGGTCTCATTGGTCCAAGGAAAATGTGCTTTGAGCCATTGGGCATATTCCAGGCGGAAATATACGCCGTAGACAGATGTTCCTTCTTTAATCTCCAAAGGAACTACAGCGGGCAGAACATAGCTATTCTCACCGATAGGCAAGCAGCGATCACGGCACTTAGGTCCAACCAGGTGAACTCTAAACTAGTGTTGGAATGCCTTGAGAGACTGAATACACTCGGCTCGCCCAACAAGGTCTGAATGCTTTGGGTTCCAGGCCATGCTGGGCTGGAAGGCAATGAGGCAGCGGATGAACTAGTCAAGAAGGGAGCAGGGACACTGCTTGCAGATTTTCTAAGGAGTATGATGAAACCTCTATACACGTCCTGGGACAGTATCCGGCACTTTTGCAAAGTAAGTCGAGGCATCTAAGAGAACACTTAATACCGGATGCAAAGCTGAATGATCGCTCTCTATGGTTCTGAGTGTTGGCCAACTATAAAAGACAATGAACGGCGTCTTGCGGTAATGGAGACGAAGATGTTACGATGGACTAGTTGCGTGACACGTTTTGATCACATCCGAAATGAGGATATCCCCGATCGTTATGGGGTTGAATCGATCGTGCAAAAGTGGCGAGAGAGGCGTCTTCGATGGTACGGTCCCGGAATTCGCGCTAACGAGAATTCACCTGCCAAGATTGGTCTGAACATCGAAGCCGAAGGTAAACCATCAAAAGGCAGGCCTAAACAACAGTGGCTTGATACGCTGGGTGGAGATTTAAAAGCCTTGAGATTGCACCTAGATCAGGCATTCGATAGAGCCCGAGCCGACCCCGCTTGTGAAGGGGACAAAGTTTGAAGAAAAAGAAGAAGATCGCATCGGAACTACTACTAGGACCTATATAGCCAGGCAAACTATTGAAGGAACTATCCTAGACAATTTACTAACGAAATTGGGCGACTGTTGAGGATTGGACTGGAATTATCTTATGTTGGGCTCGAATTTGTAAACAGACGATTTCTAGATTTCAAATTCCCACAGATAGCTCCTCTAAAAATGGTATATATTCGTTGTTCACAAGTCAAAAGTCATATCTGCTTATCAAATTCCAAATATTATGAGCAAGTTTTGTCTGTTTTCTATTTGTAAAGGTCTCGCCGCTGTTCAATTTTACCTTTAAATCGAATCTGAGACGTTACCCAAAGAGGGACAAGATAATAGTTTATGTTGACCGTTTCCAAATAATTTCTGTCCTCTCAGCGATTACCAGACTATTTGGAATTGATAAGACATGGTGTGCGGATCGATGGTGAAGTTCTGATTAGGATAAAATACACAAACAATTAGGGTCTGTTGGAATTCAAACGACTCAAGATATATACAACGGAAACCAGGCGCCTCTAGTCAAGGGAAAGCGGTTAGACGAAGATCGAGTTCTCAGCCCCCAGCGTCCCTGACGGAGAGCCCCTCTACAATGGTACTTTTTGTCTTATCTGTCTTTTGCGGCTGGCAAACGCCCCTCACAGGGCTTCCGGGGAAACACCGACAGTGAAACAGTATATCCCCCAGAAGTAGAAATTCCTACCAAGCCAAGCCTATGAATCAGAGCAAATGTTTCATTCCAATGCGTTGACTGCATTTCGATAGGTTGCGTTTTAGATTTTCTAACCAAAATAGAAAAGATACTACTCACGGAGATTTTTTCTGGTATTCAGAGACCTGTATTTCAGACTAGCACTAATTACCTGTTAAGTGCATCTAAGGTACGTTTCGAAGAAAGAAGGCTCTGAGTTCGATAGCCCGAAAAGTACTTAAAGATAAAAGTCCAAGCTCTTCAAGGAGACGAACCTAGCTCACCGGAGGAATGTGAGCATCGAAATTCTAAATTATTGTTTAGTGCATACGAATGTATCTAAACTGGACTCCCAATGGTAACTAATAAAATATAAGATTGAAGGGAAAATCCACAGCATTTTATCTCTATCAGAATAATGGGACCTAAAGACTACTTTGTCACCGGCTCTAGCCGCGCACCATCCCATACACAAGATACTCCCAGCTCTCATCTTTTCAAAGATTTTTTCCTCAGATATTATAGCTTAGGTTAAGCAACGTGAGCTCGATCATTTTGAAAAGTAAAAAGCTGCTGGGGTCTTGTGTACGTCCAGCGAACAAAGAGCGAAAAAGAAACAACATCTCGACTTGATTCGAAAATCTAAAAGTTATGATACAGCCGATCCGATAATTTATGGAACTTGGTGATGATGTGATTAAGTTACTTTTTGTGGGCTCTGTTAATTTTTATCTTCTTAGTCCGGGGACGGTTGTGACTGGTTCTACTACTTACAAGCCACACCAAGTAAATGGACGGGAAAGAAATTTGCTTGGAGGCGAAAATTTTGTGATCCCCCCGGGGCTTGAAATGGCCTCACTTGTCGAGCTCACTCATTTGCCTAATCTCACGCATAAAACACGATAAGAAGCCATTTCTTACTAAAAGAATTCAATGGGCGCGGGAAGAAGAAGGAGTGAACCCATGAAAAGTAGTTCCAATAAAAAAAAATGTTGGATGATGAGAAGGGGATTGACCATATTCAACTACACTTGAATGATATTCTGCTTCGACAATTTTTTATGGCGATTGAAATGTTTCAGCTGAAATAGTTGTCAATGACGTGAAGGTTTTGGGTAGACCTTTGGTGCTGGCCTGTTATGGATTTTTCGGTTCCAAATTCAAATCTCGCAAGAACAATTGGGGATAGGTCTCTGTGGAAAAGAAGCTACAAATATCGTCGAAAGTTTGCCTAGATAGTATCACCTCATTGGCAAGCTTGACGCCAATGTCGGGCCTGGCTACGATGGTCTTCGAAACCTCTTTTTGCTCAAAACTGATAAGTCCATCTCCCTTCCCCTATCTCCCATTTTCAACAAAAGCCACGAAGAGAATCATTTTCTCAGCTTGTGGAAAGAGGCTCTCATCTTCCCCATTCACAAAAGTGGCGCTCTTTGGCTTGCCGAGAATTACCACCCCATTTCCCTCCTCTCCTCCTATTCCAAAATCCTGGAAAGATATGTCAGCGACTGGTTGTCCGCCCAATTGGGCCAACATATAATGAAAGAGCAACACGGCTTCGTTAAACATAGGTCCACTGCCTCCAACCTGCTTGACTTTCACGGTAAGAAGTGCATACCATTTACACTGACTTACACTGTAAATCACAAGATACTTCTATCCAAACTCTCGTCGCTAAACGTTCCCATACCACTTGTTTTATGGTTTGCCTCTAACCTTTCCAACCGATCCTGCCGCCTCTTTTTTGACGGCTGTACTTCCCGCTCCTTCTCTCGCTCTTCTGGCGTCCCGCAGGGGTCTATTCTGGATCCTTTGTTATTTTTATTTTTTATTAGCGACCTTCCTCCCCTCCTTACTTGTCCCTGTTTGCTCTATGCAGACGACCTTAAGCTGTTTTCCGCTATATCGTCGCGTATGGACTGTATTTCCCTTCAGTCTAACCTGGACACTCTGGTTCGTTGGTGCTCGACTAATGGTTGACCGCTAAACGTCAGAAAGTGTCACTCTATGTGCTACTCTCTAAACTCCTCACCCACTTCTTTCTCCTACTCGCTTGACGGATATTCCTTATCCTGCTTAAATTCCACTCAAGACCTCGGAGTCACTTTCGACAATAAGCTCCGCTTTGACACCCATAGCCTCATCAATCGAGCAGCAAAATTGTCAGGCTTTATACTTCGCTCCTCTTCTGATTTTGACTCCATCCAACCCTCCTTAGCTCTCTTCAATGCCCTCGTGAAGAATATCCTCGATTATTGCTCCGTGATCTGGTCACCCTCCCGTAACCCCTTGAAAATGTGCAACATAAATTCACCCGTTCTCTCTTCTTTCAGAAAAGCTTCCCTCGTGTGGATTACCCCTCCCGCCTCCGCTTTCTGAACCTTGCCTTCCTACAACAGCGTAGATCCTATCTGGATCTATGCACATTCTTTCAACTTTCCTCGGGTCTGATGGATTGCTCCGCCGCTGACGAGATCACTTGCCGTCCTGCGTCTTATAACACACGTAGCGCAGACATTTTCAACGTGCCCTTCGCAGAGCTCGAAGTCTACTTTCATTCCCCGATTCCCAGGCTTTGCCGAAATTATAATGCAAAACAGCTTGGTCCTTTTAACCTCTCTACTTTAAGTAGTTTTAAACGTAGGATAAGTTTTTTGCTTTCTCCTCCTCCTGAGGACAATAATTAATTGGCAACCCCCCCATCGCCAAGGAAGCTCCACTTCCCGTCGCTGCTAAATACCCTGGCCCTTCATCCATCCATACCAGCGGCCCCAGACTAAAGGTAACGTACCCATCTAAACAGTTCTTTATCTCCAGGTTTGTGTTCGGAACTTCTACGGACGATACACTGGAGAAGATAAAGATCAAAGTTGGCTTACTTTGTCCTCTGTCCTGTGTCAAACTGACAAAAGACAACAACACCGACCACATGATTCCGTCTTTCAAAGTCACTTACCTATCCTCACGAATTTGACGTCCTTGGCAACCCTTCTTCCTCACCTGAAGGTGTATTCATCAAGCCATTCAAGCGTCCCAATTCGTGGGTAAATTCCAGGACAACTCGCCTGCATCGCCGAGCATTGCAACAGGATCCATGT
This sequence comes from Hermetia illucens, assembly GCF_905115235.1. NCBI lineage: Eukaryota > Metazoa > Arthropoda > Insecta > Diptera > Stratiomyidae > Hermetia > Hermetia illucens. The sequence goes on along the minus strand of NC_051855.1, from coordinate 11,588,795 downwards.
TTGTTCGTCTGTTCTATCAGAATGTTAGGGGCTTAAGAACCAAGCTTCTGGGGCCTTCAATTTATCCGCGCTAGCTCAGCAACATCGTGTCATCTGCATCTTCGAAAGTTGGCTGGACAATGCCATATTAAACTCCGAGCTCCCGGAAGGGTACTCCACTTTCCTCTGTGACAGGGACCGGGATGCATCTCGTAAGTCCACCGATGGTAGGATCCTAATTGCAGTAAAAGATACATTCCCCGCCGAACTCGTCATCTCCTCCTCTGGCTTTCCTTTTGACTGTGTTGGTCCTCGTGCCTCCCTGCCCAACTTCCTGCCGCCCCCTCTGCATGCCCTTCTCACCGGTGTGAAGAATTATTTGACAACTCGTCTAACTCCCTTACTCTCAGATTCCCCTCCGTCACTTTCTTCCTTTGCGAAAATTTTGACGATCCCTGGCCTAAGCACTCTAGTCTTCCAATTCCTTCCAACAACCTCTTCCATTCTTCTCTTCCACTTGCTTCCTTTATGAACACTTAGTCTGCCCTGAATTTCACTACCACCAAGAATTCCTTGGGCCGCACTTTCGATCTTTTCCTTTCCAACCTCCCCGAGCGTCACTTCTCTTTATTTCCTTGTACATCCCCCTTTATCAAAACTGACGCTCACCACTCCCCCCACTTCAATTTGAAGCGGAGCTCCCTCGTTCAAACTCCAAAATCGCGCGTAAATCTACTTAGTTCAACTTCCGCAAAGCCAACTTTGATGGTCTCGACTAAGATGTGAAAGTGGGGAATGAGCATCTCCTAGGCATCGATGCGTCACATGCTTTAGCGAGGCTCTATCCGTGCTTTGCTAGGCAAGTCTAGCCACACCTCCATGAATTTTTGTTCATCCATCGCTTTGGCAGACCATCCTGGTGTTCTTTTGGATTTCGGCTTCCGGGGTGCGGGTCTCCTGTCTTATGGCTCCGTCCTTAGTTCAAAGGTGATTGCCTGGTGGTCGCTGTACGTGAAGTCCTCGCTAACTTGCCAGAACATGTCACGTGCTAACGCGGGGCTGACAAAAATCAGATCTACAATTGAACCAGTTCCCCCTTTCCGATAAGTGTTTATATCGCCTTCGTTGGCGAGAACCACATCCAACTGGGCGAATGCTTCTAATAAGCACCGCCCCCTTGCGTAAGTCTCTTTGCTGCTCCACTCCATAGCCCATGCATTGAAGTCACCGGCTATCACCTTTGGACCTCGTCCCCGTGCGTCGTGAAGAAGATCGTCTAACAGGTCTTCAAACTCAGGCAGTGTGAGGCTCGGTGGGGCGTACCAGCTATGTACGAGTATACCGCTTATTTTTGCCCACACAAAGCCACTAGCTGCCTGACCCATGCTATATTGTATAGCTTGACCGGACCGATCGATGCCGCTAGTGCATGCCTTCGCAAAGTGTCCAAACATTAGCCATTTGAAGCACCTTCTCCCTTAGTCGGTAAACAACCCATTCAATCCGAACCTTTCCCACGGCCAATAACTTCTGCGTTGACTCCACTGGCAGTCGCATTGTGGCCGTCTGGGTACCGCCATAAGCTTTTCTTAGGCTCAAGGTAGATTCTTCCTTGAATTCCTCCTTCAAGGCAGTGCAGATCTCTTCACTGGAGGTTACCTCATCGAGATCCTTGCACTGTATTTTGGGAACGAAGCGCGGCATTCTCCCCAAGTAAGTTTACAACTTGGTTACGAAAGCCGTCAGTTTTTCCAACGCCTGATTTTCTCAGCTCAAACATGAGATCCCCTTTCTGGCTCCTCCGGATTTTACTGACATTTCCGCGAAGGTCTTTTAGGTCGGGGTCAGATTTCACCTTCTTCAGTATCTCCACATACGTTCGATGTCCTCTGCTGGAGATTTAAATTGCCTCCGGGCGTATTCGGACCTTTGATTTGTTATTTCTTTTTTTATTCACGACCTTAGTCCAACTGTCGTTCTTAAGTTCTTTCAGTTTCACTTCACTAGTCGGCTTTCCTACTTTGGGTACTTTGGGCCCTTCTGAACCTTTAGTTCCGTTTGTTGGACTGGTCAAGACCCCTTTTTTCCTTTTTGGGGCCTGTTGATTCCCCAAAGCTTCTCCCTCTTTGTCTCGCACTCTTTTACTTGAGCGAAGGTCGATGACTTCGTGCTTCGGTGTCACTTGGGTCGCCTGTCACACTGTTGAGGCTAGGATGTCCGGCTTTTCTTTAGGCTTTCTTATTTTTTCCTGTGACCTAACGTAAAGTACCCTGACGGCTCTCACCATGTTCTTAATGGTTTGGATCACGTTGTGCTTGTCCTTGATGAATTCGACAGCTCAACTATTTTACTCCCAACCTGTATAAAAGATAGTTCTTCTGAGTCAGGGCTCTGATCTCGGTGAGTCCTGGCCAGATTACTCCTTTTAATGACTCCTTCGCCTTTTTCAATGTCTGAGCTCCCACGAGCTTTCTCTTTTACCAGCTTTGGTATTGGAGGAAATCGTAAAATTGATGAGCTTCTCCTGAATGGATCTATTTGCTGCTGCTGGAATACCTCTTGATCAAATCCGATGGGTGTCGCAATCGCCTTTTTTGGCCAGCTATCTCCTTTTAGCCCATCATTCTTTGCCTTTGTAATTGGTGTTCTTGGAAGAGTGGTGCTTCGTTTGAATACCTCCTTCTCCAAATCTAAAACACTTGTAGTATTAGATGCCACGGTGGCCAAGTTGTCCACCACTGAGGCACTGCGGTCGAGGGATATCGACGGCCAGGAGTCCACTTGCTTACTCCCAGAAGCCGCCGATACTGGGTTTCCGAGCCCCTGCACCGTAACTTTACTCCTTCTGAATTCGTCCATCTTTGTTTTATTTTCTGGATGTCCTTCCCATAGCCCATACACAGTCCGAAAAGAAAAGTGCATAAACACATATTTAAACATCAATAGGTATGCCCCTATCCGCACCCTGGCGTCGCGCCTGATGGGAGATCTGGCCACTCCTCATAGGCCCTAAACCTTCTGGGCGACACGCTAAAGGTCCGGGCATAGGAACATAGAGGGGAATGAGCGGGATGACGGATTGGTCAGGCAAGGCTCTGCTCTTGGCAGTCCTTCGGCGAATACAGTCTGGGTTCCGTTGGCAGTTGTCGGGGGCCGAGTCTACTCGCAGCCGCGGGCCTAAGATAGCGAAGTCAAGGAGAATTTGGCCCGCCTATAACATAGCCCGATCACGAGAGTTCCTGTGCCAGACGCGTGCAAATGCATTCAAAATTACGGCGGTCTGCACGAGGAACTGGCCCATAGGGGACCATGCATACCCTACAATTCGTATTGTCGAAGCTGCGGAGAAGAGAGGGAAACCCTCATGCACTTTCTCTGCGATTGCCCAGCTCTGGCTAGGGTCAGGCTGCGGACACTGGGTAAACCATTCTTTGGGGACCTCAGAGAGATTTTTAGGTGCAGGGTTGGAGAGCTGCTTTCTTTTATAAATGCTACGAGCTGGCTCTGAAGATCCGAGCCGGCTGGACTCTGCCTCCCTGCTCCTATAACAACTGTCACGGTCTTAGGTAGTTGAATTCTCTTTTTAAAAAAAGATCATCTAAATTTTATATCACTATAGATAAATATCAAGAAAGTGATGCACGAATCGCCGCTGATGCTAACAGAAAATGGAATAAATAGGTAAAGAATGTCCAACCAGATTAACATCACAAATAAGAAATAACGAAACTTGACCGTAAAATGAAAGTTGAAAACAGAAAAACCAACAAACAAACCAAATTTATCTGAAATGTAATGAACAAACGAAAAATAAATAAAACGTAAAAGTATTATTTCACAAGGAACAAAGCGAATGGGACGCTCATTAAAATCTTCCACGCTGTGTCTAAATTGTCATACCAGTTGTGTTTGTGCACCAAACCATACAATAAATTTTCAATTTATTAAAAAAATACAGATACTATATAGAAATCTGGTATGTAGGTTTCTGTATAAAAGATATAATTGTATCCAAATTTATATACCATATATAGTTTAGCTAAGATCGTTGTGGCCATTGTCCCCAAGTGAAAAGGTGAGATTACATATGGTACCTAAATGTCACTTTTCAATTAAATGATCACTTAAAATGAAAATCAAACTGTCAGATTCCAATTCTAATTAATCGAGGTTGCTTAAAAGTCCATCCCTCATCAGTGGGACGATTTTTGAAAGCTGGAAAGCCCACTGGTCTGAAATATAAGGGCCTATCTCGGGCTCTTAATTCCAAGGGTAAGATTCAGTTAAAGCATCTATACTTAGCGGTTTAACCAATTTCTGCAAATATGAGTGAATAAAAAAATGAGATGAGAACCCTACGAGTACCAAACGGATCGCTGACAGCCCATTGCAGAGCGAACTTGGAAAAAATCGAAAGGAGGAAGGGACATCTGAAGGAGACTTCACTCAGGTACTTCCCAGGGCTCAAAAAAGAAGGCGAAGAGGAACAAAAGACAACAATACGCTGCGTCATCAGAAAAACCTCTGCTTAAAATTAAGTCGAACCTGTAGGACAGGGCACCAAAAGCAAAGATGGAGAGACGAAGGAGGACTAGACCGCCAGTTCTACTTATTAATCCGACGGAAGGCAAGATCTTTTCGGAAGACCTCAGTGAAATCCGTTACAAGATCAAACCCGAAGATAGCGGAACAGAAGTGTCTTTCATTCGTAAAACGAAGGGCGGTGGGGTCCTAGTCGAACTAGGCCCGAGGACAACAACTAAAATTACTTTCTATGAACCAATCAAGGGGCTTCTGGGAGAGAAAGCTTTGGTTTTTACCCTGGAACCCACGTGCTCTCTGGAAATCCGAGACCTTGACTGTCTCACAGAAAAGAACGAGGTGGAAGAGGCCATCAAACGCGAATATCCGGAGATAACCAGTGTCCGAGTTGGTATCACCTTTGCAAACTCCCGAGGTCAAAAACTCGCCGAGCAATACGCGAGGAAGCTTCTAAACAGCGGGAAAATCAGATTTGGTTGGGTACTGTGTAGGATACGAATCCCGGCCGCTCCAACCAAATGTTACAGATGTTTGAAATACGAGCACACATCTGCAACCTCTTGGGAACCTGACAGTAGGGCAACATACCGCCAATGTGATCAGTCAGGCCATCAAGCAAAAACCTGCAATGAAAAGGACAGCTGCGCCCTATGCAGGCACCGTGTCGTGTCTGATGAGAACGTTGCGCACACTGCAGGCTCGGGGCGGTGTCCAATCTTAAGAGCAGAATTGGAGAGAGCTAGGACCCGGTCAACATGATTCGCATCCTACAAACCAATAAGCACCGGAGTGCAACCGCTCACGAGTTGCTAGCGCAGTTCGCTGAAGAGACCAAAGCTGATTTAGTACTCATCAGTGAGCAGTATTGAAACAAGGACCCAGGGTGCCATAAACCCTGGCATATCTGGTACCATTACCATATGAACTCGAGACGGCACCCCGCTTAGGATTCTTACCCAAGACTGAAGGGACGGCTTCGCCTGGATTCGGTGTTTAAGGATAGCGTTTTTAAGTGTCTGTCTTACACCGAATGAAACGATGCCGGACCGGACTTTCGACGCAGGCTTGAAGCTTTGGAGGACACTATCCTAAGCACAGCTGGGCGGATCTCAATCGGGGGTCACTTCAAGGCTAGTACACTTGAATTGGGCATGCCTCACACAAACTCCAGAGGAAAACAAATTCTGGAAATGGCGTCGAGAACAGGACTGATAGTTCTAAACACCGGATCCATCCAAACGTCCCGGTGCTCAGCCTGCGAAGGAAGCATTCCAGACATAACCTTCGTATCGGAATCGCTAATGTCGCTGGTGGACAGGTGGCGAGTTTTAGAAGGTTTCTCGGCAAGCGACCATTAATACATTGCCTTCTAAGTGGTGGACACAAACTCTCGGTGTGGGCCACCCCGGCGATCTTTCTCTCCATGGAATGTTGCGAAAGTAAACACCGGGAGGTTTGTCGAAAGCTTGGAACAGGTGGGACCGCGCTGGAGGATGCTCCTGGGGGCGATGGTGCTGCAGCCGAGACTGTCGTAAATTCAGTTACTAACCTGATAACGACAGCCTGCAGAGCCTCCATGTTCAGGAGGGCATCGAGACGTGGCAAACCTTCTATGTATTGGTGGACGATGCAAACTGCAGAGCTCTGAAAGGACTGCCACAGGTTCTCCCGCTTAACACAACGTCTAAGTAACCGGCACGGAGTACAAATCAGCCAAAAGGAGACTCCGCAACGCAATAAACAAGAGCAATGCTCGCTGCTGGCAACGTCGGGACGCTACAAACTGTTAACCCCAAAAATTGGGGCTCTGCGGAAACCCTGTTCATTTAAGGCCGAGCAAATGGATGACATTGTACGGCCACTTTTGCCTACGCACTCCGTATGGGATGTTGGCGTCAGCGCAGAGGGCGAAGAGGACTGTCCACTTTTCTCTATAAAAGAGTTGGAACAGGCAGTTCTCTCTACGAAGAAGGCGCCGGGATCCGATGGTATTCCAGCAGAGGTATACAAACTGGTATTCCAATAGCGGTCAGACATACTGCTCGGCGCTTTCAACACTTGCCTGAAAGAGGGCATTTTCCTTGCTCGTTGGAAGGTGGCGAGGCTTGCGCTGATCAGCAAAGGGGAAAGGTGACCCTGAATTGCCGTCCTCATACCACCCACTATGTATGCTTGACACGGCTGGAAAAGTGCTCGAAAAGCTCATCAGAAATAGACTCACTGAAGCAATATGCGCTGCCGGAGATTTATTTCCCCGGCAGTTCGGTTTTAGAGCAAGGAGACCCACAGTTGATGCTGTCTTGCAAGTCGTGGATGCCGTTCGACAAGCGGAGGCACATAGTCGCGGAAGTCGTCAGGTCGTGCTCCTCGTAACACTTGACGTCAAAAACGTCTTTAATTCCATAAGATGGAAAGACATTCTAGACACATTAGACAATACTTTCCACATGCCGAACTACCCCTTACGGATATTGACTATCTGAGGAACCGCTCTTTGTTCTATGAAACGGTAGAGAGTTACGATCACGCCGAGGATAGCGCAAGGATCCATCCTAGGGCCGGACCTCTGGAACGCTACCTATGATAATCTACTTAAACTCGACATGTCAGAAAAGTCGCGCGTGGTCGGTTATGCAGATGATATCGCGACGCTTGTTGCTGAACGCACTGCCAAACAGACGCAAAGCAGACTCGGCACATTGATGCGATGGGTAAGCGGATGGGTGTCTACTCATGACTTCAACCTTGCACCGGAAAAAACCGAGATAGTCATCCTGAGGCGTTCGACATGTCGATAATCGATCGAGCGGTAAAGTACTTCGGCCTGACTCTTGACTCAAAGATGAGCATTTTTGAGCAAATCAAAGCAGCAGCGAACATGGCTGTAGTTGGAGTTTCGGCGTTAAGTGGGCTAATGGCAAATATTGGAGGTCCTACGTTTAGCAGGCGACATCTCCTGATAAGTTCAACGCATTCTGTCCTGCTATATAGCGCAGAGATATGGGCTGAAGCTCTTGGCAAGGAGGTATACCATAAGCGTTTGGCGACAGTACAGAGACGAGGTGGCACCTACGTACCGCACTGTCTCTAAACCGGCCGTGATGGTGATCATGGGAGTGACCCCCGTTGCCCTTCTTGCTAAGGAGCGTTGAGAGTTTTCCCCCCAAGATTCCACCGAATTTCGGCAATTTTCCTGGCAGCCAGACCCCCCAAACTATATGCAAACGTAAGGGAGAAGAACCAAGAGAGGTGGTTGCTCGTGAGGAATGGGAGCACACCCTGGGCAACTCTATTGGCGAAATGAAACTAGAGGCAAATGGACTGCGCGGCTTATCGGTAACTTAGGTCCGTGGCTGAACCGGAAAAATGGTGGGACTGAATATTTCCTTACCCAGTTCTAAGTGGGCATGGAGTCTTATCTGCACAAGATTGGAAAGGCACGATGCGATGGAGTTATGGACGACAGGGTATCTCTCTTCAGACAACATTGTCGAGGAGATGCTGGTAGTTCGACAACGTACCGAACCGGAAGTCCAACACTCTGTGCGTAAATGCATTCACGTGCATTTCGGGGGAGGCTCTTCACAGAACCATCGAAAGATTTGCGATCACAGCAACCCGACATTGGATTCGCGTCTGCTACCACGTGGCTTTCCAGAATATAAAAGCAAATTTGTCATTAGTGCGGCAAAAGGGGGAGGGGCACTCTCCAAAGTCCCACCATCTTACTTCGGTTAGGCCCCGAATGTCCTGTTTATATCGTTGGAATTACCACTCAAGTTGGAGAAAGCGAGCGTTCTGAGGACCCTCGCTACCGTGGTTGAGGAGCGTGTGCCCATTTCCGAAACCGATGGTCCGTTTTCGATAGCCAAAGGTTGTTACCGTGAGGTCAGCCCCTATAGAAGCCATTGTTGACGTTCCAGTAGTAAAGTTTCAAAATTTGCAGATTGCTATGTACTTAGATGACATCAAGCTGTATGCTGGTACTGACAACTACCTTAGAAGTCTGTTCCGAATAGTGGACATGTTCGGCTGGAGTTTGGATTAGACAAAGGTCGAATCCAAGCCATCCGCAAAGGTCATCACGAGCCGCATGTCAGACATAGCATTGGGGATCTCTGCAAATACCTAGAAATTCTGCAAGGAAACCATGCTCGTGTTGGTGATCTGAAGGACGATCTGCTGTCGGAATTCCTGCGACGGGTAAAGCTGGTACTAAATTTGTATCTCTCGGAGAAGGACAAAATAAGCGCAATGAATGCCAAGTCAACTGGCTGCGCACTTATTTTTACAGCAAAGAACAGGCGAGTCCCTTGCATGGGGCTGTCTGAGAGGCAGACTGACCGACTTGAAGGATCGATCTTTCAATCCTCTGAGTGGGGTCAAGTCGGACCAAAAGCGGATCAATGAATGGAAGTCGAAGGCAACGCACAGTAAAAACGTAAATTGTCTTTGGCAGCCATTTGCCGTGCTTGGGAGCTCATTGCTAAGACGAAGGGATTTATGCCTGCGATTCCAGACAGCATAGTCACCACCTGAGCTTATAAAAAGCTCGTGATGAAAGAGTGGGTGGAGTGTGCGGAATTTGTGGTTCGGCGTTAGAGACATTGAACCATCTCATTTCTTGCTTCTTGTTCAAACCTTGCATACAAGCATGGGCTGATGAGGGAAACATGCCAGTGGCCGTCGATCACAGTGAAAACGAGTATCAGCCGCAGTAACCCTCTGTTAAAACCAATGTCAGCGGGACCTCGGAGAGTCAGATAGTCTTGGTTTCCGCACGTTGGTTTGGCTGATAGTTCAACTAGATATTTAGGTGTGTGAGCCTTAATAAAAAATGTTCCCCTAAAAATGGGAAGCATAAATTCTATATTATCCAGAACCATCACTTCCTAGATGGCCTGTTCGGTGATCGCCGGCCTGGCACCTAAGCCCACTCAGATGCTGGTTTGTCTGATCACATTAGTGGTAACCAGTCAACTGTACAGTCAAAATTGACAGGGCAGCCGGACCCCCCATACGTTCTGCTCTGGAACCTGCTGCACAGATTACATCAACATCCTTAGGATCATCTGAAATAATTTACAAAGTTCAGATCACCGTTTTATCTACTCTTCATCGATTTAGAAAAGACTTTCGACAGCGTAACTGGAGCACTCTCTGGTTGCATTCTGTTGCCAATAATGGATAGGGCATAGTTTAAGAAAGGGCGGCCACTCCTCTATCTAACCTCTCCTATCCTGTGAGACCTAAATAACATTGATGAACGCACTATGCCCTATTAAGGAAATATTCACCGGCATAAAAATTTGGAAGTCTTTCAAACAAGCTTTTAAATTAAGTTCTCCCAATTCATGCCCCCCTGGTGTTCTTTGTGATCGACGTATCAACGAACGTCTCAAATCTAAAATTTACCGCAACGTTGTCCGTCCTGTCGCTCTCTATGGTTCTGAGTGTTGGCCAACTATAAAAGACAATGAACGGCGTCTTGCGGTAATGGAGACGAAGATGTTACGTTGGACTAGTGGCGTGACACGTTTCCGCGATCCTTATGGGGTTGCACCGATCGTGGAAAAGTTGCGAGAGAGGCGTCTTCGATGGTATGGTCACGCAATTCGCGCTAACGAGAATTCACTTGCCAAGATTGGTCTGAACATCGAAGTTGATGGTAAACGACTAAAAGGCAGGTCTGAACAACGGTGGCTTCATACGCTGGATGGGGATTTAAAAGCCTCGAGATTGCACCCAGATTAGGCATTCGATAGAGCCAAATGGCGAAACCGATTACGACGAGCCGACCCCGCTTGTGAACGGGACAAGGGCTGAAGAAAAAGAAGAAGAATGCAGATACCTCAATACCAATATCTGAGCTGAGCTGAGGCTACTATGTGCCTGCTAGCCTGGGAGCAGAACATGGAAATTGACCGTGACTGTTACTCAAAGGCTCCAAGCCTTCATTAGCTCCTGTCTTCGCTGTGTCATTCTCCTCCTCCTCCTCTATCTAGCCCCTCCTATCCTGAGAGACCTAGATAACATTGATGGACACACTATGCCCTATTAAGGGATATTCACCACTATAAAAATTTGAAAGTCTTTCAAACTTGCTTTTAAATCTTTTAGGTCCACCCCATTTCATGCCCCCTAAAATAGGTCTCAAATTGTTTCTGTGCAGGACTCATATTTTAGATTAGAGACAATACAAGACAATGGAAAGTGCAAGACGTGTCGAAGAACCTTTCCTTGAATTCCTTCCAAATAAAATACTAACCAACCCCAAAAACGTTGCATGGTGAAAACAGCAGAATGGGACAACAGATGAAGGTAAATTTTGTGTGTAGAAATCATAAGTATAGAGGGAGAGGGGCGGAGAATAGAAATTTACCCACTTTCTCACGTACCCCCAATATATATATGTTCACATTATCCTCTTGGCGTACGTAACATGACGCGAAAGAGTTGGCCGAGAAAATGGTGATAAAAGTCGTTTCTAGTCGACAAGGAGACGTGTTGAAAGTCTTATATGAAACCGAAAGAAACAATCCAAAAGTCCTTTACGGTTTTCAAATACAACCGTGTGTTACCCTCGTGAGGAATAGGATAACGATAGATGTGTGTGCATATAACATGCGCATGGGCATGTTTGTTTTTGGGCCGTGTACCATATGAATTTTCGTTGGGAATTGAGATATGGTTGGTAAGGCAAAAAGGACATAAACATTTTCGCCTACCTGCCACTACAGGTTACCTTTCTACCTACGTGACACTCATGCTGCAGCATTTAAACGAAAAGTGAACATGACGATGGCTTTTCAGGACGTTCGGGTTTTCCTTATTGTTGATTGTCTTCTCACTCCTCTCATGCATATCGTAGCGCTTGCATCTAAAGTGATAAATTGGAATGAAATATGATTAGGGAGGGGAGACGAAGGATAGCGAATGAAAACGACCGCACATGGAATAACCAGGGAGACAACACACAACATTCACGGAGACGAGAAAACCCGAGAAAAATCTGCGGAATAAAAACGAAAAAAGTTCGCTTTAGACTCGGTGAATTAATCTTAGGTCCGGCACACTCACCGTCTCCGGGAATCAACCGGTCAAATTACATTATTCGTTCACACAGCAGGACCTTTACGTAGCCCCACTTATAGCCGGGCTATCATCAATTCCAGCGATCAAACACTTAATGACCACCCACAATGACTATCCGAATTTCTGGGGTTCCGTGCTCGACTAGATGGGGAGTATGCTGTTGTCCACTGCCGACCCTCGGGGTTCTGTGGGCGCTATCGTAATTCTTAGGCGCTAGTAATTGACCAGCAACAACTAGCAATATGAGCCTAGGCTGACGCACTAATGATCGATGATGACATTGGTCGCCTGTCGCCTCGCCACTCTAATGCCCATTTTCAATTGACTTTGGGTATTTATCATGCGGCCGACCGACCCTCTGTAACCCTCTGTGTATGACTCAGCTCATAAAGGAGGCCAACAAGAAAAAAACAGTATCATCGTAATCGGAGACAATGGAGGACCGGATAGCTCGTGGCGGATTGCCATGAACGGAGTCGTCAAAAAAAGGAGGGGGAGGGAATCCGGCGGGGGGGGGGATGAAGGATGGATGTTGAAATTGATTGCTTTACTGATTGAGATTCAGATTGAGATGAGAGGTGCTATTGTACTATTTTTCGAGGAAATCAATGCCATCGAAGGATGCGATGCCATGATAGGATTGGTGAGGACGGAGAATGTGGGCATAAGGGTGGAATGTTCATTGGATTTTTCATGGGATTTTCCCCGAGAGCTTATTTTATTCTTGGGAAACGAAAGAAAAGCCAAAGAAGCCTTGAAAGGCGTTTAGTCTATTGTTCTGTTCCTAATTTTAAGGGATCTCTCTGAGTACCGGCTTTTCATCTATATCATATTGCGAATAGCTGAAGAAGTAGTTGGCCTGAATTCTTGCTTTTCTTTTCAACCGTTTCCGAGGATATTGATAGCATCATCATCATCATCAGCAGCATTCCCATCCTTTGGGGGGAGGGGGAAATTTTGTATCTCAGAAAATTTTCCGATGTAGTAATTTAAATGATTTTTTTTTCTCCTGGTATCGGTTGTGGTGAATGGTATTTTAGGTAGGTATTGCAGCGACCTAGAAAACTACGACAGATTGGTATCTTGGTTCTTATCCTTTTTGGTTGTGAATTTAGATACGAATTGATTACGATAAACATTGCTACCAACTATTGTTATGGAGAAGGAGATGATGTTCCAAATGGAATGCTGGCTTAAAGGCACCACAAGATGGGCTGACAATTCTTCTTCAACCAACTCAAATGTTGAATAGACGAGCTCTTGCTTTAAATACTCTAGAACTTCCGAGAAATCTAGGTTTTTTTTTTTGTTCAGACAATTTGAAGGATAAGGTTCAAGCAGGATATACTGACGCGGAATATAGCTCTTCGGGGCCAACCTTTCTCTCTCTAAGAGTGAACTGCATCTCTTCTAAGGTGGCTTTCCAGGAGCCAAGCCTCTCGCCTTCCAAGACCAATAGTGAGTGGTAATACCCATACCCTGTACGAGGTGACCCTACTATTAACAAAACGCAACGAATCTAGACTGGAGAGTCAAAAAACACCTCCCCTAATCCAGGATGTCTTGCGAACCGGTGCCCATTGAATAGTTTGCAGTCGGACAAAACTGACTCTATTCGAACAGAACCTCACTGATCCCTGGTCACCTCAGTAAGTTTAAAACAAAGAAAACTACAACCACACTAGCAGGACCCCGTACCGCACACAAACTGGTCAATCGAGCGGACGCACATCTCCGAAATACTGAGAACCTGTTGATTGCACCCAGGAAGGGACAATTTGGGACGTCAGCCGTAGATCCAAGGTCAACATTGGACAGCAACCAACAAAGACCAGTCCTCAAAAAGCCAGGGACAAGCTATTAGACATTAGGAAGGAGACAGGTCTCAGTGGGGCAGGTGCTAAATGATACCTGCGTTATCTGAAGGCCTGATAAAAAATGAGGCCCTTTAAGGGGAGAGTACAGTATAGAGAGTCAAAAAACCGATTCTTTTTGGTCTTAAAAAATCTTCATTTCTTCCCGAACAAAACGCGAGCACTCCGAGCGCTGAATTCAAAAAATTCCCGCCGCTACAGTCAACAACGTGGGCTAGGATTTAAAATAAAGGTTCAGTGCAGTTCAGGAAAGTGCAAATCCCCCGTCAGCGACCTCTAACGGGTCCGAGTAAATAGTTCTGAGCCCCTAGCTGGCAGTATGCCCCCTAGACAGTAGCCTCGAGAAAGCTTCTCGGTGAAGAGTGAACCATGAATGACCGGTACACGTCGGAATACACACGGAGTCTACAGAGCCGACTGGGTCGACGGGGTGATGTCAGTGTAGGTATCCCAAGGTGGTAGTTGTGACGTGTATCAGGAACCAGCCCCTTCGGGTAGTGTACATTGAATCAGTGTTAGTAGACCGCGTTGCCCCGAGTGAGCGCTGATTCGTCCGTGAATACCGAGAACAACTAAGCGTAGGTCAGGCCTCAGGCAACTGAGGTAGGGAGTCCCCGAGGACACACCCATTCCTGACTATTGCGGCCCGCTCCCTTGCATACGATGCACTGGTGAGTTTTCCGTGGAGAATTCACAAAAATTTATAAAAAAAAAATCGACGATACAACAGGGTAAGACAGAGAGCTGAGTGCGTTTGGGCCCAGCACAAAAATGCGTCGTTCACCGCAGCGATCAGCAAAAGAAGCAGCGAGGACTGACATACCCGATGTGACACCGGGGAGGAGAAGGAAGCTTTATCAAGTGGCGCGACTGGCCGTGCGGAGATCTCAACTCCAATACCTTCAAGAGCCCCTGTTCCGAAAGAAAACCCAGTCAAAATCGCTAGTCCAGAGCAACCGAGTGCAAGTGCATTCGACCGTCCTAACTAGAGCCGAAGAGGAAAGGCTCATCGGAACCGTATGCGGCCGGTAGCGTTCTGGCAGAGGAACGTCAGGAAAGGCATCAAAAACGGGCTTATGGGACTGGAGAAACTATTGGACCGCATCTTCTTCTATAGGCAAACGTGGAGAGCAGCGGAAGACGATTGGAGAGCAGAAACAGCCGCATTTCCCGCTGAGAACACTGCTTGTGTCAAACTGACCGCAAATACCCCACTGCAAAGCGAACTGGGGAAAAATCGAAAGAAGGACGACGTGCTGAAGGAGACTTTATCGAAGTAGTCTCCAAGGTCTAAAAAAAGAAGGCGAAAAAGGATAAAAAGAAACAACGGACTCCGTCGCCAGAGGCACGTCTGTCAAAAACAAGGAGGCTAACAGGAGACTGTATCGAAGTAGTTTCCAGGGCCCAAAAAAATAAGGTGGAAAAGCAAAAAAGGAAACAACTGACACGTCTGTCCAAAAAGACAAGGAGGCTGCCGACGAAAAGTCAGGAGCAGAAAAGACGAGGAAGCGAAAAAGAACTAGACTGTCGGCTCCATTAACCCGACGGAAGGTTAGACATTTGCGGAAGTCCTTCGTGAAGTACAGGATGAAACCCGAAGACATCGGAGCAGAGATGTCTTCCATACGGGAAACAAGGAGTGGCGGAGTCCTCGTCGAACTGGGCCGGAAGATGACTAGCAAGAGTACTTTCTGCGAAGCGGTCAAGGCGTTATTGGGGGAGAAGGGTCTTGTTTCTAGCCTACAGCCCAAGTACTCTCTAGAAATCTGGGATCTTTACTGCCTCACAGAAAGGGTCGAAGTGGAGGAGGCGATGAAACGTGAATGTTCATAGGTAACCAATGTCCGGATAGGTATCACCTCTGTAAATGCTCTAGCCCAAAAACTCGCCGAAGTCCTCGAGCAATACGCGAGGAAACTACTTAGCAGCGGCAAAATTGGATGGGTAGTATGCAAGGTACAAATGCAGATAGTCCCCACCAAGTGCTACAGGTGTCTGGACTATGGACACACGTCAGAAGCTTGCAAGGGACCAGACAGGAGAACATCATCCCGGAGATGCGGCCAATTATCATGTCATCAAGCGAAGACTTGCAATGAAAGCGAGAGTTGCGTTCTCTACAGGGATCGTGGCGCTTCTGGTGAGAGCATCGCAGACACTGCGAGCTCGGGACGGTGTCCAATCTTCAGAGCGGAATTGGAAAATGCTAGGGTGCGAATGGCACTATGCGCATTTTACAAATTAACATGCACCAGAGTTCAACGGCTCACCAGTTGCTAGTACAGTTCTCTGTGGAAGTAAATGCTGATCTAGTGCTAATTAGCGAGCAATACCGAAAAAAAGACCCGGCCTCATGGCATCTCGACTTATCGGGCACCGTTGCCATCTGGGTTCGGGACGACGTTCGACTTCGTGTTCTTGCCCAAGACCAAGGAACGTCTGGATCCGAATTTTAGGGGTAGCGTTTTTTAACGTTTACCTGACACCGAATAAGACCATGCTGAACTTTCGGCGCCGGTTTGATGCTATGGAGGACGTCGTTTGGAGCACAGAGGGACGAATCCTGGTAGGCGGTAATTTTAATGCCAGGGCCCTGGAATGGGGCATGTCTTATTCAGACTCCGGACGGAAACCGATTCTGGAAATGGCGGCGAGAACCGGGCTCGTAGTTTTAAACACCGGATCCACGCCAACGTTTGGGCGCCCAGGCTGTGAAGGAAGCATTCCTGACATCACTTTTGCGTCGGAATCTCTGGCATCATCAGTGGACAGGTGACGAGTCCTAAAAGACTTCTCGGCAAGTGAACCCCAGTACATCGCGTTCGAAGTGGTAGAAACTACTTGCCGGCGAGCACCAACGTGATGCTCCTCTTGGCTGTGGAAGGTCGCGAGGGTGAACATCGGGAAGTTCATCGAAGCTCGTTGAGCAGGCAGAGCCACGCTGGAGGGCGCTCCGGAGGGTGGTATAGCGTCGCAGCTAACACCGTCATAAATTCAGTGATCAATCTGATAACGACAGCGTGTGAGGCTTCCATGCCCCAGACGGGCAACAGCCGCGACAAGCCTTCTATGTATTTACTGAGAATGACGAGGACATTGTATACCTGCTTCTCAGAACTTATATCCTAAGGTCCTACCCCACGACGGCAGGCGACAACATTCTGCCTGACACCCCAACAACGAACAAAAGGGGAAGAAAAGAGAACTGGAAACTAGCAAAAGAGGTATGCTCGGAAATTAGGGCAAGATTTTAAGGCTAGGGCCGTTGAATGGGACATGACAGTCAGACTCCAGAGTTAAACGGATTCTGGAAATGGTGGCGAGAACCGGACTTGTAGTTTTAAATACCCCAGGCCCAGGCTACGAAGAAAGCACCCTTGACATTTTTACGTCGGAGTCTCTGGAACCATCAGAGAACCGGTGGCGAGTCCTGGAGCGTGGTTGTGACATACGGACTAAACCAGTAACTGATTACTTGATACACTGACGGATCCCTCAGAGCAGAGGGAGCGGATGCCGGGTCCATTCATCCAAGGAACATCTACATGGAGCTAATGGGTAAGCACACTAGCATATTTCAGATGGAAATCTACGCCATAGACAAATGCGCCTCCTTTAATCTCCAAAGGAACTACAGGGGGCAGGACATTGCTATTCTGACTGACAAGCAAGCGGTGATCAAGGCACTTAGGTACAACCAGGTGAACTCTAAACTCTCGTTCAATAAGGTCTAGATACTCTGGGTTACACGGGCCAGAGTCCTTCTGTGGAATTGGGAACGGGTTCATGGCTAGGACATTGAAAAACGAAGAGGAACGACTGAGGGAACTATACTGAACTAGAGGTGTTTATTGGGGAATATAGACCTCAAGTACACAAAGGACTGTTGAAAGCTCACCAACCAGAACGAATCATAGTGGAATTTCTCACTGTTCACTGCCCACTAAACTATCACCTATGGAAGTTAGGGATATCTACGGACACTGCCTGCAGGTTCTCTGCGGAGTGTCCGTGAAACCTCTATACACGTGGACCTTATAAAGACCTGAGTACTCGGAGTTAGTTCACTTGCCAGAGGCGTAACCGATAAAGGCGAGCCAAAGCCGATTCTGAGTGGGACAAAGTCTGAGGTAGAAGAAATTTCAACTGTTTTGGAGGAAATTCGATGTCATAGAGGCAGAGAGAGGCTGAACCGATTTTAATAAGACTTCGTTTTAGACAAAACTAGGAATTGTTTTGGGAAGTACTTTTTACAATTTTTTTTAGGGATTGAAGAGTCCTAGGTCCGCATCCATTTAATGTCGGACCGGGCAAGCTTTGGTCCGAACTATAGGCGGGTTTACGCTGAATATAATTCGTACTCTTGCCAAT
The DNA here is from genome assembly GCF_905115235.1 of Hermetia illucens. Lineage (NCBI taxonomy): Eukaryota > Metazoa > Arthropoda > Insecta > Diptera > Stratiomyidae > Hermetia > Hermetia illucens. The sequence continues at coordinate 11,570,934 of NC_051855.1, read as the reverse complement.
TACCAACCACTCTTTACCAATTATAAAAGGGAGCATACAACCACTACGAGCTGCTTCGGTCACGCTGCTCCCAGGGCAGAGGTGAAGCAGCGTCTGATGAGTTATCTTTGCTCTGGTACGAAACCCTAGCCGTCTTCGTCCCTCTTTTCTGTGGTACAGAGGCATTTTTAATCGATGCGAATGGTTTGTGTTGAAGAATTTCTTATAGCGGATTGGATAGCGTAGAATGTCTTGCTTAGGGTCGTGGGGAAAGAATCCGATATTGGAATGCAAATGATGCGGGCTTAATCTTATTTAGGCAAAATCTCTACTCCGGACCCCGCGAGGAATCATCACCACCATGTGCTCCTTTATTAACAGGCCTAATCCAGCTTGCTCTTATTAAGGTCCAACTTATTTCTTTCGCGACTTTTGCAAAGGTTCAACGTTCAGCTGCTACTGACTGGCAACCACTAGACTCTGACTTCGAAGCTGAGCAATTAGTTCGGCATCAAGCCTCGCTTGAGAGCTATCCCTTATAGTCAAGCTACATACCCACACCTTTCAATCTAGGTGAACGATTGTACACATCTAAAATTCATCTGCACGCTGGAGACGAAAAAAAGTCAATGACTATATCTCAAATGGAGTTAAGTCACGCTGACGTAAATTTAGTAAGAGAAAGCGTTGAGGTCTTGTTTTCTTCTTTACCGACGTTTCCTCCTTTTAATCTGCTCCATTAATACTAATAACAAATCTGTGGGTGGAGAGAGAAAGACATATGAGACTTGAAATTTTGGTAGGCTCCAAAACACTTTCCCCTCCCCCCGTCTCCATCCAGGCTAGCTTTAGATAGACTAGCACACATTGGTGGCGTATGAAGCATATCATGTTGACGACATCACCATCTAACCGTTCCACTCTCCAATATTTTAACAAGTTAATTGCCTTTAAATTGCTGAGAAAGTCAAAAAGGTTGCTTTCATTGAGAAGCACTCCAAATTTTAAAAATTACTATATAATGAGCGTATTAGAACGGCACGTTGAAGCGAAGATTGTTGTATCTTTTCTTGGCTTCGAAATGTTTTAATTCGAGATATAATCTCTGGTGTCTATTTCGACGATTAAGAGGATCATTTTTGGATATCTTTAGAAGCCGAAAGAATTCTGAGTCTCGCTTTCAAGCTTGTCATCTTTGACCGTCTCTAAAATGCCTCTATGTCTGCCCCCCAAAACTAGAGGTCTGCTCCACGCCAAATTCACCGTCATCGTAACCACCATTCAAATCCAAAACAAAGCCGAGCAAGCGTCTTGCATTTGCCATCAATTAACGATGACGAAAGACCTCAGTGTAAACTTCCAAGAGCTCTTGATGTCACTCTTAAGTTTTTTTTCGACACTCGACAATGCAAAATGGAATATCTGAGGGAATATCTCCAAGTTTGCCATAATATCTTCGTAATTCATTCAATAAAAAGGGGTGAAAGAAAGTGAACCTCGAAGTGCATATAGTACTCATGAGATCAGAGGCACTGACACACACAGCATATGGACCTCTTTCAGACACCACCTGGGGACCTATTTACTTCAAAACAATATACGACTATCTTTTGTGGCTTCATCAAGATACAATACATTTCGAAATTAACGAGATTCGACGTTCAATTAACATGAATTAATCATTGCAGTTGTTACGTGCGACAAATTGAATTTGAGCTGGCTCTATCTTTACGAAATCAATGTAGGAGTCACAAAGCAAAACAAAAACTCAAATCAATCATTGTCTTCTATCTCGAATGAAGAAACGCGTCAATGCGGAGCCAGGCGAGGTTTTAGGTCCATCTTATGTGGGGAACATTCTATGACAGATCCCTGTCGCCCTAGGAGTTGGATCCTTGCCCCTAAAAGGAACCACTCCCCTGGGGATAGTGAGGAGGCCTCAAGTCCAAGCGTTATCGAGAGTCCTCGTACGGCTCCCAGTAGTGGCTCCGAGATGGAGCCTGACGTCTCCAGAGAGGTCTTGCGCTGAGGCGACAGGTCCAAGACCTCACGAGAGCCCTTAAGATAATGATGAGCCGGCATGAATGGCTCGCATCTCTTTGGGGCATCCCTGATGAAGAACCATCAACCCATGAAAAACGGGCCGAGCGACTCGATGATCTCCAAATACAAACAGCAAGAACTACTTCCTGAGGAGAACCCTTGTTCCCATGAGATCCAAGAAGTCCGCTTCAAACCACAAATCTAAAGTCGCCCAATAATGCACAGTCTACCCCTCTCAATCCAGTTCACCCGCTCTGAAGATCCAAACACCTCCAATCAACACCCAACCAGTATCCTAATTCAAAAGGGGTAAATCAGGAAAGATTCTCTTCCCTCATTATTCGCGCGGACCTTGCTTCAACCAAAACTATTACAAACAGACTGACCTCAGATACGCCAAACAACTTGACCCTAAAAAAAGACCTCCGTTCACTCAAGTCACGTGCCAGGCTGAATATGAATCGACAAAAGCGCTACTTAAGGAAGGGATTCATCCCTGTTTGGGTACACACCAACGCACCTTAGTCCGATGAATCGTGTCCTCCGTGGACTAGATTTTGCATACCCCCCTCAGGAAATCCTAGATGAACTTCACCGTCTAGGAGATAGCGAGGCGATCCAGCAAGAAGTTGGAAGGGCAACTCCAATCTGCAACCACCAGGTGCATTCCCGGGCTGACTTCCGCTATCCGGCTATCTGGCATCAATATATCACCGGCGATTGGGTCATCCCGGCTAGCATGCCCGTAAAAGTTGCGCAAAATCCGGGTGCTATACCTAAGTCTCCCCGTGCATGTAACCCGCCTACTCCAACCGCTTCGCACTGTTTTGATCCGACTCCGATTGCTTCGACCTTCCCGGCGAACCCTCGAGCCCAAACTTCACCCGTCGAACGTGCTTCATCAGAAGAGGCTGTGGGAGCTCCATAGCTCTTCTTGCTAGCCCATCTTCAGCGTGCTATCTTTCCAGCGAATTATCAACGCCTTCCGCTGCAGTGCACCAAACATCAGCCGCCTTCATTCCGAGCTCCTCTCCTACGCACTCGGGTGGTGCTCTATTGCAACTCGCATCACCGTTTAACCAACTTTGCGTTACCAGACATGCCTATTCTACTTCTTCTGATGAAGTTCTTAATTACATCAGAAGTAGAGCTGGTTTATCTCCGTCGCCTCTTTCGGGCGTGAGAGTGGCTCCTCCGATCGCGTAATTGCATCCTCCAAACTGACGTATCCACATGACATCGATGCAATTGCCCAACCCTCCTTTCGGCCACAAAAAGTATTCATTAAGCCTTAGCAGCGGAATAAATTACGAACAAATTTCCGTGGTGCCCGCCTGCCCCACCAATCAGCATAAACTACTTGACAAGTAGCTCAAGGCTTTGTTGTCAAAATGTGACAGGCCTACATACCAGGCTGCCCTGGCTTTCCAACACCATCTCATCTGTCTCACAGAAACGTGGTTGGATGATAGAATTTTAAGCTCCGAACTCCTCGAGGAGTTCTCTGTTTTTCGCTGCGACAGAGAACTCGTAGCTTCAGGTAAGTCAGCTGAAGGAGGGACCTTGATCGCGGTTAAATCCCCCCTTCATCTTCTACTCCCTATAATTGTATCACTTTACGTGTTTTCGTTTCCCTCCCATCTCTATGACGAATTCTTCGACAGTCTCTCACAAGTCCTTATTGTAACCTTCCCCTCTCTTTCCTTCATTGTCGATGGTGACCTTGACTTCCCTTTGCTCTCCTGGCCGAACATTCCGGGCCCGGCACAACTTCCAAATTGTTCCTCTCTCATGAACACCTGTGCTGCTCTTCAGCACCACAAATCATCTAAACCGCAGTCTGGATCTAGTCCTCTCCAACATTCTGGAACGGCTCCTTTCTCAATTTTCTCTTACTCTTCCCTATGTTGCTCCTGATGCCCATCATCCTGCTCTTAATTTCGAGGTACAATTACCACGCCTCATTTCCCATATTATGCACAAGCCCTCTAAGCTCAACTTTCGTAAGGGCAACTCTGAGCGTTTGAACCTAGATATGGCGTCGATCAACTGGGCTTTTAACCTGCGACCAAGCCCTCCTCTCCTTTTCTGCCTGACCTTTTTCCTAGTTACTTTCCTTTTTCTCTCAAATCCCTGATCTCCTACCCATTATGATTCACCAATGAAATTCGTCTGACTTACATGGCTCACGACCGACCAGCTCCGCCAGAACTATGGTATTTGACGAGCACCTTGGCAACAAAGAAGGCCAACCTGTTGATGGCAGCTGGGAAATCAACGAGAGAGGTTAACTTAGGGAGGAGATCTGGAGAGTCTCTGACCAGAGGTCCTTCTCAGATCATAGTTGGATACTACTTTGGAGACTAGATCTCGCCGCAGAGATCTCCAAACCCTTCAGAGACTCCAGTAGGATCGACTGGAGAAAGTTTGGTCAAGTAATTAAGAACAAACTCTCCGGTGCGCAAATTGGTAAGATTGGCACGACAGACGAATTGGAGTTAAAGGTCGGAGATCTGAAGAAGGCATTCGATACCGCCTTTAAAGCCTCGTGCCATGTTAAATACAGCAAAAAGGACACTGCCACCGTGGTGGAATGAAGATCTTTCCAGCCTCAGGAAGCTAACTAGGGAAATTTTCAACATCTGCCACAAGCATAAATATTGGCAACCATACATGGACTGCCTAAAGAAGTACAAGTCGGCCATTAAGACCACCAAGAGGCGGTCTTGGTTGGACTATTCTCAAAATATCAGCGAATCCGCGAGGCCCAGTAAGATTCTGTCCAAAGAACACGGAATTTCCTGGTGACACCTTGGAGCTGCTGGTTCAGACGCGCTTTTCCGCCAGCGAGGAGGACTGTGAGTCAGAGCCTTGCTTGGAGGATTTGCGACCGCCCCAGCCATGCGCGACTATCAAATCAGTAATTACCGAGGGTAAGATCAGCTGGGCTGTAAACAACTTCTCCGCATATAAATCTCCGGGCTCAGATGGAATAATACTAATCATGCTACAGAAGCAGCAGGAAAGGGTTGTACCGTGGCTTGTTGAGGCTTACCGGAACTGTATCTTTTTGGGGTACGTATCAGCCTTGTAGACACGCACGAGTGGTGTTCATACCGAAAGTGGGCAGGCGCAGTCATGAGTCCGCGAAGGACTTTCGACCAATCAGACTCACCACTTTCGAGTTGAAGACCCTAGAACGCGTCCTGGACATCCACTTTAAGGTGATTATGGAGAGAACACCTTCTTCTAAGTCCTAGCATGCCTACCTCAAAGGAAAATCCACTGAAACCGCCCTCCACGAGGTAACTGGCACGATTGAGCGGCCACTGCAGTACAAGCAGTATAACTTAGCTACCTTCTTGGATATAGGAGGAGCATGCAACAACGTTAGTACCAATGCTATTAAGGAAGCATTGACAAGTATTAAATTGGAGGGATATCTTACGCATTGGTCGGATCTGGGAGGCAACCACTTGATCACCAGCTGTGAATAGAGGCTCGCCCCAGGGTCGCGCCACCTCTCCGGTGCTTTGGTTAATAGTCATGGACGAAATTTTACGAATATTGGACAGCAGCGGAGTGAAGGTAGTGACGTATGCCAACGACTTGGGGATATTAGTACCAGGGATGTTTCCCTCCATTATGAGCGGCATCATGAAAGGAGCGTTGCGAATTGTGTGCTTGTAATCCTGGATCCAAAACTAAATTAGAGATTGAACATAGAACTGAGGGTTGTGAAGACCTGTATAGCCTTCTATGCCTGCAAGAGAACTTTAATAACTCCAGCCCAGGATGGTCCTCTGAATGTTCACCGCTGTGGTGCGTCTAAACCTAACGTAAAGGTACAATAGAATGAAGCTTAGCAGGATTCAAAGAACTGCGTATCCTGGTGCTCCCGGTGCTCCGCAGTACTGCCCGGAAGATGCCCTCAATGTACTGCTGCATTCCCCTCCGCGACGCCTTACAACCATACTAACATCCTAGACGAAGTACCTCGGGAAATCTGGGCATTCCCCACGGAACTTACGGCAAACTTTGTTGTGGACTTTCCAACCAGGGCAGAGTGGGAGACCGGCGGTGTGTTGCAAGCTTATGATACAAGATTTTCCGCGGAACCGGTGCGGGGATTCCCTCGAATACATAGTGTATCCGAGTCGTCTGGTCTCCCAGGTTTCGGCAGTGTATTCCAAGCGGAAGTACTGGCTATACTGGAAGTCAGTCGATGGCTGGGGCCTGATCAGAGCAATAAACTAACATAGGCATTCTGACCGACTATCAAACGACCATTAAGGCCTTGTACTGCGCTGAACAGTTTGGGGGGCTCGCATAATGTCACCCTCCTCTGCGTTCCCGGGCATAGGAACATAGAGGGGAATGAGCGGGTTGACGGATTGGCCAGGCGGGGTTCTGCTCTATGTCTCACTGGCGACTATGAAGGGCGGAATATACTCGCACTACTTAGCAGCCGCGGGATTAGGTGGCGAAGGTTTACCACCTGTGCCAAATCAAGGAGGATTTAGTCCGCTTATAACATAGCCCGACCACCTTCCAGGCGCGTACAAATGCATTGAAGATTACGACGGTCTGCATGGGGCACTGGCCCGTAGGGGACCATGCTACCAGACTCGGCATACCCAACAATTGAGGGGAATCCTCAGGCACTTTCCCGGCTCTAGCTAGAGTCAGGTTACGGACACTGAGCAAACCATTCTTTGGGGAACTCAGAGAGATTTTTAACTGCAGAATGGAAGAGCTACTTTCCTTCGTGAGTCCTCTGAAGATCTGACCCGGTTGGACTCTGCCGCCCTGTTCTCGTAACAACAGTCAAGGTCTTAGGGAGTTTCTAGCAGCCTATTTTTCGGGGGTGATGAAAATGTTAAAATGTTTTTTTTTTAATTTTTAAATCTACAATAAATACAAATAAATCATGATTTATTTGATTATTTTATTTTAAATCAAAAAAATCAGTCAAAAATGAATAAATCATGATTTTTATCAAGACTTTATTATTATCGAATTTAAGGACGCTGAGGATATCATCACGAAGGTTAATGAAGAGGTAAAAAGGAATGGAGTAGGAGAAGGCACAATGAAAACATTTCCGACCCCTGTGGCCCATTTAAATATAGATATAGCCCCGAATCAATTCCTGAAATCGCTCATTTTAGAATCATATAAAAAAATGAGACATATGTCGAACCCTGTTTGCTTCTGAACTCATTAGACATTCATAAATAACAAACTACTTTAAAACAACCTAAAAAAAGTCCAAAATCGACCACAAAACGTCTTGAATTCCTTTGAAAGCCGAACTCAAAACCAGAGCTACGGCCAAAGAGCACATTTATCAGTACAGAAATCATCTGGCGGAAAATTTAGTGACTTTAAATGGGCTCTTGAAAAACATGCATCCATGGAAAAAAAAAAAAGATACAGATACAAGCCAGAGGAAATACCTAGTCTTCTATAGTAGGGGCTTATCTTTTGGGTCTTTTTTTCGTGCTCGATCTCAATTTTGAAGAGAAAATGGAAGGGTGCCTTCTTGTTCCAGGGAAAGTGGTTGTTGTTGCAATGAGCTAGTGTGTGCACTACACGTGGTACACAACGCATATGCATCCCTCTCCGATTACACATAAGATACAATATGCAGACCCTGTTATTTTGCTTTTTACATTTTAACGATTGGAAATATCTGATCGTATCATTGCGTATTCCTGTGGACAAATTGAAGTTCGGGGCAGGTAAAGACAAAGCGGAGAACCGGAAGCTGGCATGGTTCAAATAGGGAAGGTTTTGCATTTACATATGCGAAGGGTCCTAAGACGAGCCGACCCCACTTGTGAACGGGACAAAAACTGAAGAAAAAGAAGAATACGAAGGGCCTTAATAGACGATCCTCCTCTTTGGTTCAAAATTCAATAGCGCACTATTTTTTAAAGAGTCCTGGGAACTACTCTATCGACAATAGCCCACTTTCATTAGTATGTGGTGTTACCGTGAAATGAAATTGATCATTTTGAAATGCTGTAATTTTGTTACTAAGAGTGCGATTTCAATGAAACTTTCCAATATTACGCGGGTACAATTTGGCAGACCTAGGATGAACCTAAGGGAGATCTCTCAATCTCGTCAATTTCAAAGTTTATTTGTGCAGATATCGGAAGGATGAGCTGCATTTCAAGGTCTAGAATGCAGATAGGTTCATCATTGTAAATTTTTTCAGATTTTTCGGTTGGATAGTTTCCGAAAATGGGTCCTATCTCACTTGAAGTTTTTAGATTTCGATCCCTTACTCCTCTATTTTGCAGTGCACCATGAAATTGTTTCCTTTGTGATCAATGGGGTTCCACCCATCGTAGGAAAACTGTGATGGGCATCTTCAATAGTATGATCGTGTGATTCGCGTTGACAAGAACACGCCTGTTAAGATTGATCTGAGGATCAAAGTTGATGAAAAACAACCAAAACGCCAATCAAAACAATAGTGGCCGACCCCACCCCGAAAAATAGCGCAATCAATTTACCTAACCCCGTACTGAGCTTTTATCTCGATCGTGACGATCCAACCCTGGATGGAGGAGCAACCCTAAGCTCGTCGATTGAGAAACTTGCTCAAGTGAGAACCAATCTAATGGGGGCTCAGTCCTTAGCTCCAATCGGTGCCACGGACAGCAAACATCCTTCGGGCATATCACAATCCACAGAGTGTGTTAAAGTTGAAGGGAAGAAGCATCCGGGGCACCTGAGACTAAGACAAAACCGAACCGGCAACGATCTTCCGGCCGAGCTTTCTTTGCTGCTTCTTGTATCTTGTAGAGTTAGGATCGTCCGAAGATCGTTGCCGGTTCGGTTTTGTCTTAGCCTCAGGTGCCCCGGATGCTTCTTCCCTTCAACTTTGGCACACTCTGTGGAATGGCTAAACCGCCATTTGCAACAAAACCTATCGAAGCTCATGGATGGGTCTGGTATGGTCGACACTGATCCATCCGGTCACGATACTAGGAGGAAACTCCTAGCTGTAAGGACTGCATCCTCACAAGGCATTAAGCTGTGCTTTGAGCCGGTAGGCATATACCGTAAAATGTTACGACTAAACTTTGCCGACGAAAACACGAATGAGTGGCTCAGACAGTATTGCTCCTTCCTCAACGATGTGTAGGAAGGTGCGCGACTAACCCTGAAAAGGGTCTCTGAGCTGCCATCGTTCAAAAAGTACTTCCTTTGGCTTCCAGAAGAAGGGTGTAATGGTACTGAACAATTTAGTGTCCAGAATGACCTCAACACCTCCACCTGAATGCTGTTAGACAACAACACAGGAGAGAAGGACTGAGGAACTTTCCGTACTATCGGCGTTCCCAAGCCAGTTCTATTACGGGACCATCACGCTACAAGTGTAGGCTCCTAAAACCATTGAAGTTGGCCCGTAGCCCTCGGCATCTTCAAGTGAAGCGCAGATGAATGAGTCGTCGTGTCAAAAGCTGCAAGACATTTATATACCCCATACAAGAACCGTGGGTTGTTGACGGGGTAGTCAGGGGCCTAAACTTCCAACATGCTGACCTGCTATATGGCAGTGGAAGTGATCGACCCCACTCCTGCATGGTGATCTCAAAAGACCTCCAGGCTAATTTGGTTAATGACCTATGTTATGCCGACATCGCAACGGTCAAACTAAAAGTCAACAGGAAGACACAAGAAACTCTGCGGTGCTCTGCAAAACCACTTGCTGGGGATGCTCTCTCTCTCGCAAAAAACATTTCGACCGAGGAATATGGAATGTGGAAGCCGGACGCTGTGTACCACATCGAGAAATTAGGATGATCTCGGCTCATTCGAGGAGAGTTACGAATCGAGGTGCACTTTCCGATTCGAGAAGTGATGAGGGATCGACACAATATGAATGACGTCCTGAGCCAGACGAACCCAATGTGCAGGAAGACCACGGAATTAGAAACCAGGACCCATTGTGAGCTCCCAGCACCCAAAAGCAAACGGAGAGGTCTATTAGTCAAGGTACTAACCGCAGCTTTTGGAGTTAACGAGGAGGTTTACAATAACATCGAGGACCACCGCCGAGGACAACTTACCATGTTACAGTCGATAGCCCAGCATCATAACGTTCTGATAACTACGCGGGTAGCAGCTTACAACACCGCAATTTCTCATCGATCGAGAGAGATTACTCATATATTGAACATGGTTTGCCAAAATGGATGCAGGCAATCTGAATGGGCAGATTGTATCTACGCACTTGACAGTCGTGGACTACTTAAACGAGTTAGACACCAAAATATAGTCAAATCGTTTCTGCATTCTACGATCATCCGTGATCTGTTGGGCCTTGTAGACAAAGAAGCCCTGACAACGGCAATCAAGGGTGTCTTGACCAAGATTGGCCCGTGGTATGAAATCCAGAGAATTCCGCAAGAACAATTGTCGTTACCAAAGGACAAAGAACAATTTCGAGTGCTCGGAGATGTTTACATAATCGGTAAACATGAATACGCGGGTCATTCGAAGGGGCCGATATCTGGTGCCTCAACTCGACGTCAGCACACTTGCAGTCGACTTCAATCAAGCAAACTACTTCGAACTTCATCAGTCCTCGCTGTCATCATGTCTCCATATCTTCATCAAACACTAAACGACTTAAATTTTGATCAGTAAAAGAGCCTGAAGCAGACCCATCTACTGTTCAAATCGAACTGACTGGACCCCTCGGAAAAATGACGACTATATTCCAGGTGGAGATATATGCCATCTCATTGGTAGCAGAAGAATCTCTGCGAAAAAAACGGGAGGGGTCACACCATTCGAATCTGTTCCAAGTGTTGGGCAGGACACAATAGTTCTTCAAGGACGCGGTGCGACTTTCCCTTAACAGAACTGTTGGGCAGCATTAAATACAGCAACGATATATCAAGCCAGTTGGTGTGGAGCTGTCATCAAGTGGTGTTGAAACTTGGCCGACTGAACAAAACATTCCTGATATGGGTGCCAGGGCCCTCAAACATTACTCGTAGTGAGGAGGCTGACCGGCTGGCTTGCAAGAGTGTGTTCAAATCTCCCGCCTCTCACTGCGTAGGCGCGACAGTTCCCCCGAATTTCCAGATATTAGACGTAGATCAACGATTTCTTCTGGCACCATCACATGCCCTCTGCATTAACTGTCTCGGTATGCAGTGGAAGTTTGGAAGATTCAATGCTGCACGACTCCCGATTCTTCAGGAAGAGCACTCAACCCCGCTCAGCTAATCTGACAACGTCTAGCAGCCTAGGAAAAGGCAACAGAGAATTGATCTGGGTGTAGTTCTCATCAATCAGTTCAAACTGAGAGCTCATACCTCCAGGACTTAGCATCATCGTCTCGCATCTCAGTATCTTTCAACTCAATGCGGAAGTCTCATCAACACATCAACACAACTGTCAAGCTCTCATTTTAACATAGTCACGGAATTCTCACCCAGTAAGGCCTCTCATCGATCCAGGATCGGAGATCACTCTCCATCTCTCGTCACTGTCGGTGCTGAAGTGATTCTTCCAAGTATCTTAGATTGCACAGAAGTGGGACATGACAAACCTAGGAGGCGCTCCTTAAACTATCGTATCGGAAAAGATCGGGGTGGTGGTTTCAATTATATGCAACCATTGTGAGGTTGTCAGCCAACAGAGCCTACTTCAGCTTGCAAAAACTGTTCCGCTCGAAACGTCTCGCCATAGGGTCACCAGGACGCTAGACAGCTTTTAGGGATATCGAATTGGTGGACCTCGGTGCAAAACCGGGATGTCTGGAGTTCCTTATTAAGGTAGGCCTAGACCGGATACCGGTTGTTGCGCCGTTGATGATGATGATTGTGAGGAGGAGGAAGAGACGGTCCTGCACTTTATATGCAGCTGCCCGGACTCCTCAGAACTCAGACGAAGATACCTTGATGAGGTTTTCTTCAATGAACTCTCTGCTCTGGAGGTCTTCTCAGGTTCGCTGAAGCCTGCGAACGCCATACGTGGGGAGCCATTGGATAGGCGATATACGGGGATAGTACAATGGGCCTAACAATGGCCTGAGTGTTCGGAGCTGTAACAAACTAACATAGCATATAAGCTAATGAAGGGTCGAATCTCTCTCTCTCTCCTGATCAGAGAGAGGAATTATTCTCTGTATATCTCTGTTCAAATTCTAATCAAAACTAGCGGGAAAATTCATTCAGGAACTTCCTTGTAGATAGGAAATGATTTCTTAATGAAAAAAGAGACACACCATCGCGACTGTGGATATTAATCCCATTTGTAAGCGCCGAGAATTAAAAGCACATCCAGGACTGTCCCCTGGTAATCCCTTCGTTTGGATATAATTCTTCGCAGGTCGTACGTGTCTGATTGGAGTGTTAAGAGGATTACAGATTAGAATTGAATCGTATCAATGCTGAACATCGATGACAACACAGTTTTAAAACTGAAGTCGAAAATTAACATGAATTGGAGCCACATTGGGATCACTTACCTGAATGTAGATTAAACTGAAATCATGATAACAAACTGTACTAAATCTAACATTAAAGGTGCTTCCAGTGGAATACATGAAAAATACAAGATGCAAGCAGGCTGTTGGTATCTTTTTTCTGCTTTAGTACTTTCCATTTTAGACATATCTATATCTATACCTAATCTACACTAACATGAGTTACTAATACGCTATCACGTGAGACCTAAAATCCTTCCTTCAGCTGGTCTCACTGATGACAGCCAAAGGACTATCATTAAAAATAAAGGTGGTCCTAGCTGGTCCCAACCCCGATTGTGAAAGAAGGAATAGATAGCTTTGGTCTAAATAGCTCCCTCTCTCCCCAGCGCAGTGTCTCAGGGGGTAAGGAAAGTGCAGGAACTTTGTGGTCTGTAGATTACTCACTGAGGAAGCTACCTAAAATTAGGAGAAAAAGAAATTCAAGGTTCGGTTCCAATAACCGGCGGGAGTCGTCTGACTTGGTGACTGGGTCGGGCTCCCGTAATGGATAGCAGGCGTCACGATGACCAGGAGCATGGCTGCAGCTGCTGCAATTGTTTCGTCACAATTTGTAGCGACCACTTCAGCAATTCCGTTTAGGCAGCGGACTAAGAAAATAAATCCCTTTATGATTCGCTCCTACTACGAAATAACAATGGCGGGGCAGGTAAAGGGTGGTGGTCCACTTGTTCCTTGTCAATAAGTGCACTGCAGGATAGACTGACGCGGAATATAGCGCCCCGGGGCCAACCTATCTCTCTCGGCGAAGCTGTCTCTCTTCTCGTGTGATATGTGCCTCTCGTTACTGAGTGGTGATAGCCACACCCTATACAAGATGTCCCTAAACCCTACGAATCTAGACTGAGGAGGGGTGTCATGCAAACCGTGCCCAATGGAAAGTTTGCAGTGGGGGTAACTGATTGCATACGAATAGAGCCTCACTGATGCCTGGTTGCCTCAGTGAATAAGTTTGACCTTACCGTGCTACGGGGGGCTATGACACGGCGGACCTCCTAATCCCCATACTCGTGGGAATCAAATGAGTACACCTGCTATGATATGAAAAGTCCACGCCGAAAAGCTTCAGATACTTTTGGTACGTAGCAGCAGTACTATCCCTAAGCTCCTCCTCATCATGGTGGGGGAGTTTGTGGTAGTTTACTACTACACTAAGGGTGTCCAAAAACACATGAAGATGAAAACAAAGGATTGTAACTCTCCACGTGATAAGAAGTCACAGACTTCGAAACAACTCGCGACTTTGAGAAATCAGGTCGTGACTGTGGCACGAATTTTGAAGGCCTCACCTAATTCATGTTCCCCCACGGAGAAATCTGTGGAAGACAAGCTCCCCACTTCAGTGGAAAACCTACGCCCGACGTCTTCAGCGCGGTCAGCCAGAGAGGATAGTACAGCAACTTCCTTAATGAGAGGAACTGCAAATCTGACTACGACCGATTTGTCGGTGACCCTGTTGCCTAACTCGTCTAAAATACAGGAGAGAAAGGCTTGACAGAAGGAAACTTCAGCCACGAAGGAGAAGGAGCTACAGGCTTGCCTGTCAGAACCTTCTCGTCCACCTATACCCGGAAGAAAGGGAAGTTGGTAATGTGGACACAACCGATCTCATGCCGGTATGTGGAAACAGATCCATACAGGCCGAACACTGTGAACCTGGACGGGCTCCCAACCGACGATAAAGGCAGGGACTGCGAAAAAAGGTGAAGTTGCTTGGGGATGAGGACTTAGGCGTTACTACACCACTAAGTGAACTTTCGGTAGGAGATGAGGACAAGCTGATAACCCCGGTGAGATCTGAGATCGACTGTATTTATGGCTACAGACTAACCTGCAACATGCCAAAGCCCCTCCTATCTACTGGAGGCAAGGCTGGCAAAGTTGCAGGACTGTCTTTATATATTTCTGGTTCAAGAGCCATTGGTTCGTTTTACCAGAATCTGTAGTATGGGATCAGTCAAGGGGACTAGGATGTTCTTCGATGAAAGATCCTTGAGACCGAGGGGCCTGCGTTTTGATGTCAAAATTGTTAGAGGCAATCATGCTGAAACAATTCTGTTCCCAAGATCTTCTTGTTGTGGTCAACTTACAATACCAGGTTAATGGTAAGAGGAGAAACGTCATAGTTGCCTCTGGTTACTTGCACTATGATTCTTTGCGCCCTCCGTCGACGCAAGAACTAAGGGATCTGGTAGTGTACGCAGGATCAAGTGGCCTTGAACTTTTAATAGGTTGTGATGCGAACGTTCAGCATATTTTTTTGGGGCAGTAGCAATGGAGAGGAGAGAAACTGTTTGAGTTTATCACTTCAGCTGGTCTGATGATCGCGAATGCAGGGTGCGCCCCTACGTTCATGGGGCCAAGAAGAAGTGAAGTAATTGACCTAACAATCGACACTTCAAAGTTGCTAGAGTTGATTAGAAACTGGCGAGTGCTAAATGAAGTCGGGCGGACAGCCTGTAATACAAAGACGTAATCCTTGGAAAACGGAGTTCATTGAACTTTTTGGCGACAAATTTGAGCCCCCTAGGCGACTAAGGACTTCTTTTGGCGATCGAAAATCAATTGGAAACTCCGAATCTCACAGTTTTAGAGTGTTTTGAAGAGGCTTGTCCTATTTTGCCAGGCCAACTTGGAAAAACTGTCCCATGGTCGACCCGAGAACTGCAAAGACTCAAGAAATCAACCAGACGACTTCTAAATCTTGCTTGCACTAGCAACAAAGATGAAGACTGGTTGAACTGCTGGAATTCACAGCGTAAATATAAGAGCCTCGTAAAACTTTCGAAACGAGACGTGCCTTCCTCTTGACAGGAAGTGAAGCTAGCCTTCATACCAAAGCCTGGGAAAGATGACCATTCAAATCCAAAAAACTTCAGGCAAGTCAGTTTGGACGACGCGCGCTACAGAGCCGTGATTACCGATTTTTTTTTCCTCAATTGGGACTAGAGAACATGTGGTTCCAACAGGACGGTTCAACGCATCACCCAATTTAACCGTTCCAGACTTCTTTGAAGCCTCAGACTCTTGAAGCCCTTAAAGGGAGTTCCCTCGTCAGGAATGCCAGAACCTGTTGCCCGAAGTTCGATGTTACCAGCTGCAGATATTGTACCTACCTTAAATGTCCTGGATCTCTCACACAGTCGCGTTCAAACCACAGAGAAACCAACTATTCTGCGTAGGATTCTCAACGGATTTTCTTACTAGCCTCACACTCGCTAAACCGGTCACTACCACCAGAGCCCTTCTAATTTTATTTATTTAGTTAAAGTCGTTGTAGGACCGGCATAGCCTCGAGATTGGAAAGTAAATGTCGACCTCTGTGAAGGATACTTAAAAAATGTACTTCGGGAGGCGATGCAGAAAATAGTACCGGAGTTGACAGAGCGTCCATCAGGCAATTAGAGAGTTTGAAAAGGATACACATATCCAGGAAGATGCGGCGGTGCTGAAGGGAAAGGAGATTGAGGGTGCGGAGCCATGACGGGGGAAGATTCCTTTTGAAAAAGAGGGTCCGGATGAATTTACGTTGTATACCTTCAAGAGTGCGACAATCACGGTTGCGGAAAGAGGTCCAGACTAGACAGTAATATTCAAGGATGTGAAAAGTGTTGAGGAAGACTGAATTGAGGTAGAGTCGGAGGAGGAACTTAGGATAAAACCAGACATTTTGGAAACTCCATTGATGATGTCCATGAATTGAAACTGGAACCAAGCTTGTCATTGAAGACTACATTCAAGTCTTGAACGAAGGAAAGGTGTTGTCTACCAAGAGAGTAGGGAAAGGATGTTGAGGTGGGCTAAAGTGAACAGCACGGCCACTGGCATTTACTAACATTCAGAGTTAGCTTCTTAACCAAGCACCAACGCACCAAAGAGTCAAGATTGGACTGCAAGAGAGCACAGTCCAGCGGAGACAAAACAGAGGCAAATAATTGAAGGTCGTCAGCGTACAACAAACATGGACAAGGGAGGGTTGGTCATTGGTAAAAAAAAACAGGAATAACGAGCGGCTAAGTATGGAACCTTGGCGACCAGCAGAGGAGGGAGAAAAGGAACAGAATGATTCATGGAAAACTAAAATTAACAAGGTTAGGAAACCTATCGGGACCAGGTCCGACATTGGTGTCAAGATTACCAATGCGGAACTCAACTAAGGAAGGCGTGAGGAGAGAATGGCGGGGAGCAATCGTTGGTAGTGGGACCAGCACAGATATGGAAGAAGAGAAAAATTGGGTGGGGTTACGGGGATGGCCAGTGTGGGACCAAAACGATTTCAAGTTACCGCGAACAAGGGCGGCCTCGACGTTCAACAAGTATCTTTTAATCATCGACTTCACATTGAAGTGCATAGCCCTGAAATGGGTAAGGTCGGCGTCATTCTTTGAAGTCCGAAACTTCTTCCGCAAAACACGTTTCAGGCGGATTTTATTAAGGATCTCCGTGGTGTTTCGTAAGAACGTTGTTCGGTAAGAACGAAGACAAGAAGAAGAAGAACGGACATAACAGGAGAGAAGATCGGACAGAAGTCTATTGAAGCAGGATGTCTCAGGGGCTGCCCACAGGGAGGGGTTCTCTCTCCACTGTTATGGCTCTTGGTAATGGATACACAGCTGTGGCTCCTGGAGGACAATAAAAGTCTTCGCGCAATCATTTGCGGACGACCTAGCCGGAATAATTACCGACAAGTTTGCGGACACAGTATGTGACCATTTGTGTATGGTGGAGGAGAAGCTACAGGTTCTGAGCACTCAGGCCGTGTTGGTTCATTGTACTCGAGCTGTGACCACTTGAATGCAACTCTGCATGTAATCCACAGCTGGTACCTCCGCAATGGACTCACGGTGAACACCAGGAAGACTGGACTAGTTATGTTCACTAGGAACGTCAGGTGGGACAGCTATACGCTACCCACCTTAGCAGGGGCGGAAATCCAGCTGACACAAACAGCCAGGTACTTAGGAGTACGTTTCGACTCCAAGTTAACGTGGAAGCATCATATCCAGGAACAATATCAGAAATCCTGCAGATTGCTCTGGTGCTGTAGGAATGGGATAGGTAAGGCCTGGGGACTTTCACTAAAACATTTCGATGTATCCATGCATCGTCTGGTGACCAAGACTGAACTTTGCTAACAGCAGGAAGCTCCTAATGCAGATCCAGAGACTTGGTTGCCTAAGTATTACTGAAGAAATGAGTACTAGGCCGACTGCGGTACTTGAAGCTATCCTAAATTTACCCCCATTCACTTGGAGGTGAAACGGAAAGCAGCCAACGACGACATAGGCTCGATACCATTGGGGCGTGGAAAGGTGGCCAATCACACGGTCATGCGTCTATCTGGAAATTCCTTGAAAAACATCCGGTAGCCCTGATGCCGACTGATCATATGGTTTCCAGATTCGTCCTTGAAAAGACATACACTGTCGTAATCACCGAAAGAGAAGAATGGTCGACAAATGGCCATGAGCCTTCCAGATTACAGAACTAATAAACTTCATCGACGGGTCAGTCATGGAGGATATAGAGCTGGCCCGACCCCTCGGAAAAATGACCATATTCCAGGCGGAGATATATCCCATTTCATTGGCAACAGAAGAATGTCTGGGACAAAAGTGGAGGGGTCGCATCATTCGAATCTGTTCCGACAGTCGGGCGGCATTATCAGCACTAAATGGCAACGACATATCAAGCCAGTTGGTGTGAAGTTGTCATCAGGTGCTGCTGAAACTTGGCTGACCGAACGAATCATTCCTGATGTGGGTCCCGGGGCACTCTAACATCGCCGGTAATGACGAGGCTGACAGACTGGCACGCCGAGGGTCTGGATCCACAATGGTGGGGCCAGAACCAGCTCTTGGAATCCGACCATCTACTGTCAAGTCTACTCTGAAGGATGAAATTGCAAGGATTCACGCAACCGAGTAGAGAATTTTGGACACTTGCCGTTAAGCGAAAATCCTTGTGGAAGGAGCCTAGGGCCACTAGAGCGGCATTTTTGTTATCCCTTAAGAAGTGGGACATGAAAACCCTAGTAGGGCTTTTGACGGGACACTGCTCCTTGAACTACCATATGGAAAAGATTGGGGTAGTGGTTTCGGCTAAGTGCAACCAATGTAAGGAGGAGGAGGAGACGGCCCTGCACTTTTTATGCAGCTGCCCGGCATCCTCAGAACTCAGACGAAGACACCTTGGCAAGGTTCCCTTCAATGAAGAATCTGCACACTCTCTGTCTCTGGAAAATGTTCTCAGAATCGTTAAAGCCTGCGAACACCGTAGGCGGTACAATGGGCCTCGGAGACTTGGGTTTTTAGCAAAAAGAATTGCGAACTCTTGGCCACGTTCGAGAGAAGAATCCTCCGAAGAATTTTTGGCCCCCTACATAAGGATGGACGATTCCGTAGCGGTCTTTCGTCGGAGGCTTGATGCTTTGGAGGACGCTATCTTAGGCACGGATGGGCGGATCCTGGCCGGGGGTGACTTCAATGCTAGGGCACTTGAATGGAGCATGCCTCACACAGATTCAGGAGGGAAACGAATTCTGAAAATGGCGGCGAGAACAGGACTGGTAGTTCTAAACACCGAATCCACCCCAACTTTCCGGCGCCCGGGCTGCGAGGGAAGCATTCCAGACGTAACCTTCGCGTCGGAACCACTGGTGTCGCTGGTGGACGAGTGGCGAGTTGTGGAAGACTTCTCGGCAAGTGACCACCAATACATTGCTTTCGAAGTGGTGGACACAAACTCTGCGCTCGCGAAAATGAACACCGGGAAGTTTGTCGAAACTCTGGGAACAGGTGGGGCCACGCTGGCTGGTACTCCTGGGGGTAGGAAGGCATCGGACAGTGGAAATTGCAGAGCTCCGGAAGGAGTGTCACAGGCTCCGCCGCTTAACACAACGTCTAGGCGCCCGGGAGGAGGCATGTACCATAATGACGGAGTACAAATCAGTCAAATGCTGCAAACGCTGCTAGAAAGATCTGATCGCGGGAGTGATTCCCGTTGTCCTTCTTGCTAAGGAGCGTCAAGCCATATACAAGCGCAAGGGAGGTGGTTGCTCGCGAAGAACGGCAACGCACTCTAGACGAGTGGCAGCTCTCGTGGCAAAATGAAACTAGAAGCAAATGGACTGCGCGGCTCATCGGCAACTTAGGTGCGTGGCTGAATCCTTACCCTTACCTTTCCTTACCCAATTTTTAAGTGGGCATGGAAGTTTCCAGTCTTACCTGCACAAGATTGCAAAGACGCGATCTCCGGATTGTGTGTTTTGCAATAGAGTTGTGGGCGACGCCCATCACACGTTTTTTTCTTGTGGAAGGTGGGATGGGGTTCGTCAGCAGCTCTATTTAAACAAAGGGGATCTTTCTACAGACAGCATTGTTGAAGAGATGCTGAGGAGTACTGACAGGTGGAGCCGTGTTGCCTATTACGTTCGGGCCCTTCTTGTTGCTTAGAAGATAGAGCTCGACCGGTGGAGGAGCCGGGTGGCAGGGGGTTCCTGGAACTGACAGTTCCCTTCATCCTCTCTCTCCTCCTGTTGATGAAAGGAATTCCCTGATTTGAAGGCTCCGTAAGAGGGAGAATAAGGGGACTAGCCCGAAGTAATGCGACAAACGGTTCCAGGCTAGCTCTCTGACGATGGGGAGGTGTTTAGTTGGTTATTACCTTTCGTCCTGTGGCTATCGCTTGCAATTTAGATCTCTAATTTGCATTTACTTCAGAGCTCGTTCGAAATTTTAAGTAGATCAGCGGATATGCCACCGTTGGACGGGGACATTTCCAGGAAAAGAAAGCAGCAAGTAGACCGGTTTAAAGTAAACAAATGTATCTTTTCTTAACAACAATGGTATCCTTTTGACACTGCTACCAAACGAGATAAAGACTAGTGAAGAAGACAAATATTTTTCCTTCCAATCGGCATTTATTTACATAAATTTGAATCAAAACAAACAAATCAAAATCTTCTTACCTTCCTCATTCCATTTATACTTTTTTTTTCTGCTTTCAGACTTCTAACATTTTACACTCGCGTCTACCGTTGATGTAACAATCACACGTTTTCTTATTTTCACCAATTTTATATAAAACTTCATCACAACAGCACAACATTATGTACTTTTTTGGCATTTTTTTGTCGTCATCAATTCGTTAGATGTTCCTCTTTTACACGTAGAACCGAAAAGCCAAGGATGACCCCCGATTGGTGCACCATCAAATTGGCTTCAAAAATATCGAGAATTCGCAGAAATACGAGAGACGTTGAATCCTGTTTTTTCGTTTTTATAATTGACTAGGTGAGAATTGATGAGCGGTGATGGTGAAGTTCTGGAAAGAGAGGGGGGAAATGTTAAATTAGGCAAGAGGGACTTAATCCTAAAAAATGGATACTAGAAAATTGACTAATAATACAAATAATGCTAAAATTATACAAAAGGACGCAGCCATTATACTATCTAATTTTTTTTTGATCAATTATAAAAGTTTTATGATCGTTGCTAGAATTTGAACCCGGGTCATGAGGTCGAAATCATCGCAGAATGGAATTTAAGTAATCAGACCCAGCTCCTTATGATATTTTAGTACTTTATTGAGCATACTTTCTTTTTTACAATTTCTATTCATCTTTTTGACAAACTTTCATATAATTTTTTGATATATTTTCTTAGAATCTGGCCCAGGGGAGAGATTCGCTTCGAAAGACGATCAAATACAGAAGCCTGAACCTAAAATTCCACAAAAAATCTCTACTGTACGACCTCCCCGGGGTTTGTCCCATAATTCCGCATATGATCAAACTGTCACACGTCAGACTGAAGAAGTGGCTGTCCCAACGAAGTCCACTGATAAACGCGAAACGGGTTGGGTTGGGCGGAGGTAGTACGTGACAGGGCTGGCCCTTTTTTGGACAGTAATTCTCCTCTCAACCGTTACGCCTCGCCTGCCTCTTTTATCGAAACTTTTCCCCAGACTTTGACAGAGCCTAACCGCGTCGTACCAACGATTTGGCAGGTAATCCTCGCGCAGGTGTCGATCACCTTTCATTATATATTGCCTAGTCTAGATTAAGCCAGTTGACGCCAATTAGCTTGTATATTATAAGACCTCATTAACCATTAACTTCTTCCCTGAATTAAGGCCACTTCTTCTACCAATTACTCTACAATCCAACTTTCCTCAATTCCCCAATCTTCTAGATCACCCTCCCTCTTTGGTCCTTGTCCTTGTACAGGCCAAAATCGAGTAAAAGGTAGCCCTTTCTCGAGAAGGCACTGCGCTCTATTATAATCCCCTTGCTCAAACCAGTTCACCGGTGCCTAAAAACCTTCATCTCCTTCATGCCACCGGTTACGCTGGACATTTCCGTAGGTTAGCCTTACACTTCCTTAGACACATAAATCTGGAAAACACCTGCCCACCAGCTCTACTACCAAACAATGTCTCAACCTTCATGTGGTGACCGTCCGCTAGGAGCTCATTCTTAATGAAAAGCTGCAGAGGGAGAAGGCGAGTCTCCTGCGCCTAAAACGGGACAAATTGTACCAAGTGATGCTCCAGGTTAGGGGTGGGACTAACAACCGCACACGGAAAACAATTTGTTATGAAGCCACAAAAGGAGCCTCGGACTAGATTGACAACGTAAATGGAACATTTTCTCATGGAACGTGCGCTCCCTGTACAGGAGAAGGAGCTAACCGATACCCTGCCTCAATATAGGGCTGATCTAACGGCGTTGCGTTGGACAGGGCCGGCTTCCTCGAGAAGAGCTATTACACCAGATATTATAGTGGCTATCCAGTGAATTGTGTTCAAAGGTTTCTTAGGCTTCTGCGCGCCTCCTTAACATTCACGCCCCTACAGAGGAGACTGCAGAGGCGGAGAAGTTGACCTTCTACGAGGCAGTTGAGCGGACCTTAGAAGCCCGTCCCAAGTATAATAGTTGGAGATTTTAAGTTAGTTAGGGACGGAGCCCATATTCAGGCGATACGTTGGCGTGATATGAGCGTAGCTCTGCCAAGGTAGTAGCTGTGGCGTGTTTCAGGAGCCACCCCCTTTCGGGACGCTGGTCGGGTAGTATGCATTGAACCGATGTTAGTAGACCCCATTGCCCTAATCGACCGCTAGTCCATCCGTGAGTTCCGGGATCAGCTAATCGTAAGTCAGACCTCAGGAAACTGGAGTAGTTCTTGAGGGTGTACCCGTTGCTGACTATTATAGCTCGCTCCCTTGCACTCGATACGCTGGTAGAAAAATTAAATGGCGAACAAAAACAAAAATAACGAATAACGTTTATACGCAGCATGAAAATGCGTTACTCGCCCCAGCGCCTAGCGAAGAATGCAGCAAAGGCTGAAATACCCAACGAGACATCGGGATACGTAGATGGAGAGGAGGATTCGCTAAGTGATGTGCACTTGCAACGGAGACGAGGACCCAGATGGTACCACGCAGTGCTATAGTTGCGGAAAGAGACACAGTGGAAACTGCCAAAACTAAACTAACCAAATGGTTTCGAATATAAGCCGAGTGGGAGGGCTTTCGACTACTCTGGCGAAAGTTGAAGAGAAAAGGCTTATTAAGAAAGGCGCGACAGTTGTGAAGCGCGTGCGATGTTCCTCCAGAAAAACGTCAGTAAAGGAGTGAAAAACGGGCTGATGAAGCTGGAGTTTCGGCGTTAAGGAGGATAATGACAAATATTGGGGATCCTACATCTAGCAGGCGACGTCTCCTGATGAGCTGAACGGAGTCTATCCTACTCTACAGTGCCGAGGTATGGGCTGGGGGTCTTGGCAAGAGGGGGTATATCGTAAGTGTCTCGCCCAAATACGAGACGGGGAGCTTTGCGGGTGGCGTCCGCGTACCTCACTGTCTCTGAACGGCCGTGATGGTGATCGTAGGGTTGATCCCCGGTGCCCTTCTTGCTAAGGACTGTCAAGCCATATACAAGCGCAAGGGAGAAGAGCCAAGGGAGGTCGTTGCTTGTGAAGAACGGCAACGCACCCTAGACGAGTGGCCACTCTCTTACTGCGCGGCTTATTGGCAACTTAGGAGCATGTCTGAATGGGAAGCATATTGAGATCGACTATTTCCTTACTCAGTTCTTAAGTGGGTATCGAGGTTTTCAGTTTTACCTGCACAAAATTGGAAAGGCACGACCTCCGGATTGTATGTATTGCAATGGAGTTGTGGAGGACACCCATTACACGCCTAACAATTTTTTTTCTTCTAGAAGGTGGGGTGGGATTCGTCAACAGCTTTATTTAAACACAGGGGATCTCTCTCCAGACAATATTGTCGAGGAGCTGCTCAAGAGCTCTGAGAGGTGAAGCCGTGTTGCCGGTTACGTTCGGGTCCATCTCGGCCTGCATATTAATGAAGGCAAGACGAAGTACATGGTGGCAACGTTAGGGGGGAGGGCCAGAGTACCAGCAGTGTGAGGACGAATACAGGGATCTGCGAAGCAACCTTAAGAAGGCCATACGGAGAAGCAAGTGGGAATGCTACCAGAAGCTCTGCATGGAAGCTAATACGAATCCGTAGGGTACAGCCTGTCAAATTGTAATGAACAAGATCCGCAGCCAAAAATCACCTCAAGTGACATGCCCACGGCTCTTGTTGCAAATAATTACAACTCTTTTTCCCGCAACAGGAGCAGGATGAAAGTGAACCCCAACTGCCAGCAGGACGTCTTCTGGATCCCTGGTGTTACCAAAGAGGAACTTCGGGAAATCTGCGGACGTACTGGGGATAGCAAGGCTCCAGGATTGGACGGAATTCCCAACAAGGCTCTGAAGGTGGCGGTCACGGCCAGGCCAAGGTAGTTCGCAAGCACATTCGAATCGTGCATGGCGGAAGGAGTATTTCCCGCCCAGTGGTGCTACCGAAGCCCCAAAAATCACTCGGTGTGCCCTCTTCATATCGCCCTATTTGTCTCTTAGACACCATGGGGAAGATGCTGGAGAGGGTGATATACAACAGGCTGCTCCCGTTCATCGAGTTGTGGGTGGTCTTTCAGAGCGGCAATATGGGTCGATTCAATAGCAAAGGTTGTGGAATTGGCTCGAAATGCAATGGTCATGCGCAAATACTGTCAAAAATGCCTTTAACTCAGCCAACTGGGGCTGGATTAAGGGCGCTTTGGCCAAACTGGGTGTTCCTAGTTACTTGGCTCGGCTAACCGAGAGTTACCTTTCGGACAGACTTCTCTGGTACGAGACGGACGACGGGCCGAAGGAGTACATTGTGACAGCAGGTGTGCCTCAATGTTCTGGATTGGGACCACTGCTGTGGGACATAATGTACGCCGGAGTGCTTGGCCAACGTGTG
Source organism: Hermetia illucens (assembly GCF_905115235.1). Classification (NCBI taxonomy): domain Eukaryota; kingdom Metazoa; phylum Arthropoda; class Insecta; order Diptera; family Stratiomyidae; genus Hermetia; species Hermetia illucens. The sequence continues at coordinate 11,546,066 of NC_051855.1, read as the reverse complement.
CCGGAGGAGGCAACGCATTGGTTTTGCGGACGACCTGGCGGTAATTGCAATTGCAAAGCATATCGAGGTTGTGGAGCTTTATGCAAATGAAGCCACTCATACCATCAAGTCATGGTTACGAATGGCCAAGCTAGACCTGGCGGACGAAAAGACGGAGGCGGCCCTCATTACCAACCGCAGGAAGAACAACATGGTTAATATCCGGGTTGGTAACCGTGAGGTCATCCCAAAATCAGTTGTCAAATATCTGTGGGGGGGAGAACGATGCCAAACTGAGTTTCAAGGGACACTTGGATTATGCGCGGGAGAAGGCAGCAAACGCTAGCTCATCCCTTGCAAGGATGATGCCTAACGTGGGAAGGCCGAAATATAGTCGCAGACCACTCATCGCGGGAGTGGTGAAGTCGATCCTGCTATACGCGTCCCCTGTCTGGGCGGGAGCGTTGAACCACGCTGTAAACCAGAGGAAGGTAAGTTCCGCATACCGGCCAATTGCGCTAAGGACGGCGTCGACGGAGGCAGTGTGTGCCATCGCGGGAATGATCCCTATAGTTCTTCTAGCGAGCGAGGCACACTGGCTCTACCAAAAAACCGAAGGTAAATCCAGCCGAGGTGAATGCAGATTTCCGAAAAGCCATCAGAAGAGAATTGTATGGCAACTGGCAACAACGGTGGGATAACTTCAACAAGGGCCGCTGGTACTAATTGGTCCTTTCATTTGATACCACACGCGACCATATTCAGCTTCTGCTGGACAATTTGACTTCTATAAAATTGCGCAAGTTTTGCATTACTTAATTACTATTCTATTAAAAACGAGTTTCTCTCTTAAGTCTTTTAACTAAGCAATAGTATGGTGCGCATTGTCTAGTTTTAGACCATTTTTTGAGGCCCTTTCTCCACTTCCAGAGGTTCGAGAGGTTCGGTTGGAAATCCGTTTCCTTTATGCACTTGATCTGGTTAAGGGCACCAGAGTTGTTGATAAGGACCTCACTTATTAAAGGATTTCAGGAAAACTCGGAGAAGTCTCCATAGGCGGTGGCGAACCTTTACAATACCCTTTTATCAGATTAATTGAACAATTTACGACCCTCTCAGCAGGCGCAGTTGTCTCGTAGTTACTGAAGTTCGTCGGGCCAAATGGCATCTTGCCCAAGTAACAGTCTTTCCGTACTTTTAGAGGACATTACCGACTCTCGTGTTCGGGCACTTCTCCAGAAGTTCAGCCAGATTAATACCGAGTGTAGTCTCTCTAAACCAGTGCAACATCACATTAACACCACTGGTTCCCCGATCTTCCCCAAGGTGCGTCCTCTACCACCCCAAAAGCTGGCTATTGCACGGAAAGAGTTTGAACAACTAATGCAACAGGGTATCTGCAGACCTTCGGACAGCTGTTGTTCTTCCCCACTCCATATGGCCCCTAAGCCTAATGGCGAATGGGACCCTTGTGGGGATTACAGAAGGCTAGACGCGCAGATTGTTCCTGACCTTTCCAGACTTTGCGCATCATCTCACAAACTGCCGCATCTTTTCGACCTTGGATTTAACCAAGGCCTTTCACCAAATCCCTGTAGCTCCAGAAGACATTCCAGAGACGGCAATATGGAGACCCTTTGGACTCTTCAAGTTCACACGGATGACTTTCGGGTTGTGCAATGCGGCGCAAACCTTTCAAAGGTTCATCTACTTGGTCCTGCGAAACCTCGACTTCTATTTCGTACATTTGGATGACGTTTTGGTCCCTTCTTGCTCAGAGTCTGAGCAGTTAGCCTATCTCGAGTGGAGGAGTTTTGGTCGCTTCTTTCTCAGAGTCTGAGTACTTAGCCCATCTCGAGTGCATTTTTCAACGTCTCCTTGAGGCCGGTTTAGTCCTAAACGTTGAGAAATGCAAGTTCCTCCAGACACAGGTGAGATTCCTCGGCCACTTCATTTCCCCTGACGGAATACAGCCCGACCCAGACAAGGTGGCAAGCGATCTCAATCTTTCCGCGTCCGAAAACCGTGAGGGATTTGCGGAGGTTCTTGGGCATGCTAAACTTCTATTGTTGTTTCCTGCCCAAGGCCGCCCAACACCAATTCGTTTTGAACGCGTACTTGTCTGGCCCCAAAACAAAGGACACACGAGAGATTGTGTGGTCTGAAGAGGCTGTCCGCGCGTTCGATAAATCCCGACAGCAATTGGCTGATGCTACACTCTTGACATTTTCTCGACAAGATGACCTCAAGACCTCAAGCCGTTTTTGTTGATGCCTCTGACACCGCAGTAGGTGCTGCTCTTCACCAAATGCTGAACCAAGTCTGGCAGCCGTTGAGCTTCTTCTCCAGACAGTTAAACCCCGCTCAGTGGAACTATGGCACTTACGATCGAGAACTGTTCGCCACGTACTTGAGTATTAAGTACTTCCGCTTCTCCCTTGAAGGTAGGCCATTCACAGTTTTCGCGGACCATAAGCCTCTCTACATATGCTTTGAAACAAAGGCCCGACAAAGCGTCCCCTCGTCAGTTTCGACATCTGAGGTTTATAAGCCAGTTTACGTCAGACATCCAGCAAGGACAACATAGTTTCTGACGCTTTGTCTCGTGTCTCCGAGTTTAACATCCCCGCCTCACTCGACTTCTCAGCTATTGCCAAGGTGCAGGAGGATGACGCAACACTTCAGAGCCTCAAATGCAACCTCAAATACAAGTTTCGGGAGTTGCCCATCTTCGGCTCGAACCTCTTTCTCTGCTGCGAAGTCTCGGAAAAGGGACCCCGGTCATACATTCCGGCCACCTTTCGCAAGGAAGTGTTCCACGCAGTTCACGACTTAGCGCATTCAGGCATCAGGACAACAAATCGGCTAGTCACCGAGAAACACTTCTGGCCCCCCATGAACAAGGATGTCAACTCCTGGGCCAGAGAGTCCATGGCATGCCAGAAGTGTAAAGTCACCAGGCATGTAAGGAAGGAGGTGGGCTCATTCCCCCGCTCTAACAAGCGGTTCCACACTATACACCTAGGCATAGTAGGACCTTTGCGAGACTGGCACGGTTACAAGTATGGCCTTACATTCATCGACAGGTTTACGCGGTGGTTTGAGGCAATACCTCTGAAGGATATTACGGCCGAATCTTGTGCCGGTCCTCTGTCGAGAGTGGATCCCTCGCTTTGGCGTCCCTGCAGTGGTCATCACTGACCAGGGAATGCACCCTTTTCTCGGAGTTAGGCAAACTCCTGGGTTTCAAACGCCAGCGGACTGCGGCATACCACCCGCAATCTAGTAGGAGGCTAGAGTGTTGGCACCGGACGCTGAAATTCGCCATTATGGCACGCGACGATACGTCCTGGACTCACGTTTTGCCTCTTGTCCTACGAACAACCCGCTGAGAGGAATTTGCTACCAGCTCCGCAGAGAACCCAAGGCTCCCAAGTGATCCGGTCTTCGACAAGAGATCGGGTCTCACAGAGTCGGGGTTGGTGCGTCTACTGAGAGACAGTCTCCGACGCATCAAGGCCACTCCTCCCACCCAACACTCGTCCGCACCTGCCTGTCCTGATCAGGACGGATGCTCTCCGGAAGCCGCTGCAGCCTCCATACGAAGGCCTGTACCGTGTTCTCGAGCGTGGAGAGCATTTCTTCCAGCTCGAGATCGGTGGACGCAAAAAAGCTGCCTCCTCATCCAGGCTGAAGCCTGTTTGCGCCCGAAACGTATTGGAGGACGGTTCCTACGACCGGCTAAAGGACCAGCTCATACTCAGCTGTCAGTGAGGAAGCGAAACTGAATCCTTTGCTGAACGAGCTTATACTGGGCGACGGTACTCACAGTCAGCTGCTTTGAGAAATGGGGCAACTAGGTGGGGATAAAGTCGGCTCAGGGCTTTTGGAAACGCTCTAGTTGCAGTGGCCCCTGAAGAGCACCCGTTCTATAATGGCCAGCGCGGACTCGGGGTTGCAGGAAGTCCTGTCTGCCAAGGACGACGAAGCCCACGAGAGTCTAGAAACACGTCGGGAGGTCGAAGATCTCAAGTCAATGGTGATGACACTTGTGGACGGGGTCTTCAAGCTTACGGCGACTGCAGGTACCTTGCGTTCGGGAGGAAGATCTCGATCGCAGTCACGGTTGATGTCTGCTTCCCGAAAAGAACGTATGATGGGGAACGCAGTTCTGAGAAGTCGGTCGCTGGCACCCTTAGGTTTCATCTAGGGGCGGAGTGATGTGACGCAGCGTTCGCAGATTCGGTGAGAAAGTCACCAAATGTACCTCGAAAAACTAGGTCCGCGGAGGGTCCTGGCGATGGCCACCGAGGGTATTAGCGATAGTAATCGGGACTCATTGTTGGCAATTTAGTAAGAACTTTTCTATTAATTGCTCTAGGGCAGAGCTAACCAATTTTTCCCCCAATTCCTCTATTTGTACTTGCAGAGTTGGGCCTGGTATCCAACTAGTTGTATCCTTCAAGCTTCTCCTCTAGCGGGATTGCATGAAAATCCTTTCGAACTTTTAATCCATCCCAAAGAATACATCAATTGGTTTTGGATAGCGAAGGGTCTTACAGGCTCTTCCCAATCAATATTGCATCCAGGATTCCGTGTACTAGTCCTGTATCTTGCAGGATATTCGTACAGTGTGTGTTCGTCTCTGAGGACACTACCTGAACGACCGGTTTTCTGCAGTTCGTCCAACTTCTGGCTGATTTTGGACATAGGAAGAGGCAAATTGATGCCTCAATGGGGGACTATGAGGAGTATATCCTTATTCTGAGCTCCTCTTTGTGAATAACTCGTCATGCAACTGATTCATCCACCTGTTATCCATGGACTCATGCAAACAAACCTATATAACTGGGCAACAAAGGAACAACAACAAAAACAGCATCAGAACCTTCCAGGATCAAACGCTCAGCTGAGAATTGTGTAACGTTCGTGCAGAACAGTAACAAGGACCTGCACGGAACTAGCACAGTCAGAGGAAGAAAGATGCCCAAGTTACTGGCCAAACAGGAAAAGCAGGAACCTGGGAGCATGCCCTGTCTTTTTGACACGAATCCTTTGTTGCTGTCGACTATGTCCTTCTTCACCTGGTTTACTGGCAGAGCACGCATTCACGCTATGCATTCAAAAGCAAAGGGAACACAGGGAATGCTTCATTTACCTGAAATTCCTGGAGAGTTCTTCGATGGTTGACTGCAGGATCTCCAGTCCAGTGTTCAGATCTTGTAACTTTTCACCAATTAATCCCGAAACCCTTTAAGGGAGCGTGTGGTAGCACAGCCGCGACTCCGTGCAACGATCAAAACAATGAATCCCGAATCACAGGCATTGGTACTTACTGAATTGTCGAGATCAGACCCGGTCGCCACCAACAGAAAACTCGTCGTTCCCGGAGAGTCACCGCCGCCGCCGCGAACGCAGAAACGACCCAAGATTCCTTCCGCCCGTCGCGTGCATTCGAAACTCGCGCAAGAAAAAAAAACAAAAGACAATCGAAAAAACCAGTTTGCTTGCCAGGAAATTTCTATTTCACGCACCAGCCCAGCATTCTTTTACGCTACCGCGGAGGAACAGGCTGGCCGACCTGCAGCGACCGTCACTATTCAGGTCCACTTCCTTTCATTCCGGTACACAGCACACACCAAACTTTCTCCTTTTCCACCCAAAATTCGACCGAGGAGTCTCTGGAAATGATTTCGCCCGCCGCGACCAGGTCGGTGGCTGCGTACTCTCAGCACACACTACTTGCTGTGCATCGAAAACAAGAACTATTATTCGCCCGTAGTTCACTTGTTTCTTGGCCTGGAATCACCTTTAATATTCAATTCACACACTTGTCGACGACGCGCACGTTAACCGACTGCCACGAACCGAGAATATTTGATATTTCCACGACATTTACATTGTTCTTGGATGGCCCCGGCCAAACATTGGTGATTCCGAATCGAAAATTAATTCCAATAAATACACAATAGAAACGCCACCGTCACAACCTCATCCGACAAAATGTCCGCCTCAAACTGAATTTTCAATTGGATTCTGAGGAAAAAGACCAAAAAAAGTTTACCCAGCAGCAGAGTGAACGGAGCGTCTTGAGTTCGCGCGACGGTACTGCCATAGGCAAGCCCAGGTTGGTGTGGGAGTCGGATTCGTATAAAAAACTATATGGATCGGGCGCCAATCTGTATAACAGTTCGCTTCAAACATAGCCCGGTATTCAAACGGATACAAAAACATGTAATTCATAAACCGCGTAAGCGAAACTCTCAAAACCGCTGATTTCCGAAAGAAAAGCACAAAATTCCATTCATTAAATTGAACATTTTAAAGCCGCCACACCACAAAATTCCTGTCAACATGTCGCCATTTTGTCATAATTGTATGACAGTTTAAGTGCTGCCATAATAATACCCACTACCGGCATCTACAAAACTTGATTGCATTGATTATAACACATATTTCACGTAGATGGCACTACAGTGGGATGACATAGAAAGTACCAAGCAGAAAAAAAGACGTTGTCATGGGTCCATCCGCCGGAAACAAAAACAACATATTCAAAACGGTCCAACAAGAATGTTGCAGACACTCCAATTAAATAACAACACACATTTGTAATCTGGGAAGCGATTATGCGATGGGGGTGTTCGTGGACATTAGAATCCCAGTTATTGCACTAATTTCCGAATTCTTCCTTACCAAACCGGTTGCCATAAAGTTTGAAGTGGGGGTGGCAAAAACGGATAGCTACATATATGGTGTCGGTGCGCGCTTCCCACTGAGAGTACGTGGTAACCGCTTCTTGAGAAGATCCGCCCCCAGATGAAACCTAGGGGTTTCAGCGACCGACTTCGGAACTGCGTTCCCCGTCATACGGCGAAGCGAACGTGACGTTGATTTGGAGCGCAAACGGGCTTCAGCCTGGATAAGGAGACAGCCTTTTTGTGTCATCCGATCTGGAGCTGGAAGAAATGCTCTCCCCGCGCTGGAGAACACAGTACGGGCCTTCATATGGAGGCTGCAGCGGCTTCCGGACGGCATCCGCCCTGACCAGGACGTTCGTGCACGTGTTCAGTTTCTTGGGCGCTCAGACAGGTGCGGAAGACTGTTGGGTGGGAGGTGTGGCTTTAATGCGTCGAAAATTGTCCCTCAGCAGACGCAGCAATCCCGAATTTGTGAGGCCTGATCTTTTCTCGAAGACCGGATCACTTGGGAGTCTTGGGTTCTTCCCGTATACTTTTTTACTCCCCCTCGGACACCACCTTATCGTGGTGGGGGAGTCTGTAGTAGTTTACTACAACACTAAGGGTGTCCAAAAATATGAATATGGAAACGATGGATTTAAACTCTCCAAGTGGTAAGAAGTCACAGAGTTCGAATCCACCCGCGACCATGAGCAATCATGTCGCGGCCGAGGCGCGGATTTTGGAGGACTCACGCTACTGGTTTAACGCCGGTGTGTGGAAATGGATCCAAGCGGTCCGGACATCGTGAACCTGGAAAGGCCCGAAGCCGACAGCAGAAGAGAGCACTGCGAAGGAAGATGAAGCACCATGGAAATGAGGACATGGACGTGGCTGTACCACTAGGCGCGGTAACGCCCAGAGAAATCGGACACAAGGAAGCGGAATCCCCGGCGGAAGGTGGGGATAAACTGGAAACCCCGGTAAGATCCACACTGGACGCACCAGACTCTTCTGTCAGCGACAATAGACTAAGTTTATGTCGAAAAACATAAAGATTGGTCAAATCAATCTGCAGCATGCCAAAGCTCCCTCCTACCTGTTGGCAGCGAGAATGACAAAGCTACAGGATTTCCCCTATATCTTTGTGATGCAAGAACCGTGGGTTCGATTTAACAGAATCTGTGGCATTGGATCAGTAAAGGGGGCTAGGATCTTCTACGACGAAAGATCCATAAGACCGGGAGCTTGCGTCCTGATGTCAAGACGGTTAGAGGCAACTATGCTGAGACAATATTGTTCCCAGGACTTAGCTACGGTCATCATACAATACCAGATAAATGGCGAGAGGAAAAACATCATAGTTGCCTCCGCTTATTTACCCTATGATTCTTTGTATCCTCCACCGACGCAAGAACTTAGGGATCTGGTGGCGTATACAGAATCAAGTGGTCTCGAACTCTTAATAGGTTGCGATGCGAATGCTCAACATATTTGTTGGGGCAGTAGCAAATGCAATCCAAGATGGGAGAAGCTATTTGATTTCATCACTTCAGCTGGTCTTATGACTGCAAACGTAGGGTGCGCCCCTACGTTCGTGGGACCGAGAAGAAGCGAAGTAATTGACCTAAAAATCTGCACCTCAAAAGTATTATATTTGGCGAGTGCTAGACGAGGTCTCTCTGTCAGATCACCGATATCTAGAATTCAATCTGACTATTGCGGGCGAACAGTCTGCAGTACAAAGACGTCCCTTAGTCCCTAGAAAAACGGATTGGGAAAAGTTCAATGAACTTCTTGGCAATAAAGTACAGTTCCCTAGGCGACTAAGGACTCCTTTGGTGCTGGAAGATGAATTGAAAACTCTGAACTGCACACTTTTAGAGTGCTAGGCCAAAGCGGTAAAACGGTTCCTTGGTGGAACCGAGAACTGCAAAAACTCAGGACGTGCAGGAGCAACCAGGCGACTTCTAAATCGTGCTTGCAAAAGTAACAAGAACGAAGACTGGTTAAATTTCAGGAACTCACAACGTGAATATAGGAGGCTCGTGAGGTGCTCGAAACGAGACTCCTTTAGAGCGTACTGTGAGGAACTGGACGACGAAAGGAGACGTCAAGGCTATGCAGAGTCCTCAAAAGGGATGAGTCGGCCAAGTTGGATTCTCTTAGAAAACCCGACGGTACTTTCACGAGCTCCAGACTGGATTCAGTACAGACCCTCCTGAAAGTACACCATCCGGGAGAACGGGTAGGGGGAGAGTTGACGGTTCTTGCAACCCCTTCCAACACGCAAGCGTTGCAAGGGGAACTGGAACACTGCGAAAGCGGTTATTACCCATGAAAAGGTGAGAGCTGCCATGCTGTCCTTTGAACATTTCAAAGCACCTGGCATGGATGGCATCTATCCGGCAATGCTAAAGGAGGGTATGGAGCATTTACAGCGACCTCTAAGAAATATTTTTCGAGGATGTCTTGCTCTGGGCTACGTGCCTTCTTCTTGGCAACAGGTTAAGGTAGTTTTCATACCGAAATCTGGGAAAGATGACTATTCTAATCCAAAGAACTTCAGACAGATCAGCTTGACTTCATTCTTGCTGGTTCGAGCCGAACTCCCGCAATTTGTATTTGGGGTTGGATTTGAGGCTCTGAAGCACTGCGTCATCTACTTGCGCGATAGCCAAGAAGTCGAGTGAGGCGGGGATATTTATCTCGGAGACATGAAACAAAGCGTCAGCAACTATGTTGTCTTTGCCGGACACGTGCTGGATGTCTGACGTAAACTGGCTTATAAAGCTCAGATGTCGAACCTGACGAGTGGACGCTTTGTCGGGCTTTTGTTCCAAAGCATATATGAGAGGCTTATGGTCCGTGCACACTGCGAACGGCCTGCCTTCAAGGGAGGAGGAGAAGTACTTAATGCTCAAGTACGCGGTGAGCAGTTCACGATCGTAGGTACTGTAGTTCCGTTGAGCGGGGTTCAACTGCCTAGGGAAGAAGCTCGACGATTGCAAGACGTGATTCACCTTTTGGTGAAGAGCGGCACCTACTGCATTATCAGAGGCATCAACAAAAACGGCCAGAGGTGCATCTTGCAGAGGAAATGCCAAGAGTGTAGCTTCAGCCAGTTGCTGTCGGGATTTATTGAACGCACGGACAGCCTCTGCAAACCACACGATCTCTCGTGTGTCCTTAATTTTGGGGCCAGATAAGTACGCGTTCAAAACGGGTTGGTGTTGGGCGGGCTTGGGCAGAAAACGACGATAGAAGTTTACCATGCCCAAGAACCTCCGCAAATCCTTTACAGTTTTCGGACGCAGGAAGCTTGTAATCGCTTGCACCTTGTTTGAGTCGGGCTGTATTCCTTCAGGAGAAATGAAGTGGCCGAGGAATCTCACCTTTGTTTGAAGGAACTTACATTTCTCAACGTTTAGGACTAACCCGGCCTAAAGGAGACGTTGAAAAATGCACTCGAGATGGGCTAAATGCTCAGACTCTGAGGAAGAGGCGACCAAAACATCATCCAAATATACGAAACAGAAGTCGAGGTTTCGCAAGACCGAGTGGATGAACCTTTGAAAAGTTTGCGCCGCATTGCACAACCCGAAAGTCATCCGTGTGAATTGGAAGAGTCCAAAGGGTGTGCATATTGCCGTCTTTGGAATGTCTTCTGGAGCTACAGGGATTTGGTGATAGGTCTTGGTTAAATCCAAGGTCGAAAAGATGCGGCAGTTTGTGAGATGATCCGCAAAGTCGGAATAGGATATTGGTCTGGAACAATCTGCGCGTTTAGCCTTCTGTAAACCCCACATGGACGCCATTCGCCGTTTGGCTTAGGGACCATATGCAGTGGGGAAGACCAACAGCTGTCCGAAGGTCTCCAGATACCCTGTTGCCAGCTTCTGGGATGGTAGAGGACGCACCTTCGAGAAGATCGGGGAACCAGTAGTGTTAATGTGGTGCTACACATTGTGCTTCACTGGTTTGGAGAGACTACACTCGGTAGTAATCTGGCTGAACTTTTGGAGAAGTGCCCGAACACGAGAGTCGGTAATGTCTTCTAAAAGTACGGAAAGATTATTGCCTGGGTGAGATACCATTTGTCCCGACGAATTAAGGTTGGTCATAAATTGTTAGGCGACGTGGCGCTGTGTTCTGGGTGGCCGTCACCAGGACCCCCCGCTTACCTAGTTTTTTGCGGCAGGCGTGAATTTACAAGGGATTGTACATTTAGTGGCTTCATCGCCGAATCTGCGGTGGTACCAGCAAATCCCTCGGTCCGTGGACTCTCCTGACGACCTGCTACCTGATCGCCCTTTTCGAGTGGCAGACCGCGAGTGAGCTCGTGATCTGGCGCCCGAATGCTGAGCGTCCAACGTCGCCCGCATCTCGGCCACACTGGCTGTTAAGGCGGCTATTTTGCGCCTTAAGTCGCCCACCTGGTCCGATGGCTGTTGAACGGCCGCTATGGTTGGGCGTACGTGCACCTCGTGTACTTTGTTGGACGCAGCTGCCAGTGCCTCCAAGAAACCTGGGACGCACGCGAGGACCGCCTGGGTGCCTTCCGGGAGCCGACGCAGCCAAAGGGACTTCATCAACTCGTCATCGATCTTACTCCCACCCAATTGCTTCATTTCGCGCACCAATTTGCTGAGAGTTCGATCTCCCAACGTTAGGCCTGCCAGCAAGTGATCCAGTTTTGGTGACTCACTTACTGACAGGCGCCTGATTAATTCGCTCTTCAGCAGTGAGTACGAAGCCGATTTCATTACGTCGGACACCAGCACCAAGGACTCCTCGTCCAGGCCCACCGCCGCGTGATTGAAACGGGTCGCGTCCTAGAGGAAGTGAAAAGAGATCCACCGATGCGAACACTTCGACGCCGTCTCTTGCGGCGATTTAAATTTTATTTTTACCATCTAAAGGAAAATTTCAATATAAACAAAACAAATGGCGGCGTCTGCTGAGGAGGCGGCTGATGGCGGAGTATCCTGCCCCTGCGCTGGCGCGTAGTATGTCCTGGTTCGTCAACGAACGCTACACCCACAGCGATCACCAGGCGATCTTCTTTGAGACATGTATCCAGCCACAGGGCAAAGACCCATCATGCCCGAAACCGAGAAAGATTTCAGGCTGGTCTGCAAAAACAGAATGGACGAACAGACCTTCATAGAGCTGTGGTTAGATCAACCTAAACCTGCTAAAGCAGGCGCCTCTACGGAAAGAGCTGTCCATGTGGCCCAATGCATCGCCAAAGCATGTGGCGTGTCCATGTCTAGGAGGTGCTCATTAGAAGACCAAACTACTGGTAGAATGGTGAACTGGCTGGTCTTCGATCAGCCTGCCACTGAGCCAGAAGAGCGGCTCAGAGGGTGGTAGGTAGAGTCGATCGGGGGTAAAAACAGCGCGCCTATCAGGCAGCCTGCAAAACCCTCAAGCTCGCCCCATCTAGAAAAGCAAGAGGAAATGCTTTAAGGAGCTCTGCTCAGAAGCGGACGTAAACCCGTGGGGGGTGCCTACAGAATCGTGATGGGACGATTCAGAGGCCGTTTATCTTCGCAGATCACGTGTCCTACCCTCTTGCTGAAAATCATTCAGGGGTTATTCCCCCAGCAAGAGGAGAGCACCGACACATTCCAACTACCTCTGAATGTGACGGCAATTCCGCCATTCACCAGAGACGAGCTGATGGACATCTGCGGTAGAATAGGAGATAATAAAGCGCCGGGACTGGACGGAGTACCGAATAAGGCCCTTAAGTTTGCCGTGAAATCCAGACCGGACATGTTCACTGAGTTGTTCGAAGCGTGCATGTCCGAGGAGATATTTCCAGCGGCATGGAAGCGGCAGAAGTTGCTACTTCTGCCTAAGCCTGGTAAACCTCCAGGTGAAACATCCTCATATAGACCCATATGTCTTTTGGACACTGTGGGGAAAATGTTAGAGCGGGTAATAGATTACTCCCGGTTGTTGATGTCCGTGGACAGGTGGTTACCCATGGCCAGGACTGTAGCCTCAGCAGGTGGCACCGATTGGAGCCTGGGGTCAGGAGTGCTGACGGAAGGGGCCTGCTTCGGCTCGTCCGTTAAGGACAGGGTCCCAATTAGATAGGTTCCCACCTGAGTAAATGAAGAATCTGAGCCTAGACTCAGGTTCTCCATCGATGAGCTTAGGGTTGCCCCTTCACTTGGGGTTGGATCGTCACGATCGAGGTTTAATTGTGTTTGTTTAACAGGTTTATGTTTTTGTTTTTTTGTTTTTTCATAATTGGCTGCTATGACCTCAGTTTTATCAGGGAAAGTAGGTCGATCTCGGCAGAGCCCCTTTTTGCCGAGACAAGGCTAGTTGAAACTGGGGGTCGCCTGGTACTCAGACTTCACCGTTTACGGCCACATCTTAACCCCTGTGACCATTCAGCCCTCGGTAGCCACACTTTAGCTTGCGGTTTTGATTACCGCTTGGATTCAGGTGTCACCTCCCATTTTCTGAAGGATCTTCCTTACTGAGCTCCCTCACCACGACAAGGTAGGTAGTCGTTGAGGGAGCTACAAGACGCTAAGTCTCAAAGAAAAACACAAGAAACGACCAGCTCTCCGACGATAGTATGGGAAATTTTATTCCACTAGGTGGGAAGGAAAATTGAGGCTTAACGTAATTACATATTGTCATTATAGATGGCCCCACATTGGGCGCCATATGTCAAAAGACCATTCTAAGTAGCCGGAGACGACCAAGAGGGGATAACTATCCCAAAAAAAAACAAAAAACAACGAAATTGAAGGTCCGTCCCACATTCCTGAGCCTGGCTAGCATAGAGACGTACAAGCAGCTGTCGACGGAGCACTTCGATTGAGCTTCAATATTTGCGGGTGGACCTTCATGGTCAATTTCGCCATCTTTTTAGGTTTATACGCTCTCATATCATCAAATTGAAAAAAAATTCAAGAATTTCGGAAGCGGACCCCTTAAATTTAGGGAATTTGAATTGCTTCGCTGAGGTATATAACCAAATGAAATTATAAATCGTTTACCTCATCAAAACGTCAATGACGCGTCCGTAACCCTCACAAGAAAATTCTAATTAAATAACAAGGAAATGATGCCAACCATTGCAAAAAAAAAATGCAAAATTTCATAAATGAATTTCGCTGAAACTGAAATCATGGACAGTGCAAAGTGTTGGACTGCCAGTCGCGGGGGGTCTACCAAACACCAAACTACCAAACCGACAAGTATTCATAAGTGTGCGTATTTGATATTTATGGAATATTAATTAAATATGAAATTTCAATTAAATATTTTCCTATTAATGACGGTTTTAAGTTTATCAAAAGTTCAGTGTCGTGTTGAGGAAAATGGCAGAATTTTGGTGTACGATGATTTTGAGGATTACAAAGTAATTTACTGGGTTTTTATCGTGGAAAGACATCTTACTTTTTATCTATTTATACAAGGAGAAAACGGATAGTATCTTTTACGGATTATCTTTTTGTTGATCATCTTGCAGGGTCAGAATAATAAAACATATCGTCCGTTTGAAGAAATCCGTTGTCGAAAAGCGTACGAAGAAAATTGTAAACGGATTAGGGCTCATAATTCGTTATACCAAAGTGGAAAGGTGGCCTTTCAGTTGAGAGCTAATTGTTTTGCGGATTTGGTAAGTGTGTTTTCCTCTGGCCTTATTAAAACCATAAAAATCTAAAAATACATATAATTATTTGAATTACCTGAATTATAAGTGTGGTCACAATTTTGGAAACTTTCCTGTAAAACGAATCACTCTTTGCAATAGATAAGCCAAGCGTTGACTTTCATTATGTCTTGGAAGGCGAAAAATATGCTCAAATAATAGCGTTTGGTTCCTATATCCATTCGGTAGCGTTTTCTGTAATCATAGGCACTACGACCGCGAATTTCACCTCTCTACCAACCTTGAGGAAGCAAGAAATTCTCCATCCTCCACTATTCCATCCTATGTAACTCCAAACTTCGAGTCGAACGGACGTGTTACATGGACTTTCTATCGCGAATATTCTGCAGTTTCCCTTTACCTTGTTCTTTGAGCCTTTCCTTGAGTAACCTGGTGCTCATTAGCTTCCGCGGCTCTGTGTTGGACACCCTTTTTCAAATGTATGATGGCAACTTCCTCGTCGATTTATGGTACTCTGTGTGCCATTTGTAAGGGGCCGGAATCTATTCGCTCTAAATTTTTAGACTGCGATGGGTACTGTGGTGCGACCTTCCACGCCAAATGTTTGGGTATTCCCTCTTCCTTATCGTTGTAACACCTGCTGCGGTACCACGCTACCTGATGCAATCCAGCTGCTGCATCAACACACGGCGACTTTGGCGTCGATTCAATATGCAGTTTCAAAATCGCCCTCACAAGTTGCAGCTTCATCGAGCGTAGCCTCAGCTCCTGAGATGCCGCTGACTGGCTCTGCTTATACCTTGCCGGAGACTGCGGCCAACAATACTGGCGTCATACCTAAGTCGCCTCAGTCGACTAATTCTCCGCCTCTATCTGGCACGTACTATTCCAGTGCGTCTATAAAAGATTGTATCAACCCGACTACGTCCGCTAGCCAACTGAAAAATCGTCCTCCATCCGAGGGACATATTCCCAACTCATCATCGGATGCGCTACTCACTTCTGGCAATTGTCCTACAGTCACTGCATTAGCACCACCTTCCTGCTTCCTCCTGTGGATCATCAACGCCCGCAGCCGCTGAATCGCAGGCCTTTCCGACCACCTCATGTCGCCTGAGCGGCCCCCAATTGAACGTTGCCTCCCCGCCAAAATAGCTGTTCGTGTCAAGGCTAGCTTACTCCACCGGGTCCGACAAAATTCTGGCCTATATCAGAAGCAAAACCAACTCAACTTTGTTACCTCTTTCATGTGTGAAGCTGACGAAGGATGGCTCTCCTGATCGAGTGATAGCTTCCTTCAAAGTGACATATCCCCATAACTTCGATGCTATCGTCCAATCTTCCTTTTGGTCACAGGGGGTCTTCGTCAAGGCTTATCAGAGGACTAAGCTGCGTGAAAATTTCCGGCCCACCCACCTGCCTCGCCGAACTTGAATAATTTCGGCAACTATACACTCTTTTACCAAAATTTAAGGGGTCTAAGGACCAAAGCTGTCGGTCAAACTGTCTGCCTTAGCATTCCAACATCATGTCATCTGCATTTCTGAAACCTGGCTGGATGACAGGATTTCAGATTCTGAGCTCCTCGAAGGTTACTCTGTCTTTCGTTGTGATAGAGACTGCACTGCGCTTGGCAGCCCCCTCTCCCTTCTCCGTGCCGAAATCATCTTTCCCTCCTCATCCAGCTCTCGAATTCGATGTTCAGATATCCCGACTCCACTTTCCGGTCCCTCGCAACCCTACCAAGTTCAACTTTCGTAAGGCGAACTTGGAAGGTCTGAACTCAGGCCTGGCGTCAAACAACTGGGTCCCCCTCCTCTCTCCATTTATGTGTGACCAAGCACTCAACACTTTCTATACCATTTTATCTGGTCTTCTTCCTCGTTACTTTCCCCCTCTCCTCGGTGCTTACGCTCTTACCCTGTCTGGTTCACCACTGAAGTTAGTTTAGGGAACCCCTTGCCATCCAGTTTCTCCGCCGGTCGAGTTCTTCGCAATAAGAAGGGCCCGAACATAATGCGCAACACGACTCCATCTGCCAGCGCTCTTCAGGATCTCCCTGACAATGATGTCTGGAGAGAGCTCCCCTGTGTCCGCATGAAGCTTCTGACGAAAGCCATCCCACCTTTCGCAAGAGAAAAAGGTGTGTTCAGCGTCGTCCGCCACTCCATTGCAGAACACACAATCCCAATCCTGTGGAGGTAAGACTGAAAACCTCCATGCCCACTTAGAAGTTGGGTAAGGAAGTAATCAGTCTGACACTTTCAGTTCAGTCATGGGTCTAAGTTGTCGATGATCCGCGCAGTCCATCTGCCTCTTGACACATTTTGTCAAGGAAGTTGATACTTGATAAGGGTGCGTTGACGTTCTCTTAAGTTTTCGCTCTTACGGCGGTAGATAGCTTTACGTTCCTCGGTAAGGAGGGCAACTAGTAGATATAGGGCCCCCAACATTCGCCAATAACCGACTCAAGGCAGAAATTCCAGCTGCAGTCTGCATATCCGTCGCATCAAGATGCCAATTCTGTGCCTATTCAACAGTGCGTCCGGCATTACCGCCCAGGCATGACTCTTCAGGTATATCGAGTCTCAGCAGACTATGGTAGGGAGTATTGCAGAGGTCCGTCCCTAGGATGGATCCCTGTGTTACTCCCGACGTGATTTCCATCCGCCTCTGGCCCTCTAGCGTCTCATAGAGAGGGAGCGGTCTTTCAGATGATCCCTCAAGATCTGGAAGAGATAGCTTGGCACGTGGAATGAATTTTCTAATGTGCCTAACATGTCTGTCCATCTTACGAAATTGAAGGCATTTGTGACATCAAGCGTTATGAGGAGCACTATCCGCTCGATGAACCGCATCTATGATCTCCATAATAGTATCCACTGTGGATCTACCTGTTCTGAACCCGAACTGCCTTGGGGATAAGTCCCCGACATGCACGGATCGCTTCAGGGAGGCTACTCCTGATGACCTTCTCGAGCATTCCCGGCCGTGTCAAGCATACAAAGCGGTCGGTATGCAGATGGGAGCTCCGGGTCTTCTTTATCCTTGCTGATCAGCGCGAGTCTGACCACCTTCCAGCCCTTCTTCAAGCAAGCTTTGAAGACCAAAGTAGCAAGTCTTGCCGTTGTTGGAACACCAGTTTGTAAACTTCCGCTGGGATGCCATCAGGACCAGGCGTCTTCTTGTTTTTCATAGTGACCCCAAGTCCGCGCAGGCTAAGATGGAGCAGGTACTCTCAAGGAGCTGCTTCAACTAGAGCATTTTCAAAAGTTCTGAGTCCACCTTATCCCCACCCAGTTGCCTTGTTTCTCGAAGCAGCTGGCTGGGGCTACGGTCACCCAGCCTCAGCTCGTTGAAGAAGGGACTCAGCTTCGCTTCCTCACTCACTGACAGCCGGCTTATGAACTGCTCCTTTAGCCGGTTTTAGGAGCCATCCTCCAATATATTTGGGGCGCAAACGGGCTTCAGCCTAGATAAGGAGACAGCCTTTTTTGTCCCCCTATCTCGAACTGGAAGAAATGTTCTCCACGCTCGAGAACACGGTACGGGCCTTCGTATGGAGGCTGCAGCGGCTTCCGGACAGCATTCGTCCTGGTCAGGACGTGCGTGCATGTGTCCAGTTCTTTGGGCGCGGAGGCAGGTGCGGACGAGTGTCGTGTGGGAGGTGTGGCTTTTATGTGGCGAAGGTTGTCTTTCAGCAGGCGCAGCAATCCCGAATCTGTGATCACTTGGGAGTCTTGGGTTCTCCCCGTATGCTAGCTCCGTGGGGCTGGCAGCAAACTCCTCTCGGCGGGTTGTTCGTAGACCGAGTAGGACGAGCGGCAAGACCTGAGTCCAGGACGACTTATCGCGAGCCATAATGGCGGTTTTCAGCGTCCGGTGCCAACACTCTAGCATCCTATTGGATTGCGGGTAAGCCGCAGTTTGCTGGCGTTTGAATCCCAGGAGTTTGCCTAACTCTGAGAAAAGGGTGGACTCAAATTGCATTCCCTGGTCAGTGATGATTATTGCAGGGCACCTAAGCGAGGGATCCACTCTCGACGGAGGACTTCGGCACAATATTGCGCCGTAAAGTCCTTTAACGGCCTCAGGCCACCGCGTAAACCTGTCGACGATTGTGAGGCAATACTTGTAACCATGCGAGTCTCGCAAAGGTCCTACGATGTCGAGGTGTATGGTGTGGAACCGCTTGGTAGTGCGGGGAATACATGCCTGGTGTCTTTACACTTCTGGCAAGCGTAAGAAGGCCCAGAAGTTGATGTCCTTATTCATGGAGGGCCAGAAATATTTCTCGGCGACTAACCGATTTGACGTCCTGATACCTGGATGCGTTACGTCGTGAACCGCGCGGAACAATTCCTTGCGAAAGGTGGAATGGATGGCCAGGGTCCCTATTTCGAGTATTCGCAGCAGAGAGAGAGGTTCGAGCCGAAGATGGGCAATTCCCGAAATTTATATTTGGGGTTGGATTTGAGGCTCTGAAGTACTGCGTCATCTACCTGCGCCTTGGCGATAGCCAAGAAGTTGAGTGAGGCGGGATGTTAAGCTCGGAGACACATGACAAAGCGTCAGCAACTATGTTGTCCTTGCCGGTCACGTGCTGTATGTCGGACGTGAACTGGCTTATAAAGCTCAGGTGTCGAAGTTGACGAGGGGACGCTTTGTCGGGCTTTTGTTTCAAAGCATATGTGAGAGGCTTATGGTCCTTGAACACTGTGAACGGCCTGCCTTCTAGGAAGAAACGGAACTATTTAATGCTGAAGTACGTGGCGAGCAGGTCTCGATCGTAGGTGCTGGAATTGCGTTGAGCGGGGTTTAACTGTCTGGAGAAGAAGCTCCACGGTAGGAATTTGCTGCCGCCAGTTTTAACGGTTGAGGAAATAGCCGATGGTGCCCGGGTACGGGAAGAACCAAAACCTCCGCACCAGTATCTACGAGATAACTGCGCCGAGTAAGAGGGTCATAAATTGTTAGGCGACGTGGCGCTGCGTTCTGGGTGGCCGTCGCCAGGACCCCCCGCGGACCTTGTTTTTTGAGGAAGACGCGAATTTACACGGGATCATACATCTGGTGGCTTTTTCACCGAATCTGCGATAGTACCAACAAAAACTTCGGTCCGTAGGTTGTCCTAATGACCTGGTACCCGATCGTCCTTTTCGAGCAGAAGATGCACCCGAACGCTGAGCATCCAGCGTCGGCCTCATTTTAGCCATACTGGTCACTAGCTGAATGGCCGCTATTGTTGGACGCGCGTATACCTCGTGCACCTTATCGACCGCAGCTGCCAGTGCCTCCAAAGAACCGGAGAAGCACGCGAGGGCCGCCTGGGTGCTGTCCGGGAGTCGTCGCAGCCAAAGTGATTTCAACAAGTCGTCGTCGATCTTACTCCCACCCAATTGCCGCAGCTTCATCCTGCTGATTTGTTGGTAAAACTTCCGTGCCTGGTGCGATTGCTCTCTGTACTTTTCGAGTTCCTTTTTCCATCTGTGAAGTCGCTTCTCCGCTCGACGGAGTTCTTGGTAGGTTTCTGCTCGTGCCCGCGTTCTTTGAGAATGCAAGATTACTCGGTATGCAGCATTTTTCTGTTCGTCCGCCGATGTCTGAGGCAATTCCTTCGTAGGCTTGTAATTTCAGGCGTACAGTCACCAGAACACAGGTAACTTCCTGGGACGCAGTTTCCTTTTGGGAGCCGAGGCATTACAAGCTGCGGTAATGAGCCTCACTGTTGAATGAGCTAACGATTCAGTTGCAGTTCTTCTGTCTGCGCCTTGGTCTTGTCGTTTATTTACATCTCTTGAGGGAGCTTCGATAAATTTTGCCACGTCGATTTTCCCGATGTTTCACCTGGTAGGCGTTTGCCGGACGTAAAACATTGGGAAGAGCCGTTGGTCACTCCAAAGGAAATGTACTGATGATCACTGGCCGTGAAATCTTCCAGAAGGTACTGCCGTCCGGCAAACACCTACGAGGTGCCTGGTTGCATCGCTGACACTAAAGACTCTGTAGCAAAAGTTACGTCAGGGATAGTGTCCTTGCAGCCAGGTCGTCGAAATGTCAGAGTGGTATTTAGGAAAATGAGTCCTGTCGTAGTCTGTATGCCTCGAGAATCTGGCTAAGGCATGCCCCATTCGAAAGCTCTGGCGTTAAGGTTTCCTGCGACTAGAATTCTCCTTTCCGTGTTTCTAATCTCATCCTTCAAGGTGGCGAGCCTATTTCGAAAAACTTGGATAGATTCTTACGGTGTGAACCCAAACGAAGCTGTTCCCTCGACCATAGGCCCGCACTCGCAAGTTAACCGTGTTTCTCACCCATGTGACAGCAGTGCCAGATATATCGGCATACCACGATGGTGACTTCCTATCTCGACACTGTTCGCTGAGAAGCAACAGGTCAACACTTCTTTCTTGCACCATCTGCCCCATAAGGTCGTGAGCGGTTGCACTCCTATGCATGGTTGCTTGCAGGATGTCCTCTAGAATTAACAGAGGTAACTCCCATCCACATCTGGGCAATGCCATTTTATCGCCCCCTCCACCTCTTCCGTATTAGTGAGACAATCCAGCTCCCTTATTTAACATCTACCTTAGCGTCATCTGGTTTGGCGCTGTTACAGACTTCTCGAAAAACTTACGTGAGAGGAGGGAGTGCGAATGGCTTCTGACCGTGGTTTACTCCTTCTCTTTCTCTTTGACGTTGATGTCGTAATGGACCTCGACTTTGCTACAGTGGAGCCACTCCTCTCGCTATTCAACTTAGGTTGTTGTCGCTGATTTTTCTTCTGTTTTTGGCGCTACTTGGTCCTCTTGGTTACCGCCTCCTACTGCGTCCTCGACGGCAGATCCCCGCTGTTTTCCCCTCGCCTCCTTTTGTCGATTTTTTGTTCCCTCATCTGGCGGACTGAGGGCACTGCGTTTTTTGCCCAACTAGGGGATTTGCTTTTTCTTCAGTTCCTCTTCGACTGTCATTCAGGAGTTTCACTGACGTGCAATAAGGTCCAGCCATTCTTCCATCTCCATTATGCCATATGCCATTTTTGACATCCATGGAGATGTTTCACTGGACGATAGTAGCAGCCTTGATTTTACGTAGGATCATCCTGCACTTCTTCTGCCTTTCTTCCTCTAATCGTGTCTTTTGGATGAGGACCACCCTCTCCGGGGAGATGACTTGCATTTCCGCCTGATTGGAGGATTTGTCACCCTTTTTCCCGGACAAAGGGGTTTCACGCAGCTGGGAGTTTGCCAGCTTTTCTTGTGGCCCCTTTTCTGAACACGAATTCGATGGCATCTCTCCTTTCTGGTTACCAGGATTCTAAGCTTCTACCGTGTCACTCCTTTGTTCCCTTCCAGTCGTCTACCGTTGGGAGAGCGGGCCTTTCTACTTATCCAGGAGGTGACCATCATAACTTGGGGCGGAGATTTTCAGAAGATAAAACACTGAAGAAGGGAACAGTTGGTCCCCGAAATATGCATTTGTATCCTTTTCAAGATACCATTAGTCAATAAAGGAAACTATCTTCAAAATCAAATCTTTTATTTCAGGGAAGCTTCCAAAGTTTGACCACCTCTTTATATGTATTTTTTCTTTTATAGAACTCACAAAACTACCTTAAAAGTCATGTTCGTTTGGTGCCTAGTCCCCGGATACCCTTAATTGACGCTCCAGCTCAAATAGTTGGAGCCTCCATACATAGATCTCGGGATAAAAATCAAATTCCCGATTCATTTGATTGGAGAGATCAAGGATTTAAAACTCCACCGAGAAATCAGTTAAGTTGTGGATCATGTTATGCATTTAGTATTGCTGAAAGTATCGAGGCACAGGTGTATAAGAGAACTGGAAAGATTCTGGATTTAAGGTAATAATAGTTTAGTAAAAGGCGAATACGGTTTAACGGTTTCGTACCAGGGCAGAGGCAACTCGTCAGATGCTGTCTCACCTCTGCCCTGGGGACTGAAGAGGTTTTGACATGACTACGAATTATATTGAGCGTAAATTCGTCAATATTTTGGGCCAAAGCTTGGCCAGAGCTGAAAATATATTATTTGAGTATTGAGGGGTCCTAAGCCCGCATCCACCTGATGTCGGGCCGGACCAAATGGGGAGAAACTTGCTCCTTTGTTTTTTGATCCACAGAGCCCTCGTTTGGGTTTAGTACCCCAAGCTTCAAAAATAAAAAGCGAAGATGGTTTCACGGTTTCGTATCAGGGCAGAAACAACTCGTCAGGTGCTGCCTCACCTCTGTCCTGGGAGCAACGTGATCGAAGCGGTTCACTTTATATAATTCGTAGAACATGACATGGCCAAGATGGCGCTTTTTATTTTGGAACCTTGGGTTGCTAAACCCAAACGAGGGGTTCGTGGGTTAAAAAAGGAGGGAGTCAGTTGCTCCCCATGTGGTCTGGTCTGAGATCAAGTGGATGCGGGCTTAGGACCCCTCAATCCTCAAACAAAATAGTTATTGTTTAGTTTCAGTTTAATTTCGGACCAGGGACGAAAATGTTTTGATTACTCATTGCCTTACACGATCAGTTTGGCATTACTCTGAAATAATACTGAAGCCAAACTGATCGTGTAAATGGGCTCCTAAAAAAGACAATGTAAAACCAAATATATCATTTTTTTCTTCAGTGAACAACAGATTGTCGACTGTAGTACACGTACCGGTAACAAGGGTTGTGCTGGCGGCTCATTACGGAATACCCTAAAATATCTTGAGCAATATGGTGGACTAATGCGTGATAGGGACTATCCATATCGAGCAAAAGAGAAGCATTGCCGTTTTGCTAAAGAATTGGCTGTTGTACAAATAAGTTCATGGGCAATTTTACCGAAACATGATGAGGAAGCCATTAAAGTTGCCGTGGCTACAATTGGACCAGTTGCCGTTTCAATAAATGCTAGCCCTCAAACTTTCCAACTTTACAGGTAAATATTTCTTGATATTCTCTGAATTCTATACTAAATTGGAACCGTGGTACTTTCTTCCCAGTCAGATGGTGTTCTACCTTCCCGAATAACCCGATTAAAGACTTCACTGAGCCACAGAGTTAGGTCCCTGTTCTTCGCTTCCCAGAGCTCAGATGCGATGCCGTCAGAGGCTGTGGCTTTTTCCGGTTTCATTCGTTTTATTGTTTCCTCGACTTCAGTTGCACTGACAGCTACCTCTCTGTGGATTAACGTGGGTACCGTCACGTGGACCTAATTTCACGGTCTTGATGACCAACCTTATGTATGAGGCCCGAAAGGTTCTGTTCGTTTGAACACAATCACAACCCCCATGAAACTCCGACTAGGGGGGGGGGGTACCAAGGTTTCGTAGCCAAAGCCACTTCAGATGAGTCCCTATGCGGACTCTGGTCTGATCGCCCTAATAAGCCATGAAGCATTCTCTCGGTGCAACCACAACGAGGTTCTCCATAGCCACTTGTCTTTGGGTTGGTCATCAGGGTTGCTATCTCATCTTGCTCACCGTCACCTTGAGCACCAGACGCCTTGACAGGTGGAACTGCTCCGAATGTCGGTACAATTGCAGTGTGAAAAGCTCATCAGCAGAAAGTGGAAGGATAACGTCGATATTGTGAAAACTGTTTTTGGTCGTATCAATTCTCCTTGGCAAAGGATGGAGGCGTCATTTTACTATTGCAAAAATCACGCATTATTCAGTCACGGTGTGGTGTGGACGCGTTTGTCCTGCCTACTAGGTATACTGTGGGCTAAACAGCACTGCAACGATTTGAACTGGGTCATAACTAGCGATTTTGGGTCGGAAGTCTTCTGAGCTACCCACCGGATCAGCTTACGCGCATTCCACCGTCGAGTCTGCTCCGGTACCTCCGGAACCTCCCATCGCTGTCGGAGTAACCAAGGCTGTTAGCTTCAACGACCTATTTTATCAACCGCCGCAGGTGAAACATATACACCTACAGAAGGTTGGGTTGATTGAGTCGTTCTCTGTGTGGCTGAGGTGGTTTTGTTGCGTCGGGAGACGAGATTTCAGCCTTTCTCTTTCTTCTTTCTCTGCTTCGGTCGTCTGGTTCTGCTCCGGTGGTCCGCCTCTGCTTCGCTGACTAGCGCCATATGTCTGGGGAATATAAAACCACAGAGGCACGATCCCCCTCTGGCAGCGGTCGCAGTCAGGATGTCCACTTTTGGCAGCGCTTGCAGGCGTCACAATGGACCATCGGGTTAGTCGCAGACGTGTCTGAGGATCTGAGGAGGGTTCCTACGTCCGGCTAAAGAAGCAGTTCATATGTCGATTGTCAGTGAGTGATGAAGCGATGCTGAATCATATGTTGAACGAGCTGACGCTGGGCGACCCTACCCCTAGACAGCTGGGTGGGGATAAGGTCGGTTCAGAGTTTTTGAAAACCCCCTGGTTGCAGTCGCTCCCGGAGATCACCTGCGCTATCTTGGTCTGCATGGACTCGGGGTGGCAGGAAGTGCTGTAACCGCCATGGTCAACAAAGTCTACGAGGTGTACTCCTGCCTCGTGGCCGCAGAAGTGCCAAAGACACACGTGGTGCAGTTTCCAAGCTTACGGCGACTGTGGGTACGCGAAACCTGCGACTAGCTGTCACGAACACCTCTCTCATACGCACTGACGGCTACAAACAGGTGGACGTGAGTCTCGGATTTCATCGAACGTTTTCGTGGCAATTTGTTTTGGCGGATATTAGAACCCTAATTTTAGGGGCAGACTTAGGGTCGACCTGCAGAACAAAGCCTTTATAGACCTCGCAACCTCTTTAAAGTCATCAGGAACAATTTCCACCAGCGCAGACGACACTCTTTCCATTGTTTTCGGTGACATTGTCGACCATCGCATTCGCGCACTTTTCCGAAAATATCGTAAAATCACTGCTGAAAGTAGTCCCTCCCAGTCGGTGAAGCACGATGTGTGGTATCACATCAACGTTACCGGTTCCTCGATCTTCTCAAAAGTGCGTCACTTATCACCCCAGAATCTAGCTGTTGCAAAATAAGAGTTCGATGAACTCATGAAACAGGGTATTTGTAGACCTTCCAATAGCTGTCCAATAGCTGGTCATCGCCGCTCCATATGATGCCTAAGCCAAACGGCGATTGGATTACAGGCGTCTGAATGCTCAGGCAGTTCCCGACCGATACCGACACCTCCTCCACTCATCCATGACTTTGCGCATCCACTGACAAACTGCCTTGTTCTCTCGGCCTTGAATCTGGCTAAGGTGTAACACCAAATCCCTGTTGCTCGCGAAGACATACCTTTCGGACTCTTCTATTTCACCAGGACGTGGAGACATTGAAGAGGTTCATCCACTTTGCCCTACGAAATTTAAACTTCTGTTTTGGTAGCTTCTTCTTCCAAATCTGAACATTTGAACCATCTGGAGTGCATTGTTCAACATCTCTTGGAGGTCTCGGGCTCGTTCTAAACGTTGAAAAATGTAAATTCCTACAGAAGTAGGTAAAATTTCTCGGCCGCATGATCACCCCTGATGGATTTCAATCAGGCTCAGACAAGGTTGAAGCGATCAAAAGCTTTTCCCTGCCAACCACGGTGAAGGATCTGACTCTTCTATCGTCATTTCTGGTCCTCAAAGTTTACTTGTCTGGGCCCAAAAACAGAAGACTCTCGCGAGGTTGGGTGGCTTACTGAGGCTGTCCAGACGTTTGAAACTGTCAAACAACAGATGCTACACTTCTGGCTTTTCCTCGGACAGATGCACCCCTAGCCGTGTTCGTCGATGTCCCAAACTTGGCAACCGTTCAGCTTCTTTACTAAACAACTCAACCCAGCTCAACGTAACTCCAGAGCCTACGATCGTAAGCTACTCGCCACGTATCTCTCCATTAAATACTTCCGCTTCTCTCTTGAGGGCAGGCCATCCACCGTATTTACTGACAACAAACCCCTTACTTCATGCTTAAGCAAAATCCCGACACCAACTTCGGCAACTGAGCTTCATCAGCCAGTGTACTTCCGACATGCAACATGTGTCTGGAATAGACAACGTCGTTGTAGACGCTTTGTCACGAATCTTGGAGGTCATAGTCCCCGTCGCGGCCGGCAATCACCGAGGCGCATAAAGACGACGCAGAACTTCAGAGCCTGAGGGAAAATTCTAAATACAAGTTCAAGGAGTTTCCTATCTTTGGCTCAAACTCCTAAGAGTAAGTACTCTGCGAGACCTCACGGAAGGGACCTGGGCCATTTATTCCGCCCGATTTTCGCAAGGAAGTATTCCACGCTGTACACGAAGTTGCGCATCCAGGCATCAGGACGACGGTTAGTCATCGGAAAATATTTCTGGCTGGTCCATGAACAAGGACGTAAACTCTTGGGCCAGAAGTATAAGATCAACAAGCTCGTAACAAAGGAAGTAGGAGTATACCATCGACCAAGCGCTTTGATACCATCCACCTCGGTATCACTGGCCCTTTGAGAGACTCGTGCGGATACAAGTGTTGCCTCAAAATCATTGACAAGTTTACACGGTGGCCTGAAGCAAAATCTCTGACTGACACGACGGTTCAATCATGGGCCGAGGCTCTCTGCCAAGAATGGATCCCCCGCTTCGGTGTACCAGCCGTAATTATCACGGTCCAGGGAATGCAGTTTGAGTCTACTCTTTTCTCGGTTTCAAACGTCACAGGACCACTACAGACCATCTGCAGTCCAAT
This sequence comes from Hermetia illucens, assembly GCF_905115235.1. NCBI lineage: Eukaryota > Metazoa > Arthropoda > Insecta > Diptera > Stratiomyidae > Hermetia > Hermetia illucens. The sequence continues at coordinate 11,519,090 of NC_051855.1, read as the reverse complement.
GGGATGCTGGAACGTTGCCACCAGACAGTAAAGACGGTCTTGAAGGCTCGTGAGGATCCGTATTATTCTCAGTTCTTGCCTTTCGTCCTCCTCGGCCTTCGCACAGCCCACCGAGAGGAATTTGCGGTTAGCTCCGCGGAGATGGTATATCTACGATTCCCCGCCGATCCTGTGCTAGATATCAACCCCAGGGACCTTGAGACATGCTCGCAGGTCCTCATTAGGGTGGACGCTCCTCGGAGGCCGCTGCACCCAGTAAATGAGGACCCCTTTAAGGTCCTGGAGCGAGGGGACCATTACTTCAAGCTCAATGTTGGAGACGGCCCAAATGGGTCTCCTTGTCGAGACTGAAGGCCTTCGTCGAAACGGGGGATGCTCCAAAAAAAGCGTCAGGTTGGCCCGGTAACCTCACTGACGGGATCATGTCCCGGGTTCCTCCGCTAAACCCGCGCGGTTTCAACTGTGATGTGGCGGCGCATCGGAGGCAAAAACCACCAACTATCTCTGGTCTGGTCTGGTCTCCCCTTAAAACTATATGTTTCTGTGAATTTTTATTTTTATTTTTTTAATTTTAGATTTTTATTTTCAGTAACGGAATCTATGACGATCCAGATTGTTCGGCGGATATGGTAAACCATGCTATGCTTGTTGTTGGTTACACCCCGGAATATTGGATTATGAAAAACTGGTGGGGCGATAATTGGGGTGATGGGGGCTATATGAAAATTAGACGTAATAGAAATTTATGTGGATTAGCAAATTATGCAGCTTATGCCATTGTTTAGATTTTAATTAATAAAACAATATTTTGATATATCTTTAATAAAAAATTAAAAAATTAATTATTTTTTTTATTTTCAAAATTCTTTTAAGGATCATTACCACCTCCTGCAAAGGCACATGCTTATGCGACCTACCTCGGTTCAATGCACAGGAATTTCCATGAAAAACTTGTTGAGGTGGACGGTTTTACTCACTGATAAGCCGGAGTAAAAAGGGTTGAGCCTAGGTCTGGTTAGACGATAGCAGGTGTTGATTCAACCCGCGTTCTGCCTTTGAACTGTTGACTACTAGGGGATTCCGGATCTGGAGTCCTTGTCCTGCGCTTTCTTTTGTAATTTTCCAGAAGAGGTAAACAGCGATTCCGATTACCAGAGAGAGGTCGATGTAGCAGACTCCCAGATGATAATATAGGCTCTTGTGCCAAGCCGCCAGCCGCGGCGGTGGCAGTACAGTGCGTTGGTGGAGGCAAATTCACTAAGGTAATGCAGTCGTGGTTCATGCCTCCGATGTGCTACTACAATGATAATTGGAAGTAGTTCTCCTGGGAAGATCGTATTTCAGCTCGTTGAGTCGTTCCTTGATGAATGACAGTTCATAGAGTCGAGGGTGAAACGAAGCTGGTTCGGTAGATATGCTGTTTTTACTGCAGTTGGTGTGAGGTAATATGCTGGGATACCTAGGAGTTGCTGGTTCAATGCGTAACCTGGGCCGAGTTGAAGGATTCCTGCTCTCTGCAAGAATGACTTGTTTTACACCAGTACTGCAGAGAATGTGGGCTATTGGCACCAAAAATCTGATGTCTGATTCGTCTATAGGTGGGGCACTCACATAGAAAACGTTCCGTGGATTCCGCTTCCTGATTACAGGATAGAAAATTCCTATTCTGAACTATGCCCAGTCAGAATGCCCACAATACTTCTGGAAGCCTTCCCGCTTTTCGACAGTATAAACTTCGTCGTATGTTTGTTTGGTTCTGACAGGAAAAGTTTGGTGTGCTTAGCAGCATTAAGGCTCAGCCAACCGTCATTATGGGAAGCTTGTTCCCAGTTTTTAATAGCAGTATTAGCCAATGGTACTGACACTCTAATTGCCGTCCGGGGACGGAGGCAATCAAACCCTCTTTTGCTAAGGCATCCGAAATTTTATTTCCCTCTACACCAGGGTACCCAGATTAGGTTCACCGTGTTGAATCTAGAAACAGAATTCAATCGATTTCTACATTCCTGAAAGATTTTTGAAGTGATCAAAGGACTGGTCAACGTCCTCAATGCAGCTTGCGATGCGCTTGCCCTTCAACTGCCCTTCAATCATTTACGTTGCCGCCCTTAGGATCGCATATAATGCAGCTTGAAAGACTGTTGTATACTGTCCCAATGGAAAGCCTAATTCTCACTTTTATTCGAGCGGTAGACTCCGGCTCCAGAACTCTGTTCTGTTTTTGAGCCATCGCGTTAAAAGACGTCAGTATATCTTGGTACCTTAACCAACCACACTACGGATGCATAAGCGTACATCGGCCTAATGATAGCAACATATATCCACAGTACTACCTGAGGCCTAAATCTCAATGTCGCGTCACTTCTTTAGAGAGTTCAAGGGTTGTACCCCTCATCTCTGGAAGACAAAGACCATGTAGTTTCTGAGGGACCTGAGGGACTTCTGGCGAATGTGACGCTCAACCAGTCTCTCCAGACATTTCAGAGAAAATTATGTGAAGCTTTCCTAGGCTTTGGTATGAAGACTACCTTCACCTTCTGCCAAGAGGAAGGCACGTAGCCCAGAGCAAGACATCCTCCTTTAGCATGACTGGGTGGATGCCATCCATGCCAGGCGCTTTGAAGTGTTCAAAGGATAGTATAGCAGCTCTCGCCATTTCATTGGTAACAAGCGCTCTCGCAGTGTCCCAATTCCCCTTGCAGCACCTTCATTTTGAAAGGTTTGCAGAAGCCGCCAATTCTCTTCCTCCCACTTCTGAGACCTGCTCTCCCGGATGGTGTACTTCCAAGAGAGTCTGTATATATATAGACCCAACTCTGTAGTTCGTGAAAGTACCATCCGGTTTTCTCAGAGAGTCCAACCTGGCCTATTCATCCTTATTAAGGACTCTGCACAGCCTGGAAGTCTCTCTTTCACCAAGAAGTTAGGAGGTTCTTCCGCTTACCTCTTTGTCAAAATGTGGTTCCCGAAAGTGGAGAGTGGAGTCATGTGCTCGGAGAAAGTGGTCAGCGAGGACGATCACCTTTTCTGTGGGGGGGGGGGGATGTTTTTGGGGTAGAATCGCGTTTTGTTGGACAGGTTTGCCTAAACGCAGGCAGGTTTTCCTGAGTTCGCTGTATGTATAATACCAGGGTTCAGTTTGGGGTTGGAGAGCCAGTTGTAGAGATATTGGGTGTAGAGGGTGAGGATTCTTTCGCGGACCTGCCTAATTGACGGATTTCGGAATGAAGGTGAGAGGATTGCGGAGAGTATCTATTTCTAAATAGTCTCCGCCTGAGGTATTACATTGGATTTCGTTTAGAATATCATCAGCGAGGGTAATGGGGTTGCGGTAGTTTAAGGGACGGGATGGGATCAGTTCATCACAAACTTACCGAATTGTTTCGGTGTATTGATGGACTGTTTGGTCGATGGTGTTGTTGGAAACTGTAGAGCTGGAAGGGAGTAGGAGAGGTTGAAATTTAGTTTTGAGTGCCAGTTGATCTGTTTCCAGTTTGCGCGTTGGAAGTCGGGAACTGAGGGCCAGGTGGAACGAATGGATCAGTCTGGCAGCTTGATGTCTAGGATTATGGCATCATGGTCACTGATGCCAGGGGGGGGGGGGGGGGGTTGAATGGAGGTTGTGAGGAAACGGTGTAGTTGCTCCCCGTTCTGGTTCGACGACCAGGACGGGTGTCTGGCGTTGAGGTCTTCATCAATAATTAAGGACCATTGTTTTCCAGGAAGGCGGAATTGAGAAGCACAGAGGGACTTGATGGGGAGGAAGTCGTGTGTGTCAAGGGATTGGTTAGGGCAGTAACTGGAAGCGATGAAGACCGAAATTGATTGAGATTGGAAGGAGATGATGGTGGCTTCAATTGATTTGAAGATGTTGGGAAGTGGGTGTATTTGCGTGGTTGGGAAGTTCTCGGGGGTGAGGACGATCGTTCTACCGGTGGTGCTGCGGCCCTGAGGGTTGGCCTGTGGTCAGTCAGTCCAGAAGAGCTTGAAATTTGGAAAGGAAGGATTGTATCTATAGTTCAACCTAGTTTCACATCGGAGAACTATATGGGGTTGGTGCTTGCCAAGAAATAGCTCAAACTCGTGTTTGCGTCGATTATCTTAACGTCCATTAAGGATGCCAAGATACCGACCATTGAGTTGAGCATCTGTAGGAATTCTTGCGATTTCCTGGCGAACTCAAGGAAGTCAGGATTGGCGATAGTGGTGGGGTGGTTTATACGGGTAGGTGCATGGGGGAGGTTCCACTTTGTGCGAAGGACACAGACGGACGGGTGAAGGTGGGATTTGTAATTGAGCGATCAGAAGGACTGGTTCTGCTGAGCGGGTGAGCGAGACGTGCACGTTTTTGTGTGTTTCTCCTTGCCACTACCTCGACAAACTGAGGGCATTTCCTGTAATTTGCGGGGTGGTCGTTGCATCCGTAGTTAATGTGCTTAGGAGATTGTTCAACCGTTTTGGCGCACTCGCCTGGACCATGAAGCTGGCCACACTTGGCGGATCTGTAAGGAAGATGGCAGTTGGTTGCCACGTGTCCTATGCGCTGGCAATTCTTACATTGCAGCACTTGCTTGTTCTTAACCTACTTTCCCACGTACTCGAGGAGGGCGATCAGAACCGAGTCTGCAAGGGACTCATCTGAAGTGGCTTCGACCACGAAGCCTCACCGGAGGTTATCTGGTACCATGGGAACCGGGACGGTCCTCTGAGAGCATATAATAATAATAATCGTTGGCACAACAATCCATATTGGATCAGGGCCTTGAAGTGTGTTAGAGCACTTCATTCAAGACTGAGAGCATATGCTCCAGGAGAATTCCTGGAGGATGTGTTCTCGGTCCGGTTATTTGCGGTTGGCCCCCTAGTGGGAGTTTCATTGTGGTTGTGGTTATGCCTACATTGCGGGCAGAGCTCTTCGGAGCTCAAGCGTGGAGTTGCGCTGTACAACTCGGGTGCTGTACCCTTTAGTTGCGGCAGAGGTGTCAGATAGGCCTCGCATCCACTGGTATGAATACTGAGCCTGCACTTAGTATAAACCAGGACCGCTGTACTTGCATGGTGGGGCTCTGATTGTGGTCCCAAAATCAATCTGTGTCCGAAGAGGACCGTGGGATTATGCCTACATGGTAGGTACTCACGTTAAACCCTAGGAATTTCATGTTCTTAACTTACTCGAAGCAGACGATCATATGCTTTATTGCTTTGACGTTGCGCAACTGTTTCTCGCTGAAAGTCCCGTCAAAAGTGACCAGCTACAGTTCGAGGTTGATATTGTTGTTCTTTCCCTAGGTCGTGGGAAAGGGTTTAGCGGTCAGAATTCTGGAGACTCCCTGAACCTTTAACTCTTCGACGATCTCCTGAGGGGAGTACGCTGCGTCTAAACCTCGTAGAATGAGACTGGTAGTTTTCTGGGACGGGAGAGTATACGTGAAGAACTTGTTATGATTCTTCAAAAGAATCTGCCTGGCGTTTTCTTTAAAATTTGGTTTACCTACCCCGAAAGTACGCGAGATCGTGACATCTAGCCACACGATCACGGCAGTCAGTTCTTCGTTTTGGTCTTTTTTCCGTCGGTTGTTCTTGAGGGCTTCCTCCAGTTTTTTCGTTAGGTTTTTATTTTCCTTTCAGAGGCCGACCGCCCTGTGGAACGCGTCTACCGATGTCGAGATTAAAAGTAGCGACAGGTGGTAATCGCTCCATTTGTATATGATCGCAAACACGACATGAGTGCGAATTATATTGAAGTGAAATCCGTCCTGAATTCAAACGTAGACCAGGCCGAAATGATTTTTTTTTTGTTGGGGACGCTAGGGGTCCTGAGTTTGCATCCACTTGATGACGGACTGAGCCACTCATGCCGTGGAGGTGGAGCGATTACCACCTGTCGCCATTTTCGGTCATGCAGCTCCCAAGGCAGAGGTGAAGTAGCGTCTGATGAGTTGCCTCTACCCTGGAGGAAACCGTCAAACTCAAAAAGAGGAGTCCGTGGACCACAAGAGGGGAAGTTACTTACTACACCTCTTGTGGTGGTTATTTTCAAAATTCCATTTTTAAGGATCATTCCCACCTCCCGAGTCGGTCCAAAAAGCTGATTTACAAATGAATTTTTTTATACGCAAGGACATATGTAAATGCGACCTACTTCGCTTTCATTCCAAATGATTTCCACACTTCCATCCAGGATTCATGTTTTTATCCTGATCCTAAAAGGCAACATCAATGGAATCCTTGCAGTATAACATCTACACAGCACACAGAAGATGCAGGCATCGCAACTGAATTCAAAAATAACCTCAATGCACAGGAATTTTCCCACAACAAACTCATAGTATTATGTATACCCTACATTCAATCGAATCCTTGAAAGGACATGGGGAGGAATATCGAATTCGAAATAGAAATCACTACGAGTGGGTCCCTTAAATTTGAAACTTTTCATCTCTGATACACCATGTGCGGCAGTGCGTTCTGCTTTGAACTTTTCCTTCTCCTTCTTTAGATTGCCCCCGGTGTCCTGTACAAGACATCCTTAAAGCTTCTTCTGAAATGATTGCTCTGAGGAGATTCAAAAAAGGGGTGCATAAATGATTCCGAGCAGGAGCGAAACGATATCAAAGCTAAGTATATCAGACGGATAGGGCTGAAAATCAAGCAAGGATACATGGAGGGATGCAAGCAATGAGGCTAGAATGAATCTCTCGTCCTTCCTCTCCTTCTCGTTATCTGGCTCCCTTCTTTTGCACTCAATTTGAATTCGTCCTTGTCCCCCTTCAGTGGAAAACATACCAAGAGAAATGTGTCGTTGGAACGTGTAATACATGTCCTAGTCGGTGGCTGGATGCTGTGCATCCTCGCGTAATGGTTGATATTCAGTTTCTGGTATCTTGAGTTTTACACGGATGCTGCGACTGGACCTTTCAGGATACTTGTGCAGAAACCTAGTATTGAACAGTTTTGAGTATTTTATCGGAATCAATGGTACAGTTACAGACGTATAAACTCATGGGAAGGTCTGACAGTCCGCGACAGGATTACATGGATCCCGACAGCATCCTGACAAGCTATGCGTAGTTTGTTGCCATCGACACACCATCCGAAAGTATGTGTCGTCCTTTCAATGCGGCAACAGTAATTCCGCCAGCATCAGGAGCGGTAACAACTATTGGTGGTATACCTCCTCTAAGAATCGTCCTGTCCACACTTTGTTCCTTCCCCTCCCCGTACAAAGACAACCGTCTTTGCGTCGTTATCGCGTTTCATAGGTAAATTTCTGGTCATGTTCAAAAGCTCATTATCCTGCGGGAGTGCGAGAGACTCTCCTAGCTCATTAGTGTGGAATCAAATGGTTCAAGGCGTGTGTGCCTGCTGTCGATTGTGAGGTGATGGAGTTAGTGGAGTTGGTGCTAGATGATCCGCGATTTGTGGTGCTTAAAAATTATTGCTTATTTTCCGGTCGTGTATCCTTTTTTGTTTGCATGAATCGTTGAAAGTTTATCTGGCGTTGTTCCTGTGAAAACCCTAGCAGGTCTGGGCGTAGTCTCTTGGGTTAAAGTTAAGGCAATGTTTACATGTACGTCAAAGAAGTGTCTGTTGAAATTTTCAAATGCACATGGAAGGATCAGCTGCTGATTCGTCCTTTCAATCAAGTTGTTTTTTGGCCAAATGAAAATTACCAGTGCTCCCAAATAGAGGTAGTGAAGCTGAATTGGCAATGACCTGTTGCAGTTGTTCTGTTTTTTTTCCTGCTTCCAGTATGATCAATGTTCAAGGGAGTAGGGCTTGGACACTACAATCGAGTTCGGGTTTAAGGATATTCCGTACGACATCCAGCGATGTGTCCCTTCCGTGGAGTCTGGTGTAAATGCAGTTAATCCCTTGATTGGTCATGGAATATTCTATCTCTATGACTACGGGGAGAGTGAAGCTATCTAGGTAGCCTTCAACCGAGAGGCTGTCTAGGTAACTTGAGAACTTAGATGGCGGTGATAAATAGTTAGTGCTCCTCTTGGATACCGCGAAGATTCACCTCCACAAAGCAACTTTTAAGAGTCAGTTTTAAAATCTCCCCAGTTGACCCCAAAAAAGTTGGTGCAAGTTCAGTTGATACCAAAAAATATAAACGTCATCTTAGTGTTCTGGGTGACTATCTGGGACATATGTTGTAAACGGACCAGTTCTTTTGGTTCATGTGTTCATCCTTACACATCGAAGACCAAGCCCTAGTTAAATCAGATCCTTGAGATAGCCAACAAGTGGGTTCCAGTTGAAATAGCTTGGCGAAGGGCCTAATGATGTCAAACACAAACCAGTGGTATCTTCTTCAATGTCAATGCAGTCCAAGTCGGTTCTTGGCCTGTAGTTTTGCCTGATCATCCAGAGATCTCATCCTCAAGATTTCAAAACTGATTTACTGTTTGCATTCAGTGAGTTAATGGACTCTTTTGTAACTTTGTTTTTGCTTGGTTGAGCGAGTTTGGAGCCTGTATCCATTTGATGAGGGACCAGGTCTACTGCAGATTGGACATATGATATTTTTGAGCCAGTTTTGAACAAGTTGTTCATGCGCCTAAATGTGTGATGCAGGAGCAACGTGCAGTTCAATGGAGATTTGGTCGAACCCCCCTCCCTCGGCGCTTCAGAAATTCAACTGGAATTAGTTTGACACCTGGGGTTTCGCTGGAGTTTTCTGGTTTTCAAGTTCCTTAGGGCCAGAAAATAGTTATGCTAGTGTTGTAGTTTGTCGATTGTTCAAGGAATGCTTTTTCCGCTCTCTATCGAGTACAGGAGTCGTATCCTCCCAGTTTAATTACTAAAGCTTTACTAAGCGATGTCGCTGCTGTTGAATGCATCCTGTCCGAGACAATGTACCATTTTTTGTTTGGCATATGAGGGATCCTAAGTCTACATCTATTTGAAGTTGTTGATGGACCGGACCAGATGGAGAGCAACTTACTTTACTTACTTACTTTTTTTTGGTTCACGGACCCCTCGTTTTGAGTATAGCTCACAAGTACCTATTCAAAAAAATGGCAAGAATGACTAATGGTTTCGTCCAGGACAGATCTCATGAGTTGCCTTTGCTCTGGACGGAACTGTCAGTCATTCTTTCAATTTTTTGAATACTTGGGTGCTATGGCCAAAACGAGAGGTCTGTGGACTAAAAAAAAAGTGACAGTAAGCTGTGCTCCATCTGGTCCCGTCTAACATCAAGTAGATATGGACCTAGGGTCCCTCACATCTCAAGCAAAAAAATTACTTTTAGTCTGTTATCACTTTCGATCACGCTGCTCCCATGGTAGAGGTGGACAGGCGTCTGATGATTGCCTCTGTCCTGGACGAAACCGTTCATCATTCCTTCCATTTCTTCAATTTGTCATGTCTTAAAACCACGCTTTTTTGACGGGACACCTCATTCAACCCCACAACCTGGAGGACCAGGCTAACAACGACATTGGTGGACGATTTTCAGTGGAAGTGGCATTCAGAAGTTCTTAGACCTACGCTATAAGTCCTTTCTCATCACATTTTCTGGCTACATTTTGGAATGTCAAGTGTCCGTATGGCAATCGAGCCAGCCAGCTTAACGATCCCCGGCTGCCACCAACGGGAGAGTTGCTCGGCTTGGTCACTTTCAGGAACCTGTGCGTGTGTATAAGGGGGGGGGGGATAAGGCTTAGTCCCTGAATACTGGTGCTCCATTATAATGCTACGATGATACTAGCTGGGCTGAAAAGTACTTAGGTTAACATAAAAAGGCTTTTTTGAAAAAATTTTGATTTTATTATTCAACATAGTTGCCTTCCAGTGCAATACAATAATATAGAATTTTTCGAGCCTCAAAATAGGCCTAAGTTTCGGTGATCATCGGCGCTAAATTTCTTTCCAGCCAGCAGGTCTGAAAACAGAAAAAAGTCGCTGGGAGGGGGGGCAGATCTAGAGTATACGGTGGATGCCATCGTCTTCATTAATCTGTGACACGCTTCACTGTCTTGATGAAACAACACTGACGTTCTCTTCAAATGGAGTCATTTTTCCGCGATTTATTCCTTCAAACGCTCCAATAACGCTATGTAATAATCGTTGTAAATGGTTTTTCCCTTCTCAAGATAGTCAATGAATAGTACACCATACCCACCCCAAAATACTGATGCCATAGCCTTGCCAGTCGACTGCAGTCCACTCAGATGACAATCGTCTTGATTTTGGTGTGAAATAATGGAGCCATGTTTCGTCCACTGTCACATATCGACGAATAAATTCGGGTTTTTTTTTTATGGAGAAAAAGCTTCAAACATTGCTCAGAATCGTTAACTCGTTGTTGTTTTTGATCGATTGTGAGCTTGCGCGGTATCCACTTTGAACAGAGCTTTCGCATACAGAAATATTCATGCACGATGTGTCAAACACGTTTTTTTGATATCTTTAGAGCCTCAACTATTTCAATTAACTTCACTTTGCGGTTATCCAAAATTATTTTGTGGACTTTTCTGGTATTTTCGTCGGTGACAGCCTCTTTGCATTGTTCTCGGTGATCATTTCACCTCGATTAAACTTAGCAAACAACTTCTCAACGGTTGATTTTTCTGCTGCAAAGTACGAATAATGTTTATCAAGCTAAGCTTTGGCTTCAACAGCATTTTTTGCCAAAAAGCAATGCTTTATTAACACACGAAATTCCTTTTATCCATTTTCATCGAATTAAAAAAAGTTGCTTTACTCAAAATGCTCTATCCCACAAAATAATAGTCCGACAGCTGTCAAATTTGTACACGTGTCTTCTGAGGATTAAAATTAACCAGAAATCATATGGATCTAATCGTAGTAGCGCCATTTGTGTGGTAACCTACTTTTCAGTTCAACTGTTTTTTCCCTCTAGCCCCATAAAAGTATCCTTCAAGTTCTTAGTGGGCACCATGTCAATCAGACAACTGCGTGAAGGTAGCGTATTTGTTAATGATTCAATCCATGGAACGGACTTTCGATTTATTCCTCGATATTTTGCTCCCATGTATGTACCTTCGTTTTTCAGGCTTTGTTGAAAACAAAATCTTATTCAAATCAGTTTGCTGTCTGCCTGCCTGTCACACCCATTTCCTCAGAAATGGTTACTCCCATTGACATGAAATTTGGTGTCAAGTTGGGAACTATGAATCCCTTTGCACGCAGTGAGTAGCGTCGTTTTACGTTGAATTTAAGTGGGGAGGGGTCCCCATACATGCAAAAGGGGGGATGTGAATGCTTTTTTTTTGCTGAATATGGCCTTGAGGGGTATCAAATGAAAGGTCTCGATTAGCACTTTTTGAAGTAGTTTCAACATTGGTTCCAAAAGGGATTCTTGCGGAAGTTTGGGAGGAATCAATTATTCCAAGGACCCATTCTCAAAAACTGCCCACCTGAAAAATATGAAAAAAATCATCGTGGCCCATGCGCATAGTATCTGGGCCTCAAAATCCTCCCCGTATCTGCTCAAATAAAGTTAATAATAGTATTATATTTTAAAAATCCCCTGAAATTCATTCTAGATCCGTAAAATTGCAGGAAGATAGACTTTAATATTTTTTTCATTCCATCAGTCCCATGATTTTGGTTCGAAATGCACCAAACTTTTCGAATTTTTTCAGTTTGTGTGTTTTTCATTCACTGATTCTGATCTAATATTATTCAAATTCGTTTCCTCTTTTCCCATTTATATTATATATAAATATCTGAATTTTATTCTATTTTTAGATTACAAAATTTAAACAAATGTTACGAAACTTTCTACTGTTGCTGCCAACACCTCATATAAATTTTAACTGCCACTGACCAAAAATTTCGTGTATATTGGACTCAATAGATGTATTATTGATTGGTTGATAAACGTGTCCACGCACACACCCACACACACACGAATATATATATATAATCATCCGCACATACATTATACTACTGTGTGTGTGTTGGAGTTGATTTTTAGGAAAAAATTATTTTCCAAGGAGTCATGTCATGGGAGAGTATAGCATCAAGAGATCTTCTTAGGTAAGTTTTTGTCTAAAATTTTGTTAATAATTTGAAAAGGTTCCTTCATAGTCAAGACTACAAAAAAACAGGCCAACATATTGCGGTAGAAACCCAGAATCATAAAGATAAAACCTCGATCCTGGGTGAAAATTACTTGGGCCTTGGTCACGGGCCAACGATACCAAGTTAAGCCTCTTTCGCGTGACTCTCAACTCCGAGGCCTATGCCACCGTAGGCTCTAATCTAAAAACCCTACTACACCGGCGGATCAGCTGGGACAAACCCTGGAAAGGGGATGTCACGTTTTTTCAAATTGTCGCTACGACCCTAGGGGTCGAGTAAGACCCAAAATCCTCAGCTCTTCATCGCCCCTACATTCTTTCCTTCCCAGAGGCTTCTTCATTGAAGCCAGGTCCCTTTTCAACATGTCATTCTCCTTCCTCTGGAACACAATCTCCGATTTCTATCACAGCTACCTTCGTCTCCACCCCTGAAGATAGACACGAAGCGTACTTACAATTCCTCTTCAAATTGTTAGACAACCAAAATGAAGCTGCTGACACTCAACCCTAATTTGCCCATTTCAAACGACAAACGTTTCGCTATTCACAAGCTCCCCAAGGAAACTGACCCTAACCTCGGTCTCCTAAATGAAACCAGACTTCGGAACGCTCCTAGCGTTAAGGTTCCGGCTACATCACTTTCTGCAATGATGCGGACAGAGGCACAACCATCCTTGTTAGTTCGGGACTAAGAGCAAATACCATCCCATTGGATACACTTGCATCAAACTGCCTGTTATCAGTGGTCAGACTACTTGTCATGTACGGCGGTTTTCTCTATTTCTCAAATCCCTCAAACTTGGCCTCAAAGTTTTCTCAATAATTAATCGACTGGCGGGAAGACACCACCTTGTATCCTGGAAATCAGCTCTCTTTATACCTATTTCTTAGAGGGGGTGCTCTGCTGATTTCAAAGATATGAGGCCTTACTCTAATCTATCCAATATTGGCTCTACTCCTCCTTCATTCCACTTAATCAATTTGGATTCAAAAACCTCAGATCCACCGAACAGGCAATCCTTTACCTGTAAGAACACATCCTTAATTAGCTGGAAAATAGGCAATGCACCGTTGCCTGGGCCTTAGACCTTGAAGAAGCAACTGATTTAGTCTGAAAAAAGTTGCTGTCCCATCCTAATCCACTGATAAAAAATCTTGGTACGCATAGCCCCTCGTTGGGCGAGCGGAGGTACTATGTGTCAAGGCTGGCCCTATACCTAAAAGATGGGTGCAAAATATGGCCATGAAATGAAAGATCTTGTTACGAATGCAGCAGCTCGTACCCCACGTTGGGCGCCAATTCTGTTACGCTGGCAACGATGCGATCACCAAGACTGTCAACCAAACAAGCTCCTCTAACAGGCTTGCCAGTTGTGAACATCGGCTTTTCTGTGGCCCCGTCTTCCTTTCCCCTTCATGGGGGCCAGATAACATGGCGGCATTGACTTTAATTTGGCCACGATGTTCCGGTGCAAGCGCAAAAGCCCAGTGGTGAAAAGAGCTGACTTGGTATCGAACAAAGGGTCGCTGGGGAGTGTCAAACTCTTCCCGTATGCTAACTCAGCGGAGCTGGCGGCAAACTCGTCTTGATGGGCTGTGCGTAGGCCAAGTAAAACGAAAGGCAGAACTTGAGACCACGAAGAATCTTCATTCAGCGTCCTGTGGCAGCGTTCCAGCTTCCCATTGGAGCGTGGAAGCCACTCCCGACAAAGGGCTTCGGAGCACAATTGTGCGGCCATGTCGGCCAGAGGTATTGCTTCAGGCCACCGCGTGAAGCTATCGATGATTGTCAGACAATACTTGAAGCCATGCGAATCTTGTAAGGGGCCAATAATGTCGATGTGGCCTAGGTCCTTTTTTAGATGTCTCTTAGAGTATTTCGGAGGTTGAGCCGAAGGGTGCAAACTCCCGAAATTGGATTTGGAATTGTCCCTGAGGCTTTAAAGCCTCCCGACCTTGGCAGGGATTTTGACCTTTCAAACGCGTGACAAAACGTCTGCAACTACACTGTCACACAGACACGTGTTAGATATCCGAAGTAAACTGGCTTATGAAATTTAGGTGCCGGAGTTGGCGAGGGGACGCTTTGTCGTGCTTCTGCTTAAAAGCGAAGGAAAGAGGTCCGTGGACACTGTGAACGGCCTGCCTTCTAGGGAATATCGTATTTTATTGTCATGTATGCGGCCAATTGCTCACGATCGTAGGAGCTGCAGTTCGGTTGAACTCTATTCAATTAAAAAGAAGCTCAACGGCTACCACATTTGGTTCGCCTTTTGGTGAAGGGCAGCACCTACCGCGAGGTCTGAGGCAATGCCAGGAGTGTAGCGTCAACCAGCTGTCATTTGGCTAGCTAAAATACCTGGACGGCATCTGTAGACCACGCAATCACGCGAGTCTTTGGTCTTGATTCCAGACAAGTAGGCATTGAGATCGCTTAATGTTGTACGGCTTTGAGCAAGAAACGACGATTGAAGTCTAACAACTCAAAAACCTTGACAGATCCTTCACAATTTTAGGTTGTGGAAAGTTTATGATGGCCTCAACCTTGTCCGGATCCGATTGGATTCCCTCAAATAAAATCATGTGGCCTCAAAACTTCATTTGCTTTTGAAGGAACTTGCACTTTTGAACGCTAAGCACAAGACCGGCCTCAAGGAGACGTCGTTGAAAAATGCATTTGAGATGTTCTAAATGCTCAGACTCTGAAGAAGAGGCGACCAAAACGTCATTCAAATACACGAAACGAAAGTTAAGGTTTCTCAGGACAGAGTGGATGAACCTCTGAAAAATTTGCGTCGCATTGCACAGACCAACGGGCAGATTCCGAAGGGTGTGCATATTGTCGTTTTTGGAATATTTCCTGAAGCTACCGGGATTTGACGGTATGCCTTGGCTAAGTTCCATGTTGTGAAAACACGCAGTTGGCGAGGTTGCGCGCAAAGTTGTGGATGAGTTGTATAGGTCTGAGCATTCGTCCAGGGCAGAGGGAACTCATCAGACGCTGCCTCACCTAAATCTTAACCCAAAAAGGGGGAGTCGGTGGACTACAAGAAAGGAAGTAAACTGATTCCCATGTGGTCCGGTCCGTCATCAAGTGGATGCGGACCCTGGACTCCCAGCATTCTCAACAAAAAATTCACTTCGGCCTGGTTAAGGTTTGGGTATAATATAATTCGCACCCAGGGTAGAGGTGAGATAGCGAAACTGTCAGTCAGCTTTTTTTGACGTGCCATCCGTTTCCACATATTATCTCGTGCAGTCCGTGTTCAAGACTGGGAAACCTGTTAGGGGAGTTTGGTTGGTTGACAACCTTGGTGACCGTGTTGGTGCCAAGTTGATACAATGCCGTACTCCCTTCGTAACAGAGATGGTGCACAACGTAGGGCCACAGTTGTCGTGTACCTAACAGAGTCGTCAAAGTAATCTTTCAACACATAGCGCCCAATGTGGGATGGAAGAAACCTCATAGAATACTTATTATATAAAATCTACCGTTGATTGCTTGTCTAATCTGAATTATTTCAGCATACCTCACAGTCACAATTTATCAGCAACACATCTTTTGGCATCTCCTGATGGTTCACGGCATCCTCTTGACAACTCCACCGATGTATGCCAATTGGACGATAGCTACTCCCGTTTGGCTGGATATGGATCAAGTTTGGATGGTACATCACTATGGGCTAGACATGGGTTGACCAGGCGTAATTCAGTCCTAGATTGTTTTCTAGCCTGTCAACGTAGCATTAAGCAATATTTAGCTAAGCGAAAGGTATCCCCAGAGTTTCTAATTTAACCTTTCCATTGAATACTTACTAACACAATTCCAGATCGAACGTGGTCTTCGGCTGTATGAACAGCATCGACAAAATGCAGCAGTCCGAACCTGGCGAAGTGCTTTGAAGGCTACTAACAGACGGGAAGACCGTTTCCAGCTCCTTGGCTACCTATATCAAGCTCATATGGACTGGGGTAAATATCGCGAAGCAATTGAGTTTGGTCATCGTCAGCTAGGTATCTCGGAAGAATTAGATTCACCAACAATGCGAGCCGAGGCATATTTAAATCTAGCACGAGCACATGAACGACTTGGTGGTCTAGAACGAGCTCTAAGCTATGCTCGGCATTCCCTTTACAACGAGTGCGGAACACAGTGCCTAACCGGAGGTCTTGTTCATCTAACTGTTGCCAGGGTTTACCTTGAAATGGGCGGTTTTTCACGAGCACTTGAAGGACTTCAAGGTGCCCATAAAATTGCTTCATCAATTGGTGATCCTTCTTTAGAGTTACAAGTATACGTTGCATTATCTGAATTGTTTGGACGATTACAGGACAATGAGAAAAGTGCAAGGTATGCATCAAAGGCCTACGATCTATCACGATCCTTACAATTAGGTGATTTAAATTCATCGCATCATAGGGCAGCATTATTACGTATGTCGGCTGCTTTGAGAAAACAAGGAGAACTAGGCGATGCACATGATTATTGCACGGTAGGATCTACTGAAGATACCAAGAGAAAAAAGGAGTTCTGGGATAGAGCGGAGTTCCTTTTCTCTTGACATCTATGTCAATGGAGCTTTTTAACTGTTGCAGCTGTATTTCATCCAAATTTTCCAGGAAGCAACGAGGCTAGCTCTTCTATCTGGTGATCAGGCTACCTATACTCGTAGTGTACGGATCATGGGAGATATTTACCGAAAGAAAATGGATATTGACGTAAGTTGAGGATAATCTTTTTTGGCCCCCGGACTGACACCTTAAGTCTATCTGATTGACCGAAGTAACCAGTAACCTAACGACTGTCTTTCTTGTCCTTTTAGAGGGCATTTCGCCAATACGAACATGCAATGGGAACAGCAGCTGGTCTAGGTGACCGTATGGCCCAAATGGAGGCAATGGATGGTGCTGCGCGATGTTTGGAAGCATTACGACTTCAACAGAAAATTTGTAACTGTCGTCCATTAGAATTTAATACACGTCTCCTGGAGGTCGCTAGTTCGATTGGTGCTAAAGTGAGTATGGCCGTGACCTCTGCGGTCAAGGGGTCGAGATATTAGAAACTATAAGGCACTTTCGATTTCTAGTTGTTGGTGCGAAATATACGAATTCGATTGGCTCAAATTTATCGAGCACTCGGGGATGAAGAACAGTATAAGACCCAATCGCGTCTTGCGACCCAAACCGAGGCTGCTTTAGGGTTGAATTGTGGCGTTTGTGGTGAGGTATTTGGTGTTGAGGCTGATTGCTTAGAAGCTTTGCCATGTGCACATATTCTGCATGCAAGGTAAGTCCTGGTTTTTTTATCGAATGTTTCTCTGATTTAGACATTTGTGTTTCGACTAGGTGCGCCCATGAGCTCCTCCGGCGATCGGATAAATCCGGTTTTCGCGCATGTCCTGCCTGTAATAAAATACTTAGTTCAAGGCTACATCTATCTGGAGATACGTCTGGACCGACCGGAGTAGATTCACTAACGGGAAGTATAAATGCAACAAATGGTGGGGGTCTGATTGGAACTATTGCTGGTGGGAGCGTTCTTAATGATACCGGCAGTATCAGTGCTGCAAATGGCTTTGGTGCTGGTGCTTTTAATAGTTTCAATATAAATATGAATAGTTCCGGTACGGTAAAGTCTAATGGGAATGTCATGATGAATACAACGGTACCAACGGTAGATAATCAACTATTAATAAATCCACAGTCATCATCACCACGACCACTATATCGTAGTAACCTCTCGTTAGCATCACTGAGCCTGCGAGCATCAAGTTTAACTATCGATAGTGAGTGTCATGCTACATCATCGGTTTGAAATATGACTGAAACGGTAAGAAATAAAATGGTTGAGCATATTTCAGGCATGATATTAGTTAGCTCATGACTGTTTCGCAAGCATCTCGAAAAAAAAAAAAAACTTGGGAGTGTAACATATACACGCATTTCTAACCGATCTGTGCACTCCTTTTTCCTTTTTGCGCATAAGACGCATTGTGATAAATTTCAAAGTTTCAAGTCTGTCCGTATTTTAGAATAATGAAATCATTTCATGAAACCTTCGATCAAGGGTTGGAACTACTACTACCCCCCCCCCCCCCCCCCTTAAATTGAGTCAATCCATGATTTTTATAGTACTTACTCGAAAAATTCGTTGTTCATATCCATCTATGCTGAAAGATACAATCATGGGTTATTCACTCACAAAAAATATTTTCTTGTTATTAGACGCACGTTACAAATATAATATTTTTTCTAATGAGGTGCGAAATGAAAAGCTTAAAAAACAAAAACAACATTGTAGATAGTAGGTATGAATTTATTTTTGTATTCCCCCACACAAACGCTTAACTAAGGAACTTAAGATGATAAACCTACATAGATGGTGTTAGGACGCACTCGTTAGTTAGGAAATAGAATGAAATAAATAGAGTTCAATTATTAGGTCCGTAATTACAAATACACTCACATATGTTCATAAATGATAGTAAAAAAAAAAATAAATTTGAAAACCAAGAAAATATAGACAGAAAATTCAAGTAAAATCATAATAATTCAATCAATTCTGAGGGTCCTTCAGTATTGGAATAGGAAGTATAAATTATAGAAAAAATGTTTTAAAGGCAACGAAATTTAAACATGAACTTACTATACCACAATGCATGCAAAGTCAGATGGATGGTAAGCAAAAATAATCAGAATTTTTATTTTAACTATAGACAAGAGTCAGAAAAAACGGAATAATTAATAATTTTAATTTTAATAATTTTATTTATTTAATTTTAATAATTTTATTATTTATTTTATTTATTTAATTTTATTATTTATTTTATTTAATTTATTTAATTTTATTATTTATTTTATTTATTTAATTTATTTAATTTATTTAATTTTATTATTTATTTTATTTATTTAATTTATTTAATTTATTTAATTTTATTATTTATTTTATTTATTCAATTTTATTATTTATTTTATTTATTTAATTTTATTATTTATTTTATTTATTTAATTTTATTATTTATTTTATTTATTTAATTTTATTATTTATTTTATTTATTTAATTTTATTGTTTATTTTATTTATTTAATTTTATTATTTATTTTATTTATTTAATTTTATTATTTATTTTATTTATTTAATTTTTCCGAGTTATCACAATCTCAGCAGATGCCGGATTTTACCTAATACTAGCACTAAGTGCCAAGCATTTAGGCTCGGACGATCCTACCTACTTAAAAACTAAAGGGGCACTGGTGGTGGTGGCCGGTGGTAGGTCAGTGGGAGAATCCGTCGAGTACTCCCCGCAACATCGAGCACGTATGCAGAATGGTGTACTTCTGCATGGTTTGAACCAGACTGTGCGAAAGTCCCAGGACATCAAGGGAAGCCGTCAGGGATTTAGGTACAATACCTGTAGCTGACAATATTATGGGAACTACAACCACCCGCTCGAGACGCCAAATTTCTTTGATTTCACGAGCCAATGGCTCATAGTTCACCTTCTTCTCCACGTATTTCCGTTCAATGTTGCTATTATGGGGGATAGCAACATCAATAATATACGCGGAGCGACCCGTCTTGTCAACTAGCAGTACGTCAGGCTTGTTGTGTGCGGTATGGCGATCAGTCAGAACTTGCCGGTCCCAATACATGCTGTAAGCAGAACTATCAAGTACTGCTTGCGGCTCATATCGGTAAACCGGACATGTTCCCGTGATCAGCCCATGCTTATATGCAAGGTTTTGATGGATAACCTTACATACAGCATTATGCCTGGTGATGTATTGCACCGGTGCCATAACAGTACAGCCAGAAATGAGATGGTCCAACGTCTCTAACGCCGAACCACACATTCTGCACTGGTCGTTCTCCACCCGTTCTTTCATGATGAGCTTTTTATAAGCTCGGGTGGCGACCACGCCATCCTGAATGGCACACATGAACCCCTCCGTCTCAGCAAAGAGCTCCCCAGCACACAGCCATCTGTTCGACAGATGCAAATCGACAAATGGCTGCCAAAGACAATTCACGTGTTTACCGTGCATTGCCTTCGACTTCCATTCCTCGATCCACTCCTGGTCCGACTTCACCCCACTCAGGGGATTGAAAGATCGATCCTTCAAGTTAAGGGGAGTCAGTCCACAGTCTGCCTTACAGACAGCCACATGCAAGGAACTCGCCTGCTCTTTGCTGTAAAAATAAGCGCGCAGCGAGTCGACTTGGCGATGATGTTGTGCCGCCACGTCAACCACGCCCCTACCTCCGATGTCACGAGGCAGGTTCATCCGCTCCACGGCAGACTTTGGGTGATGCATTCGGAATTTGGACATAGTTGTCCGTATCCGGCGCTGGACGTTTTCCAGGTCGGTCTTCGTCCACGGCAATATTCCGAATGTATAAGCCAGTGAAGGGATAGCGAATACATTCAACGCGCTTATTTTATTCTTCCCCGAGAGATGCGATTTCAGCACCAGCTTTACACGTCGCAGGAATTCGGACAGCAGAGCTTCTTTCAGATCACCAACTCGAGCATGGGTTCCTTGCAGAATTCCTAGGGATGTCTCGGTTATAGCTTCGATGTGGAGGTCACCAATGCTATGTCCGGCATGCGGCTCGTGATGACCTTTGCGGATGGCTTGGATTCGACATTTGTCTAATCCAAACTCCATCCGAATATCACGGCTGAACATGTCTATTATTCGCAACAGACTTCTAAGATGGTTGTCAGTACCAGCATACAGCTTGATGTCATCTAGGTACATCAAGTGCGTCAGTTCGCACTTAGCACGTAGGCCATATTTTATTGCAAAACCATGCCCTCTAGCATCATTCAGTAGCCATGAAAGGGGGTTCAGTGCCATACAAAACCAAAGAGGACTCAATGAATCCCCCTGGAAGATGCCCCTCCGAATACGGATGGGCTCTGAGGTATTAGCACCCTCAGATGTACGGACTGATAAGGTGGTATGCCACCCTTCCATGACTGTCGCCAAAAACTTTATTAGTTTCGGATCAATGCGATACAGATGTAGGATGTCGATTAGCCAGGTATGCGGAACGCTATCAAAAGCCTTGGCATAATCGATATAGCAACTGAAGAGGTTTCTTTGGCCTCTAGTTGCTTGTCCTACAACTACCGAGTCGATAATGAGTTGCTCTTTGCAACCCCTTGACCCAACTCGGCAGCCCTTCTGCTCCTCGGACAGAATGTTGTTGGTCTCGAGGTGCGCATTGATCCTTCCACTAATAATGGACGTGATGAATTTGTAGAGGGTTGGTAAGCAAGTGATCGGTCTTGTGTCTGCGGGGTCCTGCACCGTGTCCTTCTTAGGGATAAGGTAGGTAATTCCCGCAGTGAGGAAAGGTGGAAATTCCTCCGGCCGACTCATGACCTCATTTATACTGCGTGCCAACCGACTGTGTACGCTGGTAAATTTCTTATACCAGAAATTCTGCACCCGATCCAGACCTGGGCCCCTCCAGTTCTTCGAGATGTTTATGGCTCGTCGAACTTCCTCTTCGGTAACATCCGCGAAATTCATGCCAGGTGTATTGGCATGGTGGGTGCCTTCGGCGGTGATCCACTCAGCATGCTGGGCAGGTAACCCCCAAAGTCCACCCCAATACTCTTTCGCTTCCGTCACCGAGAACTGTATTGTCGGTATTAACACTGTGGTCGGTGGCAATAGTGTGATCCCACAGTAGTTTGACCCGATCATTTTCCAAGATTCTCTGCGGAGTATACTTGTAGTAAGGATGGTAGGTTGCCACCAAGTGCTGGATGGTCTCCTCTTCACAGTTGCATAACCTACAACTGGAGTTGGTGATTGAGGAGTCGTGAAGAATGTACCGTTTATAATTTTTTGTAGGGAGCGAAGCATCCTGAATTGAAGTTAGGAATGCTTCGGTCTCATAGAAAAGTACACCATTTGTCAACCATTTGTTGGAGGCTTCGATGTCAATTCCTGACAACAACAAATTTGTAATATGACCTCCGTGAATGGGTTTCTCTTTCCACATATCGATCTTCTGTTGGACTGAAGTAACATTCGACATGGGATCCCATTCTCTGCTTCTCAAGTTCAAAGGAGATAATTTATTATCTGCCATGACGGTAGCCTGATGTATTTGGCTCAAATTCACGAAGAGAATGCACTTGATTGTAGTGCAACGTTTTTAAATCAAGTACCCCCCCTTCCTCCCTGATGACGTGGGATAGTGATCCTCAATTTTTCGGCAGCTCTATTATGCATGTTGTTGTTTGCAAGAACTACCCTTACCCGTCTATTGACAGTTTCTAAATCAGTATTACTCCACTGTATCACACCGAAAGTGTATAGAAGGACGGGAATGGCGAAGGTGTTGATTGCCATGATTTTATTTTTCCCGTACAGCTCAGTTTTAAGGACAAGATCCAGATCTGATTAAATTGATTTGCCAATATCCTGTGAGTGCTCTTGTACCGCTTCAGCCAGAAGTTGTGAATCTTGTCAACTCCTGGCGCCTTCCAGTTACCTGTCTTGTCAAGGGCTGTTTCAACGTCGACTTCAGTTACGTCAGGCATGGTCATTTCGGGGAGGGCCTCGCATGAACGCATAAGGTGTGGAGCCATGCTGCTTCTAAATT
Organism: Hermetia illucens; assembly: GCF_905115235.1. Classification (NCBI taxonomy): domain Eukaryota; kingdom Metazoa; phylum Arthropoda; class Insecta; order Diptera; family Stratiomyidae; genus Hermetia; species Hermetia illucens. The sequence continues at coordinate 11,496,402 of NC_051855.1, read as the reverse complement.
GCAATGGCTGGATTCGCTCCAAACACTTCTCCAGAAGTCTTCTGCCTGATCCAGATCGAGGTTACTTTCCCTATCTGAGCTAGTGAGATTTTTGTAGAATCCCCGTTGGTTCTGGAAGAACAAGGTGTTGTCTGTCCTTCGCTGAAAGCTTTTCTGATACCTACGGATGCGATTGGAGCATACCGCAAGTTTCTGCTTCAGCACCTCGAGGATTTCTTCGATTGGCATATCATTGGATAGATGGTAGTTTCCAATGATGTTCGCAACGCATCTGTGCACTCTTGGTGATGGATTTCCAAGGAGTGCTTGCGTCACACGACCAATCTCCTTTCTCAACTTTTCGAATCTTTTGTTAAGTCGAAACACCCAGAACGGTAAAGTCCCTCTGTGCATACCTCTGTTATTCGCTCTAAGATGTTGGTTATGGAGACGAATAACCGTGGCAGCTGCAACGTAGATCAGGCTGTAGCAGTAATCTCGCTAGCCAAACGATCAGCTAAAATTCTGTCAACGGCAGCAATGATGTTAGTAGTTGCCGAAGTAAACTTCAGTTTTGGGATCTTTGGCCTAGCGTCTGAGAGAATCTCAGCATATTCTGTGAATGCGATCTGGAATGCGGTCAAAGCCCCATTATAAATTGGGTCGACATTCCTAGTTACTAAGCTTCTCCTGATTACTGGATTCATGGAGTGCCTTACAGGTGGAGTACTTGGGTTACTCCTTTGACTAGTCCGGTAATTTGATAACTCCAGCCCGAGCTCAAGTGAAACCTCTTGGAAGATTTGTTGCCTAGTTGGTAAGGCAAGTCGGTTGTTATTCACTATTACCCGGTACTGGTTGACGACGTTCTGTTCCGGAACATGACTTAGCTCCGGAAATCGGGTTATGAACGCGTCATGTAGTCGATGTCTGTACCCTGATGGATTCCGTTCCAAATCCGTGACACGGTAATAGGCGCGGACGATAAATTCGTTAAGTTGGTTCGTCCAAACCATACGACGCCTAGGTCTCCCGTCCCTGGTGGTTGACGGCATAACCGCCAAAACACCCAAGGGCGAAGAGCCGCTCTGATGTTGGTGAACGACCCTTAACCGTGTTGGGTACTGTCTTCGTGTCCCTGGGGTCCCATTTAAAGAATTTAAACAAAAGTCCCCAATTTTATTTCCACGAGTAATGGGGAACCAGTCAGCCCTGCAACAGAGCCCCAATGTTGCAATGCCCCATGGTTACCTCCAAAGGTAGGGAAGGTATTTGGAGGGGAGCCGCTGAAATACAGTGTAACGTCACTGCAATTCATCCGATAGGCGCGTCGATCCCTTCACCCCGGATTATGGATTTGTTAAGGAGGTTTACTCCCCCTGAACGGGAAGAATCGGTAAGGGAGGACGAACACAAAGGGAAACGATCTGCTTGTCCGCGGCTACTTATTTACAAGATTAACTTGCGATATTCGTAGCTGACCCGGTGGGTCATGTCATTATCCGCAACCCATGACACGCGCCTGGTCGCATGCAGCTCTGCGTTTGCAACTCAGGTGAGGATAAACCTGGTACCCCAGGTTATTTATTTATTTAATTTTATTATTTATTTGTTTAATTTTATTATTTATTTATTTAATTTTATTATTTATTATAAAATATATAGAACAATATAGCTTTCTGTAAGATTAGTTAAAGCATGCCTAGACCGATGATGTTAATTTTTTTTTTTTAATTTTATTAATGGTTAAATTATTTTTCAGTTTATATTTATTACCTAAATTTAGTTTATTTATAAAACTTTTAAACAAAGCCTTTAAAAATTGTATTAAATAACAATTCCAACTAACTACAAGGTGCTTTTTTAAAATACTTCTCTCGTCCTTTGACTTTAAAGTTACCTCCAACTTAAAGAAAGAAACAAATAATAACAAGCTACGAAAAACCAAATCTAACTATTCTGAAACATTTCCTGAGGATATCATCATAAAAAACATGGATGCTATCTAATATAAATACAGTTAACAATTGTGCAATATATTTTATCTGTGAGAAAATTAAAAAACAAATTCAAGTTAGTCCCTACAGAAAAAAAGGTCATCTTCAAAGAAGGCAAAAAAAACCAAAAACTCTTAAATATTTCTCTAATTTAGACAAAGGACATACTAAGGGCACAAATAATAGCAAGAAAAAAACTATAAAAAAGTAACTTTCAACCCACACACATTACAAAAGTAAACTGAAAGAAAAATATTTATTTTTACTGAAATTTAAGAGGATTTAATGTTAATAAAAAATAATAAAAATATATAAAAAATAAAAATAATAAAATAATAACATAAAAAGAAAAATCAAAGACGAAGTCCTTATAAAATATGATATAATAAATAAAGTTATTAAACGAACTCTTGAAAACCTGTAAAACAGAACAGGAGAAGGGCATGCAACAAAGTTTGTTGTTAATTAATATATTTTATTGTGCGAAAAAATAGAAAAAAAAACAAACAATAACCATAAAAATCATGAAATACGAGTGAGTTATCTAAACCATATTTTTTAAAAAAATATATAAAATATAAAAATATATATCTAGATATATTTTAAAGAACAAAAAAAAAAAAACGTTATCGAAAAGTTTCAATAAAATGTTACAAAAACGCAAAAAATGCAAAACAAAACGAAATATGAATGCCACTAATGAATGAAATAATTTTAAAACATTAAAATATTAAAAAACAAGAAAAATACTTTAAAAATTTCCATGTAAAATCATATTTAAATAGAATGAAAAAGGCAAAAACCATACATAAACTTGTTATAAATAGCATTATTAAATGTTATAAAATAAAAAAAAAAAGTCTGTAGAAAATTCTATGTACCTATATGTTAAGAAATGAAAGGTTGAAGTGGATAATGAAGACAATGGAGGAGAGTAATTTATGAAATTCATGTATATACAATCGTTATATATAATATATAAAATATGATTATGTAAATCTTGAAATAATGATATGTAATATATATAATTGTTGTATATATAGTTATATATATATACGCGAAAGCGGATCGTTCAAATAAATTTTTTTTATTTTATTTATGAAAATCAACGAATTTATTTATTAAGTATTCGCTTCATTTTCATTCATAGTTCAAGGAAATAGGACAGCATGCTGAAAAGATGCTTTAGACACTGGTAGGTAAGCAGGCATCAGTGGCCGCACCGAGGAGCCCGTGACTCCTAAGACCGTGATTCCTGCAAGGAGCCAAAGTCCAGCCGTCTCAAATCTCCAGAGCCAGCCCCTAGCTCTCCCCTCTGGTTTACCTAGTCTCCACAGCCTGACTCTAACTAGAGCTGGGAAATCGCAAAAGAATTGTCTGAGGCTTTCCCCTTCTTCTCCGCAGCTTCGACAGTGCGAATGTGGGGTATGTTGAGCCTGGCGGCATGGTCCCGAAGACTGCTGTAATTTTGTATACATTTGCACGTCCTTCCCTTTTATTTTTGTGACGCTATTTTTTGTATAGGTAGAGGTGGAAATGTTAAAAAGACGATACCCACCCACTAAATCCACCCCCCGTTCTCCGCACATATCCTCGCGAGACCACCGTGAAGTATTAGTTCGCGAGGAGGGCTCTGGTTTACACTAGCACAACTAATTCACGCGTCCGTCGCGCTTTCCGAGCTCGTGCCAGTTCCTTCAGTGTCTCCTCTATCGCAGCCACTGTTCTATTTATCACACTTCAGTTTGCTGCGGACATCAGCATCTCCTCCATAAAATTATGGGGTCCGTTAACTGCGTTGAGAGCGTCGTTTAACCTCCCTCTTTCATTCGTGCATTCAGGACAGTCTGGAGGCTCATTCAATCCGAAACAACCCAAGTACTCCCTGTATCCACCGTGTCCGGTAAGAAACTGCACTAGGTGGTAATTTAACTCTCCATGTTTGCGCTCGACCCATCTCTTAATACACGGGATCAGTGTATGGGTCCAGCGACCTTTTTCGGAATTATCCCACCGTTGCACAGCCCCTTTCTTAGTGGTTTTAGGAAGCCCGCAGTGACTTCGGCCATATGCACCCTCCTTCTCCGGTAGAGATAGTGTGCCTTATTGGCCAGAAGATCTGAGGGAATAATCCCTACAATGACACACGCTACCTCACCTGATACCGTCCCATATGCACTGCACACCCTCAGTGCGATTGGCCGATATGCCGAAGCAGTCGGCGACTAGATTGTGCCCTCTAATATTAGGCATCATCCTTGCTGGAGATGAACTAGCCTTTGCTGCTTTTTCACGAGCATAGCATAGCATAGCATTACCCCCAGGTATCTAATGATTGATCTTGAAACGACCTCGTGATTACCAACCCGCATTTTGACAGTGTTGTTTTTCCCGCCTCCGTCTTACCTTCGGCTAGGTCCAATTCACCATTTGGAACCATGCTTTGATAGCATGAACGGTTTCACTTGCATACAGCTCCACGTCTTGGTGGTGTTTCGTAACTACTACCACTGCTCGGTCGTCTGCAAAACCAATCAATGTTACCTCCCTTGGGACGCGAAGGCCGAGTACTTCGCCATGCATTATGTTCCACACCAGAGGCCCCAATACGGAGCCTTGGGGAACACCTGCTGTCACAATATATTCTTCTTTCGGTCCGTCGTTGTTCTCGTACCAAAGATGTCTCTCTGAGAGATAACTTTCGATTATCCGAGCTAAGTAACCAGGCACACTCAGTTTAGCCAGGGTGCCCTTAATCTAACCCCAGTTGGCTGAGTTAAAGGCATTCCTGACATTCAGCGTTACCACCGCCCAGCAGTTACCAGCGGCCGATACCGTGGACCGCGCTCTACGAAACCCATACTGAGGTTCCGATCGACCACCAGCTAGCTTGACGAACGGAAGCAGCCTGTTGTATATCAACATCTTCCCTGTCTAAAAGACAGATAGAGCGATATGAAGAGGGTGCGTCAGGTGGTTTTTGGGGCTTCGGCAGTAGAATCAGCTTCTCCCTCTTCCACTGAGCGGGAAACACTTCTTCAACCATGCACGATTCAAATATACTTATGAACCATGCGGGCCTCATTTTAGCAGGCAACATCAGGGGTTTGTTCGGAATCCCGTCCAATCCCGGAGCTTTATTGTCCCCAATTCGTCCACAGATCTCCCGTAGTTTCTCTTCGGTCATCCCAGGGACTGTGAAGACATCCTGTTGAACCATTGGATGAGGTCCATTATCTTCTTATCGTGGGAAAGGAATTGCGATTATTTTGAACAAGAGTCGCGAGCACGTCACTTGGGGTCATTTTGCCCACGAATATTGTTCATTACAACCTTGTAAGCAATACCCCGCAGGTACGTATTTGCTTCAAGGCACAACTGCTTGTAGCAATTCCACTCACTTTGCTGTATAACCTTCTTAAAGGTACTTCGAAGATCGCGATATTTTTTTCTCCCACTGCTGATGTTCTGGCTTCCCTCTAGTTCTTTGGCAAAGCCTCCTCGCTCACAGATACTATTCTCTCAACAGCGCGATTTCTTGGATCCACAAGTAGTTTGGTTTCCTACTTTGGTGGAACTTCCCTTGCGACATTGTAGTGACGCATGTTTCAGTTATCCGTTGATATAATTGGCTCACTTTTTCCAGCACCGCTCCCTTCATGTCGTAACCCCCTTCTAAAGCCGCCAGGAAAGTCTCTTCCATGAAAACTCCAATGGACCACCAGCTATCCTGGTTTTTCCGCTTTTGATGCTTACTCGACTACCGCCTCCTCTGTCCCTGATGTCGAGAAAGATAGCCTGATGGTCACCGTGGGTTTAATGTTCGCTCACTCGCCAGACCATCCCTCTCGCTAACGAGATCTTGAGGTGGGGCTGACGATTGAGCCTAGTCCCCTGCCTGGGAAGGTGGGCATGCATCCAGCATTGGCTAGTACGATGTCCAGCTTCACGAAAGCTTCAAGCAAGATTTGGCTACTAGTGTTCGTCACTCGTCACTTCACCAGTCCAAAGCCCACGTGTTCAAATCATCGGCAATGATTTTGGGGCGGTGGTTTCCAGCATCCAACACCAAGCCGTCTTCACATTGCGCTAATGTTGGACTATCAGCTGTTGATATGGGCGCCGTTGCCTTCGTCTGTACAAGGCCGGCTCGCGGGAATGCCATTGTTTCTTGAATGGCTTGCTGTCCACATGCCCATATCGCCGCGTTCCTGAGTCTTGCTCATAACGCATCCACCCAACTTCCCTAGTCCGCACGAAAGATCGCGCCTGATGGGAACTGTATTTAGAAGCTTCTATGAGAGCAAGGATGCAAAGTCCAGCCGGTTCAAAGGAGACGAATTCGCAATGGTGCCCCAGGTTCGCGCCTTCTCTGCACCGCCAGCTGAGGAACGACCACTCTGCTGAGGACCTGGTGGCACGCCTCGAGCTCCCTGCGGGTATCGACCTCTGATGTCGCGTGTCGGGACGGTGCAGTCGGCCGCATCTTCGAAACCACGTCCTTAAGCAGACGCAGCATTGCCGAGTCATTTCATCCTCCTCTGATGTTCAGAACAGGACTGGCGGGGAGGCGTAGACTCTCCCTAAAAACCATCTCCCCTGGGCTGTACGGAGTCCGAGGAGGACGGAAGGCAAGGACCAACCATGACCATGACGTATCGCCGCGAGCCCTTAGAGCGGCCTTCAGCGTCCGGTGTCAACGTTCCAGCATACCATTGGACTGTGGATGGTATGCATTAGTCCTATGCCATTTAAAGCGAAGGAGCTTTCCTATCTACGCGACAAGAGTAAATTCGAATTGCATTCCCTGGTCCGTGATGATGACGGCTGGAATCCTCTCTTGATAAAGGGTCTCGGTGCATAATTGTGCTGTAATGCCAGACAGAGGTATTGCTTGCATGAATTCGAGTCCCTTGACAAACTGATGATGAACTTAGTCGTTTTGCTAGTTTGGGTTACGGGAGCAAAAGGCAGCTACACCATCAAACATCCTGAACCAGGGATATATGTCGAGCATTGGGGTCACGCTCGACTAATAAAAGGACAATTCCAGATGAATGTCAATATCTCGAGCGAAGAGATCGTGTATGATGTGGAGCACACTAAACAAATATATAAGAATATGTCCAATGTCTGTAAGGAAGGACTGCGACTACACCCAAACATAAGGTAAGGAACTCATCACTCAGTTAGAATAAGAAGTTACCATGACTATCAATGCTATTGAACCATGGGTTAAATCGAGGAGTTGGCGCGGGCTCTCGGCGAACTCTGTCTACTAAGTTACACCTTGTGGCTAAGAAAGTCGATCAGGTCTTCAAAACTATGGCAGAAATGACCTCCTAGTACTCCAACCAAAACCGAATTATCATTCAACTGTTAGCCGTGAAGTGATTTACAAAGGAGTAGGAAGCATTTCGGAAGTATTGACACCATCAGCCACAGCGACTACTCTCTCTCGGATGCAAGAGAAGCTCGGAGGCGAACTAATCATAGTTCCACAGAAAGCAGGCAAAACTTGCATTTCTACCCAAGAAGACGGAATTGGTGGTCAAAGGGTAGTATAGGTCCCAGGTCGAAACATAGATTGCTACACACGATGGGGCATAAAACCTGCGAAACGCCTGCTGAATCAACACCAACCCTATCTCCACCTCCACGTGGTGACCGCTGGGAGCTCTTCCTTAATGAAAAGCTGCAGATGGAGAAGGGTGAAGGCGCGTCTTCTGCGTCTAAAAACGGGACAAATTTTATCTAGTGGTCCTCCAGGTTGGGGGTTACACGGGAAACTACTTGTTACGAAGCCGCACCAGGAGCCTGGCACTGGACTGGACCCGCGGAACCACCATAAGGTATTACATCACGGGGCGGAGTCAGCTCACTCTAGCTTAATCCCATTTTTTCTATACGTGGCGCACGTGACCGCGCTTTTCTCCTTTCCACTGCCTTTCGCAATTTATCTCGAATAGATGTGACCATGGAGTTGACCGCATTCCAATTCTCTTGATGTGCTAGCATTTTCGGCACCAGATTTTCTGGTACCAGCACCTCTCCTAGAGTCTCCTCTAGATTCCTCCTTTCTTCCACAAATCTCGGACAGTGGAAGAATACATGCTCTGGGTCCTCTGGGACTCCATCACAATTTGGACAGTCGGGTGAGGTCTCCAATTTAAACCTGTGAAGGTATTGGAGATATCCTCCATGTCCCGTGAGAAACTGGGTGAGATTATAATTAATCTCACCGTGTCGTCTCTCCAACCACTCCTTGATGGCAGGAATGAGCCTGTGAGTCCACCGACCCTTTCCCGAGTGTTCCCACCGGTCTTGCCATCTATTTATGGATCTCTCCCTCTCAGCGTTCTTCGTCGATGACGAATGCTGCATCATCTAAGACAGTCCTGAAGGCAGAGCATACCCTCAGAGCTGTCCTCCTGTAGACTGCATTCAGTTTGCTAGTGTTGACTGACATCCGCAATGCCTCCCTCCAAACTGGGGTCGCATAGAGCATGATTGAGGTCACCACCCTGGCTATAAGCAGCCTAGAGGTATGCCGTGGCCCTCCCACATTCGGCATCATCCTCGCCAGGGCCATACTAGCAGTGGATGATTTATCACAAACATACTGTACGTGTTGCTTATAGCTGAGCTTCCTGTCTATCACCACCCCCAAGTATTTGATGGTCGGCTTGAAAGTGATGATATGATTCCCGATTCTAACACAGGCGTAATTTCTCTTCCGGCGCTTCGTGATGAGGACCGCTTATGTTTTTCCCTCCGCAAGCGTCAAACCAGAGCTCTCCAACCAGCATTTGACAGCACTGATTGCCTCACTTGAGTATAAATCAGCATCTTCAAGATGCTTTGCGACAACAATCAGTGCTATGTCGTCAGCGTAACCCACCACTGTGGCTTCCTCCGGAAGGGGAAGATTAAGTACATCGTTGTACATGATGCTCCACAGTAGTGGTCCCAATTCGGAGCCCTGTGGGACACTCGCGGAAACAACATACTCCTGGGGTCCGTCATCAGTGTCATACCAGGGCCTCCTTTCAGTTAAGTAACTATCGACGATAGCAGCGAGATCGGCGGGAATACCAACCTTCGCTAGGGATTTGCGTATTAGATTCCAATTGGCCGAATTGAATGCATTTTTCACGTCCAGGGTTACTACCACGCAATATTTGCTGGTACTACCCTTTCCGTGAATCGCATCTTCGGCCAAGCCAGTAACCAATTTGATGGCATCAATGGTTGATCTGGCTTTTCGGAACCCATACTGCCGATCTGAAAGGTCGCCTTGGCTCTCAACAACCGGGAGTAATCTATTATAGGTTACCCGCTCCAACATTTTCCCCACCGTGTCCAAAAGACATATGAGTCGGTATGACGATGGTTCACCTGGAGGCTTACCAGGCTTAGGCAGAAGTACCAACTTCTGTCGCTTCCAAGCCGCCGGAAATATTCCTTCGGACATGCACGCTTCGAACAACTCAGCGAACATGTCCGGCCTGGATTTCACGGCAAGCTTAAGGGCCTTATTCGGTACTCCGTCCAGGCCCGGCGCTTTATTGTATCCTATTCTGCCGCAGATCTCCAGCAGTTCGTCTCTTGTGACTGGAGGAATTGCCGTCACATTCAGAGGTGGTTGGAATATGTTGGTGTTCTCCTCTTGCTGGGGGAATAACCCCTGGATGATTTTCAGCAAGAGGGTGGGACACGTGATCTCGGAGAGGAGCGGCCTCTGAATCGTCCCATCACTATTCTATAAGCACTCCCCCACGGGTTTATGTCCGCTTCTGAACAGAGCTCCTTAAAGCATTTCGCCATGCTTCGCTGGATGGCGAGCTTGAGGGTTTTGCGGGCTGCCTTATAGGCGCACTCTTTTTGCCCCTGATCGACTCTGATCTGAGCCGTTCTTCTGGCTCGGTGGCAGGCTGATCGAAGACCGGCCAGTTCATCATTCCACCAGTAGTTTGGTCTTCTACTGGGGAATTAGCACCTCCTAGGTATAGACGCGTCACATGCTTTGGCGATGCATTGAGCCAGATGGACGGCTCTTTCCGTAGAGGCGCCTGCTTTATCAGGTTGATCTAAACATACCTGTATGAAGGTCTGCTCATCCAAAGATTTTGCAGACCAGCCTGAAACCGTTTTCGGTTTCGGGCATGATAGCTCTTTGCCCTGTGGCACGACACATGTCTCAAAGAAGATTGCCTGGTGATCGCTGTGGGTGTAGCGTTCGCTGATGCACCAGGACATACCACGCGCCTGGGAAGGGCTGATAAAGGTCAGGTCTACAACCGAGCCTGACCCCCCTTTCTGAAAGGTGTTTACAGCACCTTCGTTAGCCAAAACCATGTCCATCTGCGCAAAAGCCTCTAATAGACCGCGCCCCTTAGCATTCGATTCTCTGCTACCCCACTCTAGGGCCCAAGCATTGAAATCACCAGCAATCACCTTTGGACTTCGTCCCCTTGCGTCGAGAATAAGATTATCAAGCATTTGCTCGAATTCAGGCAGTGTCAAACTTGGCGGGGCGTAGCAGCTGTATACATATACACCACTTATTTTCGCCCACACAAAGCCACTGGCTGCCTAACTTGCAGTACATTGTATGGCCTGTCGACCACAAGCCCATATCACCGAATTTGTGACCCATACGCCACCGCGACGGTTTCTATACGGTTCACTTATGATGGCGACTTCCATCTCAGATTCGAACGTGTCCTGCTCAAGTAAATCCTGAGTGACCCTGCAATGATTGAGGTTTATTTGGATAAACTTCATTTTCTCATTGCAGTGAGCGCCTTCCTAAATTCCGGACATTTACCACTTCCGGCAATATGCCGGTTATTCTGTCCCTCTTTTACTTCGCACAATAGGCATTTGGGGTCCCTATTGCACTCTCTGGCAATATGGCCTTTCTCCCCACACCTTCTGCATCGATCGGATCGATCAATGCTGCTGGTGCATGCCTTCGCGAAGTGCCCAAACATGAGGCATTTAAAGCACCTCTTTAGTGAAGTTTGCTCCCTGAAACGGCAGACAACCCATCCAATCCGAACCCTTCCGGCAGCTAACAACATCTGCGCTGCCTCCGCTGGCACTCGTATGGTGGCCGTTTGAGTGCCACCATAGGCTTTCCGTAGACCGACAACAGACTCCTCTGTAAGTTCTTTCAACTTGAATTGCTCCTTCAGAGCAGTGCAAATTTCTCCTTTCGATGTCACTTCATCGAGATCCCTTTTTTGGACACGCACTGCGGCATTCTCCCCAAGTAAGTTTTTTCACTTGAGTTCGAAAGTCATCAGTTTTGCCACCGCTGGATCTTTTCAGCTCGAACATGAGATCCCCTTTCTGGGTTCTACGGATTCTGTTCACATTTCCGCTCAGATCTTTTAGGTCGGGATCAGCTTTGACCTTTTTGAGTATCTCGGCGTAGGACAGATTACCCTTACTGGAGATAACAATCGCATCTGGCCGAGTTCGCACTTTTGCTTTTCGTTTTGCTTTTTTGTTGGTAACTTTAGTCCATCCATTGTTTTCGTTCGTTTTGGGCTTCGCAACGCTGGTCGAGTTTCCTAGATTCGCTGTATGCTCTCCTCCTTCTGAGCTGTTGATTTTCAGGATGTCTTGTCCGCCTTTTTTTCTCTTAGACGCCTGCCGGTTATTTAAAGGATCCCCCTCTTTTTCACGTACTCGCTTATTTCGCTGGGATTCGATGATAGTACGGTTAGGCGTCACTTGGGTCGCTTGTGATATTGTTGGCACTGCGGGATTCGGCATGTTCTTATTATTCTTTTCCTCCATCTGTGATCTATTATAGAGGACTCTAATAGCCCTCACCATATTCTTTATGGCTTGGTGTACGTTGTGCTTGTCCTTGATAAACTCGGACAGCTCAACTATTTTTGCCCCAAGCTGGGTGAAGGGTAATTCCTCCGGATCGGGACTCTGTTCCTTATAAGTCCCGGCAGGGTTACTCCTTTTACATGGTCCTTCACTTTTGGCTTGTACTTTATCCTTCGTCGTCTTTGGCATAGCCAGGCTAAAATTGTAAACAGTCATGAGAGAATTCAGTATCCCGACGAAGTTGATAAGACTGACTAGGCTGACGGTGACCAGTATCCGAGGCTAGGTAAAAGCAGCAGGATCACTCTCAAGACCATTCGACATCAACAATGGTCTAAGACAAAGGGATACCCTATCATGAGCCCTCTTCAATCTCCCCTGGAGAAAGTGATCCGTGATACTGAGGTAAATGCAAGAGGTACGATTCTCTTTAGGTCCACCCAGCTGCTGGTCTATGCTGACGAAACCACCCGAGACCTACAAACTGCCTTCATCCAGATCGAGTAGGCTTCGCGAAATCTTGGGCTGCACATTAATGGTGAGACTGCCTGGGTCTGGGTCTGGGTCATATTCGGTTTGATTTTTAGAAAAGTCAACACACGGAGTGTGAAGCGGATGAGGTTGACTATTTTCAATACAGTGCTTTCCATCAAATGATTTATTTAAATCGCTTTCTAAAAAATAGAGGTCAATGGGATTTTTAACTATGTAGACACGGAACTGTCATGCATTCATCGCTCCTGACATAGGAAAACACAAAACCTTTTATACCTGAATTGAGTCAAGATACAATAAAAACTATTCATAATAAATTTGATTTTTCATTTTATTTTGAATCGTTTTAAAACTTACAAATACGTTGAAAAAAAAAACGAAAATTCTTACAATATAAAAAAAAAGTAAGAAGTAATTATTCGCCTCATAACTTGAGAAGTGCCAAGAAGTATAGAAAAAAATAAAGGTATATATACATATAAACAAAATACATCCATGTATAATTTACATTATATTGTTGACATAAAAAATACGAAAACTTAGGAAAACATAGATAAAAAAATAAAACTAAAGAGGGATATATAAATAACAAGCCCCTTTTTTTTTAATCCCCCTATCACCTTCGGCTTTATTTGTAACCAAATCTTTTTTTTTCCATCCAGTAAAGAAAGATGATGTTTTTAATACTAATTCTAAAGAAAAAGAATGATCGAATGCATATATTATTTCCCTTGGTAGAGACATGGTTCATATAATTTTTCAAAAAATATATTAACAACTGTTTATGTGAAGGGCTAAATAATAATAATAATATAAACAGATTTTTATGTAATTAGGAATTTTAAATAATATTAAGAACAATAAATGGACGACCTCAAAATGCGAGAAAACAAATATATATTATTAAAAAAAAAAAACAAAGATATTTAACAAATGTTAGTCGTACTTAATTTGTTTCATACAAAAAAAAAACAAAAATAACAAAAAAAACTGATTTAGATTATTAGAAATTTGATGAAAACGAAGCTGCGTATATTAATTTTAATATAAATTGAAATATCATTTCTTAGAATGTTCATATATTTATTTAAAAATTTATTTTGCTTCTGGTCAAGAGTACAAATGAATAATTACGGGGCAAACAAAGTATATATGTTTCTGTTAAAGTTCTAGGAAAATATCAGGATCGGGGAAATTAATTGTCATCAGACAAAAATTGAAATTAATTAAAATTTTTTAGAAAGATTCAAGATAAAGATAAAATATTTTATGCTTTTTATGATTCTTTTTTGTTGTTAATACTAACACAAAATGTGCCTTCTATTTCCTTCAAAATTAAATCATTTCTCATGAAATTAATGCTTTTGGAAAATTAAGATTATTTTAGCTAGTCTTATATTTTGAATATTCAATGAAAATATATAAATATATAATGTATATATACGATGATTTTTGCATTATAAACTTTACAGGATTCGATTCAGGAATTAGTATAGAAAAAATCGAATAAAATTGGATTGCTTTTTTCTTTTATTTATATATTTAGATATATATGTTTATATAAATCATCTTATCATTATATATATACATACATATATATATACATAGTCAAAAAACCCCACGAACCCTCTTTCCGTCTAGTCGGACCGAGAGTGACCAACCTACGGATGGGCTGAAGGCAACATCCAAAAGCCGGCTTCACAGCGATGATTGCGCTTTATATATATATATGCATATATATATATATTAAGTATGGAATTATATTTAAATGCGTGATCATGCTTTGTATATTCCTATATATATATATGTATAAGTTAAGTGTAAAAAAGAGTAAATAAGAAAACAAAAGAAATAAAAACGAAATAACATATGAAATACTTTTTCATTATATTCTATTTGGAAATATCCTTTGTTTTCTTTTTTTTTTCATTGTTTTTCAACAAACGTTTTATATATCTTACATCGTTTCTGTTGTTTTTATTTATTTTTCTCATTTTCTGTTATGCATGATTTTCTTTGTTTTTAATTTTCAGTGCCTTTAATCGTAGTATATAATTACAAACAATTTTCCACCTTTTTTTTTTTGAAAATTAATACATTTCTATTTTTATTTTATCTTTTTTACTTTTAATACCTATTTTTTTCATATAATTATGAATATTATCATAGGGTACTCGAATGTTATCGTCTGAATTCTTGAAGTCACAAACAAAACATTTAGATTTTTATAGTACCCATGGTTTCTTTTACTTCTACTTGGTTTCATTAATTTTTAAATCATTTCCCTAAGTACAAAACGTATTTTAAAGTATCTTTTTTGGTGGCTATATATTACTTTTTTATATTTTGTCGCAGTTTCTTGTATGAAATGTTCGAATTTAAAAAAAACAAAATAGAAAAAATAATATTGAAGATATGTACACAGAGGGAAAGTTGTTAGTACTATAAATATAATTAAAGCTGACTACACGGCGCGAATGGATTGATTGTAATAAGCATTTGGAATATTCTGCTCAGAAATTTAATTATTTATTTATTTTTACTTCTTACCTGCATAGTTGGAAGATAGTCACACAAAAAATTAGGGATTCACCAAAATTAGACTTATTTCAAAATACATTATTGGCATTTCCTCAATCTCCATATTTTCAAGAGGTTTTTTTTATGATTCTTCTTTATTTCTGGTGTTTAGTTGATTTCACTCAGAATAAATTTATGTAAATATAACCTTACTTATAAATTAACTTGAACTTGGCTCGATAAGGTTCTGTAATTAATTATTAGTCCCAAAATACGAATTGTAAAAAAATCTGGCACAAATTTTTCAGACTAATGAGGCAGAAATTCCTTAGCATCTTTAAATCTAATTATCAATATGTGATGTTTCATATGATGAATTAAATTATATATGGGCAATTGAACATTAGATGTTTGTCTCAAATAAAATAATAATAATAATAAAAACAAAAAATACTTCCTTTTCCTTTATGATATTCTATAAATTATATTAGAAATAATAAAACAAAAGCTGAAAAAAAAATAAAAAAACAAAATGACTTGAATAATATTCACCATATAAAATACAAACAAATTTCCATTCTCTGTTTCCATAGTATTCAAATATATTTATATATATTTATATCACTATTGATGTTATTGATGTGAATGTTGTTGTAAATTTTGTTGTTCAGACTTTAATGATTTAAAACGATCCTTTTCATGATTATTATCCGGTGGTTCACATTCAAATGATGCTATCGCCAATTTATTTTCATTCAGTATGTTACTAGTTTGTAGGAACATTATAACTTTTGGTAGTTTTTCAAATGGGCAAGTTACTTGTTTCCATGCTATAAATTCGGTAACTTGTTTTGCCAGTTGCCAAAATTTCTCGAAATTTATGTGACCATTTGCTAATCTGGAAGTATACAAAGAAATTAATTAATTTTATATTAAAAGTATTTATCTTTCATGGATTCAATATTTTGTAAAAACTATCTTTTCTTCAATTATATTTTACTTTTCTGATTCTCTTTTTTTTCTGTTGAAAATTAACAGCTTTATTTGTATCAATAACAATTATTTAATATTATTTATCTCCGAGTTGTTTATTTATTTATTCATTTATCAATTTATTTATCAATTATTTATATATTTATTATTATAATATTTCTAATTTCTTCGATTTTATATTATATATATTTTATTTCCTACAAAAAAAAAATGGTTTTTTTACTCACTTATTAGAGCAGCCTTCATTCAAAAAATATAAATCCTTAACGAGTAAACTAAAAAATGGAATCACAATTCGTTCACGTTCATCTGTTGCACCGGCCGATCGCCACATAGCTGCCTTAAGGGTTGACCGATAGCTATTGAAATTGCTACTTGGATCCATTTGATGTTCAAGCACAAGAAATTTAGCAGATTGTACTTTAGACCACTTTACAAAATAGAGAAGAGAATAAAAAAATTTAAATATATTTTAAAGCCAAAGATTTATTATTTTATTAATTTGTACAATAAATTATCAAAAAAGAAAACGATTATAAAACAATAAAAATAAATAAATAATACTCAGCCGAAACCGGTCCCAAGCCCGGTTGTAAAAGGAGGAGGGATGGATAGCTTCAGTCTGAATGGCTATACGCTACCGCAGCATCTTAGGGGGTAGGTGAGAAAAGTGCAGGAACTTTGCACTGAGGAAGCTATCCCTATACCTGGCAACTAGGGATAAAATGCACCACAAAAAATGAGAAGAAGAAGGAATTTAAGGTCCGGTACGGATAACCGGCGGGAGTCGTCTGACTTGGTGACTGGGTCTCTCGTAATGGGCATCACGGCGTCGAAACCACTAGTCGTGAAGCGGTTCGACGTCTAGGCACTAGGAGCACAGCTCCGCCTACTGCATCTGTTTCACAACAATCTTTGGCGGCCACTTCAGCAGGTACGCATAGGCATCCGCTGGACTGAAGAAATGAACCTCTTCATCATCCGCTTTTACTACGAAATAACGGTGGGGGCAGGTACCGCATCTTACCGCCCCTTGTTGCACCAGAGGTTTGTTGAACGCACTGCAGGCAACAGTTTCAGTACTCGCCGAAGCACTCTGCATCACAGTCCAGCTGAGATTTCCGCTGAGGTTCGAGACGAATTCCAAAGAGCGTGTATATAACAACTTGTTAGCACTGATGAAGGGCACAAGTTGTTCCCGAAATATTGATATTTGCAAGAACAAATATCCACATCAACGAAAAAAGAAGCAGCAAGTTTTTATGATTAAGATGTCCGGTTTACCGATATGAGCCCCACGGCTTCCTTTGACGTCCTGCGAGTCACACACAGTCTGGTTCAAAACAAGCAGAAGTACACCATTCTGCATACGTACTCGATGTTGCCGCGAGTTATCGAAGGATTCTCCCATTGACCAACCGATGGCCACCACCACTAACAATTTAAGTAGGTAGGATCGTCCGAGCCTAAATGCTTGGCACTTCGTGCTAGTATAAAGTAA
The DNA here is from genome assembly GCF_905115235.1 of Hermetia illucens. Lineage (NCBI taxonomy): Eukaryota > Metazoa > Arthropoda > Insecta > Diptera > Stratiomyidae > Hermetia > Hermetia illucens. The sequence continues at coordinate 11,479,065 of NC_051855.1, read as the reverse complement.
ATTAAGGCATCTGCCAAGATTGTGACACCTTGGAAAATAATATCACACCCAATATATATTATAATATGGTTGCCATTCACCCTTTGGTGGACTATAGCACGTCAATCGGTTACTTGAAATGCGTTTCAACTCCTCCCCCCCCCCCCCCCCATGCCTTGAGACGGTCGCACTCGTCCTCTACTTTCTTCCGCTCAGTGCTCTTGTGGCCACCCACTCGTCGCCATTTTGGGAGAGTGTATTCCACTGCATGGCATAGTCCGCAATACAATTATCGCCCCTCCTTAATGTGTGACCTAGTTGTTCGTTTCAGATAGTGTCAGGTCAGCGTACTCCAATGGTACGACTCAGACAGGTGTTGAATATCTAGTTCGGTGCCGCTGTTCGCAGAAACCATTTGGCTAAGGTGCATGACCCGGTGAGAGAGCAAACAGATGTCGTCAGCATAGTCGAGGTATTTGAGGAAAAATGTCATGGTCCATTGAATTCTTTCACGTCCTCCGGATAGGACGTCGAGCCAGACCTGCTCGAAAACCTTTGGAGTATCTGGCGAAAGAGTGGCAGCAGCTCGAAGGTTTGATAGGCCTTCCAGAGGCGGAAGATCCGTACTTTGCTGTTCAAGAAGATACGGAAGCAAAATTTGGGGCAATAAGAGTCCTGATCGAAAGGGATCGGACCAAAAATTTAACAAATTCAACGACCTCGGAAGAAACCCTTTCTGGCCAGCCAGGCACTTTTCATCACGAGTTGCCAAAGTTGTCGTCCATCCATATTCCATTCTTTACTGGCCCCATCAAGGAATGGAGTCAATTCATGGATCTTTTTAAAGCCGTGATGCCTACCACCATAACCAGGCATTAGGAAACGTACAGAAGTTGCAGCCAAAACTCCGAGCGAATATCTAGACCAGAGACTTGACGTCAAGAAGATGGGCTATTGGTCTGCCAGTGATATCATCAACGTTTATAATTCACTACGTAATAGCCTAGCCGGATTGACTAACCTGGGATACGAGACGTCCCAATGGGGTTCAATGGTGGTCCGAAGTATCATGCGAAAAATGGATAGCGAAATACTCTGCTACTTTGATGAGTCTATTGAAGGAAGTCAAATGTTACCTTCCATCGAGAAGCTGCTTTTGACGATACAACCTCAACCTTCGTCCGCTCAGCCCCACAAGAAGAAATCTGTTTCTATATTAACAAATACGAGTTGCGCATACCGCAAGGGAAGCCATGCGTTATTTGCCTGCGAGAACTTCCAAAAATTTTCCGTATGGGAAAGATGTCTATTTTCCAAACAGAGAAAAATATGCAGAAATTGCCTATCGCGGTAGTAAGGTGTGTTGTCTCCAATGCAGTAAGGATCAACACACTCTGCTCCATTCCCAAAAGGAATTAATGGTCGGAAATCCGACACATATACCCTTCTACTTGGGATAGCAAGGCTACGGGTCCATCTGATAAATTCTTGGTCCTACGCGCCTTAAGTGACCCCGGGTCTCAAACATAGGTCATTTCATTGAGAACAGCAAAAAAATTGGGCCTGTTTTTGGCAGTTTTGGAAACGCTGACGACATTTCTTCGAAGTGAAAGTGTTACTGATCCAAAACCTGAATGGACGAAGAGACTGCAACTTGCAGACTCAAACTATAAGAGAAAGTCGGGTCTCGATTCAGAGCCGAAGCCTTTGAAGAAATCATAGAGCCCCGAATCATCAAGGGAAAATCGTTACTTGCCCAAAAGACGAGGTTTGGTTGGGTCGACCAGACCAGACCAGGAGAATACGACCTTCGTATCCAACATATCTACGATAGAATTCCAGGCCACACTTAAACTTTTCTTCGACTCGGAAGAAGTTCCACTGGTGTCTCTAAGAAACTCCAGACACCCCGGTTTTGCGCCGAGGTTCGCCAATTCGATAGCCCTAAAAGCTGCCTGGCCTCCTGACCTACATCATCGCTTCATTTCAGGTAGGGTCTGCCTCGTCTTTTTTTCTAATTGCGCCTATAAATTTTTCGGCCTGGATCATCCTCAACCATACGGATTAGGTGATACGCCTACCGCAACCTGTTGAGCCGGATTTTATCCCCATCCGCGTGGTATCGCTCAAAGTTTTCGTCCTTATGTGGGCTATAGAAACGTCCATCCTCATGTAGGGGGTCAAAAATTATTCAGAGGATTCTTCCATCGAACGTGGCCATAGCTCCCCAATTTTTGTTGCTAGGAACCCAGGTCTCCTAGGATACATGAGGACTGGCAAGATCATAGTCTTGTATAGGAAGAGCTTTGACCATACGATGAGAGGTTTCGAGCGAATGTATAACTTGAGATTGCTGCGGGGAATACCGGACGAATCGAAGGAAGTCGGACTGCATGAGATAACACAAGAAACAGAGATCGTCACGCTAGGGATTACTGTGGAATCCAACTACGGATGAGATTAAATTCAAGTCGGTGAAATACGATTCGACCGAGAGCCTAACCAAGCGGAAGAGACTGTTCAATATTGCTTGCAGTGCCTTGCACAAGATTTGGTAACGATAAATTGGCTGGGTCGATCCTCCTCCGGAAGATATCGTGGAACAGTGGAGAATGTATGAAGTCGAGCCTCCAGAGCTGGAATCTATTGGTAGACCTCGCTAGACCCATTATTCAATCAGAAACGGCTGCGAGCTTCATGGTTTTTGTGATGCTTTGGGATCAGCGTATGCTGCGGTCATCTATAACAAGACAAAAGATGGAGTTGGGAAGGTGTTTATATCCCTACTTTGTGCACTCGTGTAAAGCCTTTGAAACAGAAGTTCACGTTTCCAAAGTTGGAGCTAAAGGGCGCCATGCCAACAGAACCCATGAAAATGGTGATTTCCACGATAGAAGTAAGGGAGGTCGTGGTCTATTTCTGGTGCGACTCAACGATGGTTGGTATGTGGCCCAGTTAAAAATCATCCGTGGAGATCCCTGGCCTTGGGGCCATGCCAGATCAAAGGACAACCCAGCAGATTGTGCTTCCAAGGAGTAAGTCCTCGGTGGTTTATGGTGGAAAGGCCACAATGACTGGCGAACATGGAAGTCAATAAGGAGATCGTCAGTTCCATCAGTGTCAATAACTTCTTTGATTTATTGGAAAGATTCTCAAGTTTTTCGAAGCTGGTAAGGGTCGTGGCTTATGCTCTTCGATTCGCTACTCGTTCAAGAGGTCCAAATTCTCCCGAGGAATATGAGCCGGGTAGACTTCGGGTTCTTCAATCAACACAGAGGGCTGATTTTGCCAAGGAAATGGGGGATTTAATGGAAGAGAACTCCAAATCCATACAGAGGAAGCTATGGAATCTGCATCCGTTCATTGATAATAAAGGCCTACTAAGGGTAGGAGGTAGACTGCGTAATGAATGGTAGGTTGGGTGAGGTGTCCGAAGAAGGCCTGGGTACGGGCGTTATTAAATTTAACGATCCTGCTCCTGTCGTTCAGGATGATGTTAGCAGAGAACATATCTACGAGCAAGTATGAATTGGAGAGGCCTCGTGGAGGCCCGAAAAGTTGGATCAAGCTAGAGTCATCCGATGTAGCTTCAGGATCCAGGTCAACTTTACAATTGGCGCTACACTGAAGGACCGTCAGGATATAGTCTCAGTATTTAACACGACAAGGAAGATGTGATCTGATACTGCAGCATTAAGCCAAACCACCCGCTGCGATAGGTTAGTGCCTTCAAACATAACGATCTTTCTCGCAAGATTGACGAGCTTCTGTCATATAAAACAATATAAACAATAAAAATAAAAAATAAAATATTTAAATACAAACCGTTTTCTTAAGTCTTGATATCGGAGACATGTTAAGGCCAGCTATGATTGCCATTAAACTGTTAAAGTTGCCAATATTGAAACATTCTCGTGCAATTTCAATCCAATACTCGACAATGCGAACACGTTGTTTCTTTTTCGGGTGCTGAAAGAATAAATAAAATATAATATATGAAGTATTTAATTTGAATAATTTAAATTTATAAGTTGGTCGCAGCTTTGCACTTCGAAATAGCTCTTTTTTACCCCTTACCTAGTGGGCTGAAAAGTTCGTACGCAAACACATAGATGGCGCTACTAGTATTAAATTCATATGATTTTTAGTTGACCCTAACTTTCAAAAGACACATGTACAAATTTGACAGCTGTCAGACTATTAGTTTGTGAGATAGAGCATTTTGAGTGAAGCAGCTTTTGTTGGCTCGAAGAAAAATGGTTAAAAAGGGATTTCGTGTGTTAAAACAGCAAAAGCATTGTTTTTTAGCGAAAGAGGTGCTGTTGCAGCCAAAGCTTGGCTTGATAAACTTTATTCGGCCTTTGCACCAGAAAAATCAACCGTTGAGATGTGGTGTGCTAAGTTTAAACGAGGTGAAATGAGCACCGACGACGATGCACGCAGTGGGCGCCTCAAAAAGGCTTTTATCGACGAAAACATCAAAAAAGCCACAAAATAATTTTGGGTTAGCGGCAAAGTGAGGTTGATCGAGATAACTGAAGTTCTAAAGCTAACAAAGGAATGCAGGAGGAAGTTAGCACGCATTGGGATTGGGCTACATTGGTTCACAGTGACCCAAGCGTGCCCTATAACAATTTCCCACCACCTGGAACTGACTCACACCGGAAGGAACGGCCATCCTGAAATCTTGGGTATCGTCCTAGACCATGCCTACCAATTCCAGAGATTTCTTAATTTTCCAGGGACCTTCGTCAATTTGAGTCATTCCGGAGCATTTTCAACTCCGTCTACGTGGATACCGAAATTGGACTGGCGGAGTGATTGATGATGCTCAAGAGCAAGCTAAAGGGTGATGTGAAGGTGGTCGTGGAGCACTTGGGTGTGTATGTTGAGAATTTTGATAAGGCTTAGGAACTCCTCAATCGGCGCTATAGGAATCGCCGAGCGCTGGTTGAAAAGGAGATTCAGACCCACATAGATCTCCCGTCAATCAGGCAGAAAGATCCCAGCGCACTTGATACTATGAGAGCAGGGCTTTAGAACTTAAGAAAAACTGGGTTTAATTGCGAGGAGGGCGTGCCCTTTATCCCCTTTATTTTCACCCGAAAAATGGATGTACCCACTCGAAAGGAATTCGACTCATCTTTGAGAAACAAACAAACAACGTGTTACCGTAGATGAAGTTTTGGGAAAATGTCCTTCTTTGGACTCGGTGGAGATTGGCCATTGGATGCAGTGGTGGAGGCGAATCCATAATGGCGTCCATGTTCGCGCCACCGATGCCCCCGTCACAATGTAGACCAATTTTTGAAGGATCGCTACATCACAATGATCCCTGGCTGGGATGGGAAGTCGGGTCCCCGACGGCCATAGGTTCAGATCAAAACACAAACAAAAGGGAGCTAGCCCTCAGGGAGATTGCCTTCGCCGCAAAAAACTGATGGGGAAGGTAAAAAAAACGGTTTCCATGCTTTACATGTATGGAGGATCATAGGGTTGTCAGACGCCCCAAATTACCAGACAGCGATAACAAGGTGATTCTGCTAAGGTATTACAAACTTTGTGTGCTCTGCGCCTCCCATAAATTTTGGCTGCAAGCGTAAGTCGTTAAACTACCAAATATGCTATGGGGAACACGTGACGATCCTTCATCCCTGCAAGAATCAGCGGGACAATGCCTCCTCGCAAGACAGCACTACACATCACGTTGAGAATTCTACTCAAACATCTCATTCCAGTCGAATACTTCCCACAGCAGCGATCAAGGTGAAAACAAGAGATGGACGATCGGTCGCAGTTCGGTGCTTGGTGAACCAGGGAAGCCGAAGCAGCTACGTAATTAAGGATGTGATTCAGAAGCTGCTACTGGTCAAAAAGGAAACAAGTATAGAAGTTTCAGGAGTGGGAAGATTATGGATAGGCAAAGTCCCTGCAATTGTGGTTCTGATCCTGTTGTTGGAAGACGGGTTAGAGGTTGAGACTGAGGCACTTGTTGTGAAAAGGGGTTCCTCTCGTCGGTTCTTTGTTCACTGGTAAGAGACTTGCTGATCCGGTTAGGGAGCATGCCTCTCATGTCCTGGTTTTTCTAGGGTCCACCATTCTACTACATTTGTTTTTGGAGGGGGTGGAGGTTGCTGCTCCTTGCGCAGAACACATGGCTTGGTTCGGCGATTTCCAGGTCGGACAAAGTTCCTGGTTCGAAGGTCACCAAGTTTGGGTCACAAGTTTGGGCAGAATCTTCTGAACTTTTGGTAAATGCCCTTCAATCATGATACTGATGACCGTCTCGAGGAAGAGAAGTGTGAATGACTTTATCAAATGGAGCATTACCGCGAGGCCGACGGGCGACATGTAGCGTCGATTCTTTGGCGAGAGAGAGATATCAAGCTCCGAATCTTTTATCATGAAGCATTCCAGCATTTTTTCGGGCAAACGAAGCGGTGGCTGAAGCACACTGGACTCAAGCAAAAATTGAATGATTATCGAGACTTGGGGCACATAGGGAAGGTTCCTCAGGAACTCCGCCGGGATACAAGTGGAAAGGTCTACTGCATACCCTATCTGTCATTCGCAAGGATGTCCCAACCACTAAACTCAGGAATGTGTTTAAAGCCTCAAGCAGTATGTGTTCTCCAGTGACATAACGAAAATGTACCGCCGAAATTTTTTGAGGTCCGAGGGTCAAGCTGAGGATTCCGTGGAGAAACGATCCTGGGGAGGCCATTACAGAGGATTTTCTTAAAACCGTCACTTACAGAATGGATGGCGATAAGGACACTTCGTCCATTTTTACCAAAAAATGTTTGTTTTCTATGTTAGCCTACGAACTTTTCAGCCCTCATCTGGTAGGATTATGACACTGATGGTATCCTGCGTCAGTAGGTTCTTTACTAAGGAGCAAGTAAGACTTTTAGGAACTAGTCCTTCAGTGCTCAATGTTCTGCTTCAATGACCATTCATGGGTGTTAAAACCTTAAAACTTACCTTAACAATTTCCGTGGCAACCAAATAGCTCAACCGATTGAACCACTGCACATATGATTCCAAATTCCTTGTTTTCTTCATATCACTAAATGATTGTTCCAAATGTGGATTCTCCTTGGCAAAAGCCTGAACAAACTCTTCAGGACCAATATGCGAGAGTCGCTCAAGCTCAATATGAGTGAGTTGATGAGCAATCAATGTTGGACTAGGACATAGCTGACTGATATCTATAGAAGCTGCAGGATTTAAGCCTCCACCGCCACTCGACAGAATTGATGATGTTGACGAGGCTGACGATGAGGTCGCAAGCTGCTGTTGTTGCTGTTGCTGGACACCACCCCCGCTTAATACACCTCCTGTAGGCGGGCTACTACTTTCTCCGGCAGTACCATGCAGGTTGTTTTGAATCGTTAGCACTGAGGGCTTGGAATGTGTGACTGTTGATGTATGACTCTTGACTGACTCCTGGGATTGCAAATCAGCGATGTTATTAGGACCATCTGTGGAACCAATAGTTTGCGATAAGGTCAATAAAAATTCCTCGTATTTTTCTAAAACGGTCAGACGTTGTAGAAGGTCCTGCAGCATCGTCTGGACATCTTTGCGCAGGGAGTTATCGATGCTTATGCACTTTCTAGTCATCGAACGGACATGCTGCATAAGCCGCTCATCACGGAAGTCATATGGGAATGTATCGATCCATTCGGCAAGAAGGCGTACAAAATGCTGTGCAAACGTGCGTAGCCTACGACAGCAGTCTAACTCAGCGATATCGAAGCTACAACAATCAGTTCCTGGTTTGGCATCGGCACCACCACCCTCGTCACATGGTGGATGATAGCAGTGGTGATGCTGGTGATGGTGGTGTTCTAAAATTAGCTGATTATTCTGGGGTTTCTGGTAGGCATGATCAACCGTATCCTCAGCTCTATGCTCCGAAGTGCTACACGAGCAACAACAGGAGCAACTAAGATCCTGCTGTTCGTCACAGAGTTGACAGATTTTGGCTAGCAACTCATGCGGCCTTATGAACAATCTGGCACTTAGAAGGAATGCGAAGAGATAGGACCGATCCGGATAGTAGTCACTCGTAGGAACCATGTGTTGAATGAGGGTATCCAGCGGACCCGATATGAGATTACCGTCCCGATAAACCAATGCATTGTCCTCATTATCGACTGAATGCTGCTGATTCGATTGCTGACCGGGATGATGTTGTTGACGACGATGATGATGATGATAATGGTGATGATCCTGGGGTTGATGTTGATATCGTGATGGATTCTGCGGATGAATAAGTGATGTATGGTGCTGGGGTTGACCTACAGCCACATTGGGAGACGATGATATGGTGGCAGTGGTATTGGGGTGTTTTGATGATAGTTGATTTTGTATTTTGTCGATTGATTTACCGCTACAATTCGTAGTGGTCGTTTGTGGGAAGCCCTGAAGAAGGAAGTAGCCGTAAAGTAAGATCATCCAAGGCTTCAAAGCTAACACTTACCTTGCGATTGATACTATCTTTGGGACTTTGATCCGATGCTACTGTACCGAAGATTGTAGGCTATAAGTATCATTGAAAAGATAAAATTTATTATCAAAAAGGATCTTAGCGAAAACTAGTATGTGAACAGTTTTGAAAATGTGATCATGGCTTGGGAAAAATATGGATTTTGAAATTCTTAGATCTATTTACCATTCTTGAAGGCAGTTCTTGTAAAATTGACCCCGATGCTGATGGCATCATTGAAGGCGGGCTGCACTGTTGATCCCCTTCATCGGAACTACTTATGAAATCATAGCACGAGGATATAGAATTAGAATGAAGTGTGGGTGTCCCTGTCCCATGGGTATCGTCCTCGACCCCACTACAGCTGCCGCACGTCCCAGTCACTGCCGAAAGGAAATTCGACTGGGAAAAGCTATTGAAGAAATCATCGTGCCCCGAATCGAAGCTCATGCAATTCAAAATCTTTTTTGGATTATCTAGTTTTCCACTTTTCACGTCAGCCGGTTTCAAAATCGTTGGTGACAGCGGGGTCTTCAATGGTGATGATATACTACAACAATCCGTATATGAAAAGGATTTGTCTGGATTGTCGTTCCGGCTGGGATTGTTGTGGAAGGATAATGAAGTTGAAGACAGGGACAAGGACGAAGCTGCCGAAGTTGATGGGACTACTGGTGAAGCTTTACTTAGGTCTCTAATTACATTACTAGTGGAATTACTTATAGGCTGTTGAGATTCAGATTTCAGCTCCTTACTCGGAGGCTCGGCCCTTAGGCTCGGTTGCCGAGTCGTACTTGAACTTGGCGAGAATTGTTTCGGCGCCGCCAAAAGGAATGCATCCCCACATTCATTTCCCTCGCCATTCAACAGGCATCGATCTACCGGAATCGGGATGATAGTCTTTAAGGCACCAAGCTTATTTACTGGTTCCCAGATTTCTTTGCAGGAGCTTGTATAGATATTGTTCTCCTGGGTTTCGCTGGTTCGTTCGTTTAGGATTTTTCCGTGGCGTGCCACTGTCACTTCCTCTTTTCGTATTACAGATGATTTTACAGATAGTGAGGTCTCCAAGTGGACTGGCTGTTGGAGGATCCCAGCACGGAAGAGAAGCTGATTCAGAAGATCGCATGGTGGCACTTGTCCAGTCATTAAGGCAGATTTTATGGCAATACCGTCCTCACCCTCGATTTGTACGGGTATACCGTTGATTAGAAGTATCTCTTCTTCACGTACTGATGAGGTCTTCTCACAATCTACAATTTTTATATCTTTACCGAGCAGGGATTCAACGGTTTTGAGTATCTCATCGTCCATTTTCGTTACAAACGAGGATGAGATCAATTTGAGATTCAAAATCGATTTGAGTATATTCTTTCAGATAAATATTCGAATTTTTGATGAAATCATTCCGGAGAACTTTGCTTTCTTAGATTATCATATATATCTTAAATTATGCAATCTATCACACTCTATACGGTTTAGAGAATTTGTATCTTTTTCTATGCAAGATTGGCGCTATTTCCTTTTTGAATGTTTTTCGTTTTGTATAGTCTGTTGAGCCTCATGTAAGAATGTTGATCCTATTTATTCGAAAAGACTTTGGCAAGTTGTAATACTGTGATGAACTCTGTAAAAATTATATTCATGAGAATTCCGGATGATTATAACGAATTGAGAAATGAATTTTGAGTATCATAAATGTTTCATGTGGAACATAGTCGTTGACAGGTTTAAGGAGAAAATGAGACTTCAAAGGAGTCTTCTACCGTCTTGGGACCTCATTCCCAAAGTACAGTAGCACATTTATAGTTTTACTAGCTTCTCTAGCTTATATGATTGTACGGGTAGCCCCCAGTCTCATCTGGGTCTTACCCCGTAAGATACAGCAACTCTTAGACCAAATAAAAAGAAGAAGAGTAACAAAATGGATATTGAACTGACGGATAACGAAATGAAGTTGTTAAATAACGAGCTTGCGTAAGCGGTACCAACAACCTAAGTGGTTGATCAATGACTGCCAGGCCCTTGGGACGACGAATATTAAGTATTCAGTGACTAACTCCCATGAACTAATACAGAAACTGCAACGCATTGAGAGGATGGACGAGGGCGGGGTTATGGTGTCGTTCGACGTGAAAGGATTGTTTCCCAACACGCCAGTGAAAGAGTCAATTTTCCTACTCGAGAGATGGGTAAGCCAGTTTCGATCTAGCTCGGAATGGAGAAGAAAAGTTCGAATCTATGCAAACCTTATCAGATACTACAAAACTACTTCGGCAGACGCGATCTCTCGCCCTTGTTCACTGAAAGGTTCATGTTATCAATCGAAGAAGAAATTGATTCGAGGGGAATAATGCATAAAGTATGGTTTAGGTATGCAGACGACGTATTTGCGATTGTTAGAAGAGACAATATCGACCTAGTCATTTCCTCTATAAACAAGATTCATCATAAAATCGTGTTGACACAAGAGGTAGAAAAGGATGGGGCTCTAGCTTTCCTAGATCTTAATATCGTCAACTCTAGCGGGAACCTTAAATTCGAAATATACCGCAAGCCTACAGCGAGGCGGAGAACGATACTAGAAACTTCACACCATGTATTTTCCGAAAAAATGGCAGCCTATAATTGAATGATTCACCCACTGATCACATACCCACTTTCGGAATACGGCTTCAACTAGGGAAGAAGAGTGGGTATAATCCTCAGACTATTGAGAAGCTAATCGTAAGGAAAATCAAGTAACACAATAGGCATGCCTATACAACCCTATTCTCGCAGTACAAGGAGACAACCAATAGACGGATAAGTATCCTATATTCCTACCCATCTAACAACATCAGGAATTAGATAAAAAAGTTTCAACTGGAAGTCGTAGGTTCAAGTCGATTGTCCACCTTGTACAATTCCTTGAGAAGCATGAAGAAGGCCATACCATTCAAAGCGAAAATCTTGAGCCATTGCGTCATGCAAACCGAACCACAACCTTGGACCCTTGGGAAAGTTTTGAGAGAAGACGCGACGGAGTTATTAAACACAGATTCAGATAACTGCCCCTCGAAATTGTTAAGACTCGCGACGGAAACTAGCAGGTAATCAGGTTGATATTGAAATATTTTTTGAAAGCAATTTAAGTAAGTAAGTCGCTCCCGTCCGTTTGGAGGGAGCTACCCCTTCTCTTTATTTCAGCAGGGCCCTGATTGCAAAATCTATTTCGTATAGGGTCTTGGAATCCAGAGGCATCACGTACGGCTCCTCTGAATGGTCGGGACCAGCTGGTTTCTGATGTCCAGTCGGTTTGGCTGCTCGGTCAGTTCGCCTCTCTGCTCTTTCTAACTTCTGCCTCTGCTCTAGCCCTCGGAGGTCTCGCTTCATCCGCTGTTTATCTTCCGGGTTGGACGTGTTTTCTCGGAGCAGATGTAGTATGCGCTCCTCTAGCCGCTGTCGCACCTTTCAGCCTTGCTTAGATCGCCGCTCCTTCTTTTCACTCATCAGTGAATTTTGCCCAAGTGTGGAATGCCAGGCCCGACACTGGACTAAAGTGATGGCTGTCCTTGGACGAGGTCCTGCTGCTGGTTGTAGGTTGGCTGTGGTCTTTGGCTAATAAACTCGAAAGGCCCCTCGGACGAAAGCGCATCAACCACTCTCAGACCAGGGCCAACGGTTACGCCTTTCCTAATACAGAGTCTCTGGTATGAAGCCAGCCGAATTCTATCCTAAAGGAGGTCAGAATCGGCTTGGAGACAACTAGTGACCTATCTGTTTAGTGTTGACATTTATTTTAATTTTGTGGCGAAAATCCTTAATTACTGATTACACAATTGAGTACGAACAGTTTAGGCATCAATCCTCCAATCCTCCAATAAAAAAAACCCATAAAATGCATAAAAATGTATAGATAAAAAACAACGATTACTTGAAGCACATGGTGAGGACTGGTAGGCGCGGTTCAGCTTAAAGCTGTGTAATACGGCAAGTCCTCACACGGCCTCCTCGGAGTGGTCGCTGGACACCGTCTTTGAACGGGCCAAGAGTGTGTAGGGCTTGGCTGTGAGTAGGCTGATTCAACTGCCCAGGGTCCGCTTGTCTGCTGGCCATGTGTTAGGGGCAAGTGAATCTGCCGGGCAATGAGCCAAAGCAACAGCCCGGGGAACATCCTTCCTGCACTGGAAAAGGTGCTAATAGGCCCCTAAGCTAAGGTGGAATAGCATAAACCGAGAGCTGCGTTGCCAATGGGAAGTTTGGTGTTTAGTATGCGAACTCTCAAGACCTTGGGCACCTTCAGTTTCAAATAAGACCCTTACCCTGGTGGCCGGGCCTTTCGTCGATCTGTCATTTTTGTTGAGTCCACGTCTTGGTCCCACGAGTAGTCCCGAAAGAATGTCCACCCTGGTGGCCGGGCTAGTCAGGGTGGACATTCTTCCCGAACTACTTGTGTGACCAAGGCATGAACTCAAGAAAAATAAAAATAGCAAACCGACGAGAGAAGAAGAGATGGTGATGCCAGAGGCATTATCGGAGGACGAGCTTCTGGAGAGAGAATATAATCGGTGCCAGTCATAGCAACGCTGTGCTGAAATCAACCGCAGGAAACTCCCCGAGCGGGACGGCAGGCAGGCAGAGCGCTATGCATATTCTCAGTAAGATTGCTAAGGAGACCAGAGAGAGAATGAAAGGACCTCGCTAAATACCAGGCGATTGTTGAGGAATATAAGTCCACCGCTCTCCAACGCAATCGTTCTCAAAACGGGGTCAAACAAAAACGCAAGTGGAGCAGAGTGGGAACGAGCTTGGACGCTAAGGAACCTCTACAGAAAGGTAAGCAGGAACAGCCAGTCCATGTGCCACGAACTGGGAAACCCTTCAGCGGCGTGGCTAGGACCCATTTACGTGTGGCGTTGGTGGATGGTAATTTCACTGTGTCTGACCAGAGATCCTTCTCAGATCATAGTTGGATACTTTTCAGTCTAAATCTCGCCACAAAGTCCTCCAAACCCTGGAGACCCTTGGAGGATCGACTGGAAAAAGTTTAGTCAAGCTATCAAGAACAAGCCTCCCGACGCGCAAATTGGTAAGATTGCCACGACAGATTAATTGCAGTCAAAGGTCGGGGCTCTGGAAAAGGCATTTGATACCGCCTTTAAAGTCTCGTGCCCTACTAAGTACAGCAAGACACACTGCCACCGTGCTGGAATGAAGATCTGTTCAGTCTCAAGGAGCTGAGGGGGAGAGATCTTCAAGATCTGCCACAGGCTTAAATATTGGCAGGACTGTCTGAAGAAGTACAAGACTGTCAAGAGGTGGTCTTGGTTGGACTATTGTCAGAGCGTTGAAAGCACCAGCGAATCCGCAAGGTTCAGTAAAATTCCGTGCAAGGAACATAGGAGCCCATCCTTTCTTAAAAGTCGGCTCATAGAGGTATCTTCCGTTGAAAACTTGGAGCTGCTGGTCCAGAGGCATTTTTTCATGCGCAGCAGTGCGAGGCTAACAAATCGGTAATTACCGAGGATAACACCGACTGGGCTATAAACAGCTTCTCCGCATGTAAATCTCCGGGTTTAGACGGCATAGTGCCAGCCATGATACAGAAGCAGCAGGAAAGGGTTGTTCCGTGGTTTGTCGAGATTCACCACATCACAGTCTTGGAGACAGGCACGAATGGTTTTCATACCGAAAGGGGGCAGTCGTGGCTATGAGTCCATGAAGGATTTTCGACCAATCAGACTCACCTCTTTCGTGGTGAAGACTCAAGAGCGGGTCCTGGACATCCACTTAATTTGCGATTATGGAGGGAATGTTTTTCTCTAAGTCTCACCATACCTACCTCAAAGGCAAATCCACAGGCACGGTTGGGCGGTCACTGCAGTACAAGCAGTATACCCTAGCTGCCTTCCTGAATATAGAGGGAGCATTCAACAATGTAAGTATCAACGTCATCAATGAAGCTTTGACCAGTATTGGATTGAAGGGGTATCTTACGCATTGGATAATAACCATGCTAGGACCCAGGATAATCCAGTCGGATTTGGGAGGCCACCACATGACCAGAGCTGTGAACAGAGGCGCCCTTAGGGTAGTGCAATCTGTCCGGAGGTCTGGTTAAAAGTGATGGACAGAATTTGGGGAACTTTTGACGGGGTGAAGGTAGTGGCGTATGTCGACGACTTGGTGGCGTTGATGTCAGGGATGTTTCCCTGCATCCTCCTCCAATGATATCATGTACGGGGCGTTGGGAAAAGTGTGCCTGTGGTCCGCAAGATGTGGACCCCCAACCCAACCTAGCTAAAACGGAACTGATGCTATTCACCGTACTGGCGATACTGCAAGCCTGTGGATGGCTGGGGCATGATCCGAGCCCCAAGCGTAACATAGCCATTCTGACCGACAGCCAAGCGGCCATTAAGGCCTTGTACTCAGCGACGAGATCCCCCAGCCTGGTGGGGCAGTGCTGAAACGCGTTGAACAGTGTGGGCGACATGCTGAAGGTCACCGGCCTCTAGATTTCCGGTTATAGCAATATAGAGGGGAATGGGCGGGATGATGGATTGGCCAGGTAGGGCTCTGCTGTTGGCAGTCCTTTGGCGGGTACAGTCGGTGTCCCGCTGGCAACTGTCAAGGGCAAAATATACTCGCACTACTTAGCAGGCGCGGACCTCAGATGGCGAAGTGCCATAAAGTCGTCCGTGACATTTCGACAGGGACTATGGTAAGGACGTTTCCAGGACATAAGAAAAACGAGGGGTTTTTTTCTAAAAATAGTTTTGAAAGGTAAAAGCCTGTAAAAAGTAATTAAAAAAAATTCATTAGATTATCTTCAGTGGTTGCTTTGCAATTAATTCCCAAAAATAGGCCTGAAATTTGCGCTTGATGGTAGAAGACGGCCTTAACTACTCTAAAATTCAGATATGAGTATCTTAAAATTAATTCAGTTTCTCTATATATTATCTATAAGAATATGTGCCTGGAATGCAGGCCACTGGCACATCCGAACTTGACATGAATGTTTCTAATACATATTAGCATTTCAAGTAATCATCTGTCCATCCGTCTGTCTGTCTGTCCGTCTATATACGAGTATCTGTTTGACTATATTTTCCGTATTACATGTACAGATTTTCTTCTATTGAAATAATTTGCATTCAACGCACAAGAAAAGGCAATAAAGAAACAAAAAAAAAAAAGATTCAATTTGAATAATGAAGTAACCATTGGTGGCGGAAAAAAAGTAGATCAAAAGTTACAAAGTGGCGCTCATAGAGAGCGCATGGAATATTTAATTGAATTTATCACATTAATTGAAATTCAAACGGGATAATTCTGTACAGAGTGATATTGAGGTTGAACTATCTTAGAGTGCTAGTAAATAGCACTATCTACATAATAAAATAGTACAATGTGGATTTTACCAAACCCTATTAAGATACTTGCTTAATTTTTAGATAGTTTCAATTAACTTCATTGAATTTATCGGCCCGTTTTTCCAAGAAATGTTAAAACAAAGACCAGCTTCTGAAAGTACTAACCACAACCTTTCATTTGATACCCCGCATGACTATATTTGATACCCCCGTTTTGCATATATGGGGACCCCCTCCTAAAATTCACAGTTCCCACCTTTTCCCCAAATTTGTTGTCAATCGCTATAAACGTTTTCTCGAAAAATGTGTGTGACAGACAGATAGAGAGACGGACAGACAGACAGACCTACACACCTTTGGGCTATGGAGGGAGCACCGGGC
The DNA here is from genome assembly GCF_905115235.1 of Hermetia illucens. Classification (NCBI taxonomy): domain Eukaryota; kingdom Metazoa; phylum Arthropoda; class Insecta; order Diptera; family Stratiomyidae; genus Hermetia; species Hermetia illucens. The sequence goes on along the minus strand of NC_051855.1, from coordinate 11,462,853 downwards.
AGGAGACCATCATGCCCGAAACCGAGAAAGATGTCAGGCTGGTCCGCTAAAGCTCTGGATGCGCAGACCTTCATAGAGGTGTGGTTAGACCAACCTAATAAAGCAGGGGCTGACCATGTGGCCCAATGCATCCCTAAAGTGTGTGACGCGTCCATGCCTAGGAGGTGCTAATTCCCATTAAAACTACTGGTGGAATACTGAACTGGCCAGCCTTCGATCAGCCTATCACCGAGCCAGAAGAGCGGCTCAGAGAGCGGTAGGCAGAATCGACCAAGGGCAAAAAGAGCGCGCCTATAAGGAAGCCCGCAAAACCTTCAAGCTTGCAATTCAACGGAGCAAGAGGGAAAGCTTTAAGGAGCTCTGCTCGGAAGCAGACGTAAACCCATGGGGGAGCGCCTATAGAATCGCGATTCAGAGGCCGATCATCTCCGCAGATCACCTGCCCTTCACTCTTGTTAAAAATTATCCAAGGGTTATTCCCCCAGCAAGAAGAGGGCATAGACAGCGACCTCTGAACGATACGGCAATACTGCCAGTCACCAGTGACGAACTGCTGCTGATCTGCGCTTGGATAGGAGATAACAAACCTCCGGGTCTGGATGGCGTTCCCAATATGGTCCTTAAGCTTGCCGTGAAATGCAGATCGGACATGTTCGCTGAGTTGTTAAAAGTGTGCATGTCCGAGGGGATATTGCCTGCATCATGGAAACGACAGAAGTTGGTGCTACTGCCTAAGGCTGACAAACCTCCAGGTGAGCCAACCTCCTACAGACCTATCTGTCTTTTGGACACTGTGGGCAAAATGCTAGAGCGAGTAATCTATCACAGATTACCCCCAGTTGTTGAGAGCCAGGGAGGTTTCTCAGATCGGCAGTATGGGTTCCGTAAAGTCAGATAAACCATTGATGCCATCAAAATGGTTACTGACTTGGCCGAAGTTGCAATCCACGGCTTTCCGTGGCCCGTTGGCAGTACTAGCAAATATTGCATAGTAGTGACCCTGGATGTGAGAAATGCATTCAATTCGGCCAATTGGAACCTAATACGGGAATCTCTGGCGAAGATTGGTATTCCCGCTTATTTTGCAGTTATTGTCAACAGCTATTTACAAGAACGGAGGCTTTGGTATGACACCGACAATGGACCCCAGGAGTACGTTATATCCGCGGGTGTCCCACAGGGCTCTGTACTGGGACCATTGACTTCAGTCCACAGAAGGACAGCCCTAAGGGTGTGCTCGGCATTCAGGACTGTCTCAGATAATGCAGCATTCGTCATCTCTGGAATGATGCCCATTGACATCTCGGCAGATGAGATGACGAATACATATAATGCGAAGTCTATCTCTCCTTTATCGCAGACAAAGAACGCCGAAAAGGAGAGACCTCTAAATAGATGGCAAGATCGTTGGGAACGCTCGGGAAAGGGTCGGTGGACACACAGGCTCATCCCTGCCATCAAGGAGTGGTTGGAGAGACGGCATAATCTTACTCAGTTTCTCGCGGGGCATGGAGGATATCGTCCGTACCTCTTCAGGTCTAAACTAAATACCTCATCCGATTGTCCAAACTGCGATGGAGAACCCAGCCCATGTATTCTTCCACTGTCCAAGGTTTGTGGAGCAAAGGAAGAACCTAGAGGAGATTCTAGGAGAGGTGCTCGTACCAGAGAATCTGGTGCGAAGAATGTTAGCATGCTAGGAAGACTGGGCATGGTCGTATATATCCAGAGCAAACTGCGAAAGGTAGAGGAGACTAGAAAAGCGCGGTTACCTACGCCGCGTGGAGACGAAAGGGGACCAAGCTAAAATGAGCTGACTCCGCCCCGTGGTGTAATACCGTACGGTGGTTTCACGGGGCTTGCGGGGAGTTGGGGGTGGTTTTAGTGGGTAAGAATCCCATACGCTGCCGTGTCCAGGCCAGTGTCTTTTGATGATTTCCACCTCTTCAAAAAAAAAGAAAAGACAGACCTGCACAGTGGAATTTGGGTTACGGATAAGAGCGGAAAAACGACGATGGCGAGTAACAAGGCAAACTGGGAGAGCGCGGCTGGGACATACGGCTTCAACCAGCAACTGATTATTTGGTACACTGACGGATCCCTCACAGCAGACAGAGCCGGTGCCGGTATCATTGGTCCAAGGAAAATATACTTTAGAGCCAATGGGCAAGTACACTAGTATATTCCAGGCGGAAATAGACGCCATAGACAAATGTGGCTCCTTTAATCTGCAAAGGAACTACAGGGGGCAGAACATAGCTATTCTCACCGATAGCCAAGCAGCGATCAAGGCACTTATGTCCAACCAGGTGAACTCTAAACTGGCGTGGGAATGCCTCATCCAACAAGGTCTGGATACTTTGGGTTCCAGGCCATGCTGGGTTGGAAGGCAACGAGGCAGCGGACGAAGTAGCCAAGAAGGGAGCAGGGACGCCTTACACGGGCCAGAACCCTTCTGTGGAATCGGAAACAGTTTCATGGGTATGATTCTAAGAAAGGAAGAGGAACGGTTGAGGGAACTATTCTGGGTGGGCCTACGAGGGATGGAGAAAATATTACTTAAACCTCACCAAAAAGAACCTCCGAATCATAGTGTCACCTAGGAAAGCTAGGGATATCTACGGACACTGCCTGCAGGTTTTGTGAGGAGGCGGACGAAACCTCTATACACGTCCTGGGACAGTGTCCGGCACTTGTGCAAAGTAGGTCGAGGCATCTGGGAGAACACTTAATACCAGATGCAAAGCTGAAAGATCTGGAAGTAGGGAACATACTAAAGTTCCAGACGGATATAGGCCTGCTTCAGATACTATGACCAATATGTACAGTATAACCAGTAAAAGGGGCACAATAGGTCTTTAAGGACACAGTGCGACTTTCCCTTAAAAATGGCAATCAGGACTCTCTTCTAAGCCTTCCTGCGTATTTATGGATCCTCAATACCCTTCGTACCGCATAAAACGTATGCAGATTGAGGACCAATCTCAGCTAGGATTACTTTGATAGGAATTTTAAATCACTATAATTTAGTTGTTCCCAAATTTTTACCATTCATTTCCATCTTAAGCCTATAATTCTACAGATGATGACGACGATGATGATCTGACCCGATTTTACCATTTACATTGCTTCCCCGAACACTCTGACCTTCCTTCATCCATCATTCGTCATTCACAATCTTTTGTATCTTTTGTTGTATTAAATATATCTTAAGGGGGTTTTCCTATGTGACGGTTTCCAGAAATCGATTTTTTCCTTCAAATATCTTTTGAAAGCAGAGTGAATGAATAGAAGAGCACAAGCCGAGTGTATGCACGTCAACATGGCTCGTGCTCTTCTATTTTAGCGCAATTTTCTCAAAAGGACTTTTTTTTCAACTGGTGCGAAGAACAACTAAAATTCTGTTCAACCGATTGGAATGAAACTTTTACACAATAAAAGTTTGAACCACGATTTTTTATTTTCAGTGATAATTTCCTATTTACATAAATTCTGGGATCTCAATGAAAAATTGATCCGATTTTTGGAGGTTTTCTTTTTACAACTCCCCCCATTTCAATATTTAGTGAGCTAAAATTATAATCAGGGCTCGGACGACAGAGGTAGGTATGCAGAATAAGAAAGCGTTTGAATGGTTGGCGAAAAAAAAAATACAAAAAAAAAGATTGAAAGCATCACACAGGAAGGCCCCTTAAAGAAAATGAGGAAACAATCAGACGACCCAGTAAACATGCCGATTGGAGAGACTGGGAAAATTTGAAGCTGGTTAGCACCTTGTTTTTCTTTTATTGATTCTTGAATGGCAGACATACTATGAAAAGTAACAAAACAAAAAATGGGGACGGCGTCTTGCTGGCTTAATCATAGCGACATCTGGGATTGGCTATTCTATCTATCTATGGATCTATTGGACAAAAAAAAACCACATTCTTGGCGGAAAATGCTAAAATAGTTTCTGGGGCTCCATTCTAGTATGCTAGTGGGAAATTGGATCTCTGAAAAAATTTCTTGCCTGGAGGAAAATTAGAAGCGGTTGTAGGAGGAAAGATGGTCTTCAGAATTGTTTACATACAATCGTAAATTTTTAATATGAATGCGATTATTTCATACACTCAATTAAAGCAATTTCGTAATCAATTCTATCTAAAGTTTATTCGACCACAGCACTAACATATGTACATGAAGTGCAGAATAATCTATCTTCTGAGCGAATCAAGCGCTGCCATTATTTCGATTATCGCTCAACGGCATCGCGTCCGGATAAACAATTTCCTGATTAGGTTTTTCTATTGAAACTAGATCTCATTGTTTTTACATGATGGCTGCACCCTTCTATAGTCGTCATGGATGAATTGATTTGCTTTAATTTAGACCATGATAATAGCTCGATTCTGAAAAGACTGGCTAAGATTTTATTCTAGCACAGAAAAGTTGTGAATGAAAATAGGCCGGAATGTTTCATTCTTTCCAAAAGGGAAAAGCGATTTTTCAGTTTTTCTCCCATTTTAGTCACCGTCAAAACACAGCCTATACACTTACCCCCAGACACTGATACCCTAAGATCTCGTGATAACAAATCAGGTTTCTTTTCATTTAGTTCTAAGTACTAAACGAGAAATTAAGGTCTAAATCCTCGAAAAATGATTTTTCAGCTTTTAGCCCATTTTCGTCATCATAAAATCAAAGGCTATACACTTGCTTTCTGACGCTGATACCCTAAAATCTCAAAATCGCAAATCGGGTTTTTTTTTTCATTATTCGGAAAGTACTAAACGAGAAATTAGCGTCTAAATCCTCGAAAAATGATTTTTCAGCTTTTCCCCATTTTCGTCATCAAAAAATCAAAGGCTATAACCTTGCTTTTTGACGTTGATACCCTAAAATTTCAAAATCGAAATTTGGGTTTTTTTTTCATTATTTGGAAAGTACTAAACGAGAAATTAACGTCTAAATCCTCGAAAAATGATTTTTCAGCTTTTCCCCATTTTCGTCATCAAAAAATCAAAGGCTATAACCTTGCTTTTTGACGTTGATACCCTAAAATTTCAAAATCGAAATTTGGTTTTTTTTCATTATTTGGAAAGTACTAAACGAGAAATTAACGTCTAAATCCTCGAAAAATGATTTTTCAGCTTTTCCCCATTTTCGTCATCAAAAAATCAAAGGCTATACACTTGCTTTTTGACGCTGATACCCTAAAATTTCAAAATCGAAAATTAGGGTTTTTTTTTCATTATTTGGAAAGTACTAAACGAGAAATTAACGTCTAAATCCTCGAAAAATGATTTTTCAGCTTTTCCCCATTTTCGTCATCAAAAAATCAAAGGCTATAACCTTGCTTTTTTACGTTGATACCCTAAAATTTCAAAATCGAAATTTGGGTTTTTTTTTCATTATTTGGAAAGTACTAAACGAGAAATTAACGTCTAAATCCTCGAAAAATGATTTTTCAGCTTTTCCCCATTTTCGTCATCAAAAAATCAAAGGCTATAACCTTGCTTTTTGACGTTGATACCCTAAAATTTCAAAATCGAAATTTGGGTTTTTTTTCATTATTTGGAAAGTACTAAACGAGAAATTAACGTCTAAATCCTCGAAAAATGATTTTTCAGCTTTTCCCCATTTTCGTCATCAAAAAATCAAAGGCTATAACCTTGCTTTTTTACGTTGATACCCTAAAATTTCAAAATCGAAATTTGGGTTTTTTTTTCATTATTTGGAAAGTACTAAACGAGAAATTAACGTCTAAATCCTCGAAAAATGATTTTTCAGCTTTTCCCCATTTTCGTCATCAAAAAGTCAAAGGCTATAACCTTGCTTTTTGACGTTGATACCCTAAAATTTCAAAATCGAAATTTGGGTTTTTTTTTCATTATTTGGAAAGTACTAAACGAGAAATTAACGTCTAAATCCTCGAAAAATGATTTTTCAGCTTTTCCCCATTTTCGTCATCAAAAAATCAAAGGCTATAACCTTGCTTTTTGACGTTGATACCCTAAAATTTCAAAATCGAAATTTGGGTTTTTTTTTCATTATTTGGAAAGTACTAAACGAGAAATTAACGTCTAAATCCTCGAAAAATGATTTTTCAGCTTTTCCCCATTTTCGTCATCAAAAAATCAAAGGCTATAACCTTGCTTTTTGACGTTGATACCCTAAAATTTCAAAATCGAAATTTGGGTTTTTTTTTCATTATTTGGAAAGTACTAAACGAGAAATTAACGTCTAAATCCTCGAAAAATGATTTTTCAGCTTTTCCCCATTTTCGTCATCAAAAAATCAAAGGCTATAACCTTGCTTTTTGACGTTGATACCCTAAAATTTCAAAATCGAAATTTGGTTTTTTTTTTCATTATTTGGAAAGTACTAAACGAGAAATTAACGTCTAAATCCTCGAAAAATGATTTTTCAGCTTTTCCCCATTTTCGTCATCAAAAAATCAAAGGCTATAACCTTGCTTTTTTACGTTGATACCCTAAAATTTCAAAATCGAAATTTGGGTTTTTTTTTCATTATTTGGAAAGTACTAAACGAGAAATTAACGTCTAAATCCTCGAAAAATGATTTTTCAGCTTTTCCCCATTTTCGTCATCAAAAAATCAAAGGCTATAACCTTGCTTTTTGACGTTGATACCCTAAAATTTCAAAATCGAAATTTGGGTTTTTTTTTCATTATTTGGAAAGTACTAAACGAGAAATTAACGTCTAAATCCTCGAAAAATGATTTTTCAGCTTTTCCCCATTTTCGTCATCAAAAAATCAAAGGCTATAACCTTGCTTTTTTACGTTGATACCCTAAAATTTCAAAATCGAAATTTGGGTTTTTTTTTCATTATTTGGAAAGTACTAAACGAGAAATTAACGTCTAAATCCTCGAAAAATGATTTTTCAGCTTTTCCCCATTTTCGTCATCAAAAAATCAAAGGCTATAACCTTGCTTTTTGACGTTGATACCCTAAAATTTCAAAATCGAAATTTGGGTTTTTTTTTCATTATTTGGAAAGTACTAAACGAGAAATTAACGTCTAAATCCTCGAAAAATGATTTTTCAGCTTTTCCCCATTTTCGTCATCAAAAAATCAAAGGCTATAACCTTGCTTTTTTACGTTGATACCCTAAAATTTCAAAATCGAAATTTGGGTTTTTTTTTCATTATTTGGAAAGTACTAAACGAGAAATTAACGTCTAAATCCTCGAAAAATGATTTTTCAGCTTTTCCCCATTTTCGTCATCAAAAAATCAAAGGCTATAACCTTGCTTTTTGACGTTGATACCCTAAAATTTCAAAATCGAAATTTGGGTTTTTTTTTCATTATTTGGAAAGTACTAAACGAGAAATTAACGTCTAAATCCTCGAAAAATGATTTTTCAGCTTTTCCCCATTTTCGTCATCAAAAAATCAAAGGCTATAACCTTGCTTTTTTACGTTGATACCCTAAAATTTCAAAATCGAAATTTGGGTTTTTTTTTCATTATTTGGAAAGTACTAAACGAGAAATTAACGTCTAAATCCTCGAAAAATGATTTTTCAGCTTTTCCCCATTTTCGTCATCAAAAAATCAAAGGCTATAACCTTGCTTTTTTACGTTGATACCCTAAAATTTCAAAATCGAAATTTGGGTTTTTTTTTCATTATTTGGAAAGTACTAAACGAGAAATTAACGTCTAAATCCTCGAAAAATGATTTTTCAGCTTTTCCCCATTTTCGTCATCAAAAAATCAAAGGCTATAACCTTGCTTTTTTACGTTGATACCCTAAAATTTCAAAATCGAAATTTGGGTTTTTTTTTCATTATTTGGAAAGTACTAAACGAGAAATTAACGTCTAAATCCTCGAAAAATGATTTTTCAGCTTTTCCCCATTTTCGTCATCAAAAAATCAAAGGCTATAACCTTGCTTTTTTACGTTGATACCCTAAAATTTCAAAATCGAAATTTGGGTTTTTTTTTCATTATTTGGAAAGTACTAAACGAGAAATTAACGTCTAAATCCTCGAAAAATGATTTTTCAGCTTTTCCCCATTTTCGTCATCAAAAGATCAAAGGCTATAACCTTGCTTTTTTACGTTGATACCCTAAAATTTCAAAATCGAAATTTGGGTCTTTTTTCCATTATTTGGAAAGTACTAAACGAGAAATTAACGTCTAAATCCTCGAAAAATGATTTTTCAGCTTTTCCCCATTTTCGTCATCAAAAAATCAAAGGCTATAACCTTGCTTTTTTACGTTGATACCCTAAAATTTCAAAATCGAAATTTGGGTCTTTTTTCCATTATTTGGAAAGTACTAAACGAGAAATTAACGTCTAAATCCTCGAAAAATGATTTTTCAGCTTTTCCCCATTTTCGTTGATACCCTAAAGTTTCAAAATCGAAATTTGGGTTTTTTTTCCATTATTTGGAAAGTACTAAACGAGAAATTAACGTCTAAATCCTCGAAAAATGATTTTTCAGCTTTTCCCCATTTTCGTCATCAAAAAATCAAAGGCTATAACCTTGCTTTTTTACGTTGATACCCTAAAATTTCAAAATCGAAATTTGGGTTTTTTTTTCATTATTTGGAAAGTACTAAACGAGAAATTAACGTCTAAATCCTCGAAAAATGATTTTTCAGCTTTTCCCCATTTTCGTCATCAAAAAATCAAAGGCTATAACCTTGCTTTTTTACGTTGATACCCTAAAATTTCAAAATCGAAATTTGGGTCTTTTTTTCCATTATTTGGAAAGTACTAAACGAGAAATTAACGTCTAAATCCTCGAAAAATGATTTTTCAGCTTTTCCCATTTCCCTCCAAGCTATTTTCGTTGATACCCTAAAGTTTCAAAATCGAAATTTGGGTTTTTTTTCCATTATTTGGAAAGTACTAAACGAGAAATTAACGTCTAAATCCTCGAAAAATGATTTTTCAGCTTTTCCCCATTTTCGTCATCAAAAAATCAAAGGCTATAACCTTGCTTTTTTACGTTGATACCCTAAAATTTCAAAATCGAAATTTGGGTTTTTTTTTCATTATTTGGAAAGTACTAAACGAGAAATTAACGTCTAAATCCTCGAAAAATGATTTTTCAGCTTTTCCCCATTTTCGTCATCAAAAAATCAAAGGCTATAACCTTGCTTTTTTACGTTGATACCCTAAAATTTCAAAATCGAAATTTGGGTTTTTTTTCATTATTTGGAAAGTACTAAACGAGAAATTAACGTCTAAATCCTCGAAAAATGATTTTTCAGCTTTTCCCCATTTTCGTCATCAAAAGATCAAAGGCTATAACCTTGCTTTTTTACGTTGATACCCTAAAATTTCAAAATCGAAATTTGGGTCTTTTTTTCATTATTTGGAAAGTACTAAACGAGAAATTAACGTCTAAATCCTCGAAAAATGATTTTTCAGCTTTTCCCCATTTTCGTCATCAAAAAATCAAAGGCTATAACCTTGCTTTTTTACGTTGATACCCTAAAATTTCAAAATCGAAATTTGGGTTTTTTTTCATTATTTGGAAAGTACTAAACGAGAAATTAACGTCTAAATCCTCGAAAAATGATTTTTCAGCTTTTCCCCATTTTCGTCATCAAAAAATCAAAGGCTATAACCTTGCTTTTTTACGTTGATACCCTAAAATTTCAAAATCGAAATTTGGGTCTTTTTTTCATTATTTGGAAAGTACTAAACGAGAAATTAACGTCTAAATCCTCGAAAAATGATTTTTCAGCTTTTCCCCATTTTCGTCATCAAAAAATCAAAGGCTATAACCTTGCTTTTTACGTTGATACCCTAAAAGTTTCAAAATCGAAATTTGGGTTTTTTTTTCATTATTTGGAAAGTACTAAACGAGAAATTAACGTCTAAATCCTCGAAAAATGATTTTTCAGCTTTTCCCCATTTTCGTCATCAAAAAATCAAAGGCTATAACCTTGCTTTTTTACGTTGATACCCTAAAATTTCAAAATCGAAATTTGGGTTTTTTTTCATTATTTGGAAAGTACTAAACGAGAAATTAACGTCTAAATCCTCGAAAAATGATTTTTCAGCTTTTCCCCATTTTCGTCATCAAAAAATCAAAGGCTATAACCTTGCTTTTTTACGTTGATACCCTAAAATTTCAAAATCGAAATTTGGGTTTTTTTTTCATTATTTGGAAAGTACTAAACGAGAAATTAACGTCTAAATCCTCGAAAAATGATTTTTCAGCTTTTCCCCATTTTCGTCATCAAAAATCAAAGGCTATAACCTTGCTTTTTTACGTTGATACCCTAAAATTTCAAAATCGAAATTTGGGTCTTTTTTTCATTATTTGGAAAGTACTAAACGAGAAATTAACGTCTAAATCCTCGAAAAATGATTTTTCAGCTTTTCCCCATTTTCGTCATCAAAAAATCAAAGGCTATAACCTTGCTTTTTTACGTTGATACCCTAAAATTTCAAAATCGAAATTTGGGTTTTTTTTCATTATTTGGAAAGTACTAAACGAGAAATTAACGTCTAAATCCTCGAAAAATGATTTTTCAGCTTTTCCCCATTTTCGTCATCAAAAAATCAAAGGCTATAACCTTGCTTTTTTACGTTGATACCCTAAAATTTCAAAATCGAAATTTGGGTCTTTTTTCCATTATTTGCAAAGTGCTAAACGAGAAATTAACGGCTAAATCCTCGAAAAATGATTTTTCAGCTTTTCCCCATTTTCGTCATCAAAAAATCAAAGGCTATAACCTTGCTTTTTTACGTTGATACCCTAAAATTTCAAAATCGAAATTTGGGTCTTTTTTCCATTATTTGGAAAGTACTAAACGAGAAATTAACGTCTAAATCCTCGAAAAATGATTTTTCAGCTTTTCCCCATTTTCGTTGATACCCTAAAGTTTCAAAATCGAAATTTGGGTTTTTTTTCCATTATTTGGAAAGTACTAAACGAGAAATTAACGTCTAAATCCTCGAAAAATGATTTTTCAGCTTTTCCCCATTTTCGTCATCAAAAAATCAAAGGCTATAACCTTGCTTTTTTACGTTGATACCCTAAAATTTCAAAATCGAAATTTGGGTTTTTTTTTCATTATTTGGAAAGTACTAAACGAGAAATTAACGTCTAAATCCTCGAAAAATGATTTTTCAGCTTTTCCCCATTTTCGTCATCAAAAAATCAAAGGCTATAACCTTGCTTTTTTACGTTGATACCCTAAAATTTCAAAATCGAAATTTGGGTTTTTTTTCATTATTTGGAAAGTACTAAACGAGAAATTAACGTCTAAATCCTCGAAAAATGATTTTTCAGCTTTTCCCCATTTTCGTCATCAAAAAATCAAAGGCTATAACCTTGCTTTTTTACGTTGATACCCTAAAATTTCAAAATCGAAATTTGGGTTTTTTTTCATTATTTGGAAAGTACTAAACGAGAAATTAACGTCTAAATCCTCGAAAAATGATTTTTCAGCTTTTCCCCATTTTCGTCATCAAAAAATCAAAGGCTATAACCTTGCTTTTTTACGTTGATACCCTAAAATTTCAAAATCGAAATTTGGGTTTTTTTTTCATTATTTGGAAAGTACTAAACGAGAAATTAACGTCTAAATCCTCGAAAAATGATTTTTCAGCTTTTCCCCATTTTCGTCATCAAAAAATCAAAGGCTATAACCTTGCTTTTTTACGTTGATACCCTAAAATTTCAAAATCGAAATTTGGGTTTTTTTTCATTATTTGGAAAGTACTAAACGAGAAATTAACGTCTAAATCCTCGAAAAATGATTTTTCAGCTTTTCCCCATTTTCGTCATCAAAAAATCAAAGGCTATAACCTTGCTTTTTTACGTTGATACCCTAAAATTTCAAAATCGAAATTTGGGTTTTTTTTTCATTATTTGGAAAGTACTAAACGAGAAATTAACGTCTAAATCCTCGAAAAATGATTTTTCAGCTTTTCCCCATTTTCGTCATCAAAAAATCAAAGGCTATAACCTTGCTTTTTTACGTTGATACCCTAAAATTTCAAAATCGAAATTTGGGTTTTTTTTCATTATTTGGAAAGTACTAAACGAGAAATTAACGTCTAAATCCTCGAAAAATGATTTTTCAGCTTTTCCCCATTTTCGTCATCAAAAAATCAAAGGCTATAACCTTGCTTTTTTACGTTGATACCCTAAAATTTCAAAATCGAAATTTGGGTTTTTTTTTCATTATTTGGAAAGTACTAAACGAGAAATTAACGTCTAAATCCTCGAAAAATGATTTTTCAGCTTTTCCCCATTTTCGTCATCAAAAAATCAAAGGCTATAACCTTGCTTTTTTACGTTGATACCCTAAAATTTCAAAATCGAAATTTGGGTTTTTTTTCATTATTTGGAAAGTACTAAACGAGAAATTAACGTCTAAATCCTCGAAAAATGATTTTTCAGCTTTTCCCCATTTTCGTCATCAAAAAATCAAAGGCTATAACCTTGCTTTTTACGTTGATACCCTAAAATTTCAAAATCGAAATTTGGGTTTTTTTTTCATTATTTGGAAAGTACTAAACGAGAAATTAACGTCTAAATCCTCGAAAAATGATTTTTCAGCTTTTCCCCATTTTCGTCATCAAAAAATCAAAGGCTATAACCTTGCTTTTTTACGTTGATACCCTAAAATTTCAAAATCGAAATTTGGGTTTTTTTTTCATTATTTGGAAAGTACTAAACGAGAAATTAACGTCTAAATCCTCGAAAAATGATTTTTCAGCTTTTCCCCATTTTCGTCATCAAAAAATCAAAGGCTATAACCTTGCTTTTTTACGTTGATACCCTAAAATTTCAAAATCGAAATTTGGGTTTTTTTTTCATTATTTGGAAAGTACTAAACGAGAAATTAACGTCTAAATCCTCGAAAAATGATTTTTCAGCTTTTCCCCATTTTCGTCATCAAAAAATCAAAGGCTATAACCTTGCTTTTTTACGTTGATACCCTAAAATTTCAAAATCGAAATTTGGGTTTTTTTTCATTATTTGGAAAGTACTAAACGAGAAATTAACGTCTAAATCCTCGAAAAATGATTTTTCAGCTTTTCCCCATTTTCGTCATCAAAAAATCAAAGGCTATAACCTTGCTTTTTTACGTTGATACCCTAAAATTTCAAAATCGAAATTTGGGTTTTTTTTTCATTATTTGGAAAGTACTAAACGAGAAATTAACGTCTAAATCCTCGAAAAATGATTTTTCAGCTTTTCCCCATTTTCGTCATCAAAAAATCAAAGGCTATAACCTTGCTTTTTTACGTTGATACCCTAAAATTTCAAAATCGAAATTTGGGTTTTTTTTTCATTATTTGGAAAGTACTAAACGAGAAATTAACGTCTAAATCCTCGAAAAATGATTTTTCAGCTTTTCCCCATTTTCGTCATCAAAAAATCAAAGGCTATAACCTTGCTTTTTTACGTTGATACCCTAAAATTTCAAAATCGAAATTTGGGTTTTTTTTCATTATTTGGAAAGTACTAAACGAGAAATTAACGTCTAAATCCTCGAAAAATGATTTTTCAGCTTTTCCCCATTTTCGTCATCAAAAAATCAAAGGCTATAACCTTGCTTTTTTACGTTGATACCCTAAAATTTCAAAATCGAAATTTGGGTTTTTTTTTCATTATTTGGAAAGTACTAAACGAGAAATTAACGTCTAAATCCTCGAAAAATGATTTTTCAGCTTTTCCCCATTTTCGTCATCAAAAAATCAAAGGCTATAACCTTGCTTTTTTACGTTGATACCCTAAAATTTCAAAATCGAAATTTGGGTTTTTTTTCATTATTTGGAAAGTACTAAACGAGAAATTAACGTCTAAATCCTCGAAAAATGATTTTTCAGCTTTTCCCCATTTTCGTCATCAAAAAATCAAAGGCTATAACCTTGCTTTTTTACGTTGATACCCTAAAATTTCAAAATCGAAATTTGGGTTTTTTTTCATTATTTGGAAAGTACTAAACGAGAAATTAACGTCTAAATCCTCGAAAAATGATTTTTCAGCTTTTCCCCATTTTCGTCATCAAAAAATCAAAGGCTATAACCTTGCTTTTTACGTTGATACCCTAAAATTTCAAAATCGAAATTTGGGTTTTTTTTTCATTATTTGGAAAGTACTAAACGAGAAATTAACGTCTAAATCCTCGAAAAATGATTTTTCAGCTTTTCCCCATTTTCGTCATCAAAAAATCAAAGGCTATAACCTTGCTTTTTTACGTTGATACCCTAAAATTTCAAAATCGAAATTTGGGTTTTTTTTTCATTATTTGGAAAGTACTAAACGAGAAATTAACGTCTAAATCCTCGAAAAATGATTTTTCAGCTTTTCCCCATTTTCGTCATCAAAAAATCAAAGGCTATAACCTTGCTTTTTTACGTTGATACCCTAAAATTTCAAAATCGAAATTTGGGTTTTTTTTCATTATTTGGAAAGTACTAAACGAGAAATTAACGTCTAAATCCTCGAAAAATGATTTTTCAGCTTTTCCCCATTTTCGTCATCAAAAAATCAAAGGCTATAACCTTGCTTTTTTACGTTGATACCCTAAAATTTCAAAATCGAAATTTGGGTTTTTTTTCATTATTTGGAAAGTACTAAACGAGAAATTAACGTCTAAATCCTCGAAAAATGATTTTTCAGCTTTTCCCCATTTTCGTCATCAAAAAATCAAAGGCTATAACCTTGCTTTTTTACGTTGATACCCTAAAATTTCAAAATCGAAATTTGGGTTTTTTTTTCATTATTTGGAAAGTACTAAACGAGAAATTAACGTCTAAATCCTCGAAAAATGATTTTTCAGCTTTTCCCCATTTTCGTCATCAAAAAATCAAAGGCTATAACCTTGCTTTTTTACGTTGATACCCTAAAATTTCAAAATCGAAATTTGGGTTTTTTTTTCATTATTTGGAAAGTACTAAACGAGAAATTAACGTCTAAATCCTCGAAAAATGATTTTTCAGCTTTTCCCCATTTTCGTCATCAAAAAATCAAAGGCTATAACCTTGCTTTTTTACGTTGATACCCTAAAATTTCAAAATCGAAATTTGGGTTTTTTTTTCATTATTTGGAAAGTACTAAACGAGAAATTAACGTCTAAATCCTCGAAAAATGATTTTTCAGCTTTTCCCCATTTTCGTCATCAAAAAATCAAAGGCTATAACCTTGCTTTTTTACGTTGATACCCTAAAATTTCAAAATCGAAATTTGGGTTTTTTTTTCATTATTTGGAAAGTACTAAACGAGAAATTAACGTCTAAATCCTCGAAAAATGATTTTTCAGCTTTTCCCCATTTTCGTCATCAAAAAATCAAAGGCTATAACCTTGCTTTTTTACGTTGATACCCTAAAATTTCAAAATCGAAATTTGGGTTTTTTTTTCATTATTTGGAAAGTACTAAACGAGAAATTAACGTCTAAATCCTCGAAAAATGATTTTTCAGCTTTTCCCCATTTTCGTCATCAAAAAATCAAAGGCTATAACCTTGCTTTTTTACGTTGATACCCTAAAATTTCAAAATCGAAATTTGGGTTTTTTTTTCATTATTTGGAAAGTACTAAACGAGAAATTAACGTCTAAATCCTCGAAAAATGATTTTTCAGCTTTTCCCCATTTTCGTCATCAAAAAATCAAAGGCTATAACCTTGCTTTTTGACGTTGATACCCTAAAATTTCAAAATCGAAATTTGGGTTTTTTTTTCATTATTTGGAAAGTACTAAACGAGAAATTAACGTCTAAATCCTCGAAAAATGATTTTTCAGCTTTTCCCCATTTTCGTCATCAAAAAATCAAAGGCTATAACCTTGCTTTTTTACGTTGATACCCTAAAATTTCAAAATCGAAATTTGGGTTTTTTTTTCATTATTTGGAAAGTACTAAACGAGAAATTAACGTCTAAATCCTCGAAAAATGATTTTTCAGCTTTTCCCCATTTTCGTCATCAAAAAATCAAAGGCTATAACCTTGCTTTTTTACGTTGATACCCTAAAATTTCAAAATCGAAATTTGGGTTTTTTTTTCATTATTTGGAAAGTACTAAACGAGAAATTAACGTCTAAATCCTCGAAAAATGATTTTTCAGCTTTTCCCCATTTTCGTCATCAAAAAATCAAAGGCTATAACCTTGCTTTTTTACGTTGATACCCTAAAATTTCAAAATCGAAATTTGGGTTTTTTTTTCATTATTTGGAAAGTACTAAACGAGAAATTAACGTCTAAATCCTCGAAAAATGATTTTTCAGCTTTTCCCCATTTTCGTCATCAAAAAATCAAAGGCTATAACCTTGCTTTTTTACGTTGATACCCTAAAATTTCAAAATCGAAATTTGGGTTTTTTTTTCATTATTTGGAAAGTACTAAACGAGAAATTAACGTCTAAATCCTCGAAAAATGATTTTTCAGCTTTTCCCCATTTTCGTCATCAAAAAATCAAAGGCTATAACCTTGCTTTTTTACGTTGATACCCTAAAATTTCAAAATCGAAATTTGGGTTTTTTTTTCATTATTTGGAAAGTACTAAACGAGAAATTAACGTCTAAATCCTCGAAAAATGATTTTTCAGCTTTTCCCCATTTTCGTCATCAAAAAATCAAAGGCTATAACCTTGCTTTTTTACGTTGATACCCTAAAATTTCAAAATCGAAATTTGGGTTTTTTTTTCATTATTTGGAAAGTACTAAACGAGAAATTAACGTCTAAATCCTCGAAAAATGATTTTTCAGCTTTTCCCCATTTTCGTCATCAAAAAATCAAAGGCTATAACCTTGCTTTTTTACGTTGATACCCTAAAATTTCAAAATCGAAATTTGGGTTTTTTTTCATTATTTGGAAAGTACTAAACGAGAAATTAACGTCTAAATCCTCGAAAAATGATTTTTCAGCTTTTCCCCATTTTCGTCATCAAAAAATCAAAGGCTATAACCTTGCTTTTTTACGTTGATACCCTAAAATTTCAAAATCGAAATTTGGGTTTTTTTTCATTATTTGGAAAGTACTAAACGAGAAATTAACGTCTAAATCCTCGAAAAATGATTTTTCAGCTTTTCCCCATTTTCGTCATCAAAAAATCAAAGGCTATAACCTTGCTTTTTTACGTTGATACCCTAAAATTTCAAAATCGAAATTTGGGTTTTTTTTTCATTATTTGGAAAGTACTAAACGAGAAATTAACGTCTAAATCCTCGAAAAATGATTTTTCAGCTTTTCCCCATTTTCGTCATCAAAAAATCAAAGGCTATAACCTTGCTTTTTTACGTTGATACCCTAAAATTTCAAAATCGAAATTTGGGTTTTTTTTTCATTATTTGGAAAGTACTAAACGAGAAATTAACGTCTAAATCCTCGAAAAATGATTTTTCAGCTTTTCCCCATTTTCGTCATCAAAAAATCAAAGGCTATAACCTTGCTTTTTTACGTTGATACCCTAAAATTTCAAAATCGAAATTTGGGTTTTTTTTTCATTATTTGGAAAGTACTAAACGAGAAATTAACGTCTAAATCCTCGAAAAATGATTTTTCAGCTTTTCCCCATTTTCGTCATCAAAAAATCAAAGGCTATAACCTTGCTTTTTTACGTTGATACCCTAAAATTTCAAAATCGAAATTTGGGTTTTTTTTTCATTATTTGGAAAGTACTAAACGAGAAATTAACGTCTAAATCCTCGAAAAATGATTTTTCAGCTTTTCCCCATTTTCGTCATCAAAAAATCAAAGGCTATAACCTTGCTTTTTTACGTTGATACCCTAAAATTTCAAAATCGAAATTTGGGTTTTTTTTTCATTATTTGGAAAGTACTAAACGAGAAATTAACGTCTAAATCCTCGAAAAATGATTTTTCAGCTTTTCCCCATTTTCGTCATCAAAAAATCAAAGGCTATAACCTTGCTTTTTTACGTTGATACCCTAAAATTTCAAAATCGAAATTTGGGTTTTTTTTTCATTATTTGGAAAGTACTAAACGAGAAATTAACGTCTAAATCCTCGAAAAATGATTTTTCAGCTTTTCCCCATTTTCGTCATCAAAAAATCAAAGGCTATAACCTTGCTTTTTTACGTTGATACCCTAAAATTTCAAAATCGAAATTTGGGTTTTTTTTTCATTATTTGGAAAGTACTAAACGAGAAATTAACGTCTAAATCCTCGAAAAATGATTTTTCAGCTTTTCCCCATTTTCGTCATCAAAAAATCAAAGGCTATAACCTTGCTTTTTTACGTTGATACCCTAAAATTTCAAAATCGAAATTTGGGTTTTTTTTTCATTATTTGGAAAGTACTAAACGAGAAATTAACGTCTAAATCCTCGAAAAATGATTTTTCAGCTTTTCCCCATTTTCGTCATCAAAAAATCAAAGGCTATAACCTTGCTTTTTTACGTTGATACCCTAAAATTTCAAAATCGAAATTTGGGTTTTTTTTTCATTATTTGGAAAGTACTAAACGAGAAATTAACGTCTAAATCCTCGAAAAATGATTTTTCAGCTTTTCCCCATTTTCGTCATCAAAAAATCAAAGGCTATAACCTTGCTTTTTTACGTTGATACCCTAAAATTTCAAAATCGAAATTTGGGTTTTTTTTTCATTATTTGGAAAGTACTAAACGAGAAATTAACGTCTAAATCCTCGAAAAATGATTTTTCAGCTTTTCCCCATTTTCGTCATCAAAAAATCAAAGGCTATAACCTTGCTTTTTTACGTTGATACCCTAAAATTTCAAAATCGAAATTTGGGTTTTTTTTTCATTATTTGGAAAGTACTAAACGAGAAATTAACGTCTAAATCCTCGAAAAATGATTTTTCAGCTTTTCCCCATTTTCGTCATCAAAAAATCAAAGGCTATAACCTTGCTTTTTTACGTTGATACCCTAAAATTTCAAAATCGAAATTTGGGTTTTTTTTTCATTATTTGGAAAGTACTAAACGAGAAATTAACGTCTAAATCCTCGAAAAATGATTTTTCAGCTTTTCCCCATTTTCGTCATCAAAAAATCAAAGGCTATAACCTTGCTTTTTTACGTTGATACCCTAAAATTTCAAAATCGAAATTTGGGTTTTTTTTTCATTATTTGGAAAGTACTAAACGAGAAATTAACGTCTAAATCCTCGAAAAATGATTTTTCAGCTTTTCCCCATTTTCGTCATCAAAAAATCAAAGGCTATAACCTTGCTTTTTTACGTTGATACCCTAAAATTTCAAAATCGAAATTTGGGTTTTTTTTTCATTATTTGGAAAGTACTAAACGAGAAATTAACGTCTAAATCCTCGAAAAATGATTTTTCAGCTTTTCCCCATTTTCGTCATCAAAAAATCAAAGGCTATAACCTTGCTTTTTTACGTTGATACCCTAAAATTTCAAAATCGAAATTTGGGTTTTTTTTTCATTATTTGGAAAGTACTAAACGAGAAATTAACGTCTAAATCCTCGAAAAATGATTTTTCAGCTTTTCCCCATTTTCGTCATCAAAAAATCAAAGGCTATAACCTTGCTTTTTTACGTTGATACCCTAAAATTTCAAAATCGAAATTTGGGTTTTTTTTTCATTATTTGGAAAGTACTAAACGAGAAATTAACGTCTAAATCCTCGAAAAATGATTTTTCAGCTTTTCCCCATTTTCGTCATCAAAAAATCAAAGGCTATAACCTTGCTTTTTTACGTTGATACCCTAAAATTTCAAAATCGAAATTTGGGTTTTTTTTTCATTATTTGGAAAGTACTAAACGAGAAATTAACGTCTAAATCCTCGAAAAATGATTTTTCAGCTTTTCCCCATTTTCGTCATCAAAAAATCAAAGGCTATAACCTTGCTTTTTTACGTTGATACCCTAAAATTTCAAAATCGAAATTTGGGTTTTTTTTTCATTATTTGGAAAGTACTAAACGAGAAATTAACGTCTAAATCCTCGAAAAATGATTTTTCAGCTTTTCCCCATTTTCGTCATCAAAAAATCAAAGGCTATAACCTTGCTTTTTTACGTTGATACCCTAAAATTTCAAAATCGAAATTTGGGTTTTTTTTTCATTATTTGGAAAGTACTAAACGAGAAATTAACGTCTAAATCCTCGAAAAATGATTTTTCAGCTTTTCCCCATTTTCGTCATCAAAAAATCAAAGGCTATAACCTTGCTTTTTTACGTTGATACCCTAAAATTTCAAAATCGAAATTTGGGTTTTTTTTTCATTATTTGGAAAGTACTAAACGAGAAATTAACGTCTAAATCCTCGAAAAATGATTTTTCAGCTTTTCCCCATTTTCGTCATCAAAAAATCAAAGGCTATAACCTTGCTTTTTTACGTTGATACCCTAAAATTTCAAAATCGAAATTTGGGTTTTTTTTTCATTATTTGGAAAGTACTAAACGAGAAATTAACGTCTAAATCCTCGAAAAATGATTTTTCAGCTTTTCCCCATTTTCGTCATCAAAAAATCAAAGGCTATAACCTTGCTTTTTGACGTTGATACCCTAAAATTTCAAAATCGAAATTTGGGTTTTTTTTTTCATTATTTGGAAAGTACTAAACGAGAAATTAACGTCTAAATCCTCGAAAAATGATTTTTCAGCTTTTCCCCATTTTCGTCATCAAAAAATCAAAGGCTATAACCTTGCTTTTTTACGTTGATACCCTAAAATTTCAAAATCGAAATTTGGGTTTTTTTTTCATTATTTGGAAAGTACTAAACGAGAAATTAACGTCTAAATCCTCGAAAAATGATTTTTCAGCTTTTCCCCATTTTCGTCATCAAAAAATCAAAGGCTATAACCTTGCTTTTTTACGTTGATACCCTAAAATTTCAAAATCGAAATTTGGGTTTTTTTTTCATTATTTGGAAAGTACTAAACGAGAAATTAACGTCTAAATCCTCGAAAAATGATTTTTCAGCTTTTCCCCATTTTCGTCATCAAAAAATCAAAGGCTATAACCTTGCTTTTTTACGTTGATACCCTAAAATTTCAAAATCGAAATTTGGGTTTTTTTTTTCATTATTTGGAAAGTACTAAACGAGAAATTAACGTCTAAATCCTCGAAAAATGATTTTTCAGCTTTTCCCCATTTTCGTCATCAAAAAATCAAAGGCTATAACCTTGCTTTTTTACGTTGATACCCTAAAATTTCAAAATCGAAATTTGGGTTTTTTTTTCATTATTTGGAAAGTACTAAACGAGAAATTAACGTCTAAATCCTCGAAAAATGATTTTTCAGCTTTTCCCCATTTTCGTCATCAAAAAATCAAAGGCTATAACCTTGCTTTTTGACGTTGATACCCTAAAATTTCAAAATCGAAATTTGGGTTTTTTTTTCATTATTTGGAAAGTACTAAACGAGAAATTAACGTCTAAATCCTCGAAAAATGATTTTTCAGCTTTTCCCCATTTTCGTCATCAAAAAATCAAAGGCTATAACCTTGCTTTTTGACGTTGATACCCTAAAATTTCAAAATCGAAATTTGGGTTTTTTTTTTCATTATTTGGAAAGTACTAAACGAGAAATTAACGTCTAAATCCTCGAAAAATGATTTTTCAGCTTTTCCCCATTTTCGTCATCAAAAAATCAAAGGCTATAACCTTGCTTTTTTACGTTGATACCCTAAAATTTCAAAATCGAAATTTGGGTTTTTTTTTCATTATTTGGAAAGTACTAAACGAGAAATTAACGTCTAAATCCTCGAAAAATGATTTTTCAGCTTTTCCCCATTTTCGTCATCAAAAAATCAAAGGCTATAACCTTGCTTTTTTACGTTGATACCCTAAAATTTCAAAATCGAAATTTGGGTTTTTTTTTCATTATTTGGAAAGTACTAAACGAGAAATTAACGTCTAAATCCTCGAAAAATGATTTTTCAGCTTTTCCCCATTTTCGTCATCAAAAAATCAAAGGCTATAACCTTGCTTTTTTACGTTGATACCCTAAAATTTCAAAATCGAAATTTGGGTTTTTTTTTCATTATTTGGAAAGTACTAAACGAGAAATTAACGTCTAAATCCTCGAAAAATGATTTTTCAGCTTTTCCCCATTTTCGTCATCAAAAAATCAAAGGCTATAACCTTGCTTTTTGACGTTGATACCCTAAAATTTCAAAATCGAAATTTGGGTTTTTTTTTCATTATTTGGAAAGTACTAAACGAGAAATTAACGTCTAAATCCTCGAAAAATGATTTTTCAGCTTTTCCCCATTTTCGTCATCAAAAAATCAAAGGCTATAACCTTGCTTTTTTACGTTGATACCCTAAAATTTCAAAATCGAAATTTGGGTTTTTTTTTCATTATTTGGAAAGTACTAAACGAGAAATTAACGTCTAAATCCTCGAAAAATGATTTTTCAGCTTTTCCCCATTTTCGTCATCAAAAAATCAAAGGCTATAACCTTGCTTTTTTACGTTGATACCCTAAAATTTCAAAATCGAAATTTGGGTTTTTTTTTCATTATTTGGAAAGTACTAAACGAGAAATTAACGTCTAAATCCTCGAAAAATGATTTTTCAGCTTTTCCCCATTTTCGTCATCAAAAAATCAAAGGCTATAACCTTGCTTTTTTACGTTGATACCCTAAAATTTCAAAATCGAAATTTGGGTTTTTTTTTCATTATTTGGAAAGTACTAAACGAGAAATTAACGTCTAAATCCTCGAAAAATGATTTTTCAGCTTTTCCCCATTTTCGTCATCAAAAAATCAAAGGCTATAACCTTGCTTTTTGACGTTGATACCCTAAAATTTCAAAATCGAAATTTGGGTTTTTTTTTCATTATTTGGAAAGTACTAAACGAGAAATTAACGTCTAAATCCTCGAAAAATGATTTTTCAGCTTTTCCCCATTTTCGTCATCAAAAAATCAAAGGCTATAACCTTGCTTTTTTACGTTGATACCCTAAAATTTCAAAATCGAAATTTGGGTTTTTTTTTTCATTATTTGGAAAGTACTAAACGAGAAATTAACGTCTAAATCCTCGAAAAATGATTTTTCAGCTTTTCCCCATTTTCGTCATCAAAAAATCAAAGGCTATAACCTTGCTTTTTGACGTTGATACCCTAAAATTTCAAAATCGAAATTTGGGTTTTTTTTTCATTATTTGGAAAGTACTAAACGAGAAATTAACGTCTAAATCCTCGAAAAATGATTTTTCAGCTTTTCCCCATTTTCGTCATCAAAAAATCAAAGGCTATAACCTTGCTTTTTGACGTTGATACCCTAAAATTTCAAAATCGAAATTTGGGTTTTTTTTTCATTATTTGGAAAGTACTAAACGAGAAATTAACGTCTAAATCCTCGAAAAATGATTTTTCAGCTTTTCCCCATTTTCGTCATCAAAAAATCAAAGGCTATAACCTTGCTTTTTTACGTTGATACCCTAAAATTTCAAAATCGAAATTTGGGTTTTTTTTTCATTATTTGGAAAGTACTAAACGAGAAATTAACGTCTAAATCCTCGAAAAATGATTTTTCAGCTTTTCCCCATTTTCGTCATCAAAAAATCAAAGGCTATAACCTTGCTTTTTGACGTTGATACCCTAAAATTTCAAAATCGAAATTTGGGTTTTTTTTTCATTATTTGGAAAGTACTAAACGAGAAATTAACGTCTAAATCCTCGAAAAATGATTTTTCAGCTTTTCCCCATTTTCGTCATCAAAAAATCAAAGGCTATAACCTTGCTTTTTTACGTTGATACCCTAAAATTTCAAAATCGAAATTTGGGTTTTTTTTTCATTATTTGGAAAGTACTAAACGAGAAATTAACGTCTAAATCCTCGAAAAATGATTTTTCAAGCTTTTCCCCATTTTCGTCATCAAAAAATCAAAGGCTATAACCTTGCTTTTTGACGTTGATACCCTAAAATTTCAAAATCGAAATTTGGGTTTTTTTTTCATTATTTGGAAAGTACTAAACGAGAAATTAACGTCTAAATCCTCGAAAAATGATTTTTCAGCTTTTCCCCATTTTCGTCATCAAAAAATCAAAGGCTATAACCTTGCTTTTTGACGTTGATACCCTAAAATTTCAAAATCGAAATTTGGGTTTTTTTTTCATTATTTGGAAAGTACTAAACGAGAAATTAACGTCTAAATCCTCGAAAAATGATTTTTCAGCTTTTCCCCATTTTCGTCATCAAAAAATCAAAGGCTATAACCTTGCTTTTTTACGTTGATACCCTAAAATTTCAAAATCGAAATTTGGGTTTTTTTTTCATTATTTGGAAAGTACTAAACGAGAAATTAACGTCTAAATCCTCGAAAAATGATTTTTCAGCTTTTCCCCATTTTCGTCATCAAAAAATCAAGGCTATAACCTTGCTTTTTTACGTTGATACCCTAAAATTTCAAAATCGAAATTTGGGTTTTTTTTTTCATTATTTGGAAAGTACTAAACGAGAAATTAACGTCTAAATCCTCGAAAAATGATTTCTCAGCTTTTCCCCATTTTCGTCATCATCAAATCACAGCCTATACACTTACCCCCAGACTTTGGACCATCTGGAGGATGGGGGGAACATGTCCGGTTTACCGATATGAGCCGGAAGCAGTACTTGATAATTCTGCTTCCCTTGATGTCCTGGAACTTTCGCACAGTCTGATTCAAACCCTGCAGAAGGACATCATTCTTCATACGTGCTCGATGTTGCGGGGAGTTCTCGACGGATTCTTCCATTAACCTACCACCGGCCACCACCACCAACGCCCCTTTAGTTTTTAAGGAGGTAGGATCGACCGAGCCTAAATGTTTGGCACTTAGTGCTAATATTAGGTAAAATCCGGCATCTGCGGAGATTGTGATAATTCGGAAAATAAAATAAGATAAATAAATATTTAATAAAAAATAGAAAAAATAATTTAATTATTTGGAATAAATTAAAATAAATAAATAATTAAAAAATTAAAGGAAAATAAAAAGAATTAATTCAGGTGGGAATACATAGAAAATAATTATAATCGTTTTGATATCTTTTCAGAAATTTGTTTTTAGTTTGTTGAAAAGTCTCAAATTTCAAGACTAACTGAAAAATGACGTCAATAACCGAGACAAGCACTACAGCTCTCAGGGAATTTCTTTCAGTTTCCCGGATTTAAAGAATGATAATCGAGCTTATAAAAGTGCTTATCATATTATCAATCTCAATATCAAATTATCTTGAGTTGTATTATAAACGCATTAAAAAACCCACAGACTTCCTGATAGAACACTGATGTGACCACTTTCTTACCTTCCTAACTTGGCAGCTAACACCTACATATGACTCATATGTTTATAATATCTTAAGTGATTCAATTGTAAATAGAATATTGTAAATGAAATTGTTTTATCAAGAATACGCAGATATGAGGTACTAAATGACGCATGACACATTCAACTTGACTTCCTTATCAGTATTAACGCACTAAATAAAATCTTCGTGACAATAGACAATTTTTAAAAAAATAAGATAGTCATTAACGATGAACTCAAGTTAAACACAAAATGGTTTTTTTTTTTGCCTTTACAAACCACACTTGGTTAAAGAAAAGAAAACAGAAAATGTTTATTAAATTATGGTTGACAGAAAATCAAGACCCCGCAAGATTTACGATGAAATCTATTCAAGGTTAAAGATATATTGTATGCAGAATGCGGAGAAATTTTAAATAAAACTTTGATAATCAGATGCAAAGATATGAACCACTTTGAATGGAATGGTGGAAAAAAAAATCGTGATTACCAGTTTAGATAAAAAGGTGACCGGTAAAATGAGGGACGAAAAAATCTGCGGTTTTGCACCAGGGCAGATGCAACTCATCAGACGCTGCCTCACCTCTGCCCTAGGAGCAACGAGTTATAAAAGGGAGCGTATAACACGTGCGCGCAGCTTCGTTCACACTGCTCCCAGGGCAGAGGTGAGACAGCGTCTGATGAGTTGACTCTGTCCTGGTACGACAGCGGAACTATCTTCGTCCTTCTTTAAATTTTTGAACTTTGGATGTTAAACCCCCAAAAAGGAGTCCGTGGACCATAAAGAGTGGGAGCGAGTTTCTGTCCATTTGGTCCGGTCCGAGATCAATTGGACCTTTGTTGTGTTATGCGAATTATAAAAGGGACCGTACAACATATGCGAGCCGGTTCGGTCACGCTGCTCCCCGGGCAGAGGTTAGGCAGCATCTGATGAGTTGTCTCTCCGCTCTAGTCGCGCTACTTCCAGGGCAGAGGTGAGGCAGCGTCTGATGAGTTGACTCTGTCCTGGTACGACAGCGGAACCATCTTCGTCCTTCATTTAACTTTGTGAACTTTGGGTGTTAAACTCAAAAAGAGGAGCCCGTGGACTATAAAGAGTGGGAGCGAGTTGCTGTCCATTTGGTCCGGTCCGACATCAAGTGGATACGGACTTAGGACTCCTCAATCGAACTATGGAAGGATTTATGTTGGAAATAATTCGCACCTTTGTTGTGTTATGCGAATTATAAAAGGGACCATACAACACCTACGAGTCATTTTGGTCACGCTGCTCCAAGGGCAAAAGTGAGACAGCATCTGGTGAGTTGCCTCTCCGCTCCGGTCACGCTACTTCCAGGGCAGAGGTGAGACGGCATCTGGTGAGTTACCTCTCCGCTCCGGTCGCGCTGCTTCCAGGGCAGAGGTGAGGCAGCGCCTGATGAGTTGACCCTGTCCTGGTATGGAACTGTAACCGCCTTCGTCCCTCTTCTAATTAATACACATATTATGACCATGAATTTTCGGAAACGCAATATTTTTAATCTTAAAATGCATTTTTATCTAAACTTCCAATCTCTCTTACCATTAGTCTAAAGGTCAATGCCATTTTCTGTTATAAATTAATATTAAAATATTTGACATGTTTTCCATGCTTACACATCTCCACTCATGATACAATTGTGAGCATTAAATTATCCAATAAACACTAAAGATATAAATTCAACTGCAAAATTTTCGGGACATAAAAAAAAAACCCAAACGAATTCTCACTTATGGTACATACAATAAATGGTCCAACAGCAACTTACGCGTGCTTTATCACTTAAATATGCTCTTCATCTTGTTTATTAATGATTCGACACGTAAATTTGAGAGAATGGAAGCGAAAAAAAAGGTCATGAATTTAAATTAGAATCAATCTTTTCATATTCAGTAATGGCATAATTTGTTTAGTTTCTTTGCAAATATATTAGGTGGAAATAAAAGAGGGAGGGGATGTAGTGACATGCAAGAGCTGTTAGAGTGAATCCTTATACTCAAACCACTGAGCTCGAAGTTTTCTCGGAGGCCAGGAGCAGATATGTGGATAAGATTGACCCTTAAATAGGGTCCGGCTCTACCTACCTTCTCCTTCAACTCTAGAGCAGTCAAGGTACTTGGTTCGTTGATAGAACAAGAGGATGTCACCAGCGTAGTCGAGGGGTTTGAAGAAAAACTCATGGTCCATGGGCTCCGATGTATAACTCCGCAGGGGGACTGTCAACACCAGCACTTGGAAAAATGCCCTAAGGAGAAAAGCAGTAGCCTTCAGAGTCCCAGTATTTGATTTCCCTTCATCACAGAATGTCCAGCTTGTAGGGCTGTAACTCTCGCCCAAAATCAAGAGATCGAACATCTTGGCGACCCTCGAGACTGTTACTGAAGATTGAACTCCAAAAAACAAATCGGGTCCTTGCACGGTAGCCGAAGGTCGTAGCCAATAAAGCCACTCTTTTTTGAGATTAAGATAATATTTCCGATAGCCAAGAACAGGTCGGAATATCGGAAGCTGGACGTTTCGGGAATAAAGGTTTTGTGTTCATCTTTTGTGAAAAATTTCCTATGCAGGTTTTTATATTCCACATTTTAAGCCCACACTTCCCTATGTTTCACCGAATATCATAAATAAAATCAATTTTGAAAAGTAATAATCTAGCCCTTTCATTTGACACCCCACATGACCACCTCCTGTGAAAAAAATGTAAAACCCCCTTTCACATGTGTGGGGAGAAACCCCTCAAACACAATTGGTCCAGCCGTTTCCGAATACATCGGGACAGACAGATGTACAGACGGACAGACGGGCAGACGGACAGACGTACAGACGGACGGACGGACAGACGGACAGACGTACAGACGGACAGACGGACAGACGGACAGACGGACAGACGGACAGACGGACAGACGGACAGACGGACAGACGGACAGACGGACAGACGGACAGACGGACAGACGGACAGACGGACAGACGGACAGACGGACAGACGGACAGACGGACAGACGGACAGACGGACAGACGGACAGACGGACAGACGGACAGACGGACAGACGGACAGACGGACAGGCGGACAGACGGACAGACGGACAGACGGACAGACGGACAGACGGACAGACGGACAGGCGGACAGACGGACAGACGGACAGACGGACAGACGGACAGACGGACGGACGGACAGCCGGACAGACGGACAGACCATACCTCTAGGTTGCTTATAACCAGGGTGGTGACCTCAATCATGCTCTATGCGACCCCAGTTTGGAGCGAGGCGTTGCGGATGTCAGTTAACACTAGCAAACTGAATGCAGTCTACAGGAGGACAGCCCTGAGGGTATGCTCTGCCTTCAGGACTGTCTCAGATGATGTAGCATTCGTCATCTCTGGAATGATGCCGATTGACATCTTGGCAGATGAGATGGCGAATATATACCATGCGAAGCCAATCTCTCCCTTATTGCAGACGAAGAAGGCTGAGAGGGAGAGATCCATAAATAGATGGCAAGAGGAGTGGGTACGCTCGGGAAAGGGTCGGTGGACTCACAGGCTCATTCCTGCCATCAAGGAGTGGTTGGAGAGACGACACGGTGAGATTAATTATAATCTCACCCAGTTTCTCACGGGACATGGAAGATATCTCCAATACCTTCACATGTTTAAATTGGAGACTTCACCCGACTGTCGAAATTGCGATGGAGTCCCAGAGGACCCAGAGCATGTATTCTTCCACAGTCCGAGATTTGTGGAAGAAAGGAGGAACCTAGAGGAGACTCTAGGAGAGGGGCTGGTACCAGAAAATCTGGTGCCGAAAATGCTAGCACATCAAGAGAATTGGGATGCGGTCAACTCTATGATCGCATCAATTCAAGATAAATTGCGAAAGGCAGAGGAATGGAGAAAAACGCGGTCACGTGCGCCGCGTATAGAAGAAATGGGATTAAGCTAGAGTGAGCTGACTCCGCCCCGTGTTGTAATACCTTATGGTGGTTCCGCGGGGCAGGGAGGGAGTCGGGGGTGGTTTTAGTGGGTAAAAATCCAACACGCTGGTGTGTCCAGACCAGTGTCTTTTGAAGATTTCCACCTCAAAAAAAAAAAAAAAAAAAAAAAGACGGACAGACTCGCAAGCACCTGAAGCTCGCCATCCAGCGGAGTAAGAGGGAGCGTTTCAAGGAGCTCTGTTCGGAAGCTGACATAAATCCGTGAGGTAGCACCTATAAAATCGTAACAGGACTATTCAGAGGCCGATCGTCTCCGCAGATCACGTGCCCTATGCTCTTGTTGAAAATAATCCAGGGGTTATTTCCCCAGCAAAAGGGGGGTACTGACACCTTCCGGCGCAACCTGAATGTGACGCCGATTCCACCAGTCACCAGGGACGAGCTGCTGGAGATTCGTATGCCGTCCACACCCGGATACCGAATAAGATCCTCAAACTTGCCGTTAAATGTAGACCGGATATGTTCGCGGAGCTGTTCGAAACGTGCATGTCCGAGGGTATCTTTCCAGCATCGTGGAAGCGGCAGAAGCTGGTGCTGCTGCCTGAGATTATCAAACCGCCAGGGGAACCGTCCTCCTATAGACCCATATGTCTTCTAGACACTATGGGGACCATGTTGGAGCGGGTTATTTATAATAGACTACTCTCAGTCGTCGAGAGCCAAGGGGGCCTTTCAGATGAGCAGTATGGGTTCCGTAAAGCCAGATCAACCATTGATGCCATCAAAATGATTACTGGCTTGGCCGAAAATGCAGCTCACGGAAGGGGTTGTACCAGAAAATATTGTGTAGTGGTCACGCTAGATATGAGGAATGCATTCAACTTGGCCAATTGGAACCTTATACGAAAGTCTCTGGCGACAATTGGTGTTTCCACCTACCTCGCCGCTATTATAGATAGCTACTTGCATGAGCGAACACTGTGGTATAATACCGATGATGAACCCAAGGAGTACGTTGTCTCCACGGGTGTCCCACAGGGCTCCGTACTGGGTCCACTACTGTGGAATATCATATATAATGATGTGCTTAACCTTCTGTTTCCGGAGGAGGCGGTGGTGGGTTATGCCGATGATATAGCACTGGTTGTGGTCGCAAAGCATCTCGAGGATGCTGAGTTGTACTTAAGCGAGGCAACCAGTGTTGTTAAGGCTTGGTTGGGGAGTGCTGGACTGGCACTCGCGGAGTGGAGGAAAAGACGGAAGAGATCCTCATCACTAAGTGCCGCAAAAAAAATTACGCCTGCATTAGAATCGGGAATTGTATCATCACTTCTAAGCCGGCCATCAAATACCTGGGGGTAATGATAGACGGAAAACTCAATTTTAAGCATCACATAGAGCATACTTTTAAAAGAACATCCACTACGAGTATGGCTCTCGCAAGGATGATGCCGAACGTAGGAGGACCGCGGCATACTTGCAGGCTGATGACTTCTATCTTGCTGTATGCAGTCCCAGTTTGGTGAAACTCGCTGCAGGTTTTAGGCAATGCATATAAACTGAGTACAGTTTACAGAAGAACAGCCTTAAAGGTGTGTTCTGGCTTCAGGACCGTCTCAGACGATGCAGCGTTCATCATCTCGGGAATGATGCCGATTGACATCCTGGCAACCGAAATGATGAACATTTATAACACCAGGTCCATCTCTCCCTTATCGCAGGTGAAAAAAGCCGAAAGAGAGAGAGATCCATAAGCAGATGGCAACCGCGATGGGACCAGTCAGAAAAGGGTCGTTGGACCTACAGGTTGATCTCTTCCATCAGGGAGTGGCTGGAGAGGAAGCATGGGGAGATCAATTATAATTTCATCCAGTTTACCACCGGCCATGTAGGATACCGTCAATACCTGTCCAGGTTTAAATTAAACACCTCACCTAATTGTCCAAACTGCGATGGGGTTTCAGAGGACCCAGCGCACGTATTTTTCCAATGTCCTAGGTTCGTGGAAGAAAGAAGGAACCTAGAGGAAACTCAGACAGATAGACAAACAGACAGACGGACAGATAGACAGACAGACAGACGGACAGACATTGAACCGATTTTAATAAGGTTTTGTTTTGCAAAAAAAAACCTTAAAAATAGGAGAAGTTGCTGGAAGGAATTGGGAGGCTAGGATGATTAGGCCAATGTAGCATGGGGAGGTTAAAATCTCCGCAAAGGAACAAAGGGGGGGGGGGAAGGGAATCTGACGGTAAGAAGTTCAGACAAACTGTCAAACGATTCTTCATACAAGTGAGAAGGGCAAGTACAGGGAGAAGATGCAATGAACGGAAGGAAGTTGGGCGGGAAGACACGATGAGCAACACAGTCAAAAGGAAAGCCAGAGAAGGATAAAACGAGTTCGGCGGTGAGTGTACCTTTTATTGTAATTAGGACCCCACCGCCGGTGGACTTACGAGGTGCATCCCCGTCCTTGTCATAGCGAAAAGTGGAGTATCCTTCAGGGAGCTCGGAGTTTAATATGGCCTCGTCCAGCCAGCTTTCGGAGATACAGATGGCATAGTGTTGTTGAGCCAGCGCGGATAAATTGAAGGCCCCGAAGCTGGTTCGTAAACCTCTAACATGGATCCAGTTATATTGCTCACATATTGGTCGCGCCATTGGGGCTAGCGGGAATTCACTCGCCAAGATTGGTCTGAACATCGAAGTTGATGGTAAGCAACCAAAAGGCCGGTCGAAACAACGGTGGCTGGTGATGATCCAGATTAGGCATTCGATAAGACCAAATGGTGAAGTCGATCACGATGACCCGACCCCTCTTGTGAACGGACCAGGGGTGCTTCTTTGGCCCTTGATGGAGGCGGGTCAACGGTTCCTGTCCGGGACTTCTAATTTCAGTATTTCAGGGAGTTCCTTGAACGAAACATGGCTTGACGTGGTAAATAATCGATTTGAGAATTCGTTTTGAGAATGATGGAGTCCTAAGTCCGCATCAACTTAATACTGGACCGGACCAAATGGGGAGCAACTTACTCCCTTTTTCCTGGTCCACGGACCCCTCGCTTAGGGCTTGCACCCAAACTTTGGTGGTAAATAATTTTTATAAAATTTGAAATCAATTTGCCCTTCCGCAAACCATTTGAAGAAAATAATGAACATCTATGCAAACGTATCTCGTTAAATAGGAATTGTATCTTATTATCGTTTATCCGAGTGGTCTGCATGCTATGCTATTCTATCTTGTAACTACTGACCGACACCTAGAGGAAGAAACGGCTCATAATACATGCTAAAACCGTGGAGAGACGTAAAAAACAGAGAACTCATCAGGAGGTTACGAAGAGTTGTTCAGAAAAAAAAAGACCTGAAAAGCAAAACCCGCAATACAGTGCGGGGACAGGTATGGTCTCAATGCACGCACCACACTCTCACCTTTGTATGCATTAACCGATTGTACATAAATAAAGACCGCTGTTGTTTCAATCAGATGTTGGTATCTTATTCCATATATTTCGAGCCTTCGTTTCAAGATACTTAGCACATAAGCACAGTTTGAAGAGAGTCATACAGCGAAAAACACACGGAGTAAGCTAAATTCATACTACATATGTACATGTATATTATGTATGTCCCTGTATTTTAGTACGGAGGTACTTGGTAAAGAAAACTTGTTCGACAAGGTTGGAACTCAGGTGAGGCAGTAGGCTGATCTGTACGACGACAGTGACAAGGGAGAAGAGACGGTAAAAACAGTAGTCGCAATCCTAAGAAATGCTAAAGACAACAAGCAACGAACTGGCTGCAAATGGCAACCAGTGGTAGTAGCTCCACTATCCGATGCTATGGTTTACGGACATATATATGTAGGGATGAGTAACTATCTTGGGATGCCTACAGTGGTTTTGGCAATTAGACAGTTGATATGGTCGATCAACGACTTTTTTTTGAAATTCGGTGGTAAAAATGTCTCTCTTCAGCCCTGGTTGATAGATATCCGATAAACGGCATTCAGACGGTACAATTTATTGATTTTCACCATGTTTGGAGTTTGACCCCGGAAGCAATCAGCTTCTGGCTGGATTCCCTTATTTTTCCATAGTACAACGCAATGTGTCCCCAAAGAAAAAAGTCTCGAAATTCCCTCGATTATCCTACGAACAACGCTGAAAGAAGGGCTCACAAAATGAGGAAAAAACAGCACCCTATCCTATTCCACCCCATTGAAAATGACTCACATATATTTTACCAAATATCCGAGTTGAAAATTGCATTCTTATGTTATATAGTACACCAACAAATGGTTTAACAACGAGCCCGTCAGAGAAATTCTTGTGACGTACCATACTCACCCTCACAGAGCCCTCATTCAAATGGAACCAAATGAAGGGAAGAAAATCCTATTCCGTACAATATATGTTTGCACCCAAGCACGACGAGTATAATTTTGAAGGGTCTAATGGCAAATCTCAATACCACAACCATTCTTTGATCTTTGGAAGTATACGACTCCTGTTGGCATCATCTGTACAAAATTATAGGGACACCATCCATGCATCCACCACCAAGGAAGAGGGAAAATTAATGACCAACAAGGGAGTAGGACGATTGGATGGAACAAGCAATGGCTGGAAACTATAATCATTTTATTGCACTTCCATATGGAGTTATTAGGAAGGGGAGGTCCTTGGGTAAAGAGGGTTTTGTTTTTTTCGCTTCGATACTACCCCTTCCAGTGGGACCTTTGTTTTTCCACGCAAATTCTAGACTGCCGCGCTCTAATCTACATATTGTTGTCCTGTAAATGAGACATAGCGCGTTAGCCACACAAACATACTATCCTTGTCGATATCCAGAAGTGTGTTCTGGATCCTTTCAAGGCCCCCGAGAGCTCCTATACACCCCCTCCACTAGTTCTTCTATTATATATGTCCGGTTTTGTCCGGCTTATTTTTTAGTGAGCAAAAAGAAAACTAAAAAGTAAAACCCTAAATTGTTCTTTAAAGCGGTCATGGAAAGCTGGAAAATTCGACGAAATAAGGGCGAATCCTCTACCGGGCTCGATAAAATAAATTGAGAAAACGATGGAGAACCCAGCAGCGCTCAGGACAACTAATCCGTCTCTTCCTCGAATCAGATGTTTAGCGAAAGTACACAAACCAGCTAATGAGATCATATCGACGACAAATCTTCCAACACAAAAGATATATATATATATGAATGCCATTCACCCCCTGGTGGGATATACGAGGGGGTGGGACGATTTTGCACACGAGAAGGGTTGCAGCCAGATTGGTCCTGCGTTTTCTCACAGACGAGCAAAGAGAGCGTCGACTTCAGGCATGCTTTGAGCTTCCAAATCAGCTCGAAGCGAACCCTGATTTTTTTTCCAAGGTGATTACTGGTGATGAGCAATGGATACAACCCCGAAACAAATCAGCAATCAAGCCAGTGGAAGACAGCTGCCTCCTTCGTCCCAAAAAAGCTCGCCAAGTAAAGTCAAACATCAAGACAATGCTCATTTCTTTCTTCGATTCCAGAGGTGTTGTGCACGCGGAGTTCGTTCCCCCGGGTCAAACTGTCAACCAGAAATTCCTCTTGGAGGTTTTGAAAAGACTGAGGGAGAGTATCCGGAAGAAAAGGGCAGATCTTTGGCGCACAGGTGACTGGTTCAGGACAGTGGCAGACAGCTGGCTCTCCTCGTTCCAAAAAAGCTCGCCAAGTGAAGTCAAACATCAAGACAAGCCCACACCACCCTTTCCCTGAAGCAATTTTTGACCAAAAACGTCATGACATCGACTGACACCCCATACTCACCGGATCTAGCCCCCCCTGTGACTTCGTTTTGTTCCCCAGACTCAAAAGGAATATGAAAGCAAAGCGTTTTGTCACTGTGGAGGAGGTGAAACAAAAATCGCTGGAATGCTTGAAGGACATCCAGATGAGTGAATTTGAAAAATGTTTTGAACAATGGAAGAATCGTTTGGAGAATTGCGTTGTAGTTAAAGGTGAATACCTTGAAGGTGATCAAAATTTGGTGTAAAAATATTGAGAAATAAAGAAGTTATGACGAAATTCCCGGTTTTTTTTGGATCCCCCTCGTAGTGTGTCAACCGCACCTACACGTCATTACTCGCGGTTACCAGAAATGCGCTTCAGCTCCCCCCCCACACAACTTCCCGAGGCGCTCTCACTCGCCCTCTACTCTTCTGCGCCAGGTGCCCTAGGAGCGACCCAGTCGTCGGCCATCTTAGGAGAGTGGATTCCACTGCATGGCGTAGCCTCCCTCTCGGACACCCCCTTGTCGTAGTGGGGGAGCTTGTGCTAGTTTACTACCATACTAAGGTTGTCCAACAGCACATGAAGGTGGAAACAAAGGATTGCAGCTCTCCAAGCAATAAGAAGTCACAGACTTCGAATCCACCCGCGGCTTTGAGAAATCAGGTCATGGTTGAGGCACCGATCTTGGAAGCCTTACCTAATCCATGTTCCCCCATGCAGAAATCTGTGGAAGACAGGCTCTCTACGTCAGTGGAAAACCCGCACCCAGTGTCTACGGCGTTGTCAGCCAAAAAGGATAGTACAGCAACTCCCTTAATGAGAGGAATTGAAAACCTGACTACGGTCGCCCTCTCGATGACACTGCTGCCCAACTCTTCTAAAATACGAGAGACGAAGGCTCAGCGGAAGCCGCAAAGAAGGAGGGACTACAGGCTTGCCTGTCAGAACCTTCCCCTCCGCATGTACCCAGAAAACCGGAAGAAAGGGAAGCTGGTAATGTGGACGAAACTGGTCTAACGCCGGTATGTGAAAACAGATCTATGCAGCCCGGATACCGGGAACCTAGGAAGACTTCCAGCCGACGACAACGAAAGGCAGTGCGAAAAAAGGCGAAGTTTCTTGTATTGGATCAGTTAAGGGGACTAGAATCTTCTTCGATAAAAGATCCCCGAGACCGAAGGCCTGCGTTCCGATGTCAAAATTATTAGAGGCAGCCATGCTGAGATAATTTTGTTTCCAGGACCTTGCCTCCAGGCACACAGATTTTGGAAATTACCACCAGGACAGGACTCATTGTCCTTAATATTGGTAGCACTTCGACTTTCCGACGCTTTAGTTGCGAGGGTACTATCCCTGAGGTAACTTCTGATACGGAGTCATTAGTATCAGTGGCACAACGATGTAAGGTGCAGGAACATTCCACGGCCAGCGATCATCAGTAGATTTTCTTCGAAGTGACCAACGGCTCTTCCCAATGTTATGCCCTCCGGAAGACACCTACCGGGTGAAACATCGGGAGAATCAACGTGGCGAAATTTGTCGAAGCTCTCTCAACAGGGGTAAATCAAGGACAAGACCCAGGCGAAGACAGAGGAACTGCAACTGAATCGCTAGTTCATTCAACAATGAGCCTCATTACCGTAGCTTGTAATACATCGGCTCCCGACAAAAACCAACGACGTCCCGGAAATGATCCTGGTTGACGGCTGAAATTGCAAGCCTACAAAGGAATTGCCTTAGATTTCGGCGGATTGTTCAGCGGGCAAGATGTCAAGACGAGGTCACGGTGAGAAACACAGAATGTAAGAGTAGGAAAAAGGAACTCGGCTACCAATTCAACAGGCGGAAGGCACGCTGCTGGCAGAAGCTTATCAACGACGTAAACAGACAGCCATGGGGCATCGGGTATAAGCTGGTTTCCAAAAAAACTCGGTGCCCATTGGTTGCCCTGTTCTATGCAAGCAACGACGATTAAAAAATCGTGCAGGGCTTTTTTCCTCGATGAAGGAGTGAGTACTGAGGAATGCCCACTCTTTACTGGAGTACCGTCTCGTGATAGTGGGAATTATTCTGATCCCTCTCCATGGTGCCGAGCGGAGGCTTATATATCCCAGGAAAGGCGATGGAAGTCCGGAAGCTGTCGCTTGTGAAGAGAGAGCCCGTACACTTTCGCTGCATGGCAGCAATCTTGGGAAACACAATCGAGGGGTAGATGTACCGCGCATCTTGTAAAAGACGTTCGCTCGTGGTTCAATCGAAAATACGGCATGGTTGACTATCAGCTAACCCAGTTGCTCAGTGAAGATGGGTATCTGCAACCTTTCCTGCACATAATCGGGAAATCACGGTCGCCTGACTGTATTTATTGCAAGGACGTGATGGATGATGCCTGCCACATCTTTTCCTGCTACAGAAGGTAGGAGGGCCATCACCTTTCGATAGAAGGGTGTCTTTGCTCCCCGGATACCATAATTGGGGCCATGCTGCAGAGTGAAGACACGTGGAGTCGAGTGGCATCTTACATTCAAGGCATTTTTAAGAAGAGAAGGTGGGATATGGATAGGAGAGATGCCAGGGTAGCTGAGGCTCCCTAAATTCACGGGGTTTTGCTTTATACTGATCCTCTACTGATCTGTGACATACATTTCCTGGTCTATTCAGTCGTTGGCTATCTTAGGATAATGGGACAGATTCCACTACAATTGTTCAAAGAAGGCAGAGGACGCGTTGAGAACGATGAGGTCTTGGTCGTCCTTCCACGTCTACCGATGAAAGCCACGTCAATCAGATCAAGGATTCAGTGCACCAAAATCGCCACTTGTCAATTAGAGACCTTGGTGACACCACCAACGGATCAATCGATTTTAAAGGACCAATTAGGGCTCAGACGCGTCTCATGCCATTTGGTACCGAAAAAACTAAATTTGTTCGAAAATGGTAGTCGTGTTAGTCTCTGCGAAACCATGATTTCTGATGATCTCTGACTATCAGAGCGCCATCAAATGCACTATTACAGGAGATGTGGCATGGATTTATGCATACGACCCTGAAACCCTGAACCAATCAAGTGAATATCGTGCTAAAGAGGAGCTGGGATCGAAAAAACCATGCCAAAGGAGTCAAACATTAAGGTCATGTTAACAGTTTTTTTCGATTATCGTAGTATGGTGCATTCCGAATTACTTCCGGGGGCCAACCTGTTATAAGGAATATTATTTGAACGTTATGCGTTATTTGCGTCAAGCAATTCGCCAAAAGAGGCCGGAATTATGGGCTGACAACTCTTGGTTTCTTCACCACGTGACCTTTTCCTTAAAAGTTCAATGTATATCGTACCGCAACCACCCTATTCGCCTGATTTCCGTCTGACTTCTGGCTGCTCCCCAAACTAAAATTGTCACTTCGTGGACATCGTTTTGACGCTACTGAGGAGATTGGAACCGCAACGAAGAAGGCCCTAAAGGCGATTCAGGAAATCGATTTTAACAACTGTTTCGAGACTGGAAACAAAACGTTGGCATAAAAGCATTGCATCCGGAGGGGATTACTTTGAAGGTGACGAAATAAGTTTGGAAGGATAAGTAAACCGTTTTTATTGTATTTAAAAAGTTTTACTGCTTTTGGATCACAGTAGCACGTCTACTGGTACCAGGCCCGTATACAAGCCTTTCGTTCGAGATTGAGTCGAACTAAAGTTCCTCAATGACACGGGGAGACAGGAATTAAGGAGCACTTAACATCTGCGAGCCGCTTCGGTCACGCTGCTCCCAGGGCAGAGGTGAGGCAGCGTCTGCCCTGGTGAGAAACCGTAAAGCCGTCCTCGCCGAATACCTTCTATACTTAGCAGATGCTCCTTAAAAAATTATGACAAAACCAAGGATTTCATATATAGTAGGCTACTAGCGACTGGGGCTCAACATTACAAAGATTATTCTATTTAGGTTAAGTAAAAAATGTTCGATCAATTGTATAAAGGAGCACTTAACATCTGCGAACCTCTTCGGTCACGCTCCTTCCAGGACAGAGGTGAGGCAGCGTCTGACGATTCGCCTCTGCCCTGGTAAGAAACCGTAAAGTCGTCCTCGCCTAATATTTTTAAAGTTTGGACGCTAAGCCCTAAACGAAGGGTCCGTGGCCCAAAAAAAAGAGGGAGTAAGTTCCTCCCCATATGGTCCGGTCCGATATCAATTGGATGTGGACTTAGGACCCCGCAATCCTTAAAAAAATATATTTAGAAGGTAGGGTTTTCAGGGATTCCCATTTGAGCAATTGGCGCCCAATGTGGGGTCAGAATCCAAGACCCCCACGTTGGGCGCCAATTATAATAAGTATTGACAGCAGTCCAAGTTTAGAGTTTTTGAACTAATACACGTTGAAATATGAGTGGAAGCTGATTCCTTAATCACTACCAAAGTCGACTTGAGTAAAAACCTTCTCCGAAATAGCTATCGAGTATCCAATCTTACGCTCCCTATCGAGCGCCTAACCTTCCAATCACTCCTACCAAATTTTCTGGAGCAAATAAAAGCTGACTCTTAGTATATTAAAACGACTTCAGGATGACTTCAATGGGCATTAACCTCTTTTGCGGATAGCCTGCAGGGTTCTATGCCCTAAATTTTCAACAATAGAAAAGCCGGTCGGCATTTGAATGCCATCTCCAAGTGAAAGAAACTAGCCTTCAACAAAAAGAGACCAAATCAAGACGGTGTTCCACATTACTACATTTATTTTTACCGGTTCTGTTTTATATCCGGCGGATACTCTCATATAGTTAGATATAAGTATAGTATATAGATTCAGACCTGTACTGTAAGTATGTTAAATCGTGTCTCTAAGATCCACCGGACGATGATGATGATGATAGTCAATTGTTGTAACGTTTTTTTTATCTCTTTACAAAGAGGTGGATGATAGTCCACTATTGCCAGAAGATGAATAATTAGGTCCCACGCTGAGGTGTTTAGGAACAGTCGTTTTGGGCTAAGAGTCGACAGCACACTTACATATGTTCACATGCTTAGATTATCAGACCAATAGGGAAAACTAGAGCACCATGTTTTATAACACTTGACCATTGAATCTGGTATCTTAAAAGGATGCATTTGTGAACACTTCACTATTTCCAGGCGATCCTTGGCACGAATGCACTATTCACACTTCCACGCATACACGCACTTTAGAGCCCAGAAAGCGCCTGGAATAGTGCTTCCAGACTACTTGTTAACCTGGCCAATGAACTCGAATCCGAGATGGGTACCGAACGCGCGAATTACCAATCTACTGATTTTAATCCTTGCTCTGTTTTCAAAGACTCCGGATCTGAGAAAAGATACTTTGGACTGCACTCACGTTCAGATGCTAGTGACCTCGTTATTCAGGCTATCCGTCGTAATCATTAAACATGTCCTTTTCTATCGTCATCGTTCTAAAGTGCATCCTTTTCAATAGTCCATGCACACTACCGGCATACTGTACATAGCACTGCATGTAAACAGGACAGTCAAACTGAGGAGTGTCCTGGACGAGTTTGAGTTCGTAGTGAATCAGAGTTTGCGCAATATATCCTTGCCAGCGAAAGGTGGTATACATTGGCTGTCATCGCAAGATATACGACCGTTCTACAGAAAGATATTCCGAACAAAAACAAACAGATACAAGTAAAGCGACGCGGATATGGTTTGAAAATCGCCTCCGGCCGACTTTCAGACTGTAATTGACGAAAACTTACCGCACTATACAGCCCATGAAATATTACATACTATGTAGCTGCGTTAGTGGACTGACTGAATGGTAGAACTAGAGTACGAAATCTGATTGGGCGTGTGTAGAGATACCTT
Organism: Hermetia illucens; assembly: GCF_905115235.1. Lineage (NCBI taxonomy): Eukaryota > Metazoa > Arthropoda > Insecta > Diptera > Stratiomyidae > Hermetia > Hermetia illucens. The sequence goes on along the minus strand of NC_051855.1, from coordinate 11,422,115 downwards.
TCAATCGCGACGGTATCGACGAAACCTAGACTAGTTACAAAGATATTTCAGGACGATTGGCGTTTCAGTTAGACAAATTAGGCATATATTTCAGGATACCCCAAACCTATTCATCAATTCAAGCGCGCGCGAATTCAATTCAAACAGACAGACAAAAGCGACAAAGACGATAGCTTACATACCGACGTAAATATTCATAATAAATTGATAGAGTGAAAACGCTCTAAAAACCAGCACAATCATCAACCGGGCTGTTCACATTTTGTACTAAAATATAAACGCCATGGAACGGGCAAATTGTAGACACTCTACGTTGTGAGTATCTTAAGTCCCCTATCTGCTGCTTGACAAGCAACGCTCAAATTGTATATCTTGTAAATAGCTCAAAAGCAAGAGATACAAAACACACACGACTCTACGTAGCGCATGAGTGCAACTCGCCAGTATAGTAATGGATAACTCAAAATCTAGAGAAAATACAACAATAACAATAACAAGACGTAACCCTCCATGAGTTGATTTTCTTTAGAGGAGTGCTGGGAAAAATTCAAACACGTCCGTAGCACACAGCAATCGAATTTCCTCTCCTCTCCTTAAATATTTAAAAAAAATACAAATTTTTACTTTTAACATCTCAAAACTAAATAAAAAAAAATATATTTAAAATAAAAAAAGTCTGGAAATCGTGATACTGACAATCAGACACATGAATTTGCACAGAAGCGACAACTTTAACCTATTATAACTGTGTTAGTAATAGTGCGATTTCCACCAAAACTTGGCAGGATCATGCCCTATATTATAACCTACTTTGCTGCAAAATTTTCTGGTTTGGAAGTTTCTGAGAATAGGTCCGTGAAAGAAGTGATCACTTTCGACCCCCCGCACTCCCCACCTTTCCAACAAATGTCAAAACTAAAACCATCTTCGGAAAGTACTAACGGAGACCTTTCATTTGATACCCAACATGACTACATTTGATGAAAAAAATGTACACCCCCTTTTGCATGTTTTGGGACCCTCCTTAAATTCGACGTAGTCAAATGATGTAACTCAGTGTATCCGTGAGCGTTCATAGTTCCCAAATTTCGGCCAAATTACATGTCAATCGCTACAACCGTTCCCGAGGAAAATGCAGGTGACAGACAGACAGGAGTTGCTAGATCTGCCATCAGTCACGACCCCAGTTGGCCGATAGGGGCATACCTATTGTAATTTGGTAGTTTCTGAAAATGGGTCCGTGAAAGAAATGATCAATTTCGACCACCCGCACCCCCCACTCTTCCAACAAATGTCAAAACTAAGACCATCTTCGGAAAGTACTAACAGAGACCTTTCATTTGATACCCAACATGACTATATTTGATGAAAAAAATATACGCCTCCTTTTTGAATGGATGGGGATTCCCCTTTAATTCGACGTAGAATGATGTGGCTGTGTGCGTGAGTGCTCACAGTTCCCACCTTTTCACCAAATTTCGTGTCAATCGCTGCAGTCCTTTCCGAGAAAAATGAAAATGCATGCGACAGACAAACGAACAGGCAGAACGTGAGGAGTTGATAGATCTCCCATCAGGTGCGATCCCAGTTGGCAGATAGGAGTATACCTATTGATGTGTAAATACGCATGCACTTCTTCTTCTTCATCTCTGATGTGTGGACCAAAATGACTATGGGAAGGATACCCAGAACATAAAACCACCAACCTAGATACCGGAGACTCTTGGGAGTGAGCAAGTGGGCTCCCGATAGTCGATATCCGTCGATCGCAGTGCCTCAGTGATGGACAACTTGCCCAAAGTGACATATAATGATACAAGTGATTTGGAGAAGGAGGTGTTTAAGCGTAGTTCCACCTTCCCGAGAACACCGGTAACAAGACCAAAAGTAGATGAACTGGAGGCAGGTCATTGGGCGACGAAAACCGTGATAACACGCACCGTACATTTTCTAGATGCGCGACATCAGGAGGTACTTCAGGACCAAGAAAGAGACCCATTCAAAAGAAGACTGCCAAATATGAGATCTCCACCAATGTCAAAGACGGTAACGGATAAGGTACAGGTAAAACCAATAAACCTCAAAAGTGAAGGAGCATATGAAAGGAGTGACCCCTTCGGGGCTCATAGACACCACAGTCCCGATCCAGAGGAATTACCCTTCACCTAGCTTGGGCCAAAAATAGTTAAGCTGTCCGAGTTTACCAAGGACTAGCACAACGTGCACCAAGCCATAAAGAATATGGTGAGGGTTATTAGAGTGTTTTATAATAGATCACAAATGGAGAAGTAGAATACTAAGGATACGCCGAACCCTGCTGTCCCAACAGTGTCACAAGCGAACCAACTGACGCCTAACCCTACTGCCATCGAATTAAGGCGAAATAAACGAGTACGCCAAAGAGAGGGGGATCCTCTAAATAACCAGCAGACGCCTAAGACAAAAAAAGGCGGACAGGCAATTCTGAAAACCAGCGGTAATAGTTTAGAAAGGGAAAGCATACAGAGAATGTAGAGAAGTCCGCCGAAGACGAAGGAAAACAATGGCTCTTTTGTTGTCCATTGTTTTCCTTCGTATTCGGCGGGAAAGGAAAAAAACAAAAATGCAAATTCGTCCAGAGGCGATTGTCATCTCCAGTAAGGGCAACCTATTATACGGGGAAATATTCAGGAAGGTCAAAGCTGATCCCAACTTAAAAAATCTGAGCGGAAATGTGAAGAGAATCCGAAGAACCAAGAAAGGGGATCTCATGTTCGACTTGAAAAGAACCAGCGTAGGCCAAACTCATGACTTTCGCAATCAAGTTAAAAACTCACTTGAGGGTAATGCCGCAAGTGCCCAAAAACATAAAATCCGGTCGATGCAGAAGGTGTGGGGAGAAAGGCCATATTTCCAGGGAGTTCAATAGGGAACCCAAACGCTTATTGTGCGAAATACAAGAGGGACAGGATAAATGCTCGGAGTTTAGGAAAGCGCTGACTGCAATAAGAAAATGAGGTTTATTTCGATTGCAGGGTTGCTCAGGATTAACTTGAGGAGACCAAGTCCGAATCTGAGATGGAAATCCCCCATCATAAGTGAACTGCATAGAAATCGTCGCGGTGGCATATGACCCACAGATTTGACTGGTAGAGCACTGATATAGGCTTCTAGTCGACGGGCCAGACAATCTACTACATGTCAGGCAGCCAGTGGCTTTGTGTACAGCTGCTACCAGGAAAGATTTCAAGCTGGTGCAGGCTGAGGATTGCCCATATTTTTTTATAGATTAGTTGGAAGAGGCAGGTGCATAAGGCCCCAGGATTCGGTGGTATCCCGGCAGATGTACTGGTGTTCCAACCTCAGCCTGGCCTACTGTTCGGAACTTTCAACGGAAGATGGAGAGGCTTGCACCAATCAGCAAAAGGAAAGGCGACCCTAAACTGACATTTACATACCGGGCACTTTGTACGTGGTGTTGGTTCGGAAGACAATCCGGTTTCAGAGTAGGGAGTGGATGCAGTTCATCAAGCAGATGCACACAGCTGCTAAGCTCGACTTGTGGTGACTCTCGTAACGAGTTTAGGAGCAGTATGGCTCCGACACCTTATGCGCTCATGCAAGGCCACCCCCAAAATTACCATGCCTGATAGAACGAATGTTGACATTGAAACAGCTCTTGAAAAGGCATGTAGAAGGAAGGCACCAGGAGTTGGTAAGAGGTGATTCTTCTCCTGAAACCCCGTGACACAAACATCTGGAGATCCGGTCAAACTACTGTGGAATCGCATGACACTGGATTGGGGAAAACAACGAAATTTAGTAACCTCGAGAGGGTGGCTGTAGCTCTTATGATATGGTCAGCTACAGGTGTTATACTTACAGAAATCCTTCACAGGATCCCTAGATGTTCACATAGTATGGTTCAAACCATGCAGAGGTGTACTATTTTCCAAACGAGCCTAACCATCTGACACTTAGTCCTAGTGTTAACTTAAATCTGTCATACGCCTAGATTCCGAAAACTCCGAAATCTGTCTAAACAAATATGGCTTATATGGTAAGGGTGAACTGGCACTGGTACTGATAACCATCTTAGAAGTCTTTCACGCTTAGTTGACATGTTCAGCCATGATATTCCGATGGAATGGACCAGTGTTGCATCCAAGCTATTCGCAAAGGTAACCAGGAGCCGCATGCTTGGCATGGCATTGGTGAACTCCACATTTCAGCTGTGACCGAGACGGTGCATACAGCAAGGTACCTATGCTAAAATTGATAATTTCACGGATGCTCAAATTCAGGCGTTGTGGCACTGGAGACAGGGATTTGGTCAACGTTTCGGCAAAAGAACACCACCAGGTCGACGCACTACAAGGTAATTTCGACAGCAAGAACCAGGTGAGCCTTTTGGGTGCTACTGTTTATAAAGCACATTGTCACTTGACTCTCCCTAACTTGAAGGATAGGTCCTTTAGTCCTCTGAGTAGATGAAGTTGAACCAGAAATGGATCGAAGGCAAAGCATGATAAATACGTCAATTGTCCTTGGCAGCCATTTGTCAATCATCGTTTGTCCAACAGAGGACTGTGTGCTGATGAGCCCTTTCACGAAGGGTGTTTATATAAAACTAATAATGAAAGAGCGAGTGGAAAACGACCAGTGCAGAATGCGTGGTTCAGCATTGTAAACGTTAGACTATCTAAGTTCTGGCTGTACTAAATAGTTCTGCCTACGTTATTAATTGGGACCGGGAGGTGGCTTTAGTTTCCATAATATTGTCAACTATACTTATTGTACTGAAATCTTTTGTGGCTTCCCTAAATATCCTGGGAGCTCCGTACAGCCAGGTCACACTATACAGAAGTACAGTGCCTATGATTCTAGTGCTAAATAATATCTGTCATCTGCAAACTATTACCGAGTGGATATAGAGCTAATAAAATATATATAAATATGCAACATAAAATATTTAATATAAAAATAATATATGCCGGCAATAAAGATGATTAAATAAAAAAAAAAAAAAATTAAATAACAAAAATATAAAATACAAATGTATCTATTATGTCATTCGTATCCCATCTTCTCCCCTACAATAATAAATTATGCTCTACACGTGAGCGCATGCGTCATCTTGAATTACGCATTGCTATACTAAATGAAAGATAGAATGAAAAAGATACAGAACGGGATAGCAGAACATGTGAGAGATAGAAATGGGGGCGGGAGAGAGAGTCAAACCGGTTCTGAGATTAATTTAAACCAACAGATTTAGGTAGTTTTATGAAGGCAAGTAAGGGTATCGTTTGTTGTAATATCGATTCTATAAGATAGAATCGAAAAAAAGGAAACTTTATATTATTTAAGATAAAATTAAACAATTTTGAGAAAATTATGATTATTTATAAAAAATAAAAAAAAATACATTTGGAGCGTATTTAATATTTATAAAATATGCAGATATATGGAATCGTAATGGAAGGAACAAGAACTGCAATATCATGAATAACAGTAACTTAAATATAATTAATCCAACTATAGAAAAGATGACTGAATCTATAACAATTGGTCTCATACATTCCATTATATGCGTTTAGACATTCTTGCAATTAAGATACTCAGATGATAAAGACTTCATATCAAAAACATATTGAATCTTTTTCTAGAGATATTGTATCTATTCTTTTATCATTTCTATTATATATCATATTTTATATTATATCATAAATTGTACTATATAATTATTATATTATAGAACGTATTATCATTATTATTAGCATAGTATAATATGCAATGGTTTTATATTATATTAAATTATATTATTAGAGTATCCAAGTGGTTTGAAAGTATCTAAGTCCGCCACGTGCAACCTTGATTGTTTTATTTATGTTTGTCACTTCTAATACATTTCAAAATCTAAAGTGATATTTCTAAATAGATTTAGAAAATAGAAAAGACTCAATTAAAAATTATTATCTTTTCTAAGAAACAACTTTTATAATAAATCTTCTCTTTTATCTTCTTGAGTATAAGAAGAATCAAATTAAAAACATATAACATATGTGGACATATAGTATGGGGCATAAAACCACGCCGGTGTTATGTATATATAATAGTATTTTACTATAGATGAACTGAATGGAGAGTCCAGTGTTTGTAAATAAAAACCCATACATAGTGGAGAACGTCATGATTTTCACAGGGTTGCGTAGCATAGGTGATGATACAATATTATCGATAGATAGATACATATTATTGATATATTATCAATGTTTCCCAAATGTTTTTCGCACCATCTGTTGAGACGCTGATGAATTTGGTGAAATTTTCAAAAATTTATAATTGAATTGTTAATTTTGAAAAAGGTATATCCGTAATTTTTCAAAACAAGCCTTTTTTTGTTTTTTTTTTTTTGCTCTCTAGACTGGAAAATCTGGTGTTTATAGAGAGAAAATCTGGGCCTGGGGTAAAAATGAATCTGTCTAACACTAACCCTAAGTGCCAAGCAGTTGGGCTGGGACGATCATACCAAAAAATAGAGGGACTTTGTTGGTAGTTGTCCGTCGAGAACCGAGGATCAAGTCTGTTTGCAGAATGGCTTCCCGCCTACGGTGTTCGCAGGCTTTAGCGAATCTGAAAACATTCTCCAGAGGCAGGGAGTGTGCAGATTCTTCATTGAAGAAAACCTTGCCAAGGTGTCTTCGTCGGAGATCTGAGATGCCGGGCAGCTGCATAAAAAGTGCAGGGCCGTCTCCTCCTCCTGCTCACATTGGCTGCACATAGCCGAAACCACTACCCCAATCTTTTCCATAGTTCCATAGTTTAAGGAGCAGTATCCCGTTAGAAGCCCTACTAGGGTTTTCATGTCCCACTTCTTAAGGGACAACAAATATGCCGCTCTAGTGGCCCTAGGCTCTTTCACAAAGATTTTCGCTTGCCGGGGAGTGTCCAAATTTCTCCACTCGGCTGCGTGAATCCTTGCAATTTCGCCCTTCAGCGTAGACTTGACAGTAGATGGTCGTATTCCAAGAGCTGGTTCTGGCCCCACCATTGTGGACCCAGAGCCTCGGCAAGCCAGTCTGTCAACCTCCTCTTTACCAGCGATATTAGAATGCCTCGGCACCCACATCAGGAATGTTACGATCAGTCGGCCAAGTTTCAGCAACCCTAAAAGAATGTTTCCTAGCAGCCCGGCTGCGGATGCCAAACCCCTCTTTACCCAGAATTAGATGCCAACCAAAAATATACAAATCAGGCAATGAGACGAGGGAGATTATTGCAGATTCTAACTCCTCCTAACATTGCGGAATGGTTGGTTGAGAAATGCCAAAAAATGGGATCTATTAATGGAAAAGAATCCGTCAAAAATTCGAAAGAATTGACTGAAAGATTAAGTGCAGTAGGGGCTTTGGCGGATAATGAACGCCTAGTGTCATTCGATGTCAAAGCTCTCTATTTCCCAGTACGCCTGTAAAAGAGCCAATAACAAAATTTGAAGAGTGGCTACTACGTTTTGGTTCGACACCAGAATGGAGGAGAAAGGCTAAACAATATTGCAGGTTGGGTTCCCTCTGCATGAATGAAAATTATTTCACATTCAGGGGAAAAAACTTCAAGACACCCTCGGGTGTAGCGTTGGGCAATCCTCTCTCCCCACTCCTAAGTGAAATCTTTATGGCATCACCGGAGGAGAAAATGGAGCAGGATGGAGTATTGCCAAATATATGGTTGAGGTACGTGGATGACATTTTGACAGTGATCCCGGACACAAGTATCCAAAATATGCTGGATAAAATCAACATGCTACACCCTAAAATAGCCTTCACTCATGAGGTTGAAGCTAACAACCAATTGGCTTTTTTAGATTTCTTAATCAAACGTCAAAACGGACAATTTTGTGTTTCTATTTTCAGGAAACCGACCAGCACTCAGCGTACAATCCCGGCCACCTCGTTCCACAGCTACCAGCACAAAATGGCTGCATATGGCACGATGATCCACCGCCGCCTAACAATTCCTCTCACAGAGGAAGACTACCGGAGCGAAAGAATCCGGATCATCATGGACACTGCAAAGAAGAACGGGTACAGCGCCACCATAGACACGATGATCAGGAAGCACACACGAAGGTTAGAACGTAGTCATCTCACTACACTATATACCCAACAATCGACCTCTACCGCTCTAAAACGATCAAGTCTCACCTTCTCAAATCTGTCCAAGCACATCAAACGGACATTGAAAAGGTTTGACATACAGTTGGTAGGATCAAGTCGTATCTACCAGCTAAAATCCCAGCTGGCTAGGGAAAAAGACCGAAAAACGGTCGAGGGGATGAGCGGCATATATAAAATCGCTTGCTCAGATTATCCGAAGGTGTATATCGAACAAACGAAAAGACTGGTAACTACCAGATTTAGGGAGCATATGAGGCAGAGTTGGCTGTCAAGTACTCCCGAAAACCTACAAAATCTATGGTGGCTAAACATATGGTGGAATGCGGCCATAAAATAAGTGCCGATGATTTGAAGGTTTTAAGGCAGGTAAGGAAAATTAACCAGCTGGATGCCTATGAAAGCTTGTTCATTAGCAAACAACCGGTAGACACTAGGGGTATACTGGTACCATGGGAACCGAGATAGCCCCTGAACTCACATACTTCAGGAGAATTCCTATTGTATGTGTGTACAGCTCGGTTGTTTGCGGTTGCCCCCCTAGTGGGAGCTTCATGTGGGGTTGTGGTTGCGTTCAAGCGAGAAGAGACCTTCGGGCCTTAGCGTGGTGTTGTGTTTCAACACGGTTGCCGTACTCCTTAGTTCGGTAGAGATTTAGGTAGATCTTGCATCCACCAGTATGAATGCTAAGCCATGACATGTCTCCATGACAGGTACTCACGTAAGACGACTGACTGTAAGCACAACTGAAGTCGAGGAGGCAATAAAACAAATGAAATCGGGGAAAGCAACAGGACCTGACGACATCGCATCTGTCCTCTGGAAAGCGATGAGCTGGGACCAAACACTGTGGCTCAGTGAATTCTTTAATCGGGTTGTTCAAGAAGGAAGAACACCATCTGACTGGCAAAAAAAGTACCACCGTTCCAATACGGAGAAGAAAGAAGAAAGGTACTCCAGCAGAATGTTCAAATCACCGTCCAATCCGGTAACTTTCCCATACCATGAAGATTTTTGAACACATTCTTGACAACCGTATCCGCGAAATCGTTGAAATAACCAAGAATCAAGCGGGATTTGTCAAAAACTGCGGAACTACTGATGCAATACACGCTGCGCGGTTACTCATGGAGAAACACCGTGAGAAGCATCGCCCTCTTTACACTGCATTTCTGGATCTAGAGAAAGCGTTTGACGGTGCGCCAAACGGATTCATCTGGTATGCTCTACGACAATACTTAGTACCAGAAGAACTCGTGCGCTGGGCCTCATTGCTCTACCACGATCCGAAAAGTAAAGTTCGAAGTATGGCGGGTGTATCAAAACCGCTTCGTGTCTCTGTTGGAGTTCATTAAGGAAGCGCCCTGTCACCACTCCTCTTTGTTCTTGCTATGGACACCGTCACACGGGATATTCAACGTCCAGCGCTCTATACACTGCTTTATGCAGATGATAGCAAAAATGACCTCGAGGGACTTGTCCAAAAATGGAATGATCGCCTCATGCAACAACATCTCAGATTTAATCTAAACAAAACTGAATTTTTGACGGCCGATCCCCATGAAAGAGGCACAATTACAGTCAGCGGCAGTGATCTGTCCAGAATTGGGTGATTTAAATACCTTGGGTCAACGCTATCAGCCAATGGGGAACTGCGTTATGAAATTGCTTCACGCATTAACGCAACATGGATGAAGTGGCATTCCACAACTGGTGTTCTTTGTAATCGACGTATCAACGAACATCTTGAATCGAAAATTTACCGCAACGTCGTCCGTCCTGTCGCCCTCTATGGTTCTGAGTGTTGACCAACTATAAAAGACAATGAACGACGTCTTGCGGTAACGGAGACAAAGACGTTGCGTTGAACTAGTGGCCTGACACGTTTTGATCACATCCGGACTGATGATATCCACGATCGTTATGGGGTTGCACCGATCGTGGAAAAGTTGCGAGAGAGGCGTCTTTGATGGTATGGTCACGCAATTCATGCAAACGAGAATTCACTTGCAAAGATTGGTCTGAACATCGAAGTCGATGGTAAACGACCAAAAGGTAGACCTAAGCAACGGTGGCTTGATACGCTGGATGGGGATTTGAAAGCCTCGAGATTGCACCCAGATCAGGCATCCGATAGAGCCAAATGGCGAAGCCGATCACGACGAGCCGACCCCGCTTGTGAACGGGACAAAGGCTGAAGAAAAAGAAGATGTAGACCCAGGGGATCCATTCCCTCTATTACTAGCGCCGGAATGATGCCATGCAGACTTGTATCCATGGAACGAGTTAAATGCCCATTTTACTCGCTCCAGTGATACTACTTTCTCTCTCTATGATGATCGTTTAGCCGATCTTACGCTCTTCTTTAGAGTCTTCTGTGCCTCTTTATAGCGATTCGAGCTAGCACCTGAATCACACTTCAGGTGACGATTGAGGAGCATCCTTGTCGTTCTCCTCTGGTTTGCCAAATCCGGAACTTCCAGCTAAATCATAAGTTTGGTAAAGGTTGAATTTACCATCCCCAGAGGAGAAATGAGGTGGTGCGCACTCTTCAAACCCGATCAAAACTGGTGGCATCCATCATCCCTAAAATGTTATGACCCCTCAAAGTGGGCTTCCTTTTATATCGTCATGGCCAAGTTGAATTTTCAAGCCTATCCCGTGAAGAGGACATAATGGGGAGGATGTGTAGAAGAAAGAGATGGGTAATCTTTTTCTAACTCCGTTAAAGGATTGCGGCGATCAACATATCTTTAAAAGAAAGGGTTTAATTTTGGGCCCTGTTTCCGCAGTGGTAAAGGAAGTCCTCTCTCAAATCTCTCCTTCTAATTGGGGGTATTGGTCCTGTTTCTGCAGTGGTAAAGGAAGTCCTCTCTCAAATCTCTCCTTCTCATTGGGGGTATTTTGATATCATCATGATGAAGCTTGGGCTCGCCGACCATACAACCGGAGAGTGAGACGGTAAAAAGGATATATAGACGGAAAAAAAGGTCCCACCTTTCTACTACTGTTAAAGTCACGGTACCCTGAAAAGGTGCTATTTTCGAATCATAAATAAGCTGATAGGGTAATTATCGTTCCAATGGGCAAAGGGGTCACAAAAGGGCCGCCTCCTTGCCCCTCTATCACCTCCCGCACCCGTGTGGGTGTCAATCTGATTACATAAACTCCTCACTCTCTGCACAACGCAACATTGCGTATCGCCTCGTTGCCCAATTTGTTTGACAGTGTATGGTTCCTAAAAGGAGCACTGACAGATGGAGTCGTACTGCGCCTTAGGTCCGGGTTCTTCTCACTGGACTCGACCGGCGGAGGGACCGGATTGCAAGGGGTTCCCTGGACTAACAACTACCGTCCTCCTCTCGCCTCCCGTTGGTGGAAGGATTTCTCTCCCAAAGCCGGAAGAGCGCAAGGGCGAGCCTTTGTAACTAGAAAACTGGCTTCAAATGTGGAGAATGAAAGTTAACGAATCGAAGTGTGTACAAGTAACCTTCACTTTGCGAAAAGGAAATTGTCCTTAAGTGAAGACCAACAGCATCGGGAATATACACCCCTCAATTGCCAATGAACTCACCGATTCTCTCTAATTCACTGAAGGGCCTCCTAGGTCGGATTTGCTTACCAAGTTGTTGATACCATTTAGATCCGAAAGTATTTCCCCCACCATGCTATTAACATAGTATGCTGGTCCCAAGGCCAGGTAAAGGAGGAGGGAAACAACATTTAAAAGCCCCGAGACTGGACCCAGACCAAGCATTTGATAGAGCCAAATGGCAGAACTGATCAGGACGAGCCAACCCCCCTTGTGAACAGGACAAAGGCTGAAGAAAAAAAAGAAGATAGAGGGGTTGAAAACTAGGTGGTCAGAGTAAAGCCCTGACTTCTAGAAGGCGCTTTTGGATAGTCGTTGTACTATGGCTTCAAAAGGAAGTTCAGTTCCACGAATCCCATGGCCATATCTATGTATACAGATTTAATATGGAAGTGCGCTACTATCTATGATAGATCATTTATTTATCCACTAGACAGCTCATGATAAAATCAATAAAATCAACTATAAAAATTCAACCAGTAACCGTAAACTCTCTGTACATATATACAGAGTAATCCATTGAGTCACTGATTACCTAACAATTACTTTTCAGTCCGACACAGTTGCCTTGTATCTATATTTACAGATTTTTTCCAGATGTATCTGGTTTGATTTTTAATTATTTAATTCTGAAAATGTGCACCTATGCACTTGCAAAAAAGTCAACATCACATATGTATTTTAATCATGTAATCACCAACCACTTTCGGTAGCAATCGTGGTGTTGTATTTATTTCTGGTAGCCCCCCCGAGTATTGCTCTACACCTCCCCTTCCCCGCCCTCATACAGACCACGTGTTTGGTAGCAAAAAGCACGATATCTTTTATAGAAATGTTTTTTTTTTTTTTTAGTTTCACCTGAACCTCATGTAGATATTTAATTTGCGACTGTTAATGCAGACATATTAGCAGGGAAAATTTTTAATGTTTTCCTTTCGTTCATCATATACGGTACCAAAAAAAATGTGGCCGAACATAGGTGTATAGATAGAAGTATCTATATACGAGGTGAAGGTTGATTATCTACATACAAAGTTAATATATTTCGTAGTTGTTGCAAAGACCTCTATGTTTAGTGTTGCAATGTACGTGTACTACGTACGTTGTCTTATTCACTTTCACTTTTCTCTCTAATACTGACGACTGGTCTATGCATATATGCCTAATCATGCATGGGACCCACTTGTGGTTTAAGATATTGACTTAGGTAACTACTTTTACTGCAACTTTTCCAGTATTTGAATAGTTTGAAATTGGATGTCAAGGATCCGAAAGTTACACAACATTTTATCTAGTTTACTAATAGAAAAGATAAAGATTTTTTATGATTTCACCTGAAGTTGAATTTTGCGACATTTATTTGGATTTCCACTGGAAGTACGAACTTCTTCTCTAGCTTTTGTCCTATTCGGTAGTGGAGACATACCACCAACCTGAACAGATTCTCTAGAGGAAGCAATTACTCTGACGACAGCGTAAGTAAGATAGTGTCTGGATGGGGCCTGAAGTTCTTGGGAGCCCCTGATTCGATGCCGATAGGATGGAAAGTTTCACTCCCTGAGTAGGTACCGAGAGTGAGAAGCAGGACCTACACTCGAATGGTATTGAGTATTGGGAATTGGTATCGGCGAAGGGCTGATCCTCTGCCCTGGAATCTGTGCGACGAACTACTAGAGCAAATCGGACAGTCTGCCTCCGATGGAGATATCCGGAGGCTCATAAGCAGCCGGTTTCAGGTAGAGGGCGAGCTCTTTGAGGAGCATCTCCAGGCCATTCTACAGTTGGAGGACCACATATCGACGCCTCTAACCAACGACGAACTGGTCATGGTCAATGTGCTGCGAGCACGGATGAGCATTCCGCTTGAGAGAGCTCTGCTCAGACAATGTCTTAGCACCGTACCGCAGCTTCGTCAGGTAGCTGGAGAACTAGAGTTCCTGGATAGGGAGGAACAATGGAGGGGAAGGTTTGGTTTTTCTCCGAGACCGAACACTTCATCACACCCATCGGCAGAGAGGTCTCCAGGATTCGGAATTTCCACCTTCGATCGTCCAGGAGATTGATGACCAGCTTGAAGCTATTTTGCCTGCTCCACTGTGCTGGAATTACCGGGAGCCTGGTCATCGCTGGGATCTTAAGTTGCCCCCGACCGAGTTCGATGTTTAGATATCCCGACTCCACTCTCCTATCGCTCGCAAGCCTACCAAGTTCAACTTTCGTAAGGCGAACTTTGAAGGTCTGAACTCAGCCCTGGCGTCAATTAACTGGGTCCCCCTCCTCTCTCCATTTACGTGTGACCAAGCACTCAACACCTTCAATACAATTTTACCTGATCTTCTTCCTTGTTACGTTCCCTCATCTCCTAAGTGCCTACGCTCTTACCCTGTCTGGTTCACCACTAAAATTTATAAAAAACTACGTCAAAAACAGACTGCGAGGAAGAAGGTCCTCTCTTCTAGAAACGATGCTGACTTAGTTTTCCTCGGTCAAATCCTTAATACGTAAGTCCAGAAACGAATGGAAGACTCACTCAAGCGTGGAAACCTGAAACATTTCTGGTCCCACATTCGCAACTCCCGCTGCCCCGCCCAGTTATCCCCCCCCCCCGCCCATTAAATTCTCTGGCTTCTCAGCTAACTCCCCCCAACAATCTTGTGATATACCCTGACGCTACTTTTCGTCAGTCTATGTTCCCCCTCCTTCCTCCGAATCGCCCCCGACAGTGAATGTAGCCTGCCCCGCATTGCCTACCATTCCTCTTCTTACCCCTATCCTTGTCGAGTACCTCATTGGCAAACTTGATGCCAATGTCGGACCTGGTTATGATGGTCTTCCAAACCTATTTTTGCTCAAAACCGGTGAGTCCATCTCCCTTCCCTTATCTATTATTTTCAACAAAAGCATCAAAGAGAATCATTTTCCCGACTTGTGGAAAGAGGCTCTCATCATCCCCATATACAAAAGTGGCGATCGTACGCCTGCCGAGAATTACCGTCCCATTTCCCTCCTCTCCTCCTGTTCCAAAATCCTGGAAATATATGTCAGCGACTGGTTGTCCGTCCACTTTGGTCAAGACATAGTGAAAGAGTAACACGGCTTCGTTAAACGTAGGGCCACTGCCCCCAACTTGCTTGACTTTACCAACTTGGTCGCCAAATGTCTAAATTCACGGCAAGAAGTGCATACCATTTACAAGACTTCGCTAAAGCCTTCGACACTGTAAATCACAAGATACTTCTACCCAAACTCTCGTCCCTAAACGTTCCCATACCACTTGTTTTATGGCTTGCCTCTTACCTTTCCAACCGATCCTGCCGCGTCTCTTTTGACGGCTATACTTCCCGCTCCTTCTCCCCTTCTTCTGGCGTCCCACAGGCGCGATCTCCTGATTGTGTGTTCTGTAATGGAGTGGCGACGACGCTGAACACACCTTTGCGAGAGGTGGGACGGCTTCCGTCAGCAGCTTTATACAGACACAGGGGAGCTCTCTCCAGGCAACATTATCAGAGAGAGGCTGATGAACGCTGGCAGCTGGAATCGTATTGTGCATTATATTCGGGCTCTTCTTATTGCAAAGGAGATTGAACTCGACCGGCGCAGGGATCGGATGGTAAGGGGTTCCCTGATCTAACAACTCCCTTCCCATTGGTGAAAGAATTTCCCTGACTTGAAGGCTCCCAAACCCAGGAGAGCAGAGGGGCTAGCCCGAAGTAATGTGTCAAACGGTTCCAGGCTAGTTCTCTAATGACAGGGAGGTGTACAGCATACTGTTGCAGGAGTCAAACACTCTGCGCGTAAACGCATTCACCTACCCCACTCCCAAAAGAAAAATCCCTTCCCTGCAGCGACGCCACATCTTCCTTGATATGTGTACCCTTTTGAAACTCTGTAATTGCTTTACGGATTGCTCTGCCAACTCTGATATTATTTTCCGCACCACCTCTCATAATACACGTTTTGCGGACATCATTGAAGGGCACCTTGCGGAGCTCGAGATTTGCTTTCACTCCCTGATCCTGAGGCAATGCCGGTCCTACAACGCCCTGCAGCTTGGGCCCTACGACTCTGTTGGCGCTTTGCCAGATTTGTTTGATGAGGAGACATACGAACACCCTAGACATTGGCTCCCGCACCATGTTCGACTGCGAAGGAATCAGGAAGCTCAAAAGCAAATTATGGGCATTTACTTTCCACGTCCGCTTCTACTGGACTGCACCCAGGAGTACATAACAATTTCTTTATTAAGTAGTGTTAACGGACAACCCCAAGGAGACCGTATGCGAACATCAGCCTTTGGGGTAAGGATGTCCTGGACTTGGTGGACACCGGAGCTTCGATGAGTTGTATTTCCATTGAAGTGGCTGAGCAAGTCCAAGGTGAAAAAATAGGCCCTCATCCGAAAATTACAAGACTGCAGATGGGAGTCGTTATTCCGCGCTAGGAAAGTTTTCTGACACGATCACGTTTAGAGAATTTACACCTGACCTGGAGTTCTGGATCATCCCCAGTCTAGGTGAAAACTTGCATTTGGGAGCTGATTTTGTTCGTGCATTCAATTTAGCAACTAGCCCTTTTCTAACAAACAATCTTCGCAGGGTTCGACAGCTTTGGAGACTGTCGATGACACCTGTGGCAAGCTTATGTCTCACCTGATCAGCGAGACTGTGACCGCTGCGCGCTGAGATCATCTCTACACTCAACCACCAGATACACCCCTTACTTTTTGACCCAGAATATGATCACTCATGGAGGGTCCTATTCTCTGTTGCGCCAATTGAACCTCCTTCAGGATCCTTCCTCGGTCATCGCTGGTGATGCGAGCACGGGGCTCCTAAAACGGGAGGTACAAGAGAAACTGACCCTAGGAGAGAGCAGGTGGCTATCACATCTTGAGGGCACAACCATGTACGTTTGAGGTGAGTGACGGGGTATTCCGGAGGAACTTTCGGCAAATCGATTTTGATAAACATTATAAAGTTAAACTGGATCTGAAGTTCCTGTCCAGTGTAGTGAAGGAGCGATTCGGCGCCCATCTGCATAGGCTGACGAATGACAGTGGGAGAGATGTTGTAGTGTTCCATGGGAAGGACATAAACTTTAGTTGTTAGGACACTCCTCGACAGCTCGCACCTCAACACGCCCCTCGGGGCCAAACTGCCACACATCGATCCTTCGCTTCAGACGAAGTTGATACCTTTGTGACCGAAAATTCATCACCAGATTTACGCCAACAATGTGTTGATAATCGACGTCAACAAGAACTGATTTTCAACCACGGTACAGCAAACGTATTTAAAGTAGTAAACGTTTTATTCTTAATACTATTAGGCCATTTTTGATCACATCTTCAAATATAAGTTTTACATAAAAAAAAATACTGGGACTTACCCTCGATTTTGGCGTTTGTTTCAGTCCAATTGCTGGTTGACTCCGATTGCTCTGTAAAGAAAGAAACTAAATTGAAAAACACTCGATTGAAGGACGATTAATATGTTATTAACAACCACCATAGATTAAAGGATCAACAACAGTCCTAGAGGGTTTAGAAGGTAGCATATACCAGGGCGCGATTTGCTTCAACCAGCAGGGTATTCTGCAATAAAAATTTGATGAAGGTCCTCAGGGTTTACTGGGAGTACCTGCCGTGTACGCATAGTCCTAAAGTCCTCTTCGAACACGGATTGATTTGAGGACCACAACCAGACCACCGCCATGACTGGCATAGCGGCACTGATTTATACTGAGTGCTGGCTTAGCATTCATGCCAGTGGATGTGAGACCTACATAACACCTCTGCCGCAATTAAGGAACAAGGACCTCTGCCCGCGATGTAGGCATAACCAAAACCACCAAACCCAAATAACCGAGCCGCAAGCATATCCCCCAAGAATTCTCCTGGAGTATATGCCCTCCAAGGGCCATCCCGGTTCCCATGATATCAGATAACCTCCAGTGAGGTTTTGTGGCAAGAGCCATTTCAGATGAGTCCTTGCAGCCTCGGATCTAATCGCCCAGCTTGAGTACGTGGGGACGGCACTCCCCAATGGATTGACTAGAATTAGCTCGGAGCGGAGAACAACAATGACACCTTTTTACCAGTCAACTACCGCTCTGCCTACAATACAATACGTCATAAAACACACAAGACTGATGGACGTCCCCCACCGCCAGTCTGGCCATTCGCGCATCATACTGCAGATATAGCAGCGGCGAGAAGTTCCCCCCTCCGTCGGAAAGCAGCACGCAGGTATTCATTAGAACATCGAAGGCATTGGCTAACATCATAATACCGTTCCCACGTGAAGGCCCATGTTGTCCAGATAACCGATGCCACAGTACGCTGGACGGACCCAGAGGACATAGAACCAGTCCTCTGAGACTGCTCCACACAGAAGACAAGTCTAACTGGAGGCAAGGCTCCGCGCGAAAAGAAACTCATTCAAGCTACCATGTCCCATCAGGAGGGAGCCCATCTCAAGCCCGAAGTCCACGACAGAACTTCCCCTGCCAGACACATTTTCCCACACTCGTTCCATTTAATTTGACACTTAGATGTTACACTATCGTCTAGCAACCTTTTGACCGCAACCGGTCCTAGACCCTCTGCCTGATCCACACTTACTAAATCAGTTTGCAGCAAAGCTACTCCTCTCCTAATTCTGTAGGTCATAGTACGCCGGACTACCTCCAGATCAAGAGGAGGAACACCCAACCAGACTTGCGTGGCTATGTAAATTATCGAAGGAAAAGAAGGATCACGGCAACCTGCAAAGGAACATCGAGGCTTCACTCAACCAGCAAGGGACCGTCTACGTAAGTCGATAGACTGTAAAGATCTTGACGTGGTCACTACCAAGGAGGAAATTTGTAAAGCGCTCAAACACCAATTGAAACTGGAGGACGTGCGGGAAACGGACATCAAGAACCTAGGAAGAGCGTACGGTGGAACGCAGACAGTGACCCTAACTGTGTCTATGACTTCAGCTACAAAAGCACTATCTGCGGGTAAAGTCTAGCAAATTCCTCTGAAAAAAATTGTTTCAAGTTCCACCGATAGATCCAAACTGTATCGAAGCTGTGGAGGACAAAATCATTTGGCAAAGGATTGCACTAAGAGCCTTCACTGTCTTCTATGCAGATATCGAGTAGCACCAGGTGTCTAGCCTCAAGGATCGCTTTAAGTACCCTACGTAAATGAGAGTCACCCAGCTAAATCTAAATCACCGCCAAGCCGCCCAGAACATGAACGAGATTACGACAAAGGAGGAAATTTGCCAAGCCCTACGATCCCAGCTGGGAATGTAGCCAGTCCAGGAGCCAGATATTCTACAGCTAAGGAGGCCATATGGCGGCACATAAACTGCGTCCATAAGTTTAACGCTCGAAGCGGTCAAAAGAGCTATCACCTGCCAGTAAAATCTGGAATGGTTGGGTCGTCTGCCAACTACGAGAGCAGATAACTCTGAAAAGATGTTTCAGGTTTTTGAAATTTGGGCACGTGACGTAAATGCGGAGAAAAAGGCCACATTGCAAAAGTCTACGAAGCTTGGCATACATATTCTGTTTAGTCCTTCGTGAAGCGTAGGCAGGCTTGACGAGAGAGGCAAGGAAAGGGTTGATTCTCCCCGGGCCTGAAGATTTCTCAAAAGCCCGGAAAAGAGATGAAGGGTCACTTCAGGTTCAC
The DNA here is from genome assembly GCF_905115235.1 of Hermetia illucens. Classification (NCBI taxonomy): domain Eukaryota; kingdom Metazoa; phylum Arthropoda; class Insecta; order Diptera; family Stratiomyidae; genus Hermetia; species Hermetia illucens. The sequence goes on along the minus strand of NC_051855.1, from coordinate 11,402,683 downwards.
TTCGGGCCCGAGTTTTCTCTATACAGTCCTTATCATGAAAGCATATAAAAGGGTGCTAATCGGTTTGGTCGAAGCGTGAGGCATGTTGATATAGGCCACATTGTGAACGAATGCGGGGATGAGAGACAGATGTGCCCTTCAGATGAGGGAACATCCAATCAAATAAAACATATTCACACCGAAAAACCAGGCATCCTTGATGTACCAAAGGCAGCTAGAGCCCTTCACAAGAAACATTCTTGAAATACATCAAGGACGATTTCAAGAAGGTATCACCAAATAGTACCAGCGAAACCTGGTGGATAAACCACTCCACAGAGTGGACAATCAATGCTTTCGAGGGACGAGTCCTCGGGAGAGTTTTGGACCGATGGCTAACAAAATATAACATTGAGCTCAAAAGCAAGGTAGAACCCAAAAAAAATGCCTGGAAAGCCTCACAAGAGATGGGAGGACCTATTTATTTCTTTAACGGGCAATAAACAGAGTAAACTCCAATTATTTATTGGCCTTAGGAGGAGGGGAAAGTACTGGTATTAACCTCTTAATCTTAAGAAGAGAAGTTTAAGGGACGAAGCTGTTGTGCGTTATAACTTCGACAAAGCCTAGGAATCGAGGAGTGGAAGTAGACTTCGAGCTCCTCGCGGACATGTTGAAAATGTCTGCGCTTCGTGTATTATAAGACGGAGGATGTCGCAGCAATCCATCAGACCCGAAGAAAGTTTCAAAAATATGCATAAATCCAGATAGTATCTACGCTGTTATAGGAAGGGGAAGTTCGGAAAGCGAAGAGGGGAAGGGTAGTCCACACGAGGGAAGTTTTTCTTAAAGAAGAGTGAGCGGTTGAATTTACTTTGGACATTTTCAAGGGCAAGACAATCACATTTACGGGAAGGTGACCAGATCACGGAACATTACTCGAGGGCACTCCTCACGAGGGAATTGGAGAGAACTGAGAAGGGTTGGATGAAGTCAAAATCAAAGGAGGAGCGAAGTATAAAGCCGGACAATTTTGCTGGTCGGTTGGTGACTTGGAGGCAATGACTGCCAAAACGGAGCTCATTGTCGAAAGTGATTCCGAGGTCTTGAGTGGAATTTAGGGATGATCAGGGATGTCAGTTAAGACAGTAGAAGAAGGAAATGGTACATAGAGTGATACTTTCTGACGTGTCTAGGTTAAGGTCGTCGGCACAGAGCAAAAAGGGACAAGTAAATAAATAAAAATAATAAAGGACCCAGAATAGATCCCTGCGGGACACCAGAGGAGGGGGAGAAGGAGTGAGATATCCAGCTATAAAAAAAGACCGGTTGAAAAGGCAAGACGCAAGCCATAAAACCAGTGGTATATGAACACTTAATGACAAGAGCAGAGGACCTATGCCTAACAAAGCCGTGTTGCTCTTTCACTATTTGGTGGCCAAAGTGGGCGGACCACTAGTCTCTGACATATCTTTCCAAAGAGGAGAGGAGCGAACTGGGAAAAGACGAGGGAACAGGTGAATTTACGTTGGACATTTTCAGGGGCAAGACAATCACAGTTACGGGAAGGTGGCCAGGACATGGAGCCATACTCGAGGGTACTCCTGACGAGGGAATTGAAGAGCGCTAAAGAGGGTTGGATGGAGTCAAAGTCGGCGGAGAATCGAAGTATAAAACCTGCAAATTTTCCTGCTCGATTGACGATGTCGGGACTATGAGTGTAAAAGCGAAGCTTATTGTCGAATGAGATTCCGAGGTTTTGAGTGAAATTTTCGGATGATAAGGGATGTCGGTTAGGAGAGTAGGAGAAAGAAGTGGGTGAGGATTTAAGCGAGTAGCACATAGAATGGTCAAATTGAAGGGAAGCACAGTCAATAGCTTAAGGTCGTCGGCACAGAGCTAACAGGGACAAGTAAAGCAGGGAGGGATGGTCGTTGATAAAAAAAATAAAGAAGAACTCAAAATATGATCCCTGTGGGGCGCCAGAGTAGGGAGAGAAGGAGCGAGGGGTGCAGCCATCGGTTGGATAGGTTAGGGGCAAGCCATAAAGCAGGTGGCATGGGAATGCTTCTAGACGAGAATCTAGATAGAAGTATCTTGTGATTTACAGTGTCGAAGGCTTTAACAAAGTCAAGCAGATGTCATAGGAAATGTCATTCGAAATTGATTTTGGGATGTCAGATGTTCGAAACGTCAATTTGAAATGAGAGTATTTAAGCGAGTCTATGACATAATGGGCGAGAATGAGTTTTGACAGATTTCTAATTTACGTTCGTTAAAATTTTGACATTATGAGATACCCGCCGTTATGGTCTGTGGTGTAGTCTTTCCTGTTTACTTCTTGGTGGAGTATAGGGCACAGTCAGATTGTGCTTCAGTTTCACTATCATAACAGTTGACGCGTTGCAAGTGATAAGCTCACAGCAGCGAGACAAACACCAGATGAACACAGACACCCATGACGACTGGGATTCGAACCCAGAGCCACAAGATTGGGAGGCTGACACTCTACCCGCTCAACCATCGCGCCGTCGACCAGTCTGAGATATGAGTGATTGAAATCCAGCCAGGTTCAAGGTCATCAATAAAACTTATCAGAAACTTCACAGACCAGAGAGGCTTATCCTAAAAAAAAAAAACACAAATACCGTAAAGTCATCCGATAATACCATTCGATAATGCTGTTGTGGTTGACGTCGCTCAATTAAATGTTTATCCTGAATGATTTTGCATTGTTGCTTCATTTCCTCTTGTAGTTTGCTAAATTGTAAACCTAACGCTGATTGTTCATTTATCGTTGAAACTGTTGTTGGTGTTGTTGTAGTTGTCGATGATGTTATTGCTGTTGATGAATCTAAACTAGATTGTTGTTGCTGTTGTTGTAACATATGCGAATGATAGAATATGGCTGTATCGGCGGAACTACCATAACTATTGGACATACGCTTTTTCACCAATGGTGCTGATGTTGTTGATGAATAGGCTGCTATTGTTGATGATGGTGTTATTGTTGATGAGTTACCTATTAATGATGTTGATATTAGTTTCGTTGTTGTTGTTGTTGATATTGGACCGGTTAAAGGCAGTTGTTGTTGTTGATTCAGTTGTTGTTGTTGATTCAGTTGATGTTGCTGTACATTAGGTGCAACCAACCGTTGAGCAAGCATTTGATCGATTTGTTTGCTTGTTTGCATGAATTGTAACTTTTGCGTTGATATATTTGATGTATTGGACATTGTTGGTGTAACTGTTGTTGTCACTATTGCTGTTGAAAATGTCGTTGTATGATGTTTCTTCGGTGATTCATGATTTGATGAATTCGCCGGTGAAGTTGATATTACGGCTTTAGCTTGAACTGCAGCATAGGCCGCTTGTTTTGGCAAGAAATCGGTATCGCGAAAGCCCCCAGAACATGATGACACTGTTGATGAAGCAACAATTCCATCGTTGGAATGCTGTTTAGGATGATCACCGCTTTCTGGTGTAGTATGGCAAGTACAATTTAAACTTTGTACTATTTTATTACAGCTCATTGACAGCGAGGACGATGCCGACAAGGTAGGTGGTGATATCGATCCACCAACGACACTTTCACCAACGGTACTGCATGCATACTGCATCTGTGCAGTATTTTGATGGTGAACCGTGTTATTGTTGTTGTTATTATTATTATTGTTATTAACGATTGCCGACTGGCTTTGATGGTGAATGTGATCTTGGTCGTGCTTAGAGCTACTTCCGGCCAGTAGCATTCCACAACAATCGTTGGTGAAACTCATGTTAGGAGACGAGGGTAGAGCATTGTCAGATTTCTTATCTGGTACAATTGACGCTCGAGGTATTGTTGTTGTCGATGTTGAAGTTGGAATTGTTGTTGAAATTGTTGATGTGCGACCAGTTGCATTTGTTGTTGCAGACAAGCCCACTGTTTTTTGATTGATGCGAGCTTTAGTACGGTTGTGAAGTGCTGCCGTGCAACTATCTTTTAATATTTGTTGCGGGATAGGGGGTATATTGGTCGGTTTTGCCGGAACAGCTGGTTTTGAACGCGACGATGGCTGTTGCTGTTGTTGATGTTGTTGTTTTTGCAACATGCTCACAATACACTATCACACCACACTCTTCAAATAGGACATTTATATGATGCGACACCCAAAAATTTAAATAGGAACGCTACGAAACATTCACCAATATTCCATGAATTTGCCGGCACAAAACAATCATTTTATTTCTGGGTAACTTGCGACATTTTGGGGTAGAAGTTTTAGGGGTTTGAAATGTCTAGGACCTGACGGTAGAGCTTAAACAACTGAGACACGAATCAAATAGTCGGCAAACTAATACTCCTACAAAAAAATTCGGAACAATCACTATAGGCTTAGGGTATTGCCTCTTATTTTTCCACTCTCTAAAAATTGTTTTATATTAGTTGTTTACATTCCTTCGCGCTTTGTAACTACGCAACCTTGCACAGTCTATAACTACGGGTATACTACCATTACAATAAATACACGAACCCTAAAGAGGATCTAATTTCTCCGAGTGTAATTTGAATAACTCTACATTGAACCCCGCCAACGTTGCCTGCTATCGCCCTTTTAGACGCTCCCACCACCCCTCAAAACACTTGCCGAAAAATTGCCGCATGGAGAAAGCAATCAGCGACAGTTTCACGCATCCCAGCTACTGAAATAAGGGAATGCAAGATGGTAGACGAATTACGAAGGTTGTGTGCGTATTTACGTGGCTGTTTGTTCAAAGGATCCAACCCATCCATAGGCCTCCCCCCAAACTAACAAAACCATCGAAATGTTGCATATACAAGTGCATATATCCTACAAGCACAAGGAGGACCGTATCTAACCCTCAGAGTAAGATTTTGCGCACTACGACCTTGGAAATTACGCCCTCAGCCCAGCACACCCACCACCCCATGGTACTGTACGTGTTTAAGTTGTACAGTACGATGAGCAGTGTGTGTAGATAGATAATATACGTATCCTCGATTTAATTGCAGAGAGAAGGGTAAGAGGGTTGTAGTTTGGAGGAAGACCAGGAGTGATTCACGGAGGAATTCGTACACGGGAAGAAAAAAATAGTGGAAAAGACTGATTTGAAGGATATTCGATGATAATTATGTTATTAACTTTTCAGATCCCTAGTCTCCATAGCTCCATGCAAGCTTATATTTGTCCCAACATCTCTTCGGAATCATTCGATCAAGGCTAACTCATAGGCTTAATTGCAATAGATTCAGACAATACATTCAGGACTATTTCTTTCCTTAGCGTATAACTATCATTAAGCCTATTCTACGGCGTACGAGATGGACTCACAAAGCTGACCTTCAAGATCCTCTACCATCGCACCGTCCCCTAAGGGTATGCTGACAAACAATTTCGGAATCTTTCAAAAATAAAATGCTTAATCCTGACCTATTCGATGCAACAAACAAACCTTCAACTTGTTTCACTACCATTTCCCTGAATTGTACTTACTACCAATCCCAAATCGACTGCCACCCCAAAAATTACGAGAAATCCTCCCCCTTCCCCCATTGTCTCGCTGCAAAATGAACCAGACAATGTGTAAGACAGCACTTTTGTTATTCTCATCACTACAATACGTGACCCCCTCCCCCCTTTTCATTTTTGGTCACCGTTGCCACCCATTACGCTGACATGTCGCGACCAAAGCAATTTCAATTGTTTCTAGAGCAAATATGTCAATTCTTGAGTCCGCCGAATTAATAGAGCGAATCCTACGGGGGGAGGGGGGTGGGAATGGGAATCCTAATCAACGCACTTGAACAACAACATTGCCCACATATGAGCCCAGCTGTCCAGCTAAGACAGTTAAGTCATCAAGGGATGTACCATGGTGGAACCTAGCCAGAATGAGAACAGAGGCACGAAATCTCTTCAACCGGGCAAAACAAACCGCTGCGTATAGCAACGCGATCAGGGAAGCGAAACGGAACAGCTTCAGGGAATTCTGTGAAGGGATCGAAGAAATCACAGAAGCAACCAGGCTGTACAAGGCTGTAGCGAAAGTCGGGGGAATATCCTTTGTCTGTTTGAAGAAGAAAGATGGGACATTTACCGAGAATGAGGACGACAAGGTACACCTGTTTCTCAGAACTCATTTCCCAGGGTCCTACCCCACGGTGGCAGGCGACAACATTCTGCCTGACACCCCAAAAACGAATAAAAGGAGAAGAAAGGAGAACTGAAAACTAGCAAAAGAGGTATGCTCAGAAGCTAGGGTAAGGTGGGCAATGGGAACTTTTAAACCACTGAAATCTCCCGGCGTAGATGACATTTTCCCAGCACTAATCCAGAGAGGCCTAGGAATTATCTTAAAGTCTCTTCTGAGGGCGGTAAGGGGGAGCATAGCACTGGAATACATACCAAGGGCATGGAGACGGGCAAAAGTGGTCTTAATTCCGAAAGCGGGTAAAAAGGATCCTTTTCACCCTAAATCCTTCAGACCAATCTACCTAACATCGTTCGTACTCAAAACGGTGGAGAAGGTCATAGACAACTATATTAGAACTAACCTTCTAAAACGTAATCCCCTACATCACTGTCACTGCGAAGTAAACGCCCACCCAATTGGCTATGAGAAGGACTCTCAGAAATCAAACCAAATATGGGGGACGAGAAAGGCAGTTTTTCCACGGCGCAGGGCTTCAGAAACCCAGTACCGGCGGTTTTTGAGAGTGAACAAGCTGCCTCCCGGCCGTCGATATTCAGAGACCGCAGTGCCTCAGCAGTGGTAAACTTGGCTACCTTGGCATCTAATGCTACAAGAGATCTTAGTAGAGTGGAAATGAGATCTACACCGGATCCTTTTCGGAAAAGCTAAAAACTTGGGAAGTCACCACTGAGGGTAATGTTACCCCTAGGTAGTCGAGGTTCGTCGCGGGACTCAGAACGGAACTAGGAACTTCCCTGTACTGACATAATTATCGATGCTCTAAAAGACAATCGTGGAAGCTAGCGAACCGCAACAGCGTTCATTTCACTCCACGGAACGCATCTAAGGAAAGGCGGAATATCCACAAAAATATCTGGGCTCTGATAGGTGGCATTAACTTGTTTTCTTATATTAGGGTGGTGGAGGAGAAAAACGCCAAGCGTCATGTGGCAAAGTCACGCGGGAGACGCGGATGACGCCTCTTCAAAATAAGCTAGGTACGAACGCGGGCAAACGGAGTAGGGAGGGATTAAGTGAATCACTTCGAGTCCAACAAGTGGCCAAAAAGAAAAAGACCTCTTCGCCGAAGAAAGCTGTGTCAGAGAAAGTTTCGGGTAGTTCTTCGATTACGGCTCCAACTTTGATAATAGTGGAAGAGCCTGCAGTTCGTAAACTCGAACAATGGACAAAGGTTGGCGACAAAAGCGGCAGAAGAAGAAAAAGAAGATTCGGTAAGTCAAAGCCTATTCGCAATTGATAGACTTGGGTGGCAGTAATAGCCGTATCAGGCATACGTAGAATGGGGATCTGATGCTGGTGAGATGGTGGATAGTTTTCGCGGTCTGGGGAAAAGGTGCTATGGGGACAAGTAAACGTGAGAGCCCAAAAGTAACAGATAGTGATCGAGTGCAAAGAGTTAGACGAGGTCACATCACGAGAGGATACCTGTACTGCGCTAAGGGAACAATTCAACCTTAGCGAAATAGAAAAAAGTGCCATCGAAAGGATGAAGAAGGTATATAAATGTAGACATATCGCTATTATTGGGTAAGAATAGGTTGGGTCGAGTGCTGACTTAGGAAGCAAATAACTCTCAAGAGATGATTCGATTTCGGTCACTTTGTGGCAGTATGTACTAGTGAGCATCATAGGTCGAGAAGGTGCAGGAAGTGTGGAGGGGAGGGTCACCCTATCAAAGACTGCACGGGAGATCCACGTTGCATGTTGTGCAAAAGGGAAAAAGGGAGTGGGCGGAGTGAGGGACCGGCATATAGGAGGAAGCTGAATTGTAGGGCTCAACGTACAGTAGGTGCCAAACCTTGCTTCAAACCTTCGTGCGCTAACTTTGGATGCGGGCCCACCTTCCGAGGCAAAAGGCTATGCTCAGTGGTCGATCTGACCTACCTCAGTACTTATTTGGCGGGAGAGGTGGATAAGTGAACACTACACCCACAGTAACCACCAACCCATCTTTCTCGACATCAGGAGCAGCAGAAGCGGAAAAACCAGGATAACCGGGTGGTCCATTTGAGCTTTCGAGGAAGAGACATTCCTGACGGCTTTGGAAGGAGGTTACGACACGAATGGAACGGCGCTGGAAAAAGTGAGCCAGTTATGTCAACGGGTACCTGAGGCATGCGACTCTACAATGCCGCGACGGAAGTTTCACCACACTAGGAAACCAAACCAACGGTGGAACCATGAAATCGCCCTGTTGAGGGCACTGGATCTGCGAGCGAGGAGACCTTAACAAAGGTCAATCGGAGAAGGAATACCGCGCTCTTCGAAGTAGCATTAAGAAGGCTATACGGGAAAGTAAGCAGAATTACTACAGGCAGTTGTGCCTTGAGGCAAATACGAACCCGTGGGGTACTGCCTACCAGCTTGTAATAAAGATTCGTGGACAAAATTACCCCAAGTAACGTACCCGCAACTCTTGTTCAAAATAGTCGCAATTCTTTTCCCACAACAGGAAGAAAGTGGACCTTAACCAACGGTGATTATGTGTCCAAAATCCTAGGGGTTACCGAGGACGAACTACCAGAGATCTGTGGACACTATTGTTCAGAAGAAAGTCCAGTTCAAAACTTCAGAATAATCCCCAAGAAATATGAATTCTTAGAAATATCTTAAAGAGTGCACTCACCTTTCCAAGTCCTCGAGTGTTAGAGCTTCGAAGTCGTCCGATTGCATGCTGTTTGTATTCGTTCTCCAGTAGATCATATTGTAACTGGATACGTCTGGAAAAATGAAGGTGAACTCAATTAAATTATTTTTATTATAGATTTTCAAACTAAAAAGCTTTCTACTGAATAAAGTGCATGTGACAGATGGACAGACATGAGAGAAGTCAATTCTCACATCAGGCGCATGCAACCGACCGAAAATAGCTGCGGAAACAACACCCTGATTTCGAACCAAATACGGAACAAAACCAGAGGATGGAACTTACTATGCAGGGCCAGAGAGGGGGAAGAGTGCGGCGGAAGGGGAAGAGGGAGAGGGGGCAAAAGGCATTTGGAAATAAACGAGCGGGCTCTCCGTGTTGGATATTTCTCGACTGTTGTGAGGTGAAACCATCCAAAAGGTGCCCCTTTATCATTATTAGTGCACAAAGGAAAACCACTACTAGAGAAGAGGCTGACCAACAGTATACAGAATGTGAAGAAAACCCTGGGTCTACAGAAGAAAACGATGAAAAATTCTACCACTTAACTCATCATCATCAACGGCGCAACAACCGGTATCCGGTTTAGACCTGCCTTAAAAAGGAACTCCAGATATCCCGGTTTTGCGCCGAGGTCCACCAATTCGATATCCCTAAAAGCTGTTTGGCGTCCTGGCCTACGCCATCGCTCCATCATAGGCAGGGTCTGCCTCGTCTTCTTCTACCACTTAAAGCCAGGACGAAAAGAGACTAAGGAGCAATTAAGAATAATGGCACCTAAGACACAATGTACATAAATGAGTTAAAACCATGAATCAGGCTTTTAAGAAATCCTTTCGAAAGGCAATTTACTGGCCGCACAGGGCCCCCTTTTTGGCGGTGTGGTTCCACCAATTGGAAGAGCAATTTTAACCTCGCGGTCACCGGTCTCAACGAGAAGACCATTGGGCTGGTAACCGTCTTGGAGGATTGTTCCTACGCCCGACTAAAGGAGCAGCGCGTATGACAGCTATCAGTGGGGAGATCAATCAGGTGAACCACTTATTGACGGAGCATACACTGGGAGAGCGTACCCCCAGTGAACTGCTTCAAAAATTGAGGCAGCTGGTTGGGGATAAAGTCGACTTTGAGCTGTTGAAGTCAATTTGGATGCAGTGGCTTCCGGAGAGCACTCGTACTATCTTGGCCTGCGTCGACTCGGGACCCCTGGAGGAGAGATGGGGTTGGTGAAGAATATGTGGCTCCCACTGACCCTATTACTTGATACCATATCAGGGTTAAGCGATTCTGGCATGCTCTGTCTCCTCAGGGACACGGTTTCGAAACTGCGGTCGACTCCACCTTCCCAACATACGACGCCGGAAGTTAACACCTCCAGGGACCTCGAGACGTTTGTCATAGCAAAAGTAAATGAGATCAATATTAAATCAAAAAAGCACAATTAGTTAGTATGAAGTGTTGCGATAATGTTAGAGAAATTGGTAGGAGGCTACAGGAACCAACCGCCAGTTATTATTGTCAGTGACTTCCTGGCGCATTAGTGCGCCTAGATAATGGGCAAAAGTACAACTCCTGCCAATTCGCTACTTTTACCAAGTGAAGGGTCAGTTCAATACTGGATCTCACTTTTGTCCCTTAAGTGTGGCACGCTAGCGAACATTTTACCAACTACAAGGTTAGGTTGCATGAAAAAATGAGAGATGCAATGAAAGCCTGGACTTCACTCGGTATCAAAGTTCGAGTGCGTCACAACCCCGATCACTTGCAGTGGTCAATAGAGCCTTCAGTCCGTTCCATTCATCGACCCGCTTCCACGAATCCGTAGTCAACCAGATCTTATGAAGCCCCTTCGGCACTTTGCCGACGATCTGAGTAGCACCCGAGAAAAGAGCATTTTTGATGGTGACCCAATGCTCATCAATATTCTCAGGCGGGTGACCAGTATCTCTGCCGACCGGTAAGCAAGTAGCTTTCCCACTATTAAGCGGCAACTAGATCATACAAGCGGTCGATGTTGAGCTTAAGAGGTCGTAGTTCTCCTACCCTGCGAGAAGTGGAAGACGCAACACGCTAGCGAACATAAGCGACCATCAGATGGTGCTCCCTTTCGAGGCCGATGTCAGCACCTATCTTGCTACGCACATCAAGGAGACAACTCTTAAACCTACTGCTGATCACGAAGTGATCGATCTAATTGATCTGATTGGTATCGGTCAGTTGAAACCCAACTGACCTGTACTCTGTGCTCCAACACCAATAACGAGACTGTGGCAATTGTAGAAATCCAAGAAAGTCCCATCATTACATTTACGGTCGCCAAAGACCATGCTCCTCATCACATGTCCGAACAATGTATTGTCAGATCCTACCTTGGAATTCAGATCACCCATCACTATCATAATGTCATCTTTAAGAAGCTTCCCGTTCCTCCTTCTGTCCGAAACCGACTTCCAGGTGAAGAGAGCGCGCCTTGTTGTAGCCGTCAGAAGTAACCCGACACCAGATTCGCGTTTGCTACCGCATGACCTTAAAGAGTTCAAAAGCACAGGCCTGACGAGAGGGGGATAAAAGGGGGGACTTCCCCCGAGCCTAGAATATTCTCGGGAAATGAAGCAGCTGAAGTCCTTGTGGCACACAGGCACGGAAGTCTCGATCCTTCCCGTCTCCACACCCAAGAGAGCATTTCCTCAGCAGCTCAAATTAGCAGCAGAACACTCTACACCCATCGCAAATTACGGCAGGCAAGAAGATGAGGGTTTTGACATATTTCAGACCTTTTCGTGGTGCTTCATTTGCGCTGATATCAGTGTCCCCATATTAGGCACAGACTCCCTGTGTCACTATGGGCTGCTGGTATCTACCAGCTACATATCTATGCAGCATAGAACCCTGATAGCTCCACCACCTGCCCTAACAACAGCATTGTTTCTATCACTTTTGGGGACATTGCCGATCCACTTTCTATCCTTCCTCACTGCGGGGATTACCTACCTAATCCATAAGAAGGACACGGTGTCGAACCCCACAGACACAAGACCGATTACTTCCTTACCAACACTCTACAAATTCATAGCGTCCGTCATTAGTGGAAGGGCCAATGCGCATCTCGAGGCTAACAACATTCTGTCCGAGGAGTAAAAGGGTTCAAGGGGTTGCAAAGGGCAACTCGTTATCGATGGGTAGTTGTAGGGCAAGCAACCAGAGGCCGAAGAAACCGCTTTAGTTTCTATATCGAGCTTAAATGATATCAAGCTGTATTCTGGTATGATGACCAACTTAGAAGTCTTTTGCGAAGAGTAGATAGGTTTAGCCGTGATATTTTGGTGGAATGGGTTAGACAAGTGACGAATCCAAGCCATCCGCAAAAGTCATCATAAACCACATGCCGGACATAGCATTGGTGACCTCCACATACAAGCAATGACCGAGACAGACTTTTACAAGTACCTAGGAATTCTGCAAGGAACCCATGATAGAGTTGGTGATCTGTAGGATGCTCTGCTGTCCGGATTCCTGCGAAGGGTGATTGAAATTGCATCTCTCGGGGAAGAACAAAATAGGCACATTGAATGTATTCGCTACCCTCTCGCTACGCCTTGTTTATACAGTAGAAAGCAGGCGTGTCCCTTGCATGCAGCTATCTGTAAGGCAGACTGTGGACTGACTCTACTTAATTTGAAGGAACGATCTTTCAATCCTCTGAGTGGGGCGAAGTGGAACCAAACAGGCAATACACGGTAAACACGTGAAATGCCTTTAGGAGCCATTTGTCGATTTGCATTTGCCGAACAGATCGCTGTGTGCCGCGGAGTTCTATGGTGAGACGAAGAGATTCATGTGTGCCCTTCAGGATGACGTGGTTCCCACCCGAGCTTATGAAAAGGTCATAATTTGTGAAATATAGATCTACGGCTTCAAACCTTCTGGTCTTTACCAACTTCGGTGCTAAATGCTTTAATTCACGAAAGAAGGTACGCCTTGGATACCCTTAACATAACCCATAACCCATAACATTCTCCTCTCTAAACACTCACTACTCAATCCCCCCCCCCCCCTCAATCATCTCCTGGCTTTCCTGCTATATCTCGTACCGTTCCTGTAGAGTTTCTATTCATGGTTACTCATCTCGTTGCTTCTCGCTATCCTCTGGTATTCCCCAAGGGTCTATACTTGGTCCCCTACTCTTCCTGTCTTTTATCAATGACCTCGACTCCATCCTAACTTGTCCGTATTTGCTTTACGCAGACGACCTTAAATTATTTGCTTTTGTTTCGTCTCCGTTGGACGGTGCTCTCTTGCAGTCCAACCTTGAAAATTTGGTCCGTTGGTGTTCGGTCAACAAGCTGACACTCTATATCAGCAAATGCTACTGGATATGCTAATCACATGCGACAGACTTCCCTTCATCCTTTTCCATCTGCAGCTTTTCGTCAGAAAAGAGCTCCCAGCGGGCACCACGTGGAAGTGGAAATAGGGTTTGGTAGTAGAACTGTTGGTGTTGGTTCAGCAGGCGTTTCCTAGGTTTTATGCTCCATCGTAGGTACAAATCCACTTTTTGCTCTGGGACCTATACTACCCTTTGGCTACCATCATCAGGGCCTCTTTGTCTTTTAAGTAGGTATGATCGTACTAGCCAAAGTGCTTAGCACTTAGTGGTGGTTTTAGGTAAACTCTCAGCATCTGCTGAGATTGTGGCAACTCAAAAAATGAAGGCTAATGAAGTTTTATTAGTTAAAAGCACATTGCCGCAAGAGAGAGAGAGAGTAATCTCCTGCTTTCCAGGTTCCCACCATTTTACTTCGTTTATCCACAGAATGTCCAGCTTATATCTTGGAATTCCTACTCAAGTTGGATATGTTAGACCAGCCCCTATCCGAGGCGTTGTTGACGCTTCGGTAGCAATAAAGCTTTAACATTTGTAGGCTGCTAGTCGACAGATTGGTACCCGTTTTAGTCGCATCTTACCACAGTCTCGTCTCTATGGTTTTACGTGGGTATCGGGATTTAATCCCACAGCCTTGTTAAAACACTATGAAAACGTCGCTGTGACAAGCTACAATGGTACCAGTCTATACCGAGTGCATGGCTTAGTATTCATATTGATGGATACAAGACCTACCTAAATCTCTACCGAACTAAGGAGTATGGCTCCCATGTTGAAACCCAACACCACGTCGAGGCCCGAAGGTAGCTGTTCACTTGAAGCTCCCACTAAGGGGCCAACCGCAACAACTGAGTTGAACCCACGGACAACAGGAATTCTCCTGATCTACGTGAATTTAGGGGCTGTCCCGGTTCCCACAGTACCAGTATACCCCTGGTAAGGTTTCGTGACCTATTGCCACTTCAGATGGAGGAGGCAATTTAACGTCGTGCCAAATCAATTGCAGGTTTAGTAGCTTACCTATATACGTGCAGAGGGAGAGAGAAACAAAGGAAGGATACTTCGAAGGACATATCGGGTGGAAATTCTACCGAGTTCCTTGAAGTAATCGGGGAAGCCATAGAGATTGAAAAGGCAGGACCGCATAGAGAGGGTGACCTGTTGCCCACAAAAGAGAAGCTGAACGACATTGACCTAGACCTTCTAGGGCTCACATCGCACAGCAAAACACAAAGCAGTGCCATGTCGAAGGAGAAACACAGTACTCCGACATTGAAGAAGCACAGAGCCCAAATCAGGCGAATATGGTGGTTACGGAATGATATGAGTCGAGTTTTCGGCGAAAAAAGTCGCGAAGAACCAACAAATCAAATTGAGCGATTTTGGCACCAATCGAGACCTTGACGCGTTTGAGACACAAAACATCCTTCACAATGGTTTGCGCTGAGCCAAATGATATTTCAACACTGTCAACGAGGTCTCTAATTGTCCATCGACGATTTTCCAGCACCATCTTTTTGCTTTTTTAGACGTGGCGTGGATCTACGTGAATTTAGGGGCTATCCCGGTTCCTAAGGTACCAGTATACCCCTGGTAAGGTTTCGTGACCTATTGCCACTTCAGGTCCCCGTGCAGACTCGGGTCTGACCGCCCTGATTAGGCCTACTGCACTAAGACCGGCAAGCCAATGTGATACAACGTCTCCCGGTGCCATCACTATGGGGGTTCCCCTCAGTCACTTGGTTTTGGTTCGGCCGACAGGGTTGCCGCCCCGTCTTCTTCATCCGCCTCTTACGACAAACAGAAAGAACTATGAATGTATTCTTAAGGCGCATCTTAAAGGGATGAAGTCTTGGAAGAGTAACTAAATGTTGATCAACCAAAGCAACTGGGAAAGCCACTGCTATTTAAAGTGATCACCTCGATATTAGCGGCGCCTGCCTGTGCAGAAACAATGGAAAGGCTCCAGCTAGTCATGAGAACTTCTAGATTTTCGCGAGGTCTTAAGGGTCTGAAATTTGACGAGAGAGAGAGAGAACTTTTTAGACTAGACTGTTTTATCGTCATCCGTCACTCTCAGGCCTATCGAGAAGGGGAGAAAGCGGCTGATTCGTCTAGATCGGAGTTATGTCAGGGTCCGGAATAGAGGAACTATAAGAAAATCAAATTGATTGATTGATTGTTCAGTCCTAACACTCTCCTATCTAATCTGGCTACCATTCACCTACTTCCTCATTCCGTAGTGCATCCACAAATAGTAGCTACACAAAAATTTACATCATTTCAATTTCAGATGTTGCAATCTTAAAAAAAAAAAAAAAAACACCTATTCACCTGCAAACACACATAATCGTGACATGGTTTCATAATACACACTCGTTTCGTATTACATACATATGAAATCAAGTTTGATAATCTGATAACCAATGACTGTAACAATTACAATAAAACATTTTTGCATAATTCCATCAATTGAATAATGTTTTTATCAAAACGGGAGGGTCGTTTCCTCGGTAGTTAAAAAAAAAAAAAACTAATAACGACTCGGAAAAGATACAAAAAGAAAGCATTTAAAAAAAACGGCAAAAGTTGCAACTCTAAATCCGATACATGCATAATTAAATGTTTACATACTATTGATTTCCAGTGCATAGACCAGTTAGGTTTCAGTTTATCTTCCTTCATTTTTTGTATCTTTTCTTTTTCGTTACATGATCATCATTTGAATCTTTGCGCTTGAACTATAGACTATAAACGAGATTTGCATGAGAATCATGACATGCTATGAATAAACAACAAAAAGAAATTAAAACGAATATTCCGTGGAATTATCATAAATTAACTTAGCTCACAGGCTTGAATCTATCTCAAAACAGCAGATGTCTAATTTTTTTTAAGATACTTTTTTTCCTATTTGATTGATAATTTATCTAGTAAACTTCAATCCATTATTCCATCCAATTATATTTACAATGTTTTGTTTTCCGGCCGATATTTGACCTAATTCTGGATATTTTAATCTATTTATTATTAAAAAGTTATTAATTAAAAATTTATCTTAATAAATTATGTTTTTTAATATTTTTTACCTCCCAAAAATTAGGACTTCCTTCAAGCTTGAAGGCATTCCTCAGCATAATATCAGAACATGTGTACCATTAACGACTATGACTAACTAACTCACTAATCCATCTTTAGATAGAGATACAAGATACATATATCGATGTTATAATTCTATCCGAAAATTCACTATTTCTAGCATAACATCTTCAAATTCAAGATTTTCATGTGTATTCTCACTGTATGTATAAATAATCTACAAACTGTTCAGCCAATCATAAACTCATTATGAATTAACGGTCCTGAAAGTAATTTCCATAAAAAAAAAATCATGACTTAAAATTCAACCATTCATTTACTTTGATTAATTGCACTTTTGAATTGTTTAATCATTTCAAGGTTTTGTAATCAAGTCGAATTACATTTAATACAACATTCATCTTTTTGCCTGTTCCCTGAGTGATCGAGAGAAGTTTAAGATTGAAAATGAGTCCAGAAACCGGAAGTTGAACACTTCAGCTATAAAAGGTTTTGTATGTTTCTTATATAGGAATATTTGAGTGCAACTATAATACATTAGTAAAAGTGCGAGTTCCACCAAACTTGATAATTTCATATTCTATAGTGCTCAAAGGGTAGAATAGGTCCCATGGGAAACATGGATTGGTACCCACGATAGAGCATAAAATCTGGGAAACGCCTGCTGAACCTAAACACCAACAGCTCTACTGCCAAACCCTATCTCTACCTCCACGTGGTGACTGCTGGGAGCTATTCCTTCACGAAAAACTGTAGCGGAAAAGGATGAAGACGAGCCTCCCACGTCTAAAACCGAGACAAATTCTACCAACTGGTCTTGCAGGTTAGAGATTGGGTAGGGCTGACAAAGCCACAAAAGGAGCCTCGTACTGGATTGACTACACAACGACGAACGCGGCAATGAAAATGGAATAACGATTTGGGCATTTTCTCATGAAACATGTGCTCTCTGTTCAGATCGTATGCTGCCCAGCAGCTAGCTGATACCCTACCCTACCAATATAAGGCTAATATAACAGCGATTCACGAGGTACGCTGGACAGGGACCGATCTCCTGGACAAGAGCCACTATACTTGTGCAGCCACTATACTATATATAGCCATCCAGTCAACCATGTGTTCGGAGTAGGTTTCTTCATGACCATCATCAACGGCTCAACAACCGGTATCCGGTCTAGGTCTGCCCTAATAAGGAACTCCAGATATCCGGGTTTTGCGCCGAGGTCCACAAATTCGATGAACTGAGTTCATATATTAAGTAATTCATCGTGTGATCAAGCTCTTAACACCTTCTACAATATCCTCTCTGATCTCCTCTCCTGTTATGTCCCTTCTTCCCCTCCCTGCCTACGTTCTTCCCAACTTGGTTCACAACGGAACTTCATATTAACATTCGCTTGAAACATACACTGAGGAAGAAGTTTCGGGCTTCTAAAAATGACGCCGACCTTGCTCACTTTAAAGCTATACGATCTACTGTGAAGTCAATGGACAGAAAGGCGCGTGAAAGGTACCTATTGAGCGTCGAAGCCGCCCTTGCCCGCGGTAACTTAAAACTCTTTTGGTCTCACGCTCGCAACTCTCGTAATCCAACTCATTCTGTCCCTTCTTCTATCAGTTTCGCTGACTCCACTGCCAACTCCCCACAACAATCCTGCGACCTTCTCTGCACCTACTTCTCTCCAGTGTTTTTTCCCTCGAGCCCTTCACCCTCTACACCTTTCATAACCACAGACTCCTCCGAATCACTAGCCATTCCTCTCCTTACGCCTTCCTTGGTTGAGTTCCTCATTGGTAACCTTGACCCCAATGTCGGACCTGGCCCCGATGGGCTTCCTAATCTCTTCCTCCTTAACTGTAGAAAACACATTTCCCTCCCCCTGTGTATAATCTACAACAAAAGTCTAGACGAATGCTACTTTCCCCGTCTCTGGAAAGAGGCCGTTATCATTCCTATCCTCAAGAGCGGAGACCCTTCCCTTGCTGTGAACTACCGCCCCATTTCCCTTCTCTCCTCTTGCTCCAAAATCCTAGAAAGATACGTCAACGACTGGTTGACCGCGCACTTCGGTCACCTCATTGTCAAAGAGCAGCATGGTTTCGTGAAACATAGATCAACGACTTCAAACCTTCTGGTCTTTACCAACTTTGTTTCTAAATGCTTGAATTCACGACAGGAGGTACATGCTATTTATACCGATTTCTCAAAAGCCTTTGATACCGTTGACCATAACATTCTCCTTTCTAAACCTCCCTCCCACAGTCATCTCCTGGCTTTCCTCCTATCTTTCATACCGTTCCTGCACAGTTTCTTTTCATGGTCACTCATTTGGTTCCTTCTCTCCTTCCTCTGGTGTTCCCCAAGGCTCTATACTTGGCCCGCTACTCTTCCTGTTTTTTATCAATGACCTCGCCTCCATCCTCACCTGTCCGTATTTGCTTTACGCAGACGACCTTAAATTGTTTGCCTCTGTTTCGTCTCCATTGGACTGTGCTCTCTTAAAATCCAACCTTGATAACTTAGCCCGTTGGTGTTCGGTCAACAAGCTAACACTGAATGTCAACAAATGCCACTGGATGCGCTATTCCCTGAAACCCTCCCCATCATCCTTTTCCTATTCTCTCAGTGGTCAACCCCTTTCACTACTGACCTCCTTCAAAGACCTGGGTGTAATATTCGACGATAAACTTCATTTCAATTCCCACTTCGTTGACATCATCAATAGAGCTTCCAAAATGTCTGGTTTTATCGTACGTTCCTCGTCCGACTTTACCTCAATCCAGCCCTCCTTAACACTCTTCAATTCCCTTGTCAAAAACATCCTTGAATATTGCTGTGTAGTCTGGTCCCCCTACCGCATCCGTGACGGCCGCGCTCTTGAAACTGTACAACGCAAATTCACCCGGACCCTCTTTTACAAAAAGAACCTTCCACGGGTTGATTATCCGTCACGACTCCGCACCCTCAATCTCCCCTCCCTACAGCAACGCCGTATTTTCCTTGATATGTGTACTCTTTTCAAACTC
Organism: Hermetia illucens; assembly: GCF_905115235.1. Taxonomy (NCBI): domain Eukaryota; kingdom Metazoa; phylum Arthropoda; class Insecta; order Diptera; family Stratiomyidae; genus Hermetia; species Hermetia illucens. The sequence goes on along the minus strand of NC_051855.1, from coordinate 11,383,328 downwards.
TGCAATGGTCTGATGGACTGCTCCGCCAACTCGGATATTACTCTCCGTATCGCCTCGTCTCATGACACACGTAATGCGGACATTTTTTATGTGCCCTTCGCCGAGCTCGAGGTTTACTTTCGCTCTCCGATCCCGAGGTTTTGCCGGTCCTACAATGCCCTAAAGCTTGGTTCATTTGACTCTATGTCTCTCTCTAGCTTTAAGCGCAAAATATGCCATTTACTTGCTCCTCCCTCTGAGGACAATATGTAATAAGAAATTTGCTTTCTGTGTATTGTCCTCATTAAATAAATAAATAAATAAATAAATCCCTAAAAGCTTCACCTCAGCCAGGGTCTGCCTCGTCTTCTTTCTCTACCATACTTATTGCCCTTGTAGACTTTCCGGGCTGGATTATCCTCATCCATACGGACTAAGTGACCCGCCCACCATTACCTATTTAGCCGGATTTTATCCACAACCAGATGGTCATTATGTAGGCTATGGAATCGTCCATCCTCATGTAGGGGGTCAAAAATTTTTCGAACGATTCTTCTCTCGAACGCGGCCAAGAGTTCGTAATTCTCCTTGCTAAGAACCCAAGTCTCCGAGGAATACATGAGGACTGGCAAGATCATTGTCTTGTACAGTAAGAGCTTTGACCCTATGGTGAGACGTTTCGAGCGGAACAGTTTTTGTAAGCTGAAATAGGTTCTGTTGGCAATCGTGCACGGATTTCATCATCGTAGCTGTTATCGGTTGTGATTTTCGACCCTAGATAGGAGAAGTTATCAATGGTCTCAAAGTTGTAGTCTCCTTTCTTTATTCTTCCCGTTTGACCAGTTCGGTTCGATGTTGTTGATTGGTTGGTTTTTGGTGCTGACATTGCCACCATATACTTTGTCTTGCTTTCATTGACCTCGCGCCGCCTGCTTGATCTGGATGAAGACAGTTTGTACGTCTCGGGCGGTTCTTCCCATGAAGTCGATATCGTCAGCGTAGGCCAGTAGTTGGGTAGACTTAAAGAAGATCGTACCTATTGCATTTACCTCAACATCACGGATCACTTTCTCTAGGGCCAGGTTAAAGAGGACACATGATAGGGCATCCCCTTGTCGTAGACCGTTGTTGATGTCGAATGGTCTTGAGAGTGATCCTGCTGCTTTTATCTGGCCTCGCACATTGGTCAGAGTCAGCCTAGTCAGACTTATCAATTTCGTCGGGATACCGAATTCTCTCATGGCCGTGTACAGTTTCACCCTGGCTATGCTATCATAGGCGGCTTTAAAGTTGATGAAAAGATGGTGCAACTGTTGTCCATATTCCAACAGTTTCTCACTCGCTTACCGCACAAAGAAAATCTGATCTGTTGCTAATTTGCCCGGAGTGAAGCCTCTTTGGTATGGGCCAATGATGTTCTGGGCGTCTGGAGCTATCCGGCCTAGCAAGATAGCGGAGAATATCTTATAGAAGGTACTCAGCAACGTGATACCTCTATAATTGTAGCACTGTGTGATATCACCCTTTTTATGTGAGACAGATAATGCCTCTTTGCCAGTCGTCAGACATTGATTCGCTGTCCCATACCTTGAGCACAAGTTGGTGAACCGCTTGGTGTAACTGGTCGCCTTCATATTTAACCAATTCGGCTGTAATTCCATCGGTTCCTGGAGACTTATGATTTTTAAGCCGATGAATTGCACGGACTTTTCTCCTATACTTGGTGATTGCAGTATTTGCTCGTCGTCTTCAGTAGGCGGGACCTCCAACTCGCCGATGTTCTGATTGTTCAATAGCTCATCAAAGTACTCAACCCATGGCTCCAAATATGCCCAGCATCGTGATGTATAAGGCTTCATCCTGCTGACTTGTTGGTAAAAGTTCCCCGCTTGGTGCGGTTGCTGCCTGTAGTTTTCTAGTTCACAGATTTGTTCGTTTTCCCAGGCTTCCTTTTTCCGTCTGTGAAGGCGCTTCTCCGCTCGACGGAGTTTGTGATAAGTCTCGTTCTTCAGGTGGTTGTGAAGATCATTTGTTGATTTATTGATCCCCAGGACGTCTGTTGACTGCGGTTATTACGCCCCGCAGGGCGGTAGTTAGCTGGCTAAAAGGTTCCGTTGCGGTTCTCCGCCTCGGGCTGATTCCAGTTAATCCGATGGGGAGTTCCGACCCCACGTACCCGAGGAGGGCGATCAGACCCGAGTCTGCACGGGGACTCATCTGAAGTGGCTTCGGTCACGAAACCTTACCAGGGGTATACTGGTACCATGGGAACCGGGGTAGCCCCTGGACTCCTATACTTCAGGTTTCTGTAGTATTTGAGTACAGCTCGGTTAGTTGCGGTTGGTCCCCTTGTGGGAGCTTCATGGGGGTTGTGGTTGATGCTCAAGCGAGAAGGGACCTTCGGGCCTCGACGTGGTGTTGCGTATCAACACGGGTGCCGTACTCCATAGTTCGGTAAAGATTTAGATGATACTCGCATCCACCAGTATGAATGCCAAAGCCATGCAAATTGACATAGACTGGTACCGTTGTTGCTTGTCGCAGCGGGGCTCTGATTGTGATCACAAAATCAATCTGCGTCTTAAGATGACCGTAGGATTTATCCTACGTTAAACCATGCTATCCCCTTAGGGGGGAGGGTACGGTTGCAAGGCTTAGGTACCTCCGAGGTAACGTTGAGTAGAACATATGGGTGCGGTTATTGCGGCATCCATTTCCCTCTTATAGGTGTCGTGGAGGGCTGTATTGTGGATAGCTTCAGTATTCACTCTCACCTGATTGTCAGAGAGGATTCTGGGTGGTGTCGTAATTCGAGCTCAGAGCACCACGACCACTACGTCGCGAGCTATTAAGGCGACCAGTGCCAACATTCCAGCATCCCATTGGCCTGCGGGTTGTATGCAGCGCTCCTATAGCGTTTGAAACGAAGAGAGCTCGCCCAACCCCGCGAGAGTCCAGACAAGAAGCCGTTAAGAATCGACCGTAGAATTTCAACATGCCCAAAAACTTCACCGCGTTCGGCAGGGGAAAGTTCATGATCGTTTCAACCTTGTCTAGGTCTGGTTGAATTCCATCAGGGGTGATCATATGGCCGAGAAATTTCACCGGCTTTTGTAGGAATTTGCACTTTTCAACGTTTAGAACAAGACCGGCCTCAAGGAGACGTTGAAAATGCACTCCAGATGTCCCAAATGCTCAGATTCGAATGAAAAGCCGACCAACACGAAACAGAACTTCAAGTTTCATAGGACAAAGTGGATGAACCTCTGAAAAGTTTGCGCTGCATTGCACAGACAGAAAGTCAGCCTGGTGAACTCGAAGAGTACGAAAGGTGCGCAATTAGCCATTTTGGCTATCTTCGGGAGCTATAAAGACTAGATCCAAGGTCGAAAAAATACGGCAGTTTTTCAAGTAATGCGCGAAATCCAAGTGTTCTTACAGCTCAGTGTTATTGTATGTAGCCAGCGGTCAAGAGACCCGAAGGGTACTGTGGTAAATCTTATCACACTAAATGTCTTGGCATTCGTTCAAAGTTTGCTTCGAATGTGTCCTACCGCTGTAACAGGTGTGGTGACAATATGCTCTCTGATGCGATCCAGCTTCTGCATCAACACTCAATGGTGTTAGTGGCGATCCAGCAATCAGCTGTACTTAGGAGCTCCATAGCTCTTCCACCCAACTTCAGCGCGCTATCTCTCCACACGTCCTCTGTCTTTCGCTGCAACAGGGATCGCGTAGCTTCAGGTAAACCAGCTGGTGGAACTGCCTTGATCGCGGTTAAGTTCCCCATATGAGTCGAATTCATCTTTTCTTCATCTTCTACCCCCATTGACTGTATCACCTTACGTGTTTTCCCACCCAATTCCAGTCCTTTTATTATATGTTGCGTATACTTCCCTTGCCTCAGTCCCAATCATAAATTCTTCGACAGTCGTTCAGAAGTCCTTACTGTGACTTTAAGCTACCTTTGCTCTCCTGGCCCTGTGCAACTCCTGGCTTGTGCGACGACCTCTATGTCCTCAAGGAGCCATGGCAAAGTATCCATTACCAAAAGCCATAACAGTGGAAGGAGAACTCCTCCCTGTGGGCAGCCTCTAGGACATCAGAAATGTAGGTATCAAATAAGAGCTGATCTACTAGTCATGCCAGTCTTCTTTGCATCCGTGTAGGTGGTTTTCCCTGGTTTGGGAATAAAAACCACCTTCACATCACGCTGGATAATTGGAATATAAGCGTATGCTAGACATGCACGGTATATATTCCGAATATGTAGACCCAAGGCATCCATTTCCTCTATTGATAGTGCAGGAATGGTCCCCAAATCCGGTTTGCCCGAAGGCTTTTTGCTGCCCGACGACAGAGGCTTACCCATGGCCAAGACTCAGCAGGTGGCGCCAATTGGAGCCCGGGATCAGGAGTGCTGACAGAAGGGGCCTGCTTCGGCTCGTTCGTTAAGATTGGTTCCCACTTGAATAAGTGAAGGCTCTGAGTCTAGACCAGGTTCTGAATCGATAAGCCGGGGGTTGTTCCTTGACTCAGGGTTCGATGGTCATGATCGAAATTCAGTTTTTGTTTGTGGTTTTCCAAAATTGGCTGTCATGGCGTAAGTTTTACCGGGGAAAGGCAGATCCCCTTGCACTCTACTTTACACTCTGTTCACATGGAATTCGGTCTCCGCTGAGGTTTCCCTAACTCGGGCCTATATCTCCCCTTTTTGCTCCTTTTCCTTTCTCATAACTTCCGGCATATAAAGTCCTTTTGCTGAAAGTGTAATTTGAGCCAAAAACTAACACTAAGTCCGCTTAGTTTTCTAAACATCAAGCCATCCGTGCGATATACATATATAATTATAATTGGCTGAACTTCAACAATGACAATAAACCACAAGTCAAGCCACCAGGCTAAATTTTTTGCTTTTCTGATAATGGATGATTCGTGATTTATTTTATTCTAATAATTAATAATTAAAAAAGTAACTTACGATATGGCTAGAATCAACTCTTGTTTTAGTTGCTCTTTTGCTTTCTTTATTGATCCACTATCCTCCAATGCAACTTGTAATTCGCGTTGTAAAACGGCCAATTTTCGTCGCTCAGCCTCAAGAAGTAAACTAGTTACCTAAAGAAAGGACCATGGTATATTACAAATATAAGAAGAATTTTTAAAAATATTTTTATGAATATTTAAATTAATATTTATATTTAAATAATTTATTAAATGCAAATATTTAAAAACAAAAAATAACAACGAGGCGTGGCCTACGTTGTGACGTTTCAACCAGTTTCGACTCCGGAATGGGAGACACGTTTTTCTTAGTTCTCCTGTGGCTCTTTCTTTCAATGCCATTGATAGTAATTTTGACATTGGTGGCAAAGGGGATGAGTCCGAGGATTCAATTATTTCTAGAACCCTTTCCCAGGGACTACCTAACCCAAAAATCTGAATCACGTTGATCCGTACACGTGGAGTCTAGGCCTCAAAATGCTCTCCATTACGATATCTGATCTAATAAAATAAAATTTACTGCGAACCCCCCTTAAGTTCATCCTAGATCCGCAAAATATCGCAGTAATGGACTTTAATGGGAACCATAATACTGGAAAGTTTGGTGAAAATCCTACTAATATTAACAAAGTTAGAGCAGGTCAAACCTGGCTCTTCCGCGACAAATGGCTGCTCCCAGAAACAAAATGTTAGTATCACATCCAATGTCGAGTAGATACCGCAGGAATCACCTATCCTCTCTCTAAAAAAGGCACGTTGTAGGACCCCGCATATACACAGCCGATTATTTGCTTGCCAACTACCTACAAATTGATAACGTTAACTGAATACAACTGACTTTGTCTCTGACATTCTGGACCATTGTTCCTACAAGAGGCTGAATGAGCAGCTCATTAAGCACCTGTTACTCAGTGAAACAATCAAACCATCCAGAGGCAGCAGACCCAACGCTTGGCATGTATGGTTCCAAGCAAGTAGACATGGAGGCTAAGACTTCGACGGACCTTTTCTTGACAGTTCATTGTCGCCGATATTAGTATTCGCATCTTAAGCGTAGATTTTCTATACCGTTATGGATTGCTTGTTGATTTACACAACAGATCCTTCATCCCCTTACAACCTCCCTTAGGTCATCTAGAAGAATCTCAACCTCATCAGTCTTTCCATCGTTTTTGAAGGCATTGTCGACATGGCTCGAACTTCTTTAAAAATACCGCAAAATCACTGCCAACCGTAGTCTCTCTGAACAGGTTAAACATGATGTTCTGCACCACATTAATACTACCGGTACCCCTACCTTTTCTATGTTAAGGTGCGTCAATTACCACTGCAGAAGCTCACAGTTGCGCGGAAAGATTTAGAAGAGTTTGTTAAGCAGGGAGTTTACAGACCTTCAAAAAGTTGTTGAACTTCTCCAATTCACATGCTTCCTAAACTCAAACCTTCTGGCGATTACAGACGTGTAAATGCCCAACAGATTCCAGACCGATACCCCATTCCACTTCTCCACGATTTTCCTTGTAGCTCCCAAAGTCATTTCGAAAACAACAATATTCACCAAACTTTCGGTTTCTTCGCTTCGTTCACTAAGGTGACCAGTGAGCTCCGCAATACAGCGGAAAACTTTTTGAGTACCATCCACTTTGTACTACGAAACCTCCATTTTTGTTTGTTTGGATGGTGTTCTAATCGCGTCTTCCTCTGAGTCCAAGCATTTAGAGCACCTTAAATGCCTTTTTTAACGCCTCCTTGAAGCCAGTCTAGTACTCATTTAAACGCTAGACACACCCCTTGGTTAGACTCCAATACTAATATTTATGGTCGCAAACTGCACCGTTGACCACGTACCCTGCTCTTCCATTTTAGCCTCGAGTGCCCCATATACTATGTAAGCAACAGCCACTCATACCTCCACCACTTTCTGATAAGCAATAACATCAGCGTAAATCCCAATCCAAACACCGCCCCTTACCTAGAAACAGTTCCTGACATAAATAACCATGATGTCATCATCCTCGACATCCAAGTGTGTGACGAATTCGTACCAACACGCTCCCTCAATTTCCCCGGATACCTATTTCCCTCCCGGACGATGCCCTTCAAGACATCCATTCCAAGGAAAACCTACGGTTTACGGGGCTTTATGGTTTCTTACCAGGGCAGAGGCAAATCGTCAGACGCTGCCTCACCTCTGGCCCTGGGAGCAGCGTGATCGAAGTTGACATTTTTGTAAAGTTTGAGTGCTATGTCCTAAACGAGGGATCCATGGACCAAAAAAAGAGGGAATAAGTTGCTCCCCATTTGGTCCGGTCCGGCATTAAGTTGATGCGGACTTAGGACCCCACAATTCTCAAAAAAATGCCACCAATCTACTGTTAACATGCTTGACCAAAGCTTTGAAGCTGAGATCAATGCATAAATTAACTCCCTTCGTTCCGCAGAGCCCTACACCCAAACAGTCAGCCAGGCTGAACTATTCAAATATCCATTTCTCCCAAACAGCTTTACTGGTTCAATCCCGTCTATCAACTTCATTAAACCCAAGATGGTCGCAATGTCCAAAAAGCAGAGCAAGAACGAAAAGTCGACCGGGCTTCATAAAATTCCTGCCTTAAAAAAATGTTCTGTCACCATTAGTCCCTTCCTACGTTTTTCAACCACTCCTTGCTGAAGGCTCATTTCCGCATCAGAAAGAAAAACGAAAATTCCCTCATCCCGGATAGCTAAGACCCTCCTTCGACCCCCAGCCAAAATCTTCGAGAGCACCATCAAGTTAATGATAGATGAACACTGCGATAGAAACAACTGTATCCCGGACCTCCAGTTCGCCAGCCGTATAGGTCATTCGGTTGAACATGCCCTCCTTGTCCTGAAAACCGGCGTCCTGCTCAGAATTAGTCGTGCAAGACACCTACAATAGCCTGTCTCTTTGACATACGGAAAGTTTCTGACTTCCCAAGTAAAAGTTCAGCAGCAACTATCATCCCCGACCACCAATCCCGCTAGGACCCCCCAATAGTCAATCCTGTCCGCAATCCTTTTCTCACTTTTTACCGCGGATATCCCGAAACCTATTTCCACATCCAATTCTATCAAGATCAACCAATATGTCGACGACGAAGTATATATCCAATCAGATCCTCTACGAAGCCTCCACCACGCATCAACACCCTCCTGGTTAGACACGCGCTCCAATTCCTTGAAGGATGTCTGTTACCCCCCAACTCCTTAGTTAATGAGTTTCTGGTGATTAAAATCAGCGAGAGAAACCCCCCTCCCCCCCTCCCCCCACTCGAACTGTTTCCCACTAAGTCTCCTTTCCTACAGAAGTGACAACGGTCTTTTCGATAGGGAAGGTAGGTTCGTCCTCTACAAAGGTCGCCACTCCCACGCCAAATACGTTCCTCCACCCGAACAGAGCAGCTGAAAATTTGCATAAGCCTGCAGAACATTGTCGGGGGAATGCTGAAGTCGGAGGGAAGCTGCTGGTGTACAGTGCTCTCACAATCAGAAGTTTACGAGAGTACAGGAGAAACTTGAAGAAGCAGAGGACGCAAAGAAGACGCGATGGACGGAAGGTTTGGTCGCTTAAAGCGCAGTCCTCCCTGCGAAGTAATGCTTAGGAAGGAAGAAGGAGAAAGTGGGGGTGGTTTTAGTGGGTGAGAATCCCGCACACTGCTGCAACCTGACGCAGTTTCACAAGCAAAACTTTAAAGGAAGTCGAGAAACCGGAAACTGGGCGCTTCAGGTATGAAAGGTTTTGTGTATTTCTTTTATAGAAATATTTCAGTGAACATTTACCCCATTTAGGTACCAATAGGATATTAGGAAAGAATATCCACTTTCGCGAGATACTGACATTCTTGATTTTTTGCAGATTTTTCGGTTGAGTAGTTTCTGAGAATGGGTCCGTGAAAGAAATGGTCACTTTGGAACCCCCCCCCCCCCCAAACCTTTCCAACAAGGCAAAACTAAGACCTTTCATTTGATACCCCACTTGACTATATTTGAGGAAAAAAAATGACACTCCTTTTGCATGCATGGAGACCACCCTTAAAGTTTACTGGGCAGAAAGCGGCGACTATCAGCTCTACACTGGCAAGGATACTCTCAAATATAGGCGGCTCGAAACACAGTCGCCGATTACACGGTGGGTGCAGGAATTATCTCTATAGGTTCGGTCTCGATGAATCGCTGTGAAGGTGCAGCCGAAGATGCAGAACAAGTTTTCTTCACCTGCCCAAGATTTGAAAATTCAAGGAGAAACCTTGAAACACAGCTAAATACTCGTTTAGCGATGAGAAATCTAGTAAGGTACTGGGCAAATGCATCAGCAGCTAAAAGAAGAAGAAGCGCAATGGAGGCATAGAAGAGAAGCTACTGCAATTAACACCACGCAAAGCGGTAGCAGCTTATTTACAGTGAACAGCTAAGAACTGAACAGCTCCGCGAAGCAATACCAGAACTGTAGTCCCACCGGGAGAGTGTGGAGAAAATATGGGAGGTTTTAGTTGGTAAGAGTCCGGCATGCGCGTCCTAGAATCCATATGCGTATCCATGGTGGATTTCCCCCAGTAAAAGAAAGACAGACAGACAGACGGACAGACAGTAGATCGATTTTAGTAAGGTTTCATTTTACACAAAACCTTTAAAACGACGAAAGAGCTAAGCCGGAACTATAATATAGACCATATGCGGCGAATTACTTGAAATCCCACAATGAGAATTGAAAGTGACCGTCCATATTGGATCCGACAGTTTCGTTAAACTTTCGTTAAACACAGAAAATTCGGTTACAATCGAATTCAGCATAGGAAATGTCAAACAGATGTCATAGGGAATGTCGTTTGAAATCTTGTTTTTGCAAAGTGGTGCAAGCAAGTGAAAGGTGAGATATTCAAAACCGTGTTGACGTTTCGACAATGACAAGCATTCAAACGAGTCAATGTCATTATGGACGAGAATGATTTTTGACAGATTTCTAATTTACGTTCGTTAAAATTTGGGAATTGTAATATGCCCATTGTAGAGGAGAGCTCGAAAGAGAAACGAAAACAACTAGGAAAAGAATAAGAAGACCACAAGCGTGGATAAAATTGACAAAATTGATGTTAAAATAAATATAAACAAACTTTCTTACCTCAAGCTGAATACCAAAAAGTTGTCGATTGCATTCACATTTTGGCAAATCATCAATTGTATCATAGAAATGATGATCATTCAAAAAATTTTTATTATTTCCATTATTTATGTTCGTATCGTTATAATTTTCACAGTTTTGATAATTATTCTGATTGTTATTATTGTTGTTGTTATCATCGCTTTGGTCTTCATTACTATTGATTGTATTACATAATTTTTCATTATCATCATCACATATTGTCGATGAAATTACATGATGATGACTATGAGTGTTCAATGAATCGATTATCAATGTTTCTTCATCATGATGTAAGGCAAGAGGATGATGATGATCGAATTTTTCTTGTTGATATTGATTTTGTTTAGTTTTATTACTATTTTGATGATTTTGATGATAATCAATCGATGCTAGAGGCTCTGGTTTTTCTATGGGACTCATATGTTCACCTTGTTAGCAAGGATTAAAAACCTGAAGAGAAAGAGAGAAAAAAAAAGCAAATTAGGCATAAATACGTTTAAAAAAAACTAACAAATCAAAGAGTGCAAGGCAACGAACGAGACTTACCAGATGGGCTGGAAAGTGCATAGGCCAACGCACAGATGGCGCTATTGGTATTAAATCCATAGGTCTTCTAGTTCACCTGAACCTTCAAAAGACACGTGTACAAATTTGACAGCTGTCGGACTATCAGTTTGTGGGATAGAGCATTTTGAATGAAGCGACTTTTGTTAGTTTGAAGAAAATGAATAAAAAGGAATTTCGTGTCTTAATTTGACGAAAAAGATACTGTCGTAGCCAAAGCTTGGCTTGATAAACTTTATTCGGACTTTGCATCAGGAAAATCAACCGTTGAGAAGTGGTTTGCTAAGTTTAAAAGAAGCGAAATAGACACCGAGGACGATGGACGCAGTGGGCGCCCCAAAGAGGCATTTACCGTCGAAAACATCAGAAAAGAACACAAAATAATTTTGGATGACCAGAAAGTGAAGCTGATTAAGATAGCTGAAGCTCGAAAAATATCAAAGGAATGTGTTGGGCATATGGTCTGCAAAGTAAGTGCCGCGCGAGCTCCCAATCGCTAAAAAACAACAACGAACTGACGAATCTGAGCAGTCTTTGAAACTCTTCTTCCCGAATTTATATGTCGATATGTAACAATAGACGAAACATGGCTCCATTATTTCACACCAGTATCAAAACGATCGTCATTTGAGTGGACTACCCATGATGAACCGACCCTAAAGCGTACAGAGACGCAATAGTCTGTTGACAAGCCTATGGCATCAGTATTTTGGGATGCCCATGATATAATATTCGACGACTATCTTTAGAAAGGTAAAACCGCCAACAGCTACCAATATGTAGTGTTATTGGAGCATTTGAAGGAACAGCCCCATTCGAAGAAGCAGAAAGTGCTATTTCATCAAGACAATGCACCGTGTCACAAATCAATAAAAACGATGGTAAAATTGTATCAATTGGGCTTCGAATTTCTTCCGTATTCTCCACATTTGGGCCTCAGGAGCCATTGGTGATCTTTAACGGATCGCTTACTATACGGGGTAAGTCGTCCCCGAGGTGACTCCAATACCTTATAGTGTCCCTGTTCCGGAAAAAGCCCAATCGCTAGTCCTGAGCGCATGGATTCGGACAAGAACCGAGTAGAAGTGCAGTCAACCGTCCTAGCTAGAGCCGAAGAGGAAAGGCTGCGGTCAGCAACGTTCCTCCAGAGGAACGTCAGCAAAAGTGTCAAAAACTGGCGGAACTATTAGACCTCATCTTCTTGTACAGGCGAACATGGAGAGCAGCAAAAGACGATTGGAAAGCAGATACCGCAGAACACTACTAGCACCAAACGAACCGCAGATAGTCCACTGCAAAACCAACTGGCGAAAAACCTGAACAAGGATGACGTGCCAAAAGGAAACTTTATTGAAATAGTTTCCAGGACCCAAAAAAAGGAGGCGAAGAAGGATAAAAGGAAACAACTGACTACGCCGCCAAGACAAGGAGGTTGCAAACCAAAAGCCAGTAGCAGAAATAACGAGAAAACGAAGAAGGACTAGACCGTTGGTTCTGCTCATTAAGCCGATGGAAGGCAAGACATTTGTGGAAGTCCTTAGTGGAATCCGCAACAGGATGAAACCTGAAAACAACGGAGCAGAGGTGTCTTCCATACAGAAACCAAAGGGTGGACAAATCCTTGTCGAACTAGGCCCGAAGATAACTAGCAAGAGTAACTTCTGCGAAACGATCAAAGGGTTATTGTGGGATAATGCTCTTGTTTCTAGTCTAGAGCATATGAGCTCTCCAGAAATCCGAGGTCTTGACTGCCTCACAGAAAAGGTAGAAGTGGCGGAGGCGATAAACAGTGAATGTCCAAAGGTAACCAATGGCCGGATAGAAATCACCTCTGTTAACGCTGGAGGTGGTGGAAGTCCCCGAGCAATATGCGAGGAAACTCCTTAGCAGCGGGAAAATCAAAATTGGACGAATGCGGATAGTCCTCACTAAGTGCTACATATGTCTGGACTATGGGCACACATCAGCAACTTGCAAGGGACCAGACAGGAGGACTGCATACCAGAGATGCGGCCAGGTAGGTTCCCAAGGGATCGTGGCGCCGCATACACTGCGGGCTCGGGACAGTGTCCAATCTTTAAAGCGGAAATGAAAAGGGCTAGGGCGCGAATGTCATGATTCGCATCTTAAAAATTAACATGGATCGGAGTGCAACTGCTTACCAGTTGCTAGCGCAGTTCGCTGCGGAGATGAACGCTGGTCTAGTACTAATCAGCGACCAATACCGAAACAGGGACCCTGCTTCATGGCACTTCAACTTACTGGGTACCGCTGCCATCTGAGTTCGGGACGATGTTCGAGTTCGTGTTCTTGCCCAAGACCGAGGAATTAAGTTCGTCAGGATTCTGTGTTTAGGGATCACGTTTTTTTAGCGTTTACCTGACGCCAAATGAGACGCTTTTGGACTTTTGGCGCCGGCTTGATGCTCTGGAGGACGCCGTTTCAGGCAAAGTGTAAAAAATGTGCATAAATCCAAAAAGCGGAGGCCGCGGGGGGGTAATCCACACGGGGGAAGCTTTTCTTAAGTAAGAGGGAACGGGTGAATTTACGTTGCACATTTTCAAGGGCAAGACAACCATAGTTAGGGAAAGGTGACCAGATCACGGAGCAGTACTCGAGGGTATTGAAGGAGGGAATTGAAGAGAGCTAAGGAGGGTTGAATGGAGTGAAAATCAGAGAAGGAGCGAAGTAAAAAGCATGACAATTTGGCTGCTCGATAGGTGACTTGGAGGCAATGGGTGTAAAAGCGAAGCTTATTGTCGGAAGTGACTTTGATATCTTCAGTGGAATTTAAGCAGGATAAGGAATATCCGTTACCAGAGTATGAGAAAGAAGTGGGTGAGAATTTGACACTTTCTGACGTTTAGCGCTAAACCATTAATCATTGAAGGGAAACCCAGTCCATAGGCGACGATATAGCGGAAAACAGGTTAAGGTCGTCGTCATAGAGCAAGCACGGACAAGTAAGGAGGGGTGGGGGAAGGTTTTTGATAAAAAAGAAAAATAACAAAGGGCCCAGAATAGATCCCTGCGGGATGCCAGAGGAGGGGGCTCAGCCTTGAGTCGGCTAATGGTGAACGTTGGGGGCCCTCTACTATTAGACGTCTTCGTAAGGGAGCAACACACTCGGTTCTATTCTATGGCGCGGAGGTATGGGCCCATGCCCTTGACAAGAGGAGCATTGTAAGCGCGTTGCTCAAGTGCAGAGATGGGGAACTTTGTGGGAGCGATCCCCGCTGCTCTCCTTGCCAAGGAGCGTAGAATTATCTACCGCCGCGAAGAGCATCAACGCACCCTTACCAACTCGGCAAGTTTCTTGGCAAAATAAGCCAAGAGGCAGATGGACTGGGCAGCTCATCGAGAATTTGGACCCGTGGCTGAACCGAACGCATGGTGAGATAGATGACTTCCTTACCCAACTTCTAAACGAGCATGGAGATTTTCAGTTTTACCTGCACAGGATTGGGAAAGCGTGATCTCCTGATTGTGTTCTCTGCAATGGAGTAGCGGACGACGCTGACCACACCTTTTTCTCGTGCGAAAGATGAGACCGCTTCTGTCAGCAGCTTTATGCAGATACAGGGAAGCTCTCTCCAGACAACATTGTTAGAGAGATGGTGATGAGCGCTGGCAGCTGGAGTTGTATTGCGCATTATGTTCACGCTCTTTTTAGTGCGAAGAAGATTGAACCCGACCGGGGGAGGGACCGGATGGTAAGGGGTTCCTTGAACTAACAACCATCCTTCTCTCCTCCTGTTGGTGAAAGGCATTCCCTGACTTCCAAAGCCATGGGAGCGGAAGGGAGGGAGGGAGGAGCCCGAAATAATGTGTCAAACGGTTCCAGGCTAGTTTTCTGATGATTCTGGGAGGTGTTTAGTTGGTAGTCCGACAGCGTACTGTACTACGGGAGTCCAGCCCTCCGTGTGAAAACAAAATTCTCCAGATCTGGCCTTAGCAACTTTTTCCTGCTCTCAGACCTCAAGAGAATGCTCGCTGGAAACAAATTTTGCGCCGATGAAGAGGTAATCGCCGAAACTGAGGTCTACTTGAGGCTAAAGACAAATCGTGTTGTAGAAATGGGATCGTTAGCCTCCTTTTGGTAGGGGTCATCGCCAGCGGTTGAAAAGCTTGACATTGGCCCAGTAGGGCATTTGAAAAGGGTGTCTCCCAGGCCAGTACTCAAAAAATAATCATTCCAATTAGTTTCAGTCTCTTTCTACTCATGAAGCTCAAAGGTCGACCACATCTAATAACGGATCATTTCTAGTCATTTTCCGGCCTAAATCGATCGACGCATTCGCCTCCTTTGTAAACCTAATTATTCTCCCATAGATAAGAACTTTCTCTTTGAAATTCTGGGTATGTTCCAACAAAACCATTTTCCACTTTATTTAATTAAATAACGTATAAGCAAAAAGTAAGCCAAATTCCAAGATGTGCCATTCGAACTTGCCTACAATAGGCCAAAAAAAAAAATCTGTAATCGATCCGATTACGAGAAATTTTGACCAATGTATCTAAAATCGAACCATTCAGAGTCGAACCAACAAATCAGATTGAACGGATCAAAATTTTATCTAAATGGTTAGACGGATCGTAACGATCGTATTTCTACCTTTCAAGTCATTCAAAGTCCCCCTAGAAAAGTACAAGATACATTTGTAAATAGCTTTCGATCGTCAGCACAAAGGCTACCTCTTTAAGAAAAAATCTCTTAAACTACTTTAGATACGATACGATGCCTAATGTTTCCCCGCAGTGAGGAATTCTATGTCTAATTCTAATCCATGGATAGATGGCCCAAGATAAAAATGCTGAATTGGATAGTAAAAAGCACAAGATATAACGGTATATTAAGGTACAAAATTTATTGACCTCAAATTATCTTTCTTCTTTTTTTACATGTGTTTTAGAGCAAATTCTGTGTAAGTGACTTGGCCCCGGCGATCTTCAAAAGTGATCGTACTTCCAAGACGACCTATACACAACAATACATAAGACTATCTAAGTAGCTGCGATTATAGCAACAACAATAGATACCAGAATATCTTAGTATCTAGAATGACTATGGTCATGATCGCAATAACGATGAGTTGAGCTGAGTTTGTTCTTAATGAGTTGCAGAGGTAGAAAAAAAATCATATATTGAACCTTATAAAAAGTGCCGTTTCATTTCAATTCCTATGCAGTCAAGCTGAAAGGTCTTTGGACAATCCTTCCCAAGCCTCAACACTATTAGACCTACCAACCGGAACGCAAAAATAAGACTCCAAAAAAAAAGATACAAATTTTTTTTATTTTGAGATTGGTCACTCGATCGTGCCTATGGCTTGAATACTCGATTTTAACTACTCCACTAACTTTTATCTTCCTTTTCCGCAGCAAACAGAGGGTTTTCGCTATGCACATAAAAAGCATTGCACATTGCTAAAAGCCAAGGGAATGGTCGGTCGATCGACACACTCAACGTCATGCCAAGATCTTTTTCGGTCTTTGAACGGACCACTGACTCTTTTACATGGTTACGGTAGCCAACAAAAGATCCAGCGGCTAAGGTAGCACCAACAACAATATACAATTGAAGAGTCCAAAGAAGAAATCAGAAAGGTGGAACACTAGATATAACGACTAAAGCTGGAATTAAAGCACAATCCGACATAACACATTTCGTCCCATAGCACTCTAGTTCTTAAAAGATCGTTATCCTACGTATACACATACATATCTCATATAATCCATCATCTTTCATGCTCATGGTTTTAATCTGCATCTTTTATGCCTTTCAGGTCTACAAACTTAATGTTCAACCATTTCCGATTGTTGCACCGCTGCAACGCTTTTGCATTCGCAGTTTACTAAGAAGAATGAAACAAATCAACGACTATTGTATATATAAATGGAAAATAAGACCAAGGTAATAATCTGAAATCTTTGTAAGGGTTCAGGTCTGATGCTCCTCTTATTACATATGGAAAAGATGTAGATAGTTCGCGTACAGTCGAGCCTAGGAAGAAATTTGCCCTTGACGCGTGAAGCGCTCTTTATTCACCATCAAAAAATTGCTCAACAGTAAATCGAACTAGGCAATGTCACCAAAGTAGTGCCAAAGGGTTAAAGGTCACCTTTCGCCGCCATGACATACATGTCAGTCACTCAAATTATCTGTCACATCACTCAGTTCAACAACTCTAACGCGATTATTTTGCTCTATTCAAGTTTATACTAAAAATTAAGGTAGCCGGACCCAAGCCCGGTTGTGATAGGGGCAGGGATGGATAGATGCAGTCTAAATGGCTAAACACCACCGCAGCGTCACAGGGGGACAGATGAGGAAAGCTCAGGAACTTTGCAGTGTTGCAGATTACTCCTTTTTGCGAAATTCTCAATATTAACGGAGATATAAGCGTTTAAAGACTCCTCCAAAAATCAGCAACCTCAAAAATCACTAGACCCCCCAACCTGTATAGCATTTTGAACCTCAGACCCTTCCCCAATAGAAGTGAGCACGAATTAAGCTCCTTTTTGTGAAATTCTCAATATTAACGGAGATATAAGCGATTAGCGAGTTTTTCCCAAGATTCGTCGAAATTTCGGAAATTTTTCCGGCACCCAGACCCCCCAAACTATATACCATTTTGAAGCTCAGACCCTCTACCAGATGTGGTGATCACAAATTGAGCTCCTTTTTGCGAAATTCTCAATATTAATGGAGATATAAGCGTGTAACCAGACCTGACAGTGTGGGGCTAGGCTAGATGAAAGCATTTACATTAAACATCTCCCCGTCGTCAGAGAGATAGCCTGGAACCGTTTGTCACATTACTGCGGGCTAGTCCCCGAACTCTCCCACCTTGGAGAGCCTTCAAATCAGAGAATTCCTTTCACCAAGGAGAGGGGAGAGTAGGAAAGGAACTGTCCGTTCAAGGAACCCCCTACCATCCAGCTCCTCTACCGGTCGAGCTCTATCTTCTTTGCAACGAGAAGGACCCGAACGTATTGAGCAACACGGCTCCACCTGTCAGCACTCCTCAGCATCTCCTCGACAATGTTGTCCGGAGAGAGAGATCCCCTGTATTTAAATAGAGCTGCTCACGAATCCCATCCCGCCTCCCACAAGAAAAGAAGTTGTGCTGGGCGCCGTCCACAACTCCATTGCAAAACACACAATCCGGAGATCGTGCCTCTCCTTGTGCAGGTAAGACTGAAAACCTCCATGCCCACTTAAGACCTGGGTACGGAAATAGTCAATCTCACAATGCTTCTGACTCAGTCACGGAACTAAGCTGCCAATCAGCTGCGCAGTACATCAGCCTCTAATTTCATTGCCATTCACCTAGGGTGCGTTCTTCACCAGCAGCCACCTCCTTTTTCTCTTTGCCTCCTTGCACTTGTACCACTCCCGCGATCACCATCACGGCCGGTTCAAAGACATTGCGGTACGCAGACGCCACCCGCAAAACTTCCCGTCTCTGCACTTCCGCAAGACCCTAATGATATACCTCCTTGCCAAGAGGGTCGGACCAAACCTCTGCGCCGTAAAGCAAGACAGACTGCGATGAACTCATCAGGAGACATTGATCCACCCGATTGCCCGTCATATCAATATGCCAAGTCTCTTTTGCGCCTGTTCGACAGTGCGTCCAGCAACATGCGCGACTCTGGTTCTGGCAGATCGAGTTTAAGTAGACTATCATAGGTAGCATTCCAGAGATCTGGCCCTAGGATGGATCCTTGCGCTACCCCCAACGTAACCTTCATCCTCCCTTGTCGCAGATTATTGTGCGGTCGCGCTTGGGAGTCGTTTTAAAACGCGTGTGATTCAGAACAGTGCAAGCGGATATGTATCCTCACACTTGCTTGCAGTGCTTTGTAAGTATCACATCTTTATCTTCTCGTCAAAAATGGTAGCTGTAGATAGGCTCCGAAATACGGAACATCGCCATGGGCAAGTAGTACCTGGTGGGCCGCCATTTTGTTTCCATCGTAGAGATTCTCACGATTTCCACACATTTCCACATGCTGATTGCATGATGGGAAGGCAGCAGTGGATCCCGGGGCATCGAGGGAGAGCGGTCGGTAGGATTGACCCTGTTAAGTCGACCGCGATTGAAAGGGTCGATCATAGCAGTCTCAGCGAGGTAGAGGAAGTTTCGCCACTGGGTTTAGGGTTCTGGTCGTTCTTTCATGAGCGTGTACATTACCCTTCCCCATGCAAAACGTTTGCCAGATAGTTTGGCCCGTCAACCCCGCCTGGAAACTCTGATTTAATCCTTTGAGATTAGAACAACTTGTCCGAGTTCCAATTGTGTAAAAAACTAACAAATTCTTTGATCTAGGCTCGCAATGAGGTGAAAAAAACACTTGTCTGGGTTTCGTGCTGTTTCGTTGATTTACAGGTACCGTCCTCGTCCCCGGAAATTAGTGGGATCTTCCCTCAGGATTAGGTGTCTGTGGGGATTCTTTCCCATTCCCGGAACACTTTGTCTATCCTTCTTAGAATGGAGGTTGCGCCTGTCCTCCCCTTAGAATATAATTTGGTACGTTCTCCTACTTAAAAAAAGGGTTTCGTGTATTCTCCCTTTGAAGGAAAACGGAATTTCGTCGGCTCTATCTGGGAATGCGGAGCTAGTTTAGTGGGGGGACACCGCCTCCAAGCACTCAGACTTTTGTAATTCATTGGCCTCTCGACGATGGCTTTTGCGGATCTAAGAACGTTCTCCAGAGACAGGATGCGCAGACTCTCTTCATTGAAGGAAACCTTATCAAGGTGTCTGAGGAGGCCGGGCAGCTGCATATGTCTCTTCTTCCCCCTCTAATTGGCCGCATATGGCCGAGACCACCACTCCGATTTTGTGGTGTTTCAAGGACAGTGTCCCGTTAAAAGCCCTGCTAACGTTTTGATCTCCCACTTAAGAGGCAACAAAAATGCCTTTCTAGCGGCCTAAGTTCTTCACCTGCCATGTTATTCCCCTTTCAGACTTGACAGTAGATGGCCGGATGCCAAAAGGTGGTTCTGGTCCCAACATTGTGGATTCAGAACCTTAGCGAGCCAGTCTGTCAGCTTCCTCATTACCAGCGAGGTTTGAGTGCGCTTTCACCCACGTCAGGAATTTTTCAGATGGGCGCATGACCGCACCACCTTTCCATATTTTGTTCGGCTCTATCTGAGATGCGGAGTTAGTTTAGTGGAGGGCGCCGCCTCCAAGCACTCAGACCTTTGCTGGGCCCATTGCACTATCCTCGTAAGTCACCTAATTTAATGACATCTCGCCGATGGCTTTCGCGAATCTGAGAACATTCTCCAGAGACAGAATGCACAGATTCTTCGTTGAAAAAAACCTTATCAAGGTATCTTCGTCTGAGGAGGCCGGGCAGCTGCATACGAAGTACAGGGCCGTCTATTCTTCCTCCTCTCATGGAGCAGGGAACGGTTCCTCACACAACCCCTCAATATCCGGAAGAGATAATTCAGTACGTGGAAAGTATTGTCTAGTGTGCCTAGAATGACTTTCTCTCCTACGAAATTAAAGGTGTTTCTGACGTCAAGCGTTACGAGGAGCACAACCCGAAGAGTTCAGTGCTCGACGAACGGCATCCACGATTTGCATGACAGCATCAACTCTGGATTTCTCTGCTCTGGAAGCGATCTGCCGTGCGGATAAGTCTCCGGAAGCGCTTATTGCTTCAGCGAGTCTACTTCTGATGAGCTTTTCGAGCATTTCCCAACAGTATCAAGCATACAAAGTGGGCGGTATGAAGACGGCAACTCACGGTGGCCTTTCCCTTTGCCGATCAGCGCAAGCCTTGCTACAGGATCAACTGTGGATTTCCTTGCTCTAAAACCGAACTGCCGTGAAAATAACTCTCCGGCAGTGCGTATTGCTTCAGCGAGTCTACTTCTGATGAACCTCTCGACCACTTTTCTAGCAGCGTCAAACATACAAAGTGGGCGGTATGAAAACGGTAACTCAAGGTAACCCCACCTTCCAACAAGAAGGAAAAATGTCCCCTTTTAGGCAAGCATTGAATGCACGAAGGACGAGGTTCGGCCGATGTTGGAATACCTTCTTCCTTTTCATATAGGACTGCCTGTTCCATATCTTTTATGGAGAAAAGCAGATAGTCCTCGACGCTCTCCGCCCCGACGTCATCATTCCGTCCATCTGCTCGGCCTTTAGTGAATAGGTTTTCCTCTCTGATTTTTCAGGTTACCAGCTTGTAACCGAGTTCCCTTCCTCGACCAGATCCTGCCAACAGCGAGCTTTACTCCTGTTTATTACGCTGCAGAGTCCTCTTTTGGCTGATCTGTACTCTGTGATTATGGCGCATGCCTCCTCCCGGACGTTTACACGTTGTGTTAGGCGGCAGAGTCTGTGACACTCCTTCCGGAGCTCTGCAATTTGCACCGTCCACCAATACATAGAAGGTTTGCCACATCTCGATGCTCTACTAAGCATGGAAGTTGCGCAAGCCTTCATTATTAGGTTCACAACTGAATTTACGACAGTGTCAGCTGCAGGCTATCACCCCCAGAAGTACCCGCGGGCACAGCTCTCCTTTTCGTTGTAGGTGTTCACCTTATGACCTGCCTGACCGCATTTGCGGCAGACGTATGCCAAAAATCCAAACATTTGTAACATTTAGTTGGTGCGGCGCGGATTCGTATTCTACACACTACCCAACCAATTTTCCCGTTGTTAGGAAACTACCGCATATTGCTCGGCAACTTCCACCACAGCGAGTTTTTGGCCTCGTGAGTTTGCAGAAGTAATACCAATCCGAATATTGGTTACCTCCGAACATTCGCGTTTGATGGCCTCTTTTACCTCGTTCTTTTCTGTGAGACAGTGAAGGTCCCGGATTTCCGGAGAATACCGGGGTTCCAGGCTAGAAACCAAAGCTTTTCTGCCCAGAATCCCCTTGACTGCTTTACAGAGCGCAACTTTATTTGTTATCCTGGGGGATAATTCGACTAGGACTCCACCACCTTTCGTTTTTCGAATATAAGATACTTCTGCTCCGCTATTTTCGGGCTCTCATTGCGTCGCGGTCTATAGTTCTGAGTGCTGACCGACTACTAAAGACAATGAATCCCGCCTCGCGGGAAAGGAGGCGAAGATGGTGCGTGGGACCAAACCTATGACCGAGAAAAGTGGGGAATTCGATCTAAACGGACTGATGACACTATTGATTTGACTCAGGTGCTCGTTCGTGACTGATATCCGACATCCAGTCACAACACAAATACCTCTGCCATGATTTGAACTGCAACCTTCCACGGCGAGAGCCTAACGCTCTAACTACCAAGCCATCTGAGCACTAATCTACATATGATCATTAAAGATTGACAATAAAACGACAAACCGCAAGGTGCATTTGAAACAAACAAAGGAGATATATTATATAAAAAAGATACATACATTTTAGGAAAAGAAAAAATGAATTTATAACCAAGGTTGTGGGAATTTCTTGAGATTATCTGATGGCGGCTTAAAAGACAATAGACTAATAAAGAGCATTTTATTTAGACACGCAAGCCCCAATTATTCAATTATTCCAGGTGTAGAAATCTGAAAATTTCACGTGCATTTCATATCCACAATCTATTGTTATAATTAACGTCGATTACATAATTTTTTTTTTATATTTTAAACTTGTGAGTGAAAATTCAATTGAATTTAATTAGAAACACAAGGAAATTTCCATAATTATACAAAACTATGTAATAATATTGTGATGACCAAGTTCAAGGATTATGGATGATTTGAACTTGATCTTGGAAGATACAGATGCAGATACATGAGCAAATCTTGTAATGTTCGGAATAAAATAGAGTTTCAAGTAAAATTGAGTTGTTTTGATTGTTTGTGAATAAAGAATGAATAAAAGAATGATTTTCGGGTCTTGCCTGTGTTGACTGAAGAAGAAAAAGATAATCTAAGTCCCGTCTTCGAAGGCAACCCTTCGGCCAAAATGTGAAGCATTTTTACAAAATCAGGATGAGGAAGTGACCCTGCATTTCATGCACAGCCTTTTCAGGTTTAAGACAAAAATAGTTTCTGAGAATGGCCCCCTTAAAGGAATGATCACTTTCAACTCCCCGCACTCTCCACCTTTCCAATAAATGTCAAAACTAAGATCTAACCGAGACCTTTAATTTGATACCCCACATGACTATATTTGATGAAAAAAAAATTTACACACCCCTTTGGCATCTATGCGGACGTCGGTCCCCCCCCCCCCCCCCCCCCCCCTCTAAATTCGACGTCAAAGGTTGTAACTCACTGCATGCGTGAGCGTTCACAGTTCCCAGTTTTCTACCAAATTTGGTGTCAATCGCTGAAACCGTCTCCGAGAAAAATGCGTGCGACGGAGAGACAGAGAGACAAAGAAAGTGTGAACCGCATAAGGCGAACACAGAAGGGCGACCTATTGCTGGAATTCAAACCAGACGAAAGCAAGTCAGAAGACTTGCAGAAAAAAATCGAGTCGTCACTGGGTGAGGCAGCAGGAGTGAAGCTCACTCAAAATCGTGTGGTTATTGAGTGCAAAGACTTGGACGAGATTATAAAGAAGGTAGAAATTTGTCAAGCCCTACGATCCCAGCTGGGAATACAGTTGGTCCAGTAGCGAGATATTCTACGGCTAAGGAAGACATATGGTGGCACATAAACTACGTCCATAAGGATTACACTTGAAGCAGCCCAAAGGGCTATCACTGCCAGTAAAGTTCAGATTAGCTGGGTCGTCTGACAACTACGAGAGCAGATAACTCTGAAAATATGCTTCAGGTGTTTGGAATTTGGGAGTTTGGGTCGCGGTCATGCGGAAATCGGGCCATAGAAGGAACCACGAAGATCATCGAGAATGGCTTCACTAGAACAAAAATAGGCGGAATATCTATTCACAGCTGTTATGCGGCTCCAAGCCTTACGACGGAGGAGTTCCGTTCTTTGGATGCGTGAACACCTTCCGTAAGAGAGAAATGGGGTCCGTGATAGATGTTATTTTTGTTAGCGATGTTTTAGCTAAGTATCTGCCTTGGTATATCAGTGACGAATATACACATAGCGACCACCAAGCCATAATTTTTTAAATCAGACATGGTAAACGAATGAAATGGTCTCGGACGAGAGCTGAAAAGTGGGCAACTAATAAGTTTGACGAGGAGATTTTCGAAGAAGTTCTGCAGCTTGAAGGAAGCGCAGAAAATAAATAAAGGCAAACGCTCCCCACCGATTTCTTGCCCTACTCTGCTTGATGAAATAGTAACCGATCTTTTCCCACAGAATGTGAATACCGCTAACCTTCTCACTGTCGAGATAGACACCGCCGAAGTACCTATGGTAAGCGAAAAGGAGGTCCACGAAGCTGCGGATAATATTGTTGGAAATAAAGGACCTGACTTGGATAGCATCCCCAATAAAGCTCTCAAGGCAGCAGTCAAAATAGCTCCAAATATGTTTGCCGAGGCGTTCACCACATGCCTTAAAGAAGGAGTATTTCCTACACAATGGAAGAAGCTTCGTCCTACAGGCCGGCATGCCTCCTATATATATTGGAATTTTCGAGATGTGGAGACTCTCGTAGAAATCTTGTCTCCTAACGTCGTTCACTTTCTTCAAAATATTGGCGTTGTCCAAATCTTCTCGCACTCTTTTTGTGTCCTTGACTGATTGTAACCGGGTCCTAAGTAGATATCGTCTGCTGATCGAGGTGGCCCAGAACAACGTTTATGTAGCCGCCTTTTGATGTTCTGCGTCCGACCCAAGAAGGTTAATCTTATCCATTGCCTAGGTTCTCCTAGAAGCGTTTTGGAAGTTGCTGCATTTCTTTATTTCTTCTCTCCTCATTGAGCAGTGTTGTGACCATCCTGTGAATCACTCAAGAAGGAGGCAGTTGGTCCCCTAAATACGTATTCGTATAGATTAGATACTTTTAGCCAATAAAAAGGAAAAATATCTTCTAAGACAATCTTTCAGTCTCCAAGCCCACTTAGGAACTGGATAAGAGTTGCCACTCATCTAGGGTGCGTTGCTGTTCTTCACGATCAACCACCTCCCTTGCGCTTTTATATGGCTTTACGCTCCTTAGCGAAAGGGCGGCG
Organism: Hermetia illucens; assembly: GCF_905115235.1. NCBI lineage: Eukaryota > Metazoa > Arthropoda > Insecta > Diptera > Stratiomyidae > Hermetia > Hermetia illucens. Next base: position 11,358,513 of record NC_051855.1, on the reverse strand, counting down.
GGGATCACTCCTGCTATCACCACCGCGTCCCGTTTAGAGATAGTGCGGTAGGCAGATGCCACCTGCATAACCTACCAGGCGCAACTCTTCTGGCATGTCGAGTTTAAGTAGAGTAGAGATCATAGGAAGTGGTCCAGAATTCCGGCCCAAGAATGGATCCCTGCGCTACCCCCGATGTGTGTCCTCCTCTGACCCTCTAGTATCTCATAGAACAGGAAGCGGTTGCTCAGATAATCAACCAATATCCGTAAGAGATAGTTCGGCATGTGGAAAGTATTGTCTAGTGTACCTAGAATGTCTTTCCATCTTACGGAATTAAAGGCATTTCCGACGTCAATCGTTACGAGGAGCACTACTCGTCGAGATGGGCGGCTATGTGCCTTCGCTCCACGAACGGCATCCACTAGTTGTGTGACAGCATCAACTGTGGATGTCCCGCCTCTAAAGCCGAACTGCCATGGGGTAAATCTCCAGCAGCGCGTATCACTTCAGTCTACTTCTGATGAGCTTTTCAAGCACTTTTCCGGCAGCAGCATACAAAGTGGGCGATATGAAGACACCAACTCAGAGTCGCCTTTCCCTTTGCTGATCAGCGGAAGCCTCGCTACCATCTAACTTGTAACTTGTCACAGCGGGGCTCTGATTGTGGTCACAAAGTTAATTCGTGTCTTAAGAAGACCGTGGGATTAAGTCCCCGAGACAGGTATCCACGTAAAACCATAGAGACGTAACTGTCAGCTCAACTGAAGTCGAGGAAGCAATAAAACGAATAGAACCGGGGAAAGCGACAGAACCTGAAGACGTCGCATCTGAGCTCTGGAAAGCGAAGAGCTAGGCAAAACTGTGGCTCAGTGAATTCTTTCGTCGAATTATTCAGGAAGGTAGAACACCATCTGACTGGCAAGAAAGTTCCAATATGGAAAAAAAGGTAGTTTAAAATTAGCAAAAAGCTAATGGACACAGTAAACAGTATAACCAAATCGCAAGAAATATCAATAATTATAACTCCACCGTAGCCGGTCCCAAGCTCGGCTGTGAAAGGAGGAAGGATGAATAGCTTCAGTCTGCATGGCCATCGCAGCGTCTCTGGGAGTAGGTGAGGAAAGTGCAGGAACTTTGCAGTCCTGCAGATTACTCACTGAGGAAGCTATCATCACACCTGGCAGTTAGGTATAAAATGTAAATCCATCTACGAGAAGAAGAAGAAATTGAAGATTCAATACGGATAACCGGCGGGAGTCGTCTGACTTGGTGACTGGGTCGGGCTCCCGTAATAGACAGCACGGCGGGCGGTTTGAAGTCTAGGCGCCACGATGACCAGGAGCATCGCTCTACCTTTTGCAGCTATTTCGCCACAACCTGTGGCGACCACTTCAGCAGATTCACGTAGGAAGCGGATGAACTGGGCTTAGGAAATGAACCCCTTCATCATCGGCTCCTACTACGAAATAACGGCGGGACGGGTACAACATGTTACCGCCTCTTGTTGAACCAGGGATTCGTCGAGTGTTTGCAGACCAGTATCGGTATACTACTCGCAGCGACACAATCCCGGAAGTGCGAAAGTCGATGGGAGCAGAGGCGGCGGCACTAAAAACACTACGCCGCTTGCAGGCAAAAGTTTCAGTACTCACCAAAACACCCTTCTCCACCGTCCAGCTGAAGTTTCCGCTGAGGTTCGGGACGAATTCCAAAGAGTGTGTATAGAATTCTCGGAAATGTATCCTTTGTACAGGCTCTATGCATCTCCAATGACTCCGAGAGTTCTATCTCAAATCGATGATGAGATTCCATCTCGGCTGTTTGCTGGGATGTCACTTCTGCAACTACAATCACTAGTGTATTGTGGTGCAGTTACGGCTGTCAGATTGCACGGTCAGAAGATTCGCTTTTGCCTTATTGGTTTGAGTGAGCGAAGAGACCCAACAAGGAAAACTCGTCTGGAACGTCGGCGGGACTCACTAAAGCAGGACATTGGTAGACTGATTCAGATCAGCACTGGCAATGCCAGCAGACGGGTGAGAAATAAAGTGCAAAGGATTTACAGAAACTATGCTATCCCCAGTGAGTTGAAATTCTGGACACACTTAAGGGGAAACTTTCTGTCATATGCAGTCGGCCACGACGGTATGACGAAGGTCACTCCAGACGTGTCCAAAATGCAACTTACGCGAGGAACCCGTGGAGTTTTTTCAGATCACATCAACGAATCCCAACAAAGCGTCCAGACAGTACAGTTTTCGGTGACGGGAACGAAAGAATATTGGGGTGGGCTTTCGGGATTATCCGCCCAACATGGTGAACATGCTGAGTGGATCACCGCCGAAGGTACCCGCCATGCCAATACACCTGGTATGAATTTTGCGGATGTTACCGAAGAGGAAGTTCGACGGGCCATAAACAGCTCGAAGAACTGGGCCCTGGTCTGGATCGGGTGCAGAATTTCTGGTATAAGAAATTTACCAGTGTACACAGTCGGTTGATAGATAGCATAAATCAGGTCATTAGTCGGCCGAAGGAATTTCCACCCTTCCTCACTGCGGCAATTACCTACCTTGTCCCAAAAAAGGACACGGTGCAGGACTTCGAATATACAAGACCGATTACTTGCTTACCAACCCTCTACAAATTCATAACGTCCATTATTACTGGAAGGGTCAACGCGTACCTCGAGACCAACAGCTTTTTGTCCAAGGAGCAGAAGGGCTGCCGAGTTGGGTCAAGGGGTTGCAAAGAGCAACACACTATCGACTCGGGAGTTGTAGGACAAGCAACTAAAAGCCAAAGAAACCTCTTTAGTTGCTATATCGATTATGCCAAGGGTCTCAACAGCCATTTGGTAGTCTTTAGTCTAGAGAAGTTCAATGGGTGAACAAAGTTGAAACTTACCTTCTGGACTGCAATCCAACCAATCTGTAGTGATATCGTTATCCAACAATCAGAAAAGGGTCATTCCTTTGCTCATTCCTTCAGAAACCAACTCAGCAATAACCACAAAAATTTGATCACTCACTTATTTTAGGGGGACGGTATCACCAGCGGAAACTACTTTAGATTCTTCAGAACATATTAAATACTCAACAGGACCCGCACATTGCACACGATATCAACTGAAATTTCGATTCTTAAATCACAAAACAAAACCATACCCGAAAATGACTGACTGACTTATTCAACCAACAACAAAGCTGCATCCAAAAACCCGGAAGTAACGAAGAAAACACTAGACAAACCAGACTCAGCCCGTCCGGGTACGTAATCGCAAAGTATGCACGATATGACCTTTCTGATTTATTTTCACCTGAGTAAATGTTTTGTATGTAAACACAAGATACCAATCAAACAAGTATTCTATTAAAAAAACCACCAAGCTCAGAGAAACCAGCCTTATACTTGACCGTGAATATTGGGGACCTTTAAGTTTAAGACAAGCTTTTCAGGGTTTAAAAAAAATCTTAAGATTGTCTAGAGATTATTTGCACGTACACCGAATACAATCGAAGGATTAAGTGTCTATAAATGAGACCCAAGCGCACGCCGGTATGACTGATAAAGGGACAACACTACAGCAAACCGTATGTACAGTCGTGAGATTCAAAGCGAAAAATTACACACGGGAAACACAAGCGAAACGAATCCTTCGAGACGTAGTCAAGATACAAGTATCGAACTGGTTGCAGAAGTAGCCGCTTTAAGTCTGCACAATGGCATTAGTGAGCACGACTTGGACTTAGACTGAAGACTGAATCAAACCTTAGCTTCTTCAGGTATGCACAGTCTGCAGCGGCTAGTTGCGCGCTTACTTTGATTTCACTGTCTTAACTTGACTGGCATTGAATTGGACTGGGCGAGCTTTTTGGCGATCTCAGATACTAGCGCGATATCCAGAGTTGTAATGTAGACATCCAACCAAAAGTACTATGATTTCTAGAGCTTGAAACTTATGGGTCGCCGGCTCTATAGTGGATGCATCTTAGCCCTGATGAGCCTATGCAACTCATTCCGGATTGAGTTATGTATCTTTATTGAAATCAGATACGGCAAAAATATTAAAATGAACGTAAATAAGTTTATGGGCTCTAATGAAATGTTTATCGGATGCAAAGCGATACCATCGACTTGCAGTTTTACCATTGCATTTCCGTAGCAGTTGAAGACATAAATATTACCGCCATCAGGTGTGACTGCGTGTGATGGCGGTTTAAATCACCTTTCGACTGAAAATAGGTAATTTATGCATGTGTGCACATATGCAATGGATGTGACTTTTATAATAATAATGATTTCAGGGTGTCATTTATGGTTTTTTAAATAGAAAGCATGCCTGGAAGAAAGAATTTTTCCAGGATAGGATTTCGGGTTTCTACGATTCAATGAAGTACCAGACTCCAGAGGGAAACGAATTTTGAACCGGGCTCCTAGTTTCAAACACCGGATCCACGTCAACGTTTCGGTGCCCAGACTGTGAAGGAAGCATTCCTGACATCACTTTTTCGACGGAATCTCTGGCATCATCGATGGACAGGTGGCGAGTCCTAGAAGACTCCTCGGCAACTGATCATCAGTACATCACGTTTGAAGTACGCGAGCATCAACGCAACGCTACCCCTGCCTGTGGAATGTCGTGAGGGTGAACATCGAGAAGTTCGTCGAAACTCTTGGAGCAGGTAGGGCCGCGCTGGGGGACACTCTGGGGGGTGGTAGTCTCGCAGCTGACACCGTCATACATTCAGTGATGAACCTGATAACGACGGTGTGCAAGGCTTCCATGCCCCGGAGGGGCCCCAGGCGCGACAAGCCTTCAATGTACTGGTGGACGGTAGAAATTGCCGACCTACGAAAGGAGTGTCACAAGCTCCGCCGTTTGGCATAACCTTTGCACGCCAACGCCATAAAGGCACAGTACCGATTAGCAAAAAGGAGACTCCCCAGCGCTATAAACAAAACCAAAGCTCGCGGCTGGCAGAACCTTGTTAACGAGGTGAATGAGGACCCGTGGGGACTTGGCTATAAGCTTGTCACCCGGAAAATCGGGGCTCTCCAGGGAGATCTTTCTGAGCCCTGCATACTAAGTACCGACCAGATGGACCGCATTGTTCCCCAGACACCCTGGACGGGTTGATGTAAATAGCGCGGAAAGCGTCGTGGATTCCCCCTTTTCACAATGAGAGAGCTCGAAGAAGCGGTTCTAACTATGAAAAACTGGAAGGCGCCAGGTCCTGATGGCATCCCGGCGGAAGTTTACAAGCTGGTGTTCTGCGAACGGCCAGAATTGCTGCTTAAAGTCTTCAACGCCTGCTTGAAGGAGGGCATTTATCCTTGTCGCTGGAAAGTGGTACTCTGAGGTGGCGGGGAGCAAGACGGGGCGGCAACCCTGTCATCTGAACCAAAACCAAGTGGCCGAGGAGAACCCCCGCATAGTGGCACCGAGAACCGCTGTATCGCATTGGCTTGCCAGCCGTGATGCAGTAGGCGAATGCTCCAAGGCCTAGCAAGGGCGATCAGACCCGAGTCTGCACGGGGACTCATCTGAAGTGGCTTCGGTCACGAAACCTTACCAGGGGTATACTGGTACCATGGGAACCGAGGTAGCCCCTGGACTCTTATACTTCAGGAGAATTCCTGTCGTATCTGAGTACAGCTCGGTTGGTTGCGGTTGGCCCCCTTGTGGGAGTTTCATGGTGGCTGTGGTTGTGCTCAAGCGAGAAGAAGAGAAGTATGAATGCTAAACCATGCACTTGGTATAGACTGGTACCGTTGTTGCTTGTCTCAGCGGGGCTCTGATTGTGGTCACAAAATCAATCCGTGCCGGAAGAGGACCGTAGGATTAAGTCTCAAGACAGGTACCTACGTTAAACACCGAGGACTTCACTGTCGCTGGAAAGCGGCCAGACTCGCGCTGATCAGTAAGGGTAAAGAAGACCCGGAGCTCCCGTCTGCATACCGACCACTGTGTATGCTGAACATGATCGGAAAAGTGCTCGAGAAGCTCATCAGGGGTAGACTTGCTGAAGCGATCCGTGCTGCCGGGGACTTATCCGCAAGGCAGTTCGGGTTCAGGACAGGGAAATCTACAGTGGATACTGTTATGGGCACACAGCCGCCGATCTAGACATCCATCTATCCAGTGCTCCTCATAACGCTCGATGTCAGAAATGCCTTCAATTCCGTAAGATTGACAGATATGCTAGGCACACTAGAAAACTCCTTTCACATGCCAAGCTATCTCTTGCGGATATTGAGGGAAAGACCGCTCCCTTCTCTATGAGACGCTACAGGGCCAAAGGAGGATGAAAATCACGTCGGGAGTAGCACAGGTATCCATCCTAGGGTCGGACCTCTAGAACGCTTCCTGCTTCCTACGATAGTCTGCTGGGACTCGATATGCCCGAAGAGTCGCGCCTGGTCGGTTATGCAGACGACGAAACCAGCGGTTAAATACCTTGGTTTGATGCTCGACTCGAAGATAAGCTTCTTCGAGCAAATTAAACCACCAGCGGACAGGGCTGGAGTTGGAGTCGCAACCTTGGGTTGACTAATGGCGAATGTCGGGGGCCCTACATCAACTAGGAGAGGTCTCCTTATGGGAGCAACCCAGTCGGTTCTTCTCTATGGGGCGGAGGTATGGACTGATGCCCTTGAAAAGGAGGTGCATCGTAAATACCTCGCTCAAGTGCAGAGGCAAAGAGCTTTGCGAGTGGCGTCTGCTTATCGCACCGTCTCAGAACCGGCTGTGATGGTGATCGCGGGAGTGATCCCCGTTGCCCTCCTTGCCAAGGATTGCAAAGCTATCTACCGCCGTAAGGGCGAAAACTTAAGAGAGGTGGTTGCTCGTGAAGAACGTCAACGCACCCTTACCGAGTGGCAACTTTCTTGGCAAAATGAGCCAAGGGGCAGATGGACTGCGCGGCTCATCGACAAATTAGACCCGTGGTTGAACGGAACGCACGGTGAGATTGATTACTTCCTTACCCAACTTCTATGTGGGCATGGAGGTTTTCAGTCTTACCTACACAAGATTGGGGAGGCGCGATCTCCGGATTGTGTGCAATGGAGTGGTGGACGACGCTGAACACACCTTTTTCTCTTGCGAGAGGTGGGACGGCTTTCGTCAGCAGCTCTATGCAGACACAGGGGAGCTCTCTCCAGACAACATTGTCAGAGAGATGCTGAAGAGCGCTGGCAGCTGGAATCGTATTGCGCATTATGTTCAGGCTCTTCTTATTGCGAAGAAGATTGAACTCGACCGGCGGAGGGATCGGACAGTAAGGGGCTCCCTGAACTAACAACAACTCCCTAAGTACACTTGCCTATTTCCGTAGATACTTGATATATAATAGTAATAGATACTTAGGAACACCCAAAATAACCCAGGAAATGTTATGTTATCTATTTATTTTTATTACATTCCTTTCACATCCGACAAGGGGGTCAGTAACAAGAATGCTTCCTTCTCTGCCTCTTCTTCCACATCTTCTGTTGTTTGTTCTCGACTCTTACAAACACTTTACCACTAGCTGACTTTCAAGTGCCTAGAGCCATGCACACTCTTTAATCGTTACTAACAAATCAAATTCCAATCAAATCAAACCAAGCATTTATATCTGTCCAGAACATGAAGAAGGTAGAACCGCAATTATCTGACCATTTCCTAAGACAGACCACTTGAAAGACTGAACGGCGCGTGGCAATCAGATGATAGTAACTCATCAAATGGATTATAGCGCCAGATACAACACGAATCCAAGCACGCTCATTCGACATTGCTTTGAATATCTAGAATGCCTGCTGTATCTATCTATAGAACCCGAATAAAAAAATCTGTAGGTCAAGATACATATGTAAACCCCATGCATCTGGAAGTGATGCAAAAATTGCTAGCAAAAAAACATATCCATCGAATTTCCGTTTACTATATGCACCCTGCCATGATAACCATCTATTCAAATGCCACTGATTAAACCAGTCCAGCTATATCGATTAATCACAAATCTGGTTTCCACTTACCAATCACTTTCCCTTTCGATTTTGGTGAGGCATTCGGCTTTAAGTGCAATACGATCATGACGGCATTTGTATTGACCATCTGGCTCGGATTTTGCATGATTTGTTTAGTCAGATGCAAATGTATTCACGATATTTTGGGATAAGATTTTTTGTAAGTCGGCATAAGAAGAAAAGATATCGATCTAATCGTAAAATTTATCCCATCTATAAAATTGTATAATTTGCATAGATTCAAGCGAATGAACCTCGTTTATGTATCGCAGGATTTCCGTTAGTGGATGTGATGCTACCCGCTGCAGTTGTAGCACAGCGCATGCTCCGTGAATTCCACTTCCTCATTACAGGATGGACACGTATCATCTTGGAGAATTGAATTATGGCCACTCAAAATACCCACAACACTTCAGCAAGTCTTTCTGCTTTTTGACAGGATAAACTTTGACATATGTTTCTGACAGGAAAAGCTTGATGTGCTTAGCAGCATTAAAGCTCAGCCACCTGTCATTATGAGAAGCTTATTAGGACCAAACGGGTTCGGACAAACAGGGCAAAGTGACTGGATGGCAATGATCCTTCTTATTTCGGAAACAAGTCGACTCACGCCCCTTGGTGGCCCGGTCTGATTACCTTTCAGGTTAACGTTGCATAATTCGGCAAGTCCTCACATAAACTTCTCGCTATGGCACCTGGAAACCGGCAGACGGACTGATAGTTTCCAACCTGGAATCCACTGCCGTCAAGCTGGCTGCAGTGAGTACCAGACATAGTACTCCTAACCTGAAACCCTCGACGTCAGGGAATCCGTCAAAAGTAAAGAACGACAAGAAAGCAGTTCACAGGAAACCAGCTAAGAAGCGAAGGTCCACTGGTATCCTACTCAAGAGCCAGTGTCAAAAGGCCATCCATATTCTCAGTAAGATTGCTAAGAATAAGCAGGCCAGTACTGTCGACGAGCGGAATGAAAAAGACCTCGCTAAATACCAGGCGATTGTTGAGGAATACAAAATTAAACGCCTGGCAGACGAGCAGAAGGCGAAGCCCACCGTTTTTAAATGCAATCGATCTCAAGGTGAGGTCGAACAAGATCACAAGCAGAGCAGAGTGGGCAAGAGCTCGGATGCTAAGCAACATCTGGAGAAAAGCAAGCAGCAACAGCCAGCCAACGAGCCACGAACTGCGAAAAACTTCAGCCACGTTGCCAGGAGCCACTTACGTGTGGCGCTGGCGGATGGTAATTCCGCTAGTGGCAAACTAGTGCCAGAGGTATGGACCAGTGTTGAGACCAGACTGTCGGAGATGTCGCCTGAGAGGACGTATATCTCAAAATCATCCCCTACGACGAGATTTCCATGAGACCGGTCGCCCGCAAGTGGTTGCCGAAGATCCGCATAGATAAAGACAAGCTCGTCCAATCCCTGCGTCTTTAAGATCCCAGGATTCTCATGGACGATTGGGTTGTTACCAAGGAAGAGGAACCCCAGACAAACAGCCAAAGTTTTCTGTTCCGTAGAAATAGAGAGTGCCTGGAGGCACTGGAAAAGGTCGCTTATAAAGTGCGGTTCAGGTTCAGGAACGTAAAGGTGAAAGTGTTCCGCTCTCCAAAATCGGATGACGACCTGGATCCAATCGACCCCGCCAAGGGGGACTGACAAAACCCCCCACGCAAACAGATCATGCTGGGGGTAACGCAGATAAATCTGGAGCACTCGAAGTGCCCCTCAGCTAATTTGCTTGCCTTCTTCCTAGAGAAAGACATCGACATCGCACTAATAGGGGAGCTGAGTCGGAGGCGACAGAACCATCAACGGGCTCCAAAGCAAATATTTTAATTTATTCCACAGCATAGGGGACGCTGATCGAAACTGCGGAACCCTTTAGCGACGTCGCCAGAAGCCACTTACGTATGGCGCTGGCTGATGGTAATTCCGCTAGCGGCAAACTAGTGCCAGAGGTGTTGAGGCCAGGCTGTCGGAGATGGTCATTGAGCATTTCCTGGACGCCAAAGGCAAGCACGTGGGATAGATCCCCTACTTTGATTCCTCTTAGGTGATCCGTGGATTCCACGTTATAGCTTACGAGGACCAATTCTCCAGGGAATGTATCAATTCATGCATCGCTAAGTTCGGCGACGCCTGAGAGGGGGCACATCTCAAAGTCATCCCCTGCGACGAGATCTCCATGAGAACGGTTGCTCGCAACTCGTTGCTGAAGATCCGCATGGATAAGGGCAAGCTCGTCCAATCCCTGCGGCTTTAAGACCCCAGGATTCCCATGGACGACTGAGTTGTTATCAAGGAGGAGAAACCCCAGACAAACAGCCTAAGTTTTTGGCATCTTACCTATACGCAATCGGAAAATCACTGTCGCACGACTGCATTTATTGCAAGGACGTGGTGGATAATGCCTGCAAAATGTTTTTTCTTCTGCAGAAGGTGGGAGCGTAATCGCCATCACCTTTCGATGGAAGGGTATCTTGGGTGCCTGGACACCATAATTGAGACCATGCTGCAGAGCGAGGACACGTGGAGCCGAGTAGCACGTTACACTTAAGGCATTCTTAAGGCGATAAAAAGGGAAGTAGATAGGAGAGATTCCAGAGTAGCTGAGGCCCTCGTGAATCCATGGAGTTTTTTCCTCCTATACTGAATAGGACTGGCCTAAGGTAATGTGTCAAGCACATCTCCTTGGGGCAAACTTTCGTTGCTTCTGCTGTGAGGCAGCGATCAACACCTACTTCAACACACAGTAATCTCTGTCTTAGCATAGCATAGCTTCACTTAATAATTAAGGTCTCATCAACACCATGCTCTCTGGCGGTATCACAGAGCTTTTCGAAGGGCGCACAGTCAAAGTTCCCTTCAATGTCCACGAACACCCTCATCGCGTACTGGCCTTTCACAGCTGCGTCTTCTATCTTTGAAACCAAAGAAGGAAGACGAGACTCACAGGACGTCCCACGTTGGTAAACATATTGGTTTTCATTCAGTGGGTGTGACCTTCGCGCCTTCTCACGAATGTGACGGTAAACCCCTCTCTCCAGATATTTCAGCGAAAATCTTTGCTTGCCTTTCGATCTTCGGATTTGAATAGTCATCATTCCCACCTCAGACCTAAGTATGAAGACTACTTTAACCGTCTGCCTAGGTAAAGGCACTGCCCAGAGGAAGACATCCTCGAAAAAAAATTCTTGCTCTATACCCCCGTTTAGCATGGATGGATAGATGCCATCCATGCCAGGTGCTTTGAGGTGTTCAAAGAATGGTATACACCTTCGTATTGAAAAGTTTGCAGAAACGTTGTTCTCCTGGGTGGTGTACTTCCAAAAGAGTCTGTATAGGCTCAACTCTGGAGTTCCTGAAAATATAATACCATCTGGTTTTCTAGGAGAATCCAACTTGGCCGACTCGTCCTTATTAATCTTCTTTCACTAAAGGGGTCTTTATTTACCTAGAGAACTGCACTTTATTGCCAAGAAGTTCATTGAACTTTGTCCGACCCATTTTCCTATGATTCCGTCTTTGTATTACGGACTGTTCACCCCCTGAGAGTGAGACTTCATCTAGCATTCACCAGTTTCTAATCAACTCTAACAACTTTGAAGTGCAGATTGTTAGGTCAATTCACTTCACTTCTTTTTGGCCCCCCTTAGGAGCGAACCCTACGTTCACAGTCATCAGACCAACTGAAGTGATAAAATCAAATAGTTTCTCTCCTCCAGGGTTGCATTTGCTATTGCCACCCTTCTTACCATTAACCTGGTATTGTAAGTTGACCGCAACAAGGTCCTGGGAACAGAATTGTCTCAGCATAGTTGCCTCTAACAATTTTGACATCAGAACGCAGGCCCTCGGTCTCGAGGATCTCTCATCGAGGAAGATCCTAGACCCCTTGACTAACCCAATACCCTATATTTTGGTAAAACGAACCCACGGCTCTTGTTCCAGTAATATATAAGGACATAATATTTTTTGGTGAGGATGCTGAGAGTCCGCACCCACTTAGTGACGAGCCGAACCACTTGGGGAGCAACTTACTCCCTATTTTGTAGTTCCCGGACTCCTCTTTTTTCGATTTAAACTCAAGTTTACAAAAAAAGGCAAAAAGTTGACTGACAGTTTCGTTCAAGGCAGAGGCAACTCATCAGACGCTGCCTCAGGGCAGAGGTGAGGCAGCGTCTGATGAGTTGCCTCTGCCCTGGACGAAACCGTCAGTCAACTTTTTGCCTTTTTTTATATAAGGACAGTTCTAAAACTTTGTCAGCCTTGCTGCCAGTTGATAGGAAGGGGCTTTGGCATGCTGCAGGTTAATTTGACTACCCCTTAGTGTAGTACAATATGAAAACCACCGCTAATTGAAAAGTCTGCTGCATTCAGTGCGGGTCTCACCGAGGTTACCAGATTGTCCCCACCTTCCGCCGATAGTTCCGCCTTCTTGCGTTTGATTTCTCTGGACATCGCCACGCTTGGTGGTGTAGCAACGACCATGTTCCCATTCCCTTCACCTTCTTTCGCAGTGTCTTCCGTTGTCGTCACCTGGGAACCCCCCCCCCCCTCCCAGGTTCACGGTGTCCAGTCTGCATGGATCTGTTTCCACATACCAGAATTAGACCAGTCCCTTCTTCTTCCGCTTTTCCTGGTAAAAACGACTGATAGACAAGCCTATAGTCCCTTCTCCTTTGCGACTGAAGTTCCCTTCGGACTTAAGGGGGGCTTTCAACAAATAGATTCTCTTAGCATTAATAAAGTTTCAACACAATAGCAACCTTTCGCCAACCGCTATCAGCAAGCAATCTATATCGCACCCTTATTGAGGTAATCAACGTCTTAATCTCTCCCTTTGAATCTTAGCTTTTTAATTTACTAAATCGCTGGAAAGTATCTCGTTTCCGTATAATTACCGCTATCACCTTTAAATCTCTTTCAACCTAACATTAGTCTGCTTTATTTTCCTCTGGTTATTTCCTTTGAGATTTCTGTTAACGCTTCGTCGCTCAACTATTAAGCCAACATATTTACACACATCTATCTACTAATGGTTCGCAATTAGAGAATCTAAAACAATTAAGACGGGATTGAATGGATAGATATAACAGATTATCAAGATGTTAACGAAAATAAGCGAGGCAACCACGGAAAAAGAAATAATTTACAAAAGTGACGCAATAATCACTGAAGATTTAAGATATTAAAACGTTTACAAGATATAACTGAATAGATGCAAGCTTTGCTTTTAGATTTCTATCTTTCTTGGGCTTACATTGCAATGAGAATAAGATACATGCAAACAACAGATGAGTGTGCATAAGCCGAAGAAATTGTATAACTCAAAAATCTGAGAAGGGGTTGAAAACGGGGTGGTAGGGAAGAAAACAGAATTACAGAAGATATTTCTTTCCAAGTGATTGGAATAAGGGCGAGGGGAATGTATTTTGAGGCCTAGATTTCGTACAGCTGCACTATCACTTGGATGGTTTCTGAGAACGGGACCTGTTACACTTTCCGGGGCACACATTTTGAGCCCTCACTCGCCCATATTCCACCAAGTATCAGAAATAAGATCAGTCCCGAAAAGTACTAACTGAGCCCTTTCATTTAATACCCCATATGACCATATTCTGCGAAAAAAATGTTACATCCCTTTTCAGGGCAGCCCCCCTTAAACTCCACACGAAATGGCGCCCCTTGTTGTAGCAGACAAGCAGACTCCCGGCCGTCAATATCCCTTGACTGCAATGCCGCGATGGTGGATTGTTTGGCCACCGTTGCATCACTACTAGCAAGCTGGGGAAAGAAGCATATAAAAGGAGTACATCTCTCCCGAGAACGCCTGTTTCAAAAACATGAAAAGATACTTCACAAACTCATTAGCTCAGAGTGGGGTGACTGCACTTGATCGGGAGATGTCGCAAGGCCTAGTGCTTGATCCATTTAGAAAAAGCTTGGTGATCCTGCAATCTCCCCGAAGTCAACATCGATGAAGAAAAGACTGTACTGTCCATTAGAGCCAAGGATCAAAAAAATGCCTCGAAGAAAGCAAGGGCCACTCTGGCAACACAAGTGATACCCAACAAAATCCTTACGTTTCAAAAGAGGAGTAGGAAGGACGCGAACGATTTTTTCGGACTCTCGCAGGACGCAAAAAGGCAAAAACGCCTCTCACCGGCAAAGAGGAAGGCAAACAAAGTGACCAAATCTAGAAACAGCGGCACGGCCTCCCATCGACCCAAGGGAGATAAAGTCCCAAAGAGGAAGCATGGACAAAGGTTGGCGGAAACAAAAAAGCGACACGTAAAAGAAAATTACGCCCCAATTTTATTATCATTTCGAAAAGAGGTAATATGACATATGCCGATATCCTCAAGAGGCTCAAATCTGATCCCAAGTTGATGGACCTTGGAGAAAGCGTCAGCCGTGTCAAACGGTCGCAAAAAGGAGATTTGATACTGAAGCTGGAGAAGTCCTTAGGGGAGAACTATAAGTACGGGCAAGGAGGCACGAGAGTGGGCTACAATGACATTGATGAAATCAGGATATTCACGAGGCCTTAGAAAAGCAGTTCGAACCACTTGGTTCGCAAGATTCCGCAATCAGAGGACTGAGGATGGCATACGGACGCACCCAAATGGCAACTATAAGCTTACCAACTGAAGCAGCGTTTAGACTACTGCCGGCTGGTAAAGCAAAATTAGGTTGGGTCGTTTGCCGACTCAGGGAGCTGGTTTCCCTCAAACTCTGCTTTAGCAACGCGGCAATACGGGGGTGTGGAAATCAAGCCACTCAAGAAGTGATGGAGTTTCCAGTAGTTGGATTTGTCAGGGCAAAAATAGCTGGCATCTACGTATGTTTCTATGCTTCACCAAGTGCGACGATAGGTATGCTGATCTTGGATACAAGAAGTTGAAACCCCAAGATCATAGCAGGTGATTTCAACGGGTGGGCTGTGGATTAGGGCAGTTGAATTACGAACACCAGGGGCTGTATCCTCATCATCATCAACGGCGCAACAACCGGTATCCGGTCTAGGTCTGCCTTAATAAGGAACTCCAGACATCCCGGTTTTGCGCCGAGGTCCACCAATTCGATATCCCTAAAAGCTGTCTGGCGTCCTGGCAGGGTCGGCCTCGGCTGTATCCTGCTCGAGGCTTTCGCGGAGCTAGATTTGGTGCTTGCCAACACGGGAAACGTTTCCACTTTTCGTGGGACAGGGTCGGGCTCAATAGTCGATCTGACATATGTGAGTACCACATTGGCGAGGAGAATGACATGGTTTGTCAGTGAGCATTATACTCACAGCGACCACCAGGCGATTTTCCTCCAGATCGAATATGGGCCATGCGTCGATACGTGTTCCCGTGAGGCTGGAAACCGGGGCTGGTCCGTGAAAGGGCGTGAGGAGGATGCATTCATAGAGATGCTATTGGGAGGCCAAAGTCCCAGTGGTGCGGCTACGGAAAAGGTAGAGCAAATGATGGGACGCATAACAAGAGCATGCGACGCTGCTATGCCGAGGCGACGAGTTCTCGCAAAAAGGCGCTCAAACTATTGGTGGAATGAAGAGATCGCGGTGTTACGGGATGCATGTTTTCGTGCTAGAAGGATCTGCCAACGATCTAGAGCAAGACCAGACTTCGACGAAAAACGGCTAGCATATGTGAACCTTCGAGGTAAGCTTAAGCAGGCTATACGGACCAGCAAGCGAGAATGCTTCAAGGAGCTTTGCACAGAGGCAGACCAAAGCCCCTGGGGAACAGCGTACAGGATAGTTATGAAGAAGATGAGAGGGCGAACACCACAATTGACCTGTCCGCATCTTCTGCTCGATATCGTGACGGCGCTCTTCCCCCCGGATAAAGGGGAGCGCAAACAACACAAGCGAGCACTCGACGTCTACACCATACCTGCGGTAACTGAGGAGGAACTTATGCAAATTTGCCGGAGAATTGGTGATAACAAAGCACCCGGTCTGGATGCTGTTCCCAATAGAGCCCTTAAACTCGCTGTTAAGACCAGACCCGACTGGTTTATCAGCGCGTTTGAGACATGCATGATAGAAGGAATTTTCCCCGATCGGTGGAAGAGGAAAAAACTAGTTTTGCTCCCGAAGCCGAATAAACACCCAGGACACCCTTCCTGCCTTATCGACACGGCAGGAAAGATGCTCGAAAGGGTCATCTACAACAGACTGCTCCCTATCATCGAATACAAGGATGGACTATCGGAGCGACAATTTGGATTTCGTCAAGCCCACTCAACGATCGACGCCGTAGACGCTGTTTTGAAGCTGGCTCGAGACGCGATGTCGTCTAAAAAATGCTGTGCCGTAGTGACATTGGACATCAAAAATGCGTTCAATTCCGCAAGCTGGGAGTGGATAAAAAGTTCACTGGCTAACACGGGTGTCCCTAGTTACTTGACTAAGCTCTTCAACAGTTACCTTTCGGAGAGGACACTGTGGTACGACACGGATGAGGGATCCAAGCAGTACACCGTCATCGCAGGAGTACCACAGGGCTCAGTGTTGGGTCCTCTCCTGTGGAACGTCATGTACAATGGGGTCCTTGTCCTTCCCATGCCAAACGAGGCCACGATAATCGGTTTCGCAGATGATCTAGCTGTGGTTGTCGTCGCGAAAGAACCTGAAGACGTCGAAATGTACGCTAACGAAACCATTAGCGCCATAAAAGCGTGGCTGGAGATGGTTCAGCTTGACCTTGCGGAACAAAAGACGGAGGCGGTCTTGATTACCAATCGTAGGAAGAGGAATACGATTAATATTCGCGTTGATGGTCGAGTCATCACTTCGAAGACGGTTATCAAATACCTGGGGCTGATGATTGACGCTAAGATCAATTTCAGGGGACATCTGGACTATGCCTGGGAGAAAGCGGCAAATACCAGCGTATCATTAGCGCGGATGAAGCCTAACATTGGAGGTCCAAGGTACAGTCGCAGATTACTTGTAGCCGGAGTGGTTCGCTCCACACTATTATACGCGGCACCAGTTTGGGAGGAAGCATTAGCGTGTGAGAGTAATCGTAGGAGAGTAAATATGACTTACCGCTTAGTGGCGCTAAGGGTGTGCAGCGCCTTCAGAACAATATCAGGCGAGGCAGCGTGTGTTATTGCGGGAATGATCCCGATAGACATTCTGGCAAGTGAGACACGCTGCCTGTACGAGACGAGGAAAATGAATCCTCTTGAAAAGGATGCAGAATGCCGAAAGGCGGCAAGGCGAGAGTCGCTGGAAAAGTGGCAGAAACGGTGGGATGACTCGCAGAGGGGTCGCTGGACCCACACTTTGATTCCCCGTATTGAAGAGTGGATCCAGCGACGACACGGTGAGATTAACTACCATCTGACGCAATTCCTGTCAGGACATGGTGGTTACAGGAAGTACCTGCACCAATTCAGGCTGGATGATTATCCCTTGTGTCCTGAATGCGGTTGCACACCTGAGGACCCGGAGCATGTTATGTTCCACTGTCCACGATTTCTCTCAGAAAGGAGGAGTCTGGAAGACTCCCTGAAAACCACTCTAAGCCCGCAGAATATCGTCGGGGAAATGTTGAAATCGGAGGGAAACTGGTGTGCGCTGAACACCGCCATCAAACGAATACAAGAGGAACTGACAAGAGCGGAGCGCGCAAGGAGGACGCGAAGAACGGAAGGCGTGGTCGCGTAAAGCGCAGTCCACCCCGCGAAGTAATGCTTTGCGGCGGTCCCGCGGGGAAGGAAAAAGGAGAAAATGGGGGTGGTTTTAGTGGGTGAGAATCCCACACGCTGCTGCAACCTGGCGCGGCAGTGTCTTTCTAAGATTTCCACCTCCATCCATCAAAAAAAAAAAAAACAGACAGACAGACAGACAGAGAGACAGACGGTAAACCGATTTTAACGCAAAATGGCGCTCGCAGTATCCAGATATTACAACGTGAGGACACAAAAAAATAGGAACGAACGGGGTAGGCCCATAGTTTCCATCTTCAGTTTTGATGTAAATTTACTACACACAAATAAATTTAGCCAGACATTTTGAATTTTTTGCAGTTTGACAAGCACTTTAACATGTGTTTCTTATTGGAAAAAGTGCTCCCGAATTTTTGAAGTTTAATATATTTGCCTAATTGGTGGTGCGTGCATTAAGCGGTTTGAGCGATTCATTAGGTTTTCCTCTGAGCACCAAACAAGAACATGTTTCGAGGAAAAGCTTTTATTACTGATTTATGCGGGGACCATCCGGGGAACAATAGATTTATTGTTAAATCTATAGTTAAACTGGAAACTTTTTCTTTTAATAGTTTTACTTAAAATGAACTGGATGAGGATGATCCCACCCGGAAAGTCTATAAGGGCAATATCTATGGTAGAAAAAGAAGACGAGGCAGACCCTGCTTAAGATGGAGCAATGGCATAGGTCAGGACGCCAGACAGCTTTTAGGGATATCGAATTGGTGGACAAAGGAACATATTCTCCCTCAAAGAAGAAAAAAACCACAAAAAAAAAGATGTTTAAAACCAGATAAACCCCTTAATCTATTTAATGCCTGAGTAGAGAGTGAGAGTGGTTTTTGTCTGGTCATTTAAAATATTTTCGCACTTATCTACAAAATATGATGATACATAGATGCATGAATTTAGATACTACTCAGTACTAAATGCATGCAGAGAGGCATACCCTCACAAGACCCCCTCATGCACTAAATTGATATTAAAGAAACGTGCGCGTAGCAGTTCAGATATACCTTTCCATATCCGCCAGTGCGTGTATATCTATAAAAGATATCCAAACCTATCTGCCTGTTTTTTTTCGTATTCCACCGATTGTTGGTTACATTTCTTTTTTTTGGTTTATGGTTTTTACCTGGCTCATTTCCATTTCCTGGTTGTTACCTCATAGATCGTGTTATCGATGCTATTATCGCATTCTGCCAGCATAATATTTTTGACTAAATGTTACTTGTGTTGTTTGGAAGTCGACCCCGTCAAAAAAAAAAGATAAATTTTTGGGTTTCACATAATAAATGCTGAATTTTAGCGGCTACCGTTTACTAGTATTTGTCTTAGTTTGGTTTTCTTTTAATTTAATCTTGATTGTATTTCTTTTGTGAAACTGTTGATTTGAATCTTCAAGGAAATGTTACAATTTTATGCAATAAAGTGCGCTAATCGTTAACAAATAGCACATTATGTAATTCCAACAGAAAGTATACATGGTCAATTGGGACTAAGGATATTTAACCTGGCAACGATGCCTTCTCAACTGAAAGAACCCCAAATATGTCGAACGGGTTGAGGATCGAAAAGGTAAAAGCAAAACACCACAACCCATTCAGGAGGAGATCTATGCCTTATAGATTACCATCCACATGGATAAGACCCCTCACTAATCAAGGTTCTTCCTCCGGGAGTAGATATGTCACAGTTGTCGTTGATCTTTTGAAAGAGAATCACGTTAAACGTCATGAGTGCTAAGTACACGTCGCGTTACGAGGCTGTGTTCCTTTGCATCCACCCGAAAGGTCCCAAAATGTCGCAATCAGCGGCTGTTAAATATATGAGAAAGTCGAAGGCATTTGTACAGAAGTGGATACAGCGATATAAAGTGACTAAAAATATCGATGATTTACCAGAACGTGGCTCGATAGGAAAAGTGAACAAAAAAGATGAAAAAAGAATAGTGAATCTGTTTTCGCGGAATCCTGCTTTAACACTGCGGCAAGGACCAGCAAAATTAATGGCAAAAGGTTTAACTTAAAACATGGAATAAAGGTACATCTTTAGAGCTGCTTCTCAAAGCAGCGATTCGGCACTTTGCACCTCTTTACTGGCAACCTAAATGCCGAGAAAATGATAAAAATCTACAAAAAGGCTTTACTGCCATCTGCCAAACGATGGTTCATCACAAGAAATGAAGATTGGATTCTGCAGGAAGACAACGACCCTAAACACCGCAGCAAGGTCTGTACTCAGTGGAAGACTCAATCTGGCATCGTTACATTGGATTGGCCGTTGCAGTCGCCCGATACAAACCCTATTGAAAATGTGTGGGCATATATTAAACGGAAGCTTCGTGGAAGACGCACATACACTTTCAAGCAGTTGTCTTACGAAATTCGTCGGATCTGGAGATCCTTGCCACTAGAATACGCCGTCAAATTAGTAGAAAGCATGCCTCGGAGATGCAAGGCAATTATCGACGCTGATGGTGACTGGACACATTATTGACCGAATTGCATCATTGTTTGTAATGTGTACAATGAATATATGAATATGAAAGTTTCATCAAATAAATTGTTTATAAATTAACACGACCACGCCCTTACTTGACAGACTGTAGCTCCCTGGGGCCAACCTATCTCTCTATGAGAGTGAGCTGTCTCTTCTCTAGAGCGATGTGTGGCTTTCCAGGGACCAAGCCCCTCGTTTACCAAGACCGTTAGTGGGTGGTGATAGTCACACCCAGTACGAGATGGCCCTACTATTAATAAAGCGCTACGGATCTAGACTGGGGAGTCGAAAATACTTTCCCCAATCCAGGGTGTCATGTGAACTGTGCCCATTGGAGAGTTTGCAATCGGGGATAACTGACGGTATTCGAACGGAGCCTCAATGATACCTGGTCGCCCTAGTGAGTAAGTTTGGCCTTACCGTGCTACGAGGGACTATGGCGCAGCGGAAATCCTAACCTCGCCCCCAATCCCCCCCCCCCCCCTCGCATACCCATAGAAATCAAATGAGAAATGTTAAAAAATAAAGAAAACTACAACCAAACAAGCGAGACCCCATGACGAACACAAACAGTTAACCAGGTGGAGGCACATCTCCGAAATACTGAGAGCCAGGTGATTACACCCAAAAACGGAGACGCAG
Source organism: Hermetia illucens (assembly GCF_905115235.1). Taxonomy (NCBI): domain Eukaryota; kingdom Metazoa; phylum Arthropoda; class Insecta; order Diptera; family Stratiomyidae; genus Hermetia; species Hermetia illucens. The sequence continues at coordinate 11,337,640 of NC_051855.1, read as the reverse complement.
GGACTCCAAGGTCATTATTGGTATACTACGAGGACAACACCCAGCAAACACCACTGCTAAAAAAGCAGGGACAAGCAAAAGCACGTCTAAGATCAATATGTCAGACGTCAGGAAAGGGATAGTTCTCAGTGGCGCAAGTGCGTTATCTGAAAGAAGGCCTAAGACCAGAAGAGACCCTTAAGAAGGCTCAGGACAGACCTAAACCATCTTTATTGGAGCCAAGAAAGCGAGGAGCAGCGTACATTAGCTCACATAAAAGGAATGCTCCCAAAAAAATCCAAACCTGAATTCAAGAGGGGAGAAAACCCGGGCAGTTCAGGGATGGAGGCATGAATCAGGAACCCTGCCATTACCTATGCTAGTGCGGTCACAGGCCATACTGCCAAAAATGTTTCCCGAGCAAATATTCAATGAGGCGCAAGAAACCATCGAAGACTTTGTCGTCAGGCATATGTGCAAAGGATGGACTGCGGAACTTGTGTTAACTGGAGTACGCTTTCGACCAGGTTATATACTGATCGACTGCGCGACGAAAGACACTGCAGAGTGGCTTAGGACCATAGTTCCTAAATTGCCAGGTTGAGACGGAATAGAACTGACAACATGTGCTGGGGATGATATACGAAGATCACACATGGCACGACAGACGAACTAGAATCAAAGGTCAGAGTTCTGGGAAAGGCATTCGATACCGCCTTTAAAGTCTCGTGCCCTACTAAGTACAGCAATAAAACACTACCGCCGTGACCAGGGAAATCTTCAATATCTGCTACAGGCATAAATATTGGCAACCATACAAAGACCCCGCCTGAAGAAGTGCAAGTCAGCCTTGGTTGGACTATTGTCACAACATCGAAAGCACCGGCGAATCCGCGAAGCTCCGGAAGATTCTGTCCAAGAAACATAAGAGCCCATTCTTTCTTAAAAAGTCGGAAGGCTCCTGGACGGAATCTTCTGGTGAAACCTTGGAGCTGCTAATTCGAACGCACTTTCCTGCTAGCGAGGAGGACTGTGAGTCGGAGCCTTGCTTGGAGGGTTCACAGCCACCCCAGCTGTGCGACTATCAAATCGGTAATTACTGAAGATAAGATCGACTCGACTATAAATAGCTTCTCCGCATATAAATCTCCGGGCCCAGATGGCATAATGCCAGTCATGCTGTAGGAACAACAGGAAAGGGTTGTGCCCTGGCTTATTCAGATTTACCGGAGCTGTATCTCTTTAGGATACGTACCACAGTCCTGGAAATGCGCACGAATGGTTTTCATACCGAAAGCGGGCAGGCGCGATCATGAGTCCGCGAACGAATTTCGACCAATCAGCCTGACCTCTTTCGTGCTAAAGACCCCAGAGCGCGTCCCGGTCATCCACTTAAGGACGATTATTAAGAGAGAACACCTTTCTCTAAATCTCATCACGCCTACCTCGAAGGAAAATCCACAGAAACCGCTCTCCACGAGGTAAGTGGCACGATTAAGCGGTCACTGCAATATAAGTGGTATACCCTAGCTGCCTTCTTGGATATAGAGGGAGCATTTAACAACTTTAGCACCAACGTCATCAAGGAAACCTCAACCAGTATTGGACTGGAGGGGTATCTTACGCATATCGCGATTATATCCATGCTAAGTACCAGAATAATCCAGTCGGATCTAGGAGGCAACCACTTGACCAGAACTATGAACAGAGCCACGCCCCAGGGTGGTGCCATCTCTCCAATGCTCAGGTTAATGGTGACGAAATTTTACGAATAGCGAGGTGAAGGTAGTTGCACTTGCCGACGACTTGGTGATATTAGTGTCAGGGATGTTTCCGTCCATTATGAGCGACATCTTGGAAGGAGCGTTGCGAAAGGTGTGCCTGTGGGCCGCAAGGTGCGGACTCGGCATAAACCCAACCAAAACGGAACTGATGCTATTCACCACCAAGTCAAGGATACCTGAATTCTACCTACCACGGCTGAATGAACAAAGATTGATTCTTTCCTGCAATGTAAAGTATCTGGGTGTAATCCTGGATCCATATATGCCTTCTATGCCTGCAAGAGAACATTTGCAAAGAAATTAACTCTCCGGCCGAGGATGGTTCTCTGGATGTACACCGCTATGGTGCGTCCAATCCTAACGTAGGCTTTGATCAAAAAATGCAATAGGATGAAGCGTAATAGGATTCAAAGAACCGCGTGTGCAGGTGCTACTGGGGCTCTGCAATCCCATCCGGAAGATGTTCTCAATGTACTCCTGCAGCTCCCCCCCCTTTTTTTTTTTTTTTTGTGCGTACACGGAGGTGGAAAATCTTAGAAAGACACGTCCGCCGCAGCTCCGCCGCCCGAACGGCGGCATTTTGCGAAAACTCTTTTTCGAGCTCGATCCGCCCTTGATCTCTATGCAGATTGCCTGGTGGTCGCTGTGAGTATAGTCCTCACTGACATGCCAAGCGATTCTACTGGCTAAAGTGGCAATAACGTATGTCAGGTCCACTATAGACCCCAGGCCCCTTCCCCGGAAAGTGTACGAAGACCCAGCATTCGCCAGTACCACGTCCAGCTCCGCGAATGCTTCGAGGAGAACACGTCCCCTCACATTAGTTATCCGGCTGCCCCATTCAAGAGCCCACGCATTGAAATCGCCTCCTATTATGATCGGCCAATGTCCTCTTGCATCCAAAACAAGAGCAGCAAGCATCCGCTCATACTCGACGAGTGTAGCGCTGGGTGGAGTATAGCAGCTGTAGATGTGGATGCCCTTCACCTTCGCTCTGATGAAGCCGTCCTCCGGGTGCTCCATTATTTCCTGGACGGCTTGTTCTCCACAAGTCCACAGCGCTGCTTGGCCCGTTTGGTCTTTGACCCAAACGCTACCACCGCGGTCTCGGTATGGTTCACTTAGTATGGCCACATCGACGTTTTTCTCGCGGATGGTTTGCGCGAGTAGATCCTGCGCAGCCTCGCAGTGGTTGAGGTTGATTTGTATTAACCTCATCTGCGATTTGTGCTAAGGGCTCTCCTGTATTCCGGGCACCTGCTGCTGCCTGCAATGTGCCGATGGTCCACACCCTCCTTTCCTTTGCACAGTAGACAATTTGGGTCAGCTCCGCAGTCCTTGCTGATGTGGCCTTCCACTCCGCATCTCCTGCATTGCTTTGACCTGTCATTTGGGTTAGTGCATGACTTCGCAATGTGACCAAAGCCAAGGCATCTAAAGCACCGTTTTAACGCCACCTGTTCCCTAAGGCGACACATAATCCAGCCTATTCTCACTCTCCCTGCTGCTAACAGTTTAAGTGCGTTCTCCACTGGTAGGCTGATGATGGCGGTTTGTGTTCCCCCATAGGCTTTCCTTAGCGTTTTCACCGCTGACTCTTGTAGTCCGGCAAGATCGAACTGTTTCTCCAACGCTTCGCGAACCTCCTCCTTCGTCGTGATTTCATCTATATCTTTGCAGATTATAGTGATCTCCGGCCTGCTAGCTCTTATGTCGGCTTCCTGCCCTAAAATCTTCCCGATTTGGCTTAAGAATTTTTCCGCGGTTACATCCTTGGATTTCTTAAGTTCCAACATAAGATCTCCCTTCTGCGACCGTCTAATACGGCTGACGTTGTCTCCCAAATTGGTGAGTTCGGGGTCTGCCTTCACTTTCCTGAGAATGTCGGCGTATGACCCTTCGCCCCGTTTGGAAATGAAAATCACCTCCGGTCTAATCTTCCTCCGATAATTTCTTTTCCGCGGTTCTACCTTCCTCCAAGCTTCCGCATCCGCCTTTGAAGGTTCGATCCCTTTTCTCGAGGTAGCCACTGCAGTATTTTCCCTGGTAGCTCCAGACGTACTTTTCATGAACTCCGCCTTTTTTCTTTTCGGGGTTTGCTGGCCTGTTGAGTCATTCAACTTCTCGCGCAGCCTCTTCCCCGGTTTCTCCCGTTTTGTGTTTTGAACGGGCGTTACTTGAGTTGCCTGGTTCACTTTTCCAATCGGCGACTTCCCTACTCGTTCATCCTGGGCCTTGCCGTACGTCAAACGGATGCCTCTTATCATGGCCCTTATATTTTGGTGAATGTTCCTGCGCTCCTTTATAAACTCACACAGCTCCATGATCTTTTCACCGAGGGCAGTAAAGACAGCTCCAGACTGATCATTGCCCAAAACATCGTTCGGGTGAATCGGCGTCAGCGATTCTTCCTCATCGAAGACTCCCGCTATACGCTTCCCACTGGGGGTAGCGATCGTGGGGGCTTGTGCCCGTGTGGGAGGGGATCTGCGAAAAATCGAGCTCCTTCTGAACGGATCCATCACTGGAGTCAGTTCAAGTTCCTCCCGTACGCTTGTAACATTAGATGCCACAGTAGCCAAGGTTCCCACTACTGAGGCACTGCGGTCGTTGGATATCGACGGCCGGGAGCCCGCTTGCTCACTCCCAAAAACCGCCGGCACTGGGTTTCCGAAGCCCTGCACCGTAACTTCATTCTTCTTCTGCTCCTCCATGTTTGGTTTTATTTCTGGGTATCCTTCCCATAGCCAATTTTTATCCACGGGTGGGCGTTTACTTCCCACCTACCCGGCCTGCGCATAAACATGCCCAAACACGCACATCTCCGGATGCGTGCATATGCATGGCCATGACACATTCGCCGAGCATTCCCTTATCCGCACGAAGGGACGCGCCTGATGGGAGATTTGGCAACTCCACACAGGGCAGCTCCCCCCCTTAGACCTCCACATTGAATACTTTGTAGAGTGCACTGCCGTCAGACTACGTGAGTCCGGATGCTGGGCAGCGAAGCCCTACGGCCACAGTAACGTCTTAGACGAAGTACCTCGGGAAATCTAGGCATTCTCTACGGACAATGCCACACACGGGCT